>NC_079349.1:2548571-3185714 GCF_029582105.1 Oenanthe melanoleuca
TCGGAAAAGCTGAGATCTAAGAGGTGAAGTTTTAGCAAGAGCCAAACTATGGCCAGTCTCTCTTAATACCAGCTTTAAGTGAAAGAGTTTCCTATCCTGGTTTCCAGTTAAAGGTCACTTTACCACATGGGACACTGGGAGTTTAAACCAATCAGCCAACTCAAGTGCTCTTGTAGCACTGGTGAAATGATTATTTTCAAATTCAGACACCAATCTCAAGGATGCAGTTGTACCTCTAAGAGTTCTGCAACTCAGTTTTCCCTTTGTTTCCTTTCTAGCAGAGCTGCAGGCAGAATCACATCTGAGAGGATGTAGATAAAAACCACAGTGCCTGAAGCTGTCTTACTCTCATGGCTTGGTGGAGTAGCACTGGAGAAGATAATTTCTCACTAACTGATGGTGTATCCTAATGAAACTTCTGATCCACTGGTTAGCACAGGCCATTTTGCCACATTTTAGCAATATCCTCCTCTCCCCTCATTGTTCTGCCCTATGTTTTAGACAAGCATCCTCATAAAACACAGCCCAATAAAATACACTCATCCTAACAGGTATTAGAATTTTGCTACATTTCTGCAAACTGCAATTCATGTTCTTTTACAACTAACCAAGCAACCAAGTTGTGCTGGACAAGATCTAAAACATTTAGCCCTCTAAATAAGGAGCAGAGCATTTTGAGCTTTTAAATAAACACAACTTAAATGATGAGTTAACCAGGGAAGCCTCCTGCTTTTGGCATCTGCAGGATGAAAAAATCCCTGCAAAGACTAGGGCAGTTATGCAACTCTACTGCAAGTAACCTCCTCTGGAATACTGATGAGCAGCTGCTTTGTGTCTCTTAGGTAGAAATACTATGATACTTAAGGAAGTAGAACAAGTCAACCAGCAATTAGGAAGAAAAAGCCATCAATCACATGAGAACAAAGTGCTTAGGGCTTACAAACTTTCACCACTGGCATGCAGCACTCACCATGCACACATTTGGAATTCTAACCCAATGTAATGAGGCTCTGGACATTTCATGTTGGAGTTGCTGTGCCACTGAACATCCAAAGTTACTAAACTGAAGAATTCAGTGTTTTCTCCATTAAATCCCTACTCAGAAGCACAAGCTGGCAACTGAACATTCATTATGTTAAGTGACCAGCCCTGAAAGTCCCAAATTAGCCAACACTAGACAGAGTACTGTGGGGAAGGGAGGAGAGGCACAGAACTCATGCTTACCTAAAAATACACCAGCATTGAAGATGACCCTGGCAATGCTGGTGACAGGGTCACCTGCACCTCAAGCTGCCAGGTTAGTCAGTGTGGCACACTGAAAACACTGCAGTGATCCCCAGACCAGCAAAGCCACTGAGTGTGAGACAACCAAATAAAGGTGGAACCACACAGGAGTGAAAACACCTTTCACTACCAAAGTTACTGCAGCAAATCTCCTTTTCTCATAGTAAAGTTTCTCCACCATTGTCTTTCTCAATTGAAAAGGCGTTTGGCACTTACAACAGCCTGTTCTACAGGCTTCTAACAGAAGGCATAAATCACACCAAGAATTACCAGTAACCTGAAAGGCTCACACACAAGTCAATGAAAAGCTGCTTACAAACAACTTTTTCCTCCATGAGTGTGGGTACGGCTATTTTTGGCCATGACTAAATAAGGAAAGACACAAAAGCCTTCAAGACTATACAGTGGAAAACTGAATTCAAAGGGGAGGCTTATCTTTGGAAAATAAAGCAGGATTTTGATGATATGAGAACCAAAAGAGCTGGGATCAGGAGAACTGGAGCAGTGCTGACTGCTGACAGTGGCTGAGGAGAGAAGCAGCAGCAGCAGCAGGGACATACCCTGCAGACAGACATCTGGTTGGTGGTCAGCGTGCCCGTCTTGTCGGAGCAGATGACGGAGGTGCAGCCCAGGGTCTCCACGGAGGGCAGGCTCCTGACGATGGCGTTCTTCTTGGCCATGCGGCGCGTGCCCAGCGCCAGGCAGGTGGTGATGACGGCGGGCAGCCCCTCGGGGATGGCGGCCACCGCCAGCGCCACGGCGATTTTGAAGTAGTAGATGGCGCCGCGGATCCAGGAGCCGCCGTGCACGGGGTCGTTGAAGTGGCCGATGTTGATGATCCACACGGCGATGCAGATCAGAGAGATGACTTTGGACAGCTGCTCCCCAAACTCGTCCAGCTTCTGCTGCAGGGGCGTTCGCTCCTGCTCCGTCGCCACCATCTCGTCACGGATCTTCCCGATTTCAGTGTTGACCCCTGTTGCAATAACCACCCCCATGGCCTTACCAGCAGCAATGTTTGTACCCTGAGGTAGAGGAAGAGAAGGGAAAACTTGGAGTCAATATACAAACAGGTTCTGTGGGTGAGTTTCTTTGGTTTTTCATTTAACACCACAAAAACCCCTTGAACCAAAGCGCCTCATACAAGTGCAGACTGTGCTTCAGCCAGGATATGGAAAACGGCAAAGAGGAAGAGGATGACACTGCCTGTGTCTGTAAGGGAACACTCCAGGGTGGAATTTCTGCTCCCACAACAGGCTCAAAACAAGTCAGTATTGATCTCTCACAAGCACCACAGCCAAACCCAGCTGCTGAGTTAGGAGTATGTATTTCAGCTGGAATACTGAATGTGTTTTACCTCTCTTTTTTAAATTAGGGCTCTATTTTGTCATATTTAATGTTATTTACTATGAGTAATAGATGTGTTCTCTGGGGCTCCCTGTGTGCACTTATTTAACGTGGAAAGGAACAGTAAAACTAAGCTGCCTGCCAGCAAAGTTATTTTCTTATCTGAAAAATATTTAATCCTTCCTTCAAATAAATTTGAACAAACTGTTTCATTCCTATACAGAAAGCCAGTTCTCAATTTTAGGTACACAACAACACAATTTGTGTGGGCTCTTATCATGCTGAAGAACTATTACTTTAGGAAATTACTGCAGAAACACTAAAAGTGTGTGTGCTCCACCCTCCAAGGCTTCCTTGTGAAGGACTAAAATAATTTTCCTCATATAGACTGGTTTCATCCAACATCTTCCCCTGAGGACAGCTTTTATTAAAAGTTAATTCTAACTTTTAACACATTTAGTTCAATGTGTATGGAGACACACAGAGATATGTACAGAGAACAGCAAAATCATGCAGGTTTTGAGGCAAGACCTGAAGTGTTGTACATTTATATCAGCTTCAGTGTTATTTCATAAATGTTTTGAAAATCTCAAAACCAACAACTTACAGAAAAGAGCATGTTCTTCTTGTCCTGATTTACAGCACGAGGATCAGGCACAGGGTCTGTGTGCTTAATAACAGACACAGATTCACCTAAAATAAAGAGAACAGTCTTAAGAGCTTTTCTATCTGGAGTCCTGAGGGAATCAAAAAGTTATAATCTTCAGCCCTGAAATTTTCAGGATGTCAAAACTCTTTCCTCAAATTATCTTTATTTAGTCGCTTAAGTGAAACAGGAAATATTTTGGTTGGCCAACAAAGCAGAATATCTGGCTTTTAGCAAAAATTCTGTATCAGTTTCTACAAGCATGTCACACAGGTACTGAAGGCTCCTTTCCTTTAAAAGCAGATGTTCACTGCTACACCAAATTTCACAAGGTGGTGCTCTCAGCTTCAGTAACTGAGTTACACGATTTTGTGTAAGCTCAAGAGAACCAAAGCTTCTTCCTTTTAAAAGGATTTTGCTGAGCAGCATCTCAGACCTCAGTCCTATTTTATCAGTCAGGAGACTTAAGCATCAACTTGGCTGAAAACAGCAAAAACTTCCTTTAAAACAAGAATTCTGTTACTTAAATAGAGGCAAGGAATAGTCTCTTTTTACAGAATTCTGACAGGCTATTTCTATTATTCCAACAGCTTTACAGGCATGGAGTGCATCCATTTTCCCATACTAAACATAAGGAAAGCTCGATCAGTCTTGTGCTATTCAGGATCTGTGGTGAGAAACTCTGGAGTCTGTTTCAAGGCAGATTCAAGGATGAAAAATAGCATTCCTATGAATACTTTACTGTTTTAAAATTCAGAGCTAGTTAACATTAATTTATGCTACCAAAACAGGCAGACAGATCTCCATGTTCCCGCTGAAAGAAAACTGTTGTAGCATGCTTGGTTGATTCCCAGCTTCTTTCCTATATTCAGAAGTGCTGCTACTTTGTTTTGTTTTCAACAAATCTGAAAAGGGCTCTAAAAATAGCTCCTGCATTTGAGGGCTGGTACCAGAAAACACACGAATGTGTGTGCACAGAATTTGAGCAAATAAGGCTCGAGTGCACTGAGTCTTGAGTGGCAGCAGCTTAAAAGCTGCCAACATTGCAAAAGTTGTTCTCTCCTGTTGCAGAAGACATTTAGTGAGATTTACATACTTTCATATTGGATGGTGACATGATGTACAAACCTAGAAGACACTGTGAACTACAAGAGAAATCTTTTTTTTTGTTTTGTTTTTTAGTTTTAGTTTCCAACAAATTGCTTGTGCCTATTGGGGAAAGGGGAAGACCAAAAAAGCATTACAAGACTCAGTAAGAATGTTCATCCACTGAAGGGAAAACAAAGCCAATGATGAAGCAACACATGCAGCCACTCTAGAAGTTACCAGATCAGAAATTTACTGCACTTGAACGCACAGAACTTCAACAGCTGCAGGCTTGTTTCTAATGGATCATTGCAAATAAATGGTGCAAAGGCACTTTCAATTATGCACATAATTACCTAAAAGTCACAGAAACTGTACCTGTGAGGATTGACTGGTCTACCCTTAGAGTTGTAGATTTGATGGAAGTAATTCTTATATCAGCAGGAACCTTGTCTCCAACTACAAAGAAATGACAAGACAAAGTCAGAATTTTGCGGTTTGAGAGATTACTGATCAAGTGTCCCTGACCTCCACCAGCCAGAAAAATGACTTTCCAGTAACTGCACAATGACTGAGATCACCAGCAGCTTGTTGTTGCTTTTGTGACTTGCAATACTCCCAGTTTCTGAGTATCTGAGTATCACTTTGGCAATTTAGACTTGCCCCTACCTAACCTTCAAGAAAGGGGCTGTAAATCACTGGATTGTTTTTCCAGCCACATGGCCACTTGAAAGCAAAGGGAAAACATTCTCAAGAGCAAGGTATCAATTTCAGAAGACATATTTATAAACAATCAAAACCCGTAGCTAAGGTGAATCTGAGTTCCCTTTTCAGAACAACTGGTCCTGCAGAGTCTTTTAGTTGTTTTCTCTATACTCAAAATGAGTCCTCTGCTCTCCAAGGATCACATTATCCACATCTATTTATTTAGAAAACTAAAAGAAGTTGTATTTTCCTTTTCTTTGGCTCCAATTGTGAGAATAACGTGCTTCTGCAAATATGCTCTTGTAATGCTATACTTTGAATTCTGCCAGATGTTTCAGAGTTGGAAGTTAACCTCAGATCACACAGTAGCTTTATTTTCCAGTAATGCTGCTCTATTAAATAACCACAATCCATATCCCAGTTACAATTTTCACAGATCTCTGTTGTGTTTGTCTTGTCATGCACATTTCTACTTTGCAAAAGACAACACTGAAGAAAAAAAAAATAAAACCCACCCACAAACAACAAAACATCCACTAACAAGTGCTTGAGACACCAAGGCAGCAGATGATAAAAGTTAACACCACACTCCAAAAGATGACAGTGATAAATCCAGTTGTTAATTGAGCTCTAGAATCCCTAATATCTCAAAATTAATTATTCTCCCTTCCTACTTCTTCTTACCCAGCTTTTCCTAGTTTTTAAGAAAAAAACAAAAGCTCTACCATTTTGTGCCTACTGCAAATAAAGGGCTTCATACAAATTAACTTGCTAAAGCATATTAATGAGGCACATTTCTGATTCACATGGAGGGGTTCTACATTCTGCATGTCAATATTGCTAATTAACACATGATTGAACACTCCTAATGTAATTTAACACTGTAAGCACTCAAGTGTCAGCTATATTATTATAAAATAATGCAAAGACATAGAGAAGGGAGCATAACTAACTAAAGAAATCTGATCTTTTCAGTAGGTGGAATCTGTGTCCCTGCAGTGAAATTAAAATAAGCTGCAATTCCTGCAGGAACTGCTTATGCAATCAGCAGCAATAATGCACATTAAGAAATAATATCATGAAAAACACTACAGTGGTGTCACAGCCTTGGCTCATCCAACCCCTCACACCCTGGAGTGGAAAACTGTGGAACAAAACCCTGAAGAAGAGAATGAAATGCTATTTCAAATGTTCAGAAAACTTGCACCGTGTGACTTTCTGTAAATCCAGAGTAACTCCAACCACTAAAACCAGCAAAAGACTGTAGAGTTTTGCCTGTAGGGTTAGATGTGTGTTTTTGTGAGCATGTGCACATGAAGGTACAAAAAAGCAGCCACAAATGTGTCATTCTACCATGTGAATACTAATTTAAGCCACAATGCCCTTGAGCAGCAAGAGAAAATAGCCTTAGACAAATGGTGACCTAGGCCAAAAAAGGCAAAACTATTCAATTGCTCTCCTGGTGTCCTGAGGAGGGTTATTTGCAGACACACAGTAGCAGCTGCTTTTCAGATCTGGCTGGACAGGCCAAGCCCTCAGAGCAATGTGCTGAGAGGTCTGGCAACACTGGTGAAAATGCAGAACACAAAAAAGAAGCTACTAAAAAAAAATATCTTAAAGCTTCAAGCAACTGGACAGAACATATGGCAAAGCTCACAAGTGATTTTCTAACCTACTTCTGAACTGCTCCAAGTTGTTCAAACTCAATATTTACAAGACTTAAAATGAGAAACCCCTCTACCAGACTTTGATATTCAACATCGATATTTCCATGAAAACTACTGCTGTTGTTATCAACTGCCTGAATCACCAGAACTGAAGTGTTAAATTTATTATGACAGTGCAGCTTTATAAATTTATCTCAACCATTAAAGATAAGACATATTATTCACTCACCCTTTCTAACTGGGAAGGCTGTAGTAAAATATTCAAGGCATTTCCAACAGGCAGGAAAGCTGTACCTCAGGGTCAATTACAGAGACATTTCAAACAGCTCTTAGCAAAATAACAACTATGAGACTAAGTCATTTATAGTCTTGAATATACTTGCAAAAGCACAACTGAAACTGAATATAAATAGGAAGTCATCCTATGACAGAGAGGAACCACAGGAAATTTTCAGTGAGCACAGTGTACTACAGATCTCATCTACAAAGAGAAGGCTTTTTTAACATATACTTTAAAACAGGAAAAAAAATGAGGAATTGTTGTTGTTTTTGGGAGTCTTTTTAAAATTCATATAATTCAGTCCATGGAACCAATGGAAGAAATACCCAAGTCTTGAAAAAAAGTGAGAAAGTGATTATGTATTTGTGCCGCTCAGCACAGGGCTGCTACAGTAAATGATATAATTCCATAGCCTGACATCTAAAATAAAAAGTCAGTTGCAGAAATATTTTCACCCATTATTTCAACTGAAGTTTTTAATCCTAAATAGTCCCTTGATTTCCACAACAGCTCTGAAGAAATAAAATAAGCTGCTTTCAAAACTGCCCAGGTACGTGCTCTGAAACATAACGTAGCCAAGTACATAACAACTGATTAAAACAGCCCCAGTAAGTACAGCACTGACTGCTGTTTGGAGGAGTGAGAGAAGGGCTTAGTTTGAATCATTACAGCTTTACCCACAGAATCCTTTTATTCATGCACAGAATTTAGAATTTCCATACTGAGCTTCAGCACACAATAAATGAGTCTGCTTAAAAACAACCGGGTCACAACAAGGGGCTAAGAAAGATAAATATCCATTTTATTTAACTGTGCATGAATCTACACTGAAACAGACAATTTACAATTTCTATTCCTTGGTAGAAACTGGAGCAGTACTTAGTTGCAATAAGAATTTAAAGTTTATGTCAATTGCTTTAAAGGAGCCACATTTTTTTCACTGAAAAGAGACATAAATTTAGTACATTCAAATACTGGGTTTTTCAGCCACCTACCCAGCAATGTTACCTTCCAAAATTCCCACTGATTTTTGTACTTGCACTGACCAAGTTCTACAGTGAAATGATCAACTCATTGCCTGGCTGTTTCATTTGAGCACTAATATCCCTCACAATACTTCACCACTTTCCAGCATAGCAATTAAATTAAATATTTAATTTCAGAATTCTGTCAGGCAATGGTTTGAGACACTCCCTGGGAAACCTCTACAGCCAAAATCCAATATTAATTTTGCAGGCTATGGCAGTCTGTGCTTTAAGCAGCCCAGGAAGATGGGCAGAAGTGATGGGACACATTCTATGAACAACGACGGTGGAGAAAAAATGACTATTAAAGCTGAGTGAATTTCAATCCCTTGTTTTTTAGTTACTTCTGGGTACTGACACAGAACCTTAGACTACAACAGATCCACACTCATCTTTCAAGTCTCCAGTTATTAGACCATATCTCAGTGTAGTCTATTGAGATCCATATTCCAGATTTTCTAACCAAACCTGCTGGTGACAGTGGCCTCAGGAAGCAACACTAACTGTACCCCAAAAGCCACTATGCTACAGAACAGTCCCAGAACAAAACTGCTGCTTGAAATGTGCACTTTGAACAGCAATATCAGCTCTGTTAACTCTGACCCCTGCACCCCTGCAGACCTGCTCAGGTTTACAGGCAGGTACATTATAAAAAGTAAAAAGTTTTGCTTCTTTTTTTATGTTAATGTGTTACAAGAACAATTCCTCTTCTTAGCAAAGGGATCTGTTTGCAGAAAGTCCCTCTTTGTGATCACAGCAAATGAAAGTAATTCTTCCTGTAGAAGTCAGAGGAGCTGTTCACACACAATATGTAACTCACACTTTCTTATTTATGTTTATCATTAACCAAAGCCAGTGTCACTCTGGATCTGCTATCAGCACACTGGGGGTTGGAACTGGACTTTTGTAATAAAGATTATCAGTACAGCTCCAATTATTCTATAGTTGAACAGCTTTAGAACACAAATAGTTCCTGAAACTGAGTAAAAGCATCCCCAAACCAATTGACATAAACCACCAAGTGGAGAGAACAAAAAAAAAAGGTCTTAATATATTAAGGTTCATTGTTGACAAGTTCATGCATTTTGGTTTTTAAGACCCTATGGTCTTCCTCCTGCTTTATTAGAATGTTTTAATTTTAGCATTTAGCATTTTAATCTAGTATTTCTAGAGTAGAAATACCCTCAAGTTTAGCAGATGTAACTGCTATCAGAACACCTAAGTGAAAACACACGGGGTTTTACCACCCAAAGGAAAAGTATTAATTCTTTTGCCAAAACACAAAGTGTTAACAACTATTTTCTGGTTTAACATGACATATTACTGGGACAGTTATTTAAACCACTTTTCCTAGTGAGATTTTAGTGTCTTCAGGAGTCAGTCATTTCAGTCCCCTCTCTTACCCAAAAGTAAGTTTATCCTCTAAATTAGAGCACACACCATTGCATGAACACTTACTAATGAACTGAAGCAAATGAAACTTCCTACATGAAGAACTGAAGAACTCAGTTTAAGAATTAAAATGAGTAGATTTAACATAACAGATAAGGGATGCTGCACACTTCAATGAACAGAACTGAGGATTTTCTGTGTGTTGAATTGAGTACTGCTGGGACTGTAATATTTAAAGCTCATACCTGAACAGAATGGCTTGCTTTTATTTAGAGCTGCTCCAGCAGAACTGGTTTTTATATTAAACTTCTTAACATAAGCTCATCTTAGCTTCTCTTCCCCCCTTGAACACAGACAATCTCATCTTCCTATTGTGCTTGATTTCCTTAGGCGATCAGAAACATAATTTTTCTTCTGTAGTAACACGTTTTATGTATTTTAATACATTCCTGAACAGGCATAATAAAATGGTACCAAAAATCAGAAGCTCTACAAAACAGGAACATAATTGAGTCCATCTACACTTTCATACAAGGCCAAGAATGTCAAAGTATCAAAATTAGAAGAGGGATTATGAACCATATTTTAAGTCTGAGTTTCCACTCCAAACCAGGAAGGTAAAATTTATTTTCCAGCGAGATTACACCAGCAAAGCTCCAACAGTTGTAACCATAGTAATAAAACAGCACTTGCTTTCACTAGCAAGGTGACAGAACAATACATTTAAATTCATTCTTTGCATTAGACAACTTGAATGAAACAGCCTTTATCATCCACCTTTTGCATTCTGGGCAGAGAGAAAATATCCCCAGGGCTTACTGTGCAGTGTATGCAAGGTGTGAGTATCCTAACCCAGGGACTGTTCAGGGTAGAGTACAAAAACATTTTTAACAACACATATAGATTGTTGCCTTATCAAGGAAAGCCAAAAGGACAGAAAAAGCTTTGCTTTCTGGGAGCAAAATATTTCCAGGTCAAAACTGAGGGTTGAGAAAAATGGAGCTACTGTGTTAAACAGTACACAAGACTCAAATTTTTCCTAACTCATTTCTTTTTATTCTCTAGAAACAGACTTGTCATTCTCTCTGAAGAGGGCACCAGAACATTAGATAGCATGTGCTGATGGACAGGGACACTGCTTCTAAGTCTGCACTCATTTCTAAACCACATTTGTCTAGTTTTAGCTTTTAATTAGTGGATCTATTTATATCACTGGCTACTAGATGGAAAACTCTTGTGATCAGCCTATTAAAAAATATCTAATAGCAGAAAGAACAGACTGGTAAGTTAAGCTTCAACTTAAGCCAGGTCAGGTAGAGAACATCATCTACACAACAAAGCTGAACTCAAGTTATGGTGCTTTGGGTAACAGAAGAATCAAGAGTCAGAATTCTGGAAGTGCAGCAAAGTCTCAAATGCAAATTTTCTTTAGTCTTAAAAAAAAATATTCCTTTGCCAGAGTAATACAGTAATAACTGAACATTATCTTGGTGTTCAAGCTTTTTGTTCAGTACTAGTTGTGCTTATAATAAAACCCACTCAGTACCAGTTCTATCAGAGTTTAGAATATCAGGTATGTTTTCAATTTTCAAGCAACAAAGCCAGTTTAGTTTTGCTATTTTTACCAAACAGTTTGGTATGTCTGAAGGAAAATGCTACAAGAATTGGGATAAAAATTGGAAACGTGTTTTGCAATATTTCAAATGTGTGTTAAAAGTGACACAAGTTTAGGCTGTGCCCTGAGTTGAACCTCACATAACTCCAGACTCCAGTGAAGTATGCAATGGAGTTTGGACTGTGTCTGCTTACCCCAAGCTGCCTCTGATGTGCTGGCCAAAATGTTCACTGAAGCTCAGAGATTTATGCACTACTTGAACATATATTTATTAACCACTGATCTTACTTTCCTCTCTTTTCTGGTTCAAAAGTAGTACTTTAGGAAAAAAAAAGCAAAATATGTGCTTTAAAACCCAGACACAACAGTTTGCACCTGGTAAGGAAACATTTGCAGTCAATTCTTTTTCCCCATCAAGAGAAGTTCTCAGCAGTTTGCTTTAGGACAGCCTCCAGAAGGTCTCTGTTCTGGGCTTAAGCCTTCCTCCATCCTTTTCCTGATTTTTTCTAATCTTAATACTTTCCCAGAAAAAGTAAACCTGCCATCTCTAGCACTGAGTCTGAAAATCTTTGTTGTTAGAAAAGTAGCACAGGCACAAGGATCCAGATGTTTGGAATAAAACCTGAAATACCTATGTTTTTAGTTGTACTACCAAGGAGAACCTGGAGCTCTTCACAACCACATGGGAGTTTGACATTATTCATGTCAAGAATCTTCCTTCCTTTCTTCATCCCAAAATTTATCTTTCTTTCATTATAAGGCACCCAAGAGTCCTGAAGTGCTCTGTAGTTGGAATTAAAAGCCTCAAAGTAGTTCTTGCCTAACTCTGTGCCAGGTATAAAACTAAGTTTTCTGGAATATACACTAATTTAATAAGCACCAGCTTCTGGCAACTCTGCGTGTATTTTGAACACGTTGAGTACTTACAGATACAGTAACAGATGACAAGAACCACCCTTCATAAATTCAGGGAAAAGAGGAACTACTGTGGCTGTGCTTTGGTCATTTACTGACTGCAACTATTGACCTTTCATTTATTAAATTACAGAAACTCAGATACACTGTATCTACTCCAGAAAATTTCAGATAGGAAAATACAGCGGAAGTAAACAAAGGTCATTTCTGTTCCCAAAAGTGCTTCTATAAAAAAATATGTGATTTACAACAAGTTTATCCTAATCTTTCAGTTCATTTATGAACTTCATACAAAACTTGTAAGAAATAGGGCCATGCTATCCTAAATTTCTCTTTAAAATATCACTTTAACCCAGAAAACAAAAAGCTCAACTAAACCAAAGTGTATCCAATTTATTAAGACAGCCCCTGGTTCCAAATTTAGAGTGTACTCTCCAATTAACTCCAGCTTCAACAACAACATGATAATCCAGTTAAAGGCAGGCAAACTGAAAAGCCATGTGAGGACAGCATCTGGATGTTTGTCACTCCATCAATTCTAAGAAAAACTCTGTAGCTTAGTAACCATCACACACTACAGCTCTGAGAACCATGCCCACCACAGGTCTGCAAACAAATTTAAGGCACACATCCCAAATCTGTGACCCAAACATCCCAAACAGCTCCTGCTCGTTGTACAGTACCTTTTCCATCATCTCTACTGATGTGAACACAGAGGAAAATCTTCCTAACAAGCTGCAGTTAAGAAATTCACGTCTGCATGTATCAATAGCAATCTAATAATTCCTACAATGAAGTTCTCTGTATCAGACCCACACACAGCTACTTCAAATCAGCAAAGCTGCCACAGCATTAAACACAACTATTTTGAGAGGGATGACATGTGGAAATTTGTTCACTATTAGTTATCAGCACAGGGGAGAAACCAATCACCTGGTTGTTTATGGCACTCAGTTGAAGGATATTTGCCTGGACACACAAATGTCACTGGCACTTTGCCAGGAATTCCACAGCCAGATATGTATCCCAGCATGAAGGGCTCTGTCACTTCCCTACATGGCCTTCTTTTTGCAAACACCATGTCAAAGGCCATCACAGTCCTCCTGCACTTGAGGCACAGGCATGCACAGAGTCTCTCTCGCCTCCAGGTCTTGACACCAATGCTGGGACACAGAGTATTTATTGCCTCTTCTCTACTTGCTCTGTGGCTTTTCTCAATTTGATTGCAATTAGAACTTCATCATTGTCAGCTACAAGAATTTATTATTTCAGTGTCAGAAGTTATATTACACTAAAGCACTGATTTCTCTATTAAACATCTACATGACTTATAATCAAATGCAGCTTCAAGTGAAGGCAATTTAAATGCATTGTTTGATTCACAAATTTAAGTGAGTATGTTACCCAGAAAAGCTTCTACAGTTCATCAACAAGCCAGACCACCTATCTTAAAGGACAGTCACCAAACATGGAGATTTTCTGGGTTTCTGCATGAGCATACTGGCTTAAGCTTGTCCTTATTTAAAAAAAAAAAAAAAAAAAAAAAAAAAAATCAATCATACATATGCTGGACTATCAGTCACTGTTCTACATCAGATTTTAAAATAATGCAACAGTAACCCCATGATAAAGAGGACACTATGCCTGTTAAAGGCAGACTGGTGTTACAGGCACATTGGTTATTCCCAGCTCGTTTTTCTCCCTCAGACATAGACCTTTTAAAGAGAGTAATTGATTTTATTGGTACTGACAATATACAGCAGGTAAGTAAAAGCCCACACATCCCACAGGTGTTCTCATACAGAATAAAGGCAAAGCTAAATTTGAAGATGAAAACACAATCTGTACCTCTTCTGAAACAGCAATGAATCAAGGAGAAAGTGTTCTGTGCTCTAGACAACTGCCAGAGCACCAAAATCCAGCATTTCTCCTCAGTGATACCCCAAACCAGTGGAGAACACAGTCATCAACTCACAATTCCACCAATTCTGCTTTGAAGTACCAAAAAACACAACCCCAGGGTATTCCCATGATGGAAACTCCTTCCAAAACCACCATTCCATTGCTGAAATTTAAAAACAGGATAAGGATTTGGCCCAGACATCCACTGCAGAGTCTGCAATTGATACAGTTCTGTTTGCCTCAAAAGGACACGTCAAACAGAGCAGAACCAACCCCCCCTTGCAGGCACACAGCTCTGCAGAGCAGGAGCAGTGAGACAGAGCACAGTCAGTGACAAGGCATCACAGTTCACCCTTCATTTCACTATCATCACTTTGGATTTGGACTTGTAGCTGAATCACCCTGTACACAGAACAGGGGCTTGAGACAGGGCTCAGCCAACATTAAAGTTTCTCAAGGAATGGGAGCTGGGCAGGCAGCCAACACCAACTTCATTCTGAGTGCACACTCTCTTTGCCTGCTAATTAAAACAGGAGGATAGTCAAGTTTAAGGGTATATGTTTATCTCCTCTTGAGACAGCTACCACCTCTAAAATCAAAGTGACACAAGTGCAAAGTTTTATGTACACTCTGCATTGCTCCCAGAGGAAAAAATCACTCAGTTAACAGTTGATAATGACCTACAAAATCTAAGCATGCAACACTCCTGACACTCAGCAAGAGCCACTCAGTTTTATCTGGGAAGGAACAGTCAAGCCCAGTTTAGAGAAAAAGTTATTACTATGGCATTATCACCAAAATGATGGAGTTTCAGCTAAAAGTATATAACCCTTCTATTCTTGCACTCCTTCCAAACAAAGACATGCCTTTTAGAGCAGAACTAAGATATTAAAAAGCTCTAGGCAAAAGTCCAGGCTTTTAAGACTGGCACTTCAAAAGCTTACCCAGGAGAAACAGGGAGCTCTACTCTGCATAGCTCATGTATTTGAGATCTATGCAGCAAATGGTCAAAAGAAGCAATAAAGAATTGTGAAAGATGAGAAAACTGAAGTCACGTGCCAGTCATACTTGCTGAGAGGACAGAAGACATTTGTGAAGAGAAGCTCAAAGGCACTGCTACTACAAGTCTAAGAGCTGCAGAAACACATTCAGATGAAATAACAGAGCGTGACCAAAAAAACTTCTCTGTGCTCCCAAACATAAGGAAACTGAAGACATTTCAACACCAGGAACAAACATCTATTTTGTGACAGAAAAACAGACAAGTTTTAAGACACTCTGAAAACAGACACTAGAAAACAAAATTTTAAATTTGTGACAAGTGTTAAAACCACAACTCCAATTAAGATGCTTTATTTTAGACCTAGCAATTAAACTGAGTGGCAATTTGAAAAACAATTCCCTCCGTACAAATGCACATTTAAGGTAATTACAGATGAACAGGAGCAAGATTGTTCTTAAATGAAGCATATACTTAGGAGTGTTTGAAAACTCACCCCAGGGCCTCAAATCATTAAGACAAAGCCCCACAACAATCTCACATTAATATGCTAATGCCTGTATGCACCACAAAATGGGTCTTACCTGCCACCTCCACAATATCACCCGGGACAATGTCTCTTGCTTTAATCCTCTGGACACTTTTTCTGTCCTGTCGATACACTTTGCCCATCTCTGGCTCATATTCTTTAAGGGCTTCGATAGCATTTTCAGCATTTCTTTCCTACAAGACAGCAAAAATGTGTAATTTTGAAAGCCCTCAAGGAAAAATAAGCCTGTCAGATCCGATTTTTCAAAAGCATTATCATATGAATGCTAGCAACTCAGCTCAGCTATATTTCTTCATACAGAAGATTTTGTGTCCCCTCCCCTTATGAGGTTGTGACTGGAAATCATTAGAGTGTAATTCAGGTTTTTGTAGGCCTTTAGAACACAGAAATTGTTTATTTAAACCCTGCAGCATTTTTCATCAAGAATATCCACTGTGTTGTTGCAGTGAGGCCACACAAAGAGTTCCAAGTCACATATGGGTGTTGTTTGACATTAAAAAAAAAGCATTATGCAGAATTAAGTTTCGTGGATGTAGGTGTTGGCTGGAGCAGCTTACACTCAGCCTGGAGTGGACCAGCACTGCTGGATTTCATTTACTGACACAAATCAAGGATCAAGTTATGATGAAGCCAACTTATTATCAACTTTATTTCAGCAAATCAAGTCATGCTGAAGTGAAATTAAAGCAAACACTAGAAACTTCCCCAGAATCTCTAAACAATTTACAAACTCAGATGAATCCCCACAGAGGAAAACCTTTTGATTTCCCCTAACACAACAGCTTTCCTATGTCAGCTGCAGTCCTGTCACGGAGCACTAGCAGAGATTGTTATCAGTGCTGTGATGCCACCTGGATAAAGAACTACTGCAGAAACCAGCAGCTTATCAGTGCTCCTTCTCCAGCTCTTGGAGAAAGAACTTATTTTCCATTTCCCTGCCTATTGACAAGAACAAACGTCATTTAGCCCTGATAATTATAGATAATGGTAGAGTGCACAGAGTTTTTAGAACATCTGCCCTTCAAATACACATCAGCTTTTCCAGATAATAAAAAATTCCTCCTAGCATGTCAAAGCAGAAACAAAACCATCAGAAATTCAAATGTTGAGGAACTCACTAGTTCCTTTTAAGAGTGCTGAAAATGGCTTTTACCAAAACTATCTTAAGGAACTAACACTTACATGGCACAGCTCAGGGTCTGGCAGTGCAGATACCAGCCCAGACCCATAAAGCTGCAAGTAACACCAGCCTCATATTCCACCAGGTGAATTAATTCTGCTCCTCAGCACTAGAACACCAACACTGCTTTTCTGTGGACTGAGTCACCATGAGACAAAACTTTAAAGTCCCACAAAAGGAAGGTTACTTCAACAGAACTTTTCCTTCAAAAAACGGAGAAATAAAAATTCAACATGAAGACCCAGGTGGCCAAGAAGGCCAATGGCACATAGCTTGGAGCAGAAAGTGCAGCCAGTAAGATCAGAGCAGTGCCCAGCACAGGGGATGGGCATTGCTGAGGCACCTACAGCTCTGGGGGCAGTGTTGGGCCCCTCATGACAAGAAGGGCATTAAGGGGCTGCAGCATGACCAGGGAAGGAAACACCAGAAGCACCTGAAGGAGCTGGGGGGAGCTCAGACTGGAGAAAAGGCAGCTCAGGGGGGACCCTGTCACTCTCTAGAAAAGGAACAGAACAAGAAGAAACATCCAAGCTGCACCAGGAGAAATTTAGAATGGATATTAGCAGCAATTTCTTCACAGAAGTGGTTGTCAAGCACCCAAACTGGCTGCTCAGGAAAGTGGATGAATCACATGCCTGCAGGTACCTAAATGATGTACATGTGGCCCTCAGGGACATGGTTTTGTGGTGGCCTTGGCAGTGCTGGGTTTAGTGTCACTTGATGATCTTAAAGATCGTTTCCACCCTCAGCAATTCCATGATTCAGCTCATTCAGCCAGCTCAGTGTGCTAGACTGAGTCTCTTTGCTGCAGTTTGCCTGGAGTTATGGTAGCCAGACTATCCTGCAGGCCCTGAAGCACTGGCAGGTGGCTCCTGGGGAAAGGTGCACGTGAGAGGAAAGGTTGAGGGCGGCAGAGCTGTGACTCAGAGCTCACATCTGGTACCTGTAGGAACAGACATTTCTGGGTGGGGACCATGTGCTGGGGCTGATTTTCCGTGCCCATTAGAACAAGGGAATGAGTCACCTCATCTGTGCAGCAACTCTTTCACAATGGGGTTCCATGCATGTAGAAATACACACAGAGGTATTTCATGTCACACTATGACATCTGAAAATAAACCTGATTATTTCCTACAACAGGGAAACAACTACACAAGAAAAATCCTTCAACGATACAGACAGCTTTACCTTCCATTTCATGCTTAAAATTAGTACTTGCAGAACTGCAACTCAAGAGTTTCAAGTTAAACATTAACTCTTGCACAATTACTTTATGAAGACCTGAATATAAAATGCCATTTAAAGGGGCACTGCTGTCACCCATTGACCAACATTATCTCTTCCCTGCACACCTGCCCCCAGCAAGCTGGGCACTGCTGAAAACTGAATTTTGAGGAACACTTCAGCCAGCTCACTTGGGATAGCACAAGAAGAGCACAGGAATGTGCAGCAATGCCACTTCTTCCAGTAGGCAGGGTCCTCTCTAATATGCTGTCATCTATTAACAGGACTCCTCCTCTTGAATTTTCATTATTTTGACCAGTTTGCTGTTTTTTTAAAGCATGAAGCCTCATGCATTAAGAGGGCAAGTAATTATGTCATGCTAGCACCCTCCCGCAGGAAAAACCCCAACAATCATACAAAGAACTTACCATAAAAATCTTAAAACATTTTTTAACTGCAGAAAAAAAACCTCTAACAAAACATCCACTCTATCTAAAGCAATCAAATTAGCAAACTGAAGTGATATGAACATTTTTGTTTTGGCATCTCATGAAGTGTTATTTTATGTTATGATACTACTGTCTATATGATTTATAAAAAGGCATCAAATAAATGTCACAGCTGACAGTGTGGATAAAGTTTTATGGTATTTAAATGTTTTCAGAACAAACTTGAGCCTTTTGACAGACATGCAGTCTTTGGATGTACACTTAATAGGTACTATAGTGATTGAACAGGGAGAATTAATACTGCATTAATAATTTACTAAAACACAGCAGCTGTCCCAAGAGGAAACAGACAAGAAACAAGATTACAAGTGCTCCATCCTTTGTTCCTTAGTTGGGAAAAAAACCCAAGCAAACCACTCCAATTGTTCTTAGCTTTGCAAGGCCTGATTTATTGCCTGAACTCAGGGCTTTATTCTGGCCTGTCTCGTTCATGTGTTCAGCACTGTGTGGCCAAACACACTGATGGGCATTTTGCCTTTCTGGCAACACTTCTGAAGCTTCCATTTTACCTTTAAGTCAACACTTTCTATTGAGAAGATTTAAGGTTTGCTGACTCTCAGGAATCCAAAGTCAGCAACATATCCTACTTGCTTTGTAAGAACACCCAACACTACAGGGTACAGTGCTTCCTCTTAAACCATAAAACCCCAAAATATTTGTATTTGATGCTGAAAAAGTCTATGCATACCTGCCACACTCCCACAATTGCATTTGCTACTAATATAAGTAAGATTACAAAAGGCTCTACAAATGCTGTGATTGTTTCTTCACCTTCTTCAAACCAGGCCAGGACCTGCAAGAGAAACACAATGATTTAAATTCTTGATTTACACAAACACCTTGCAAACTTTAGGCCTGCTAAGTTTCAATTGCTTAGAATTCAGCAGTTTTGGAAACCCCTCAATCTACCAAGTTTGTAGTTTTGTAATTCATGAATGAGTTGGCAAAACACAATGGAAAAGGAGAAAAAGAATCTTTACTAAAGTAGTACAAAGTTCATTTTAGAGGCCGCTCTTCTTTTAAAGGAGTAAGCTATTTATCTGGGAAACAATTGCTACTGTTGCTTCAGAAATGAAAGCAGAAGTTTTGACAGCAGTTATGACAATGAAAAAGAATTATTTCATTACTGTATAAAACAGAACATTGATTGGTTTGACTACTTAAGACACTAAAACCTTGCCAGAATCTGAATTTTAAGTAAGTGAATTGCCCTTTACCAGTAACTTAGCCAAGCAAATGGAAACAGCTTTACAAGTTTTCAGTGTGTAGATACAAAAAATAAACATGGATTTATTTAAATACAGGTAGGGTCTTATTGAAGGATCTTAGTGAATGACATAGTTACATCTGAAGCTGGATTGTAAAACAAGTAGCTGATAAAACTCAAAATTGGATCTTAAAAGGTAAATCAAACTTGAGGACTTGCATCAAAGTCTCTACATAGATTTTGTTTTAATTCATTTGTTTTAAAAGTGCACTCCAGTTTTAGACATCTGTCATTCACTCGACTTGAATGTGTCAGGGCCTCTGCAGAGTGCTGGAGTCACTGATGAAAAGTCAAGTTAACATAACCAGAGAGGAAGAGCATTTTCTTCAACGTGTTGAGCAACAGGAAGCCTGGAAAGTGACAGTAAATAGGAACAACGTGTTGAGATAATTAGGACTGGTAGTCAGGCAACAGCACTCTGAATCACTACAAGACTGCAGCAAGCAAACTGTTACTAAAGCAAGCCCATGATTCCACCAACATGCTGCTCCGAGCTATTGCTCAATTGTGAGACACTCCAGGATGTCAAAAGGAAGGAGCAGCAGCATGAAAGCCTCAAGCAGAAACAGCCTGTCAAGCAAATCCAATGCAACAACAAATTTTTAATACAAAGGGATAAACCTGTAAGATCCAGGTTGTGATTAAGAGGACTACAACATTCCAACTAGTAGCACAATATTTCGAGGGGCTGTGTAATCCCCCTGCAGAACAGATTTAGCTGGGATCTCTGCACACCTTGGTACTCTCCAATCCAGAGGGGCTCCTGTCATTTGCCCAGCTGGGGCAGAGGGACAGGCCCTGCTGTCTGTACCCACCCCACACACATCCCTGTGCCATGGGCAGCCTCCCCTCTGCACCACAAGTGCTGCTGCCCATGGAGCTACAGGAGAGGCCCACGGGGCATTTCCAGATCTCGCAGCGCACACAAGGTCACACGCTGCCATCAGAATCTGTTTCTTCCCTCCCTTTCTTTCTTGGAATTCTGTAGAACCCACTTTGCTTCCAAACAAAGGAAATAAATTCAATTATGTTGCGATGTGCTTATCTGAGCAGGCACCTACAAGGTTAACTGGAATAAAACATCTGCTTTACATGACGTTAAACCAGAATCTTCTCCAATTTAAGACCATATGTGCTGTAAAATAACATTGAGAAAGGCCACAACTTCCAGAAGTAAGGAAAGGAGCTACAAGGACAGCAAGATCCAAGTATGTCAAGGAGAGCCAAAATTAAGTTTTCAAGGGATCTTTTCTTTCAATAAGCCCTTATTTCAAAAAGAACAGATGAACTCAAATTAGAGATCCTGAGAGTATAGAGTCTGACAGTTTAAATCTTCACGGCTTTTTTTTTGGTGAAATTATCAATCTGTGAAAGACTAAAATGAAGTATCTAGTTAACCCTGGAAGCCAGCAATACACATTTCTCTCTCCAGAAGATTCTACACAATCACTATCAGTGGAACAATCCAAGCTATAGTTCTAGAACAATTTAGTAAACATAGACATGCAATAACCAGATACATTGCAAGTTCTCGAGTTTTGCTATAGCAGACTACAGCTATATTAACACTTCATTTAGGGTACCTGTGATACACAACACATTCTGTAACAGATCAGGTTTATTACTTGATAGCAGCCTGAAGTAAAAAAAAAACAAAAACATAACAAAGCCAAGAGAAACAAAGAGGAAGTAGAACAAGCAATAACAAATATTTAACTTTGCATTTTTAGTAACAACAGACCATATGCTGAGGCCTGGTAAAGACTAAACAATTCTTGTCCAAGTCACTGAGTCCTTGTGAGAAAGTTTCCACTAGCACACTTTTAAGACCCTGGAGAGGTTTACAGTGAGAGATCTCTTTTCTTTTTTTCCAATTTCTATTCAGAAGGGCCCCACCATGTTTCAGCCCTAATCACTTTAAGACTCACATGTAGAACAGCTTAATTTCCAGGATATTGATCTCCAATGCTCTGGTCAGGCACTACTGTCAGTAGGTAAAGTCACCATGTATTTAAGAATGAGTAGGAAAAACGAGTAAGATAATTGCCGAAGAGAAATGCAAGGCTAAAAATATAAGGGAAACAATAGCAAGACATGAAAGCCCCATATCAACAGCCAACATAAGCAGCTTAAAGGACAACTTTCATTCAGCCTATTTGCTTTAGGGCTGCCAGAGCTATGGCTTGCGGAGCCTATTTTAAACAAAGTCTAATGGGGTGGACCTGCAGGACTCGGAGGCAAAAGATACACAATGACAGGCAAACAGCACTTGGTTATTTGTAAAAAGGGGACAGAAGTACAATGCCAAAGTCAGCCAGCAATGAGGTGAGCGCTGATGGAAGCGGCTGAAACATCACAAGTGCCCTTACAGCTTTTTCCATTTCCACAAGTGAAGTAGCTCTATTGTCAGGGAAGTTCTGGGGACAAGTTACCTTAGATGACTACGTATCATTAAGTAACAACAATAGAATTGGAGAATGGGAGTTTGGAGGCAGAATTGCGTTGCCCAGCAGGCTGTACCCACTCACCACTAACAGAGAGAGGAAAAGCAAACATTTTGTTGTCAGCAACCAAACAGGGATTTTTGTTTGGTTTTCTTTTTGACAACAAAAACTTAGAAGCTAGCTGGGAGAGGTAAGATCTCATCCCAACAAAAAGCCGTGGATTAATTACAGCAGGTCATACAAAACGCATGGACTGCTTTTAAGAGTTTTCTTCTCACAAGTTAATGCGATTTCAGTTTTAATATATTTTGGAGAGAAACCAGTCTTTGAATACAAATAAGCTTAAAATTACACAGATGCAAACTATTTCAGTAGTCCTGTTCCATCCATGTCAGCTATACTGAACACTAGGTAACATTACAGAAAAAATTCCCAATTTCAGTTCCATGATGCAGTAGAGATTTTTGTCTGCTACACAAGGAGGTGAGGGGAAAAGAAAAATCTCAAGCACAAACCAACACATCTTGACCACATGCCTAAGCATAAAATTAAGAATTTTACTGAGTGCACAGACTGTAAGCACCCATCAGATGTTACTCCGTATTTCTGAAAATAACTGAGTAATAACTTAATATAAAGAGCCACAGTTTAATTTTTATAGCACAAAATGGAATCACAATGACTTCTCAAAGTTTTATCACCCCTACCCTCATGCTAATGAGCAATCTAAGTTTAGCTAAAAGCATGTCAGTGTCACGTTCTACAGCCACCCTTATCTCCTACCACACACTCACTGCTGCTGACCTTAACAGGTAGCTTTTGGGGCAAAGATTTTTGCAACACTGTTAATGACACATCCTACTTCCTCCAAAAGAACCTTTGCTCACCTTTTACCACAAGCTAGGTTATACTCATACTAATTTAAAGGCTATTGCAATCTCTGGGCTAAAGCACGGTGTATTGTTTTAATCTAAACACAGATATCCACTATTAGAAAACATTCTCAGGACATTCACTTCTAAGTCAGCTTAGGAATCAGAGGAATAATTAAGAGGAGAGAATGCTCTTAGGATGCTGTACAAATATTTCAAGTTTTGGTAGAGTTTATAGCCTACATTGCACCTTGTAGGAGGAAATCCACTGTGTGATGCAGAGCTAAGACTGCCGAGTTCAGTACACACCACTGCTTAAAGCATCCACACTTCACCAAGGAATTATTCTACATCAGATGCAGTTAACGTTTTGTAACCTGTCAAAATCATTTATATAGCAAAGCAAGTTGTTCTTTTCAGTAAACACTGTAGATCTGAGCACATGCTACACAAGTATCAAGAATTAAAAGCCATGAATACACTCCCCGGGTTCGCTTCTGCAGAGGCTTCACGGATCCAACGGAAGAACAAAGACAAGTCTATTCACAGATACATTTACTCACCATCAGAAATTATTTATACTGTTTCTCTTCAAAAGCCATACTTAAGGCTTTCACTAACCAGGCACATCTCTTACAGCACTTCTGACCTGGAATGTAGGACACAGGATCCACAAACACGTAGCATCTGACCCCAGCAATCAGCCTGGCTGACACAGATTGAGCTGCTGCTCTGAGTTATTTTACTAACACGTACCTGACAGGCAGCATGGGGGTAGAGGGCACAAAAGGCACTGGGAGCACAAGTTTATACTCTACATAAGAAGGGATGTTTCTGAACAAAACCTAATGCAGGTCTCAGTGCTACAGATGTGTGTTACTGTGCAGGCAGTCCTAACAGCAATAAAGTAGTATGATTTATGATTGCAACACAACCACCATAAAAACTCCCTCAATACACACACAAAAAAAAAAATTATCTATATACTTCGAGATCCTCTCTCTCACACTTTAATCTTAATTTTTCTAAACTGACAATGTACAGCTGGTCAAGCACACAGAACCTAGGTGATGTAATTACATCCTATTTTTGCAGTAATGCAATCCTTGTATCAACATATCCAATGGTGCTTTACAGCTATTACAAAACTCTGTATTATGCTTTCATCAAGAAAAACTGTTAAAACATAAGAAAAAGAGACAACATCATCACCTTCTGTGCAAAGAAAACACCAGAAACAAACACAAAGGGGAAGAGCTTTTAAAGTACCAAAATCATAACATATCTAGCGGGTTTTTACTTTTCATCAGAGAAAAATCTTTACTTCTAACATCAATTTAGTGTGCCTCTGTAACTCCAAAATAGGAGACAGAAAAGGCAGAGCAGTAGCCCAAGGTCATGTACCATGTCAGCAGCACAGAACAGAGAACCCAGATCTATCCCACACTCCATTAGACAACAGTCTCCTCTTAATTAGATAGGAAAATTAACCATACTGAAAAAAGCAACTGAATTCAGCTTCTAATCAAGTTTTCCGAGAGAACTCAGCAGTGTATGTTCTATGACCTCTGTCAGTCTGGTCTCAGACTCAGCAATCAAAGCCTTAGTTTGGGGAATCTGATTTTTCACTTACTTGTTTATAATAAAAACAACTAATGTACTTTGGCACGGAAGCCTAACAAACTTCTGTGCTGTCATTTGTCTCACGAGATGACAGAAACAATCCTGACTTTTCAGGAACAAAAAGACATCCCCTTCTCATCCTCTGTGAGGAAAAGGGGAAAGAGGAGGGGAGGGAAAAAAAAAAAAAAAAAAAAAAAAAAGCTTCTGAATGACTTTATTCAATTTTCAATAGCCAGCCTGATTTCCTCTCCAGGAAACACAGGAGTGAGTGAAGCACATCTGTCTTCATGGTCAGGACTGATGTCACCAGTCACTGCTCAGCTGGTACTGGTGAATTACAGACCCAAAGCCAGAGCAGAGCCCTCTGGAAGGTGTTGGTGTGGGGAGAGCAGATCCCCAGCACAGCACAAACTGCAGCACCAGGGCAACCCTTCCCCCACCACACAACAGCTCCAGAGCACATTCTCCTCTGCCCATCCTAATTAGCTCGCCCTTAGCTAAAGAGTCACCACAATTTCCACTGCCCCCAAGAGCTGCAGTAGTTTTTTTTTCAAGTAGTTAATTACAACTCCAGGGCAAAGTCTACTGTAAACTTTTACTCCCTACCTAAACAATTTAATATTCTGCAAGCTTTTGTTTCTGTTGTCCAGCTCCCCAACAAATACAGCCTTCACCATCCTCCTCTGAGTCTTCACTTCGTTTTCCAGTTTTTCAGCAAGCACATACCATTTACACATAATGTAAGAAGATTGCCTAATCATGCTTTTTTTATGAAAAAAAAAAAAAAAAAAAAAGTTAAAAACTTTCTTGTTCTTTTAGTCCTTTATGCAAAGCAAGATGTCCATTTAATGACTTGACTATCCAAAGGTCAGTTACCAAATTTGGTCAACAATGGTGCCATCACAGCCGTCAACATTCTTGTCACTGTCAAAAGCAACAACTGTCACCTTGCTATTATCAGAAAGGGAAGGCAACTGGAATATTCGCCATGTAGATTCTATTTACAGTCTGCATTGCATCCAAAAATGTCTTCCAATGATTATACACGGAGCTTGATAAAGATTAACCCAAAGGCAAGAAGAATGTCCAGTTAAACGCTTACTTACTCAAGGTTAGTTTTCAAAGCCAACAGCAGCATTGGGAAATCCCACCTCAAATAAGCAAACTGGGTTGAATGAGAAGCACATTTTAAAATACCTGTCTAGTGTAGTTATGCACTTATGACTCATGCAATGAAAAACTCCCTTAAATTTTTGTTGGCTAGGACACAGAAACCTCGTCACAAGGAACTAATTTAAGAGACTGCAATCTTGCATCTATCCAGCAAGAAAGAATAATTTCAGTATGTACAGGTCATATACATTGGAATATGTCACTTTGCCATACAGAACCCTAGGAAATAAAAAATAATTAATAAATCATACTTACAAAAGATATGCAAGCAGCCAGCAACAAAATTCTAACTAGTAAGTCTTCAAATTGTTCAATCACAAGCTCGAGTAAGGTTTTTCCTGCAATATGTAACAAAGCCATTGAGTCATGCACATTTACAAAAATGAATTATCAACAAGAATTAACAGAAGATTTCATAACCATGCTCACCTTCCTCTGCCGGCAGCTCTGTCAATAGAAGATTTTTCCAGGAAGCATGTCAAAGAAAAGAAATCATCGAAGAAACACATTAGAGCATTATCAGGCATCCACACCAGATACTCTTCCCGAATTGCACACTCAGCTGGGTTGGATATGACAGACATACTGAAAGCCACACTAAGGCAGCTCTTTTCACCAGAGTACGTGAATGGAACTGAGAGTTTTGCATTTTAAGACACGTAAAGATTCGCGGGAATGTGCCAAGGGTTATAATTCAGCCAAGTCATCACTCCAGCCAGCTGTGGGACTTCTGCTGTTGCTGCACACAAAGGGTCAAAGGCTCAAAATGCTTTCCGACAAAGCTTTTCCTCCACATTCACTTAAAAAAACCCACAACCATCAAACTTGGTTCAAAATATTTCAGATTCTTTCCTCCATTTTAAGAATATGCTTTTATTTCTGCTCTCCCTTTTACGTTCCTGCAACTAGATTTAGTAATCCAAGAGGCATAAAAGCAGTGTTAAAGCTTAAAAACCACCTCCACCGCGTAATCTAGTCATAGATTTTCATTTTTACAAAACGGCAAGGGAGTTCAGAAGGGACTAGGGCAGCCAAGCAGAGAGGATTATTAAAAAAAATCTACTGAATTTTGTGTCCCGACTGGAGAGGAAGGGGGTGAAAGGCGCTAAAAAGCTGGGGAAAATGAAGGTCAAGACGGGCAAAAAAAAAAAAAAAAAAAAAAAAAAAGGCAAATACTAAACCCCAAAGCGCTTCATTTCAGGATGGAAGAAGGTTTCCCACCGTTCCGGTGAAAGGGAACGGAGGTGACACCCTCCTCCCCAGAGCAGCCCTGCGAGCTCGGGATTGAAAGAAACCCACGAGGTGGAGTTCAAGTCAGCCATCTTCTCTCCCTCGCTCCTATTCCGGGTCCTGGAAGAGATGCCGGCTTTGCCAGTGCACACGCGTTAGGCCTCGCACAGGGCTCCGGCAGGGATGAGGGAGAGCAGAGAGGGCTGCGAAAGGGAGCACAGGGGGACGAGGGCGAGCGCCGGCGGCAGCATCCCCGGCCGGGGCCGCCTCACCTACCGTTGGAGCCCCATTTCTCCTTCAGCTTCTTCACTTGCTCGAGGCTGAGCCCGGTGCTCTCGTTGACGCCGAAATAAGCCAAAACTTCCTCCACAGTCTTTGTGTGCGCGTTCTCCATGGCTGGGGCAGGGAGCAGCAAATGGTGCCGTGCCTCGCCTCTTCCTCCTCCCTCTCCTCCTCCTCAGCGGCGGCGGGGGCGGCGGCGAGACCCCTCCTCAGCCCTCACCACCCCCGTGCTACCACCATAGACCCTCTCCCGCAGTACAGGAGCCCGAGCACACCTCTCTCTTCGCGGAGGAGGCCGGGAGGGGCAGGAAAAAATTAAAAATTCAAAAATAAAAAATTAAAAAATAGGGAAAGCCGCCCTAAAAAAAAAAAAAGCAAGAAAGAAAAAAAAAAAAAAAAAAGCCCCCACCCCCCCTCCCACCCCTCACGCCTCCGAGGGAGCCGAGCCGCTTCTCCGGCGGGGACGAGGGACTTCGGGCGGGGAG
The DNA here is from genome assembly GCF_029582105.1 of Oenanthe melanoleuca. NCBI lineage: Eukaryota > Metazoa > Chordata > Aves > Passeriformes > Muscicapidae > Oenanthe > Oenanthe melanoleuca. Next base: position 2,576,275 of record NC_079349.1, read on the forward strand.
CGCGCGGGCCCCCGGAGCCGCTGTGGGTCCCTGAGGGGATGGGCCGCGTCCAGGTGGCCAAGCGGCCTCTCCGCTCGCCTCAGCGGCTCCGAGCCACCCCCGGTAACGGAGGGCGATAACGGCGCGGGGGAGAAAAAGCCGCAGCTGCCCCGCTGCCCGGAAAAGGTCAGAATCGCCCCCTTCCTTCCTTCTCTAGCAGCCCGATCCCCCCCGGCCGGCCCAGGCCGCTGTCGCCGTCACGGCTCGGGCTCCCCCGCGCCCGCCGCTGCCTCCGCTCGCTCCGGTCGCACAGCGGCGACGGCGGCTCTAATGTAACTCGGGGGCCGCCCGGTGCTCTCTCGCCGCCGCGGCATGTGGACGCCGCTCATTGGCGGGCCGGGGCGCGGGGCGGGCAGGCTGGCGGCCCCTCCCGCGGGGCGGAGGCGATGGCTGCGGCGCGGCCCCTGCGCAGCGCGGTCCCGCTGCCGCCCGTTCTCCCGCCCGGGCCCGGCGGCGGCTGCGCCTCACGCGGCGGTGGCGCCGCTTCCGCTGCGCACCGGGACGGCCCCGCAGGTGCGGTGGGCGCTTTCCCGCTCTGCTGCCCCGGCGGGAACCGCCCCTGTGCCGGCCTCAGCCCGCCGTGAGGGGAGCGGGGCGGCCTGAGGGGACCCGCCCGCCATAGGGGTCTTGGCGCGGGGGGTGGCGCGGAGCCGCACCGGCGCGTGTCGCGACAGGAGCGCCAGTCCTGGGAGCACTGCGCTCACTCTGTCGTGATAGAAGCCTCATCCAGTGCAGGGGTGAGTGTGGGCTTGGCTCCCACCTCAGGAGCATCATCCGGTCAAAGGGTGACTGTGAGGTTGGCGCGCTCTGTCGCGACAGGAGCATCATCCGGTCAGAGTGTGAGGGTGAGGCTCTCTCAGGGAGGCCGCGGATTCTCCCTCACTGGAGACATTCCAAACCCACCTGGACGCCTTCCTGTGTCCCCCTGCCTTGGCAGAGGGTTGGACTGGGTGATCTCAGGGGTCCCTTCCAACCCTAAAGACTGATTGTGAGGGGCTGCAGCGGCCTGTGTCGCGACAGGAGGCTCATCCATCGCGAGTATGCGGACGTGAGGGCCGTGTGGCGGGGGTCACTGCCCAGAGCTCTTGCCCTGCGCTGCTGGCACTGAGCAGTGTCCCCAGCTGCCGTGGCACAGATCGCGGTGACAGCACACTCAGCCCCGGCGATACCGTGAGGAGCAATGAGCTGCCCGCCGTGATTCCAGCGCTGCTGCGGGCTGAGCAACCAGCTCTCCTCAGCACCGTGTCTCGGCTCTGGCACAGGCACAGAAACCGATAGAGAGCACAGAAAACTGACTGATCCATCCAGTCCCACCCGGTAATTTATGAGAACTTCAGTGAACTGAAGAGAAATCAGCACAACTGACATTAATACACCTGCAGCACACACACAGCAGATCAGCACACAGCAGAAACATCTTTAAAACTTGGATTTAAGCGGTGTTCTTGTGTACATGTGCCTGTGCAAATAGCAAAGCTGAACCCTACGTGTGTGCTGGCTTACATAAATGTAGATCCTACATACAATCTGCATTTCCACCACTTACAAACCACCCACAGCACCACGCTATAAGAAAGTGTGTGTCTGATCTGGAATGAAACATCTCATTCTTACCTCTGTGCTAGAAGAGGGATGGAGAGGGGACAGCCCTTGTAAAATTGGGGTGTTCGAGGGTACATGTGGCCCTGTATCCTTTCTAACAAAAGTACAAAAAGGGTCCTCTGTGAATGGCCAAGGTCCAAGGAAGGATAACTTGACAGCCTACACTTCACAGGGTAGTTCTGAATGAAAATTCCTGAGCTAGATCTGATGACCTAGTTCAGGTAAGGCAATTACTTATTCCATGCCATGCCCATATTAATTTCATCTTGCTTATCAGCAAGATTAATCAGCATGGCCAAATGTTGCATCAGTACAGTTATGTTTCTTTTCATTCCTCACACAACACCTAAATAGACTTAGCCTGTTACAGAGGTGAAGAATGTCAACATGACATTCTTTGTACAATTTGCTGTAATTTTTTGACCAGTTTTAATAATTTTCTTGATATGGCATAAACCCATGATGCCACCGTCCCCAATACATGTACATATGCATATGCAACATTAAAAAAAAAAACAAGCATTATTTCCACAATAGTTCCATATGGAATAATGCCAGCTACTTGAATTATTTCACTAACAGCTCAGTATATCTCTATGAGTTGTTTCTTCCCTTCTACCACATTAATAAAAACAAAATTTTTTTGTAAAAATACATTTACCAAGCATTATTTTTACACACAAGCATATTTACTAGCCTTCAAATACAAGTGCACATGTAATGGACTTTAAAGCACTGCCTTTCATATAATTTTAAAATATTACAATTCAGCATCTGTAACAATTTTCAAAACAAAATGATGCTAGAAAGAAACCCAAGTCACATTTCTTATTATTTCTCCCTGTGTTGTATCTCCTATGTCATTCTTGGTTTCCTTTTTGTGCCTGTTTCCTAAAGACCTTATGGAAAATTATTTTAAGCATACCAGAGGCATGGCACATGCAATTAGATCTTGGCAGAGGGTAAAATAAAGTAGATACTGTGTTCTTTCTATCTAACTTGTTAACAGGAGGAAATGCTGCTAGGAAGGCAAACAGAGTCTGAATTTTAGCAAATCCTGGAGAACTCTTGGCATTCTCTGGGGTTCACTAGTTCAGCTACAGTTTGACAGTTCCCATTCGTTGTTTCTCTCTCATCCATTCAGTACAGAGGACTCGTTTCTTCCCCCTTTTTTCCACCCTATATAAAATCTGGAAAGAACCTGGAAGCACAGTCCTCTGCCTGTGTTTATTTCTGTCACATGTTCTGTTATGGCTCAGTGAATTTTGAGAGAAGAATGACTGAATTAAGGACTGTTCTACAGATCTTTCTTCTCTTCCAGAGCAGAATAACCTCTGCTTTTCCTTCACAGTCCTTTCCCTGTCTTTCTCTAGAAGTGCAGGACCACTGCTGCTGCTGAGGATTCCTTTGCAGGTGATACTTTCCCAATCCTCTGACAGCAATACATTTGAAAAACATTTGCAGATACAATTCATGGTCTAGACAGCACAGTGCAGAACGAGCTACAAATACCCATGTAAGACATTGCAGCAGAAGCAGTACCTGCTAAATTTGGCATCACTTGAGATCGTACAAATTTAGAATTGTGAGTTGAAATCAGTGTTGTTTCCCATCGCTCTGCAAGGATTCATAACTCTTTCCATGACATTTGTCTTGTCTATTAAAGATGGTTATCTAAAGAAGATGGTTGTCTAAAGGAGATGATCATCTAAACATGGCTATTTTGACCCAAATCAATATGACAGCACCTCAACTCTGCCTCAAGCAAATGAGCTCATGAAAGCTTCCAGGCTTCCAGCAGGTACAGAGAGCTTTACATTCTCCATTTTTAAGAAAGGAAATCAATTCATTTTGCTGCTGCAAAGTTGCAGTTTGTTATTAGAGTGGAACCCCTTAGAATGGTTCCTGGGAAAGAAACACAACAAAATGGGGCAGTTTTGACCTTTTTGAGATTCCATTCACGTAATGGAAGTGTATATTCCTACATTTGGCCTACTATTTTTTTTTCACTGTAATATATTAAGAAGAAGCAGCCAACACATCAGGCAGCAGCATTAAAACAGTTCCTGTAATGCTTACTAATTGAAGTAAATGGGAATTTGGCCTGAGAGAGGACTGCAGGATGCTTTCCTTCAAATTGCAATAACATTAAGTCATCCCTACTGCTGCAAAGCAGATTCACAGCAGAGTTACTGGTCATAATGTGAATTGTCTCTTGCTGTACACAAGCACATATGTTTTGGAGCTCCGTTTTCAAACAAGATTAATAGTTTTGAGTGGAGCTAAACTCAGTGTGGAAGAGCACTACATAAAATGCCAGTTGTTGAGCCAAAACACATGAATGCTGACCTGCAATAGGATCTCTTTCAGTGAACATAGACAAAGTGAGAATATTCTGATTAATTGTGCCAAATTATGTCATGATTTTTGCAGACTGGCTAATTGCCTAATGGGGCTTGTGTTGAGACCACCAAACTCACTGCTCTCATCACCCTGGCTCATTTCAAATACAAGTCTTCGTGAGTGACAAATGGGGGCATTGTTTCTTCCTCCCACAGTACTATTTTATTCCTCTGAAATTACAGTTATTAAAACGTTTCAGCCAGTTGAAATCTACTAAGGCATATTAAAATGCTGCAAAAGTGCTGTATCAAAGTGGAAAGGTTTTAAATCTGCAGTTCTGTCATAGGATAATGCAGTTTAAATATAGTAACTATTTTTTCCAGTCAGCTTGCTCTTTGAATTCATGGTATTATGTCAAGGGGTTTTTTTCCCTCTCCCCCCCTTTAAGAAGCTTATAGTTTAAACAGCAAAATGCAAAAAATACTGAGATGAAACAGTTATACAAATGCAGCAGAGAAATAAGTGATAAAATATGGGTTTGAATGTTGATAATTAAGATAATCTGAGTTTATTCTGAATAATTTTTATTCCTCGGCAATGTGTGTCAGCAGCAGGTAGAATTTGACTTCCACAGAGACTGAGACTGTGATCACAAAGGATGGTGTTGCTGCTGGGAGATTTCTAGAGCTGGATCTCTGTTCCTGCACAAAGCAGCTCCTTGCTGCCTTGGAAGTGTAAAGAGGCAGCGAGACAGAGTCTGATCTCAGTGACAGTAACTATGAGAGATCACTTTGGCTTGGTAGATTTCTTATTTTATTTCTATATCCTATTCATGCTCATTTGGTTCATCTCCAAAGACTCCATTGGAGTATTTCCCACAATAATCTCCATTTCCCTGTTAGGAAAAATCTGTGTATCCCATGCTGGTGTCAGTAGGAGATCTAGGTGTATGGGAGAGAGAAGCATTTTATCAGAACCAACATCCATCATACATATCTGAAAAAATAATTTCTCCTTATTTTGATGGTGAGTCAGTTCCCTGGAAAAGAAATCAGCTGGACTGTTATTTTAAAAAATGCAGAGCAACTTTAGAAATAAAGCACTGGTTGGTGCCCACATGATTTGAATTCTTATCTCATCCTGACCTGATTTTTCCATCTAATTACGGTCTAATTCTGATTAATTTGGCAGCTTGCTGCCATTTTTTTTCTTGTTTAAATATTCCTTGTGGACTCCTGGATCTCAGTTTTGCTCTCTGTAGATGGGGCTGGGAGCTTGTAGAGGGCTGCATGGCCAAGCAGAATGTTTAGAAAATGGTAGTTTGTTGTTTGCAGGGCGTTACAGAATTGCCCTGTATTTTCTCTCTGTTACAAGGTGAGGGGTGTCATAGCTGTGATCATCTATTTACCTGCAGAACTTCATACTGAGAGTGCATTTCATAGTTCCATAGAAAGTTGAATTACTTTAGTGGTGGTTTTGGGCTATGGGCTACCAATTCCTGAGCCAAGGAGTCACTCAGGCTTAGTACAGCAAGACTCTGGTTTAAGTGAACCATCTGAATTACTTGGTTTTAAAACTTCTTTTGTTTTTAATCTCTTGACCCTATCAGAGGCAGTAATCAAGGTGCTTGTACAACAAGAAATATTTTCCTTTTTTCACAGTTCTTACACAGTGCTATGTCACAGGCTTCTGCCATTCCATGTATTTGCTGAATCACAGGGAAAAGTCACACTCTCTGACTTTTCAAGATTGAAAGGAAGACATGCAGGATCACTCCATGTAGGTGAGTAGCAATAATGTGAGACTGAACAGCTTTTCTTACTCATGGAGATGACTCCATGTTCAGGCATTGTTTGGGACTGATAGTACATGACTATTAGATGTGTGACACTTTGTGATATGACACCAGCTGAAGTTTCTGTATTTCTGGTGGAGGATTTCCCCCAAACTCATAGGTAGTTATTAGTAATACAGTGAAGTAGCACACTTCAGTTTTCAGACACTGATAAAATTCTTTTATGCTGTCAGACAAGCTCCTCCATTGGTTATGGGGTATATTAAAAAGAAATTCCAAAATTCTATTTAATATAAAATTCTTTTGAGGTTTTTTTTTTTTCCTCTGTGTCATGAAATAAGACAAAATGAGGGATTGAAACCAAAGGATCTTTTTGGTTTACCAGTTAAAGTCTTCCAGTCTGAACCTTCAGAAATCTGTGTAACCCACAATCCACATGGGTTTTGTTTTTTAAAAGGCAATATTATTGTGGCAAGATTAGTGAGTACAATTACAGTGTGTCTGTCACCTTCCCCTACCTTTCTAAGGTTTTCACAAATGCTTCCTAACATGGGCTATTCAGGAGAAAAAAAACCTGCTGGACTGCCTTCATTCTCTATTAATGTGACTCTAACCAAACCAGAACATGTTTTTCTTTTGTGGAATAAATGTTATATTGATCTGCTATGTTTCCATTTCCTCACCTCATTTCTACCTCTTAATACAATCTATCTAGGTATTTCACAGAAATGACAGGTTTTCGAAGGGCTTTAAGCTCCCAAATTACCTGTGGTAGGTTTTGGTCACTCACAGAACAGAAATTCTTACAGTTTATCTGTCAGAACTCAGTGCTTCCAATATAAGACATCTGCTTTTTTTCTGCATAGATTTATTATATATCAATGCTATTGCATGTGAACTCAAATTATCTTGACCTACAATTCTTGTTCTATTTCAAGGTTTTGGGTTTCTAAAAGATTGTTTAACTCCTGGGTGGCTTTTTTCCCCCCCAGTTCTGTTAGAAAAAGAAAACCTCCCCTGAGTCATATTTTAAAAATACTGTTAAGCTCTTAAAGCTGCTTCTGCTCCCATGTCACAAAGCATTATTGAAAATATATTCATTTTTACCACCTACAATTGCTCAGATGGAGAACTTAAAGAATTCTTTTCTACTCCCATATTGAAACTCTGCTGGCAGCATTCTCATTCCTAGAAGTGAGCCACAGTGATTTTCCTGCTCTGTGCAGGTTAGGCTTTTTGTCAGAACAATGCTAGTAAACTTATAATTTGATATTAATAACATTAAAAAACATTATTATTATGAACAATAATAATAGCAGTGTTGATACTGTGTTTACTGTTACTTGATTCATTATTTGCATTTGCAGCTTCTAATCAAGGGTCTCATTTTATAAACCTTAACAAAATGGAAATTATGTTATAAAATATCCCTGAGAGAACAGGATTGTCATCCCCATTTCACAAAAACGAGAGCTGAGGTTCAAAGTCACAGTCACACAGTCTATGGCAGAACTAGAAATAGAAATGGTCTCCTGGCTCCCAGTCCTCTTTCTTCTCCTGTCACCCTAAATAGTTTCTAGTGTGGTTTTGTAAGACATTTATCACATGATTTTCAAAAATCATGTCCTATTTGTTAAGGAAAAGTAAAAAATAATTTAAATAAAATTTTAATTTTAATTTTAAATTTTTAAATATAAAAAATGATAAAAAAGACACTATCTAATTTTTGCATGAGGTTGCTGAAATAATTTTAGCCATTTTATGGGTGATGCCATCCAAGTTTCATGAGTTAATCCTGACCATAAGTACACCTAAAATAGATATCTTTGCCTCCAGCTAATCAACAGGCTTACTGCCTAAATAATTTATGTATAACCAACTAGTGGAAACTAGATCTTCTGTGATTTCCCTAGACACATATTCTGCATGTATCATGTATATCCTTGCCTATTTCTGATATTCATTTGAAATTCAGTTGGGACATTTCAGAACACTTTTGTGCTCCAGCTGTATAGCTCTAAGAAAAAGCCAGCTGGAGACATAATGCAGGATCTTTGAACTGGGCAAAATAATGCTTAGAATCCAAGTGCATAGTAGATGAAGATTTTTTCTCAACCAACAATGGATTAGAATTTTAAGAAATACAGTTCTAATTCTAACACTGGTTCATGTGGGTAAGCACTTTGTGTCTCTGCCCTACCAATGGCATTTAGTAACAAAATTAAGTTACAATATAGTAATAAATAAATATAAATTTATAGAAATAAATATGAGATATCAGAGAATGATTAAATAAAATGAAAAATAAATTAATTTCACTTTGTTGCTGGAAATGTGACTAACATACAGCACCACACTGTGCTTTTTGGACACATTATATAATGTTGCCTTCAATGGAGTAGTGAAAAGAAGCTTGGATTGAAAGAGAAAGCAAAAGCATTATCAGACACTGTCCTGCCATTCAAATTCAAGAGTGAAAATTCAAGAATCTATAGCTGAAATGGATGGTACAGTACAAACTGTCTATCTGGGGTTTATAGCTTTTATCCAGAATTCCTAACTGGAAAATATATTCTGTCTCTTGTGCATGGCAAGTACTAAAAGACAAGTCTTGCTCCTGTCTGCTCCCTGTGCCAGGAATGCTGTGGACTGTTTACTGTTCTTGTCGGGACATGCTGCAAAATTAGGGCCACGTTGTAACTTCAGTCAGCCATGCAGGAGTGGGAGGAGGAGCACCAGGTACTCCAGGAATAATTTAGGTGTGGCAGCCAGAAATTTTGCAGCACTGAAAGAACACAAAGAGCATTCTTGCTGCTCCACTACTGGCTGGTGCTGCCTTCACCTGGGGAGTCTGTGGCAGCACTGTACTGGAACAGTAGCCATGCAGAGGAAGGGAGCAGCACTGTTCTTCCAAACCACATCATGTTACACACCTCTGCCTCCCCAGTGCAAAAATGCACTTTCCTTCTCACAGAGAGCAATGTCACCGTGTTCCTGTGTTGTCTGGGACAGAGTCAATTTTCCTGCCAGTGTCTGCTGTAGAGTGGTGTGAGTGAGTGAGGGGCTGTGTGGTGTTTAGCTGCCTGCTGGGTTAAACCACCTCCTATTCCTGTCTTTGCATATTCCATCTCTGCACACTTGAAATTCCTCCAGGCCTGAGCCTCGGGGCAGTGTGTTGAGTTCATGTACCATTCCCAAATGTGAACTTGATTACCTTGCAGATACAAGAGTCTGCTCATTTCAAATGTCACAGAAAAAAAACTAACAAGAAAGACAAATGAAAATCTCATTGAGAATGGTAAAGATGTGAATTGTTTCTGGCCTCTGTTCACTCAGCACCTGTTTATGACAACTGGGGGAAGGGATAAGTGGATTTGTTAATTCATATTTGCCATGCAGAATTCCCTGGTGCTCTGCAAAGCTGGGAGATCTCCACTGATTAAACTGACCTTTAAAGGCAAGCACCACTTTGAAAAAAAAAGTCCAATCAGCAAGCTGTGGGAATCTGGCAGGTATTCCTTCAAAGCCTGGGGATGCTGATTTTTCATAAGAAAACTTACAACATCCAGTATTCTGATATGTTGAGACAATTTTTGGGTGGTTTTGTGATACCTGTTAAGGCCTTCAAATACTGGAATTGGGGACATTTTATAGCCATTTTATGCTGGATGTGATGTGCTGCAGCCATGAACAACTTCTACTGTTTTTATGTTTCTTTTTGTATTTTGGCTGATGGGAAAGAGATGTCTTTCCATGTGGCATGGGATGTATGCATCTCATCTCAACTTCTAATAAATGTGGTGTCCAATTTTTTTTAATCAAATCCCTAATCTCCTATCCATTAACAATTTTTGCTTGAAAAACTGTGGTTGCCACTGGAAACCATGACTTGCCAGTTAATCCTTTTGTTTGATCCTGGCTGACACAAGACTGGGTTTTGTTGCTCTTTCTGTACATTTTGATTCTTTCTGAATCATCCAAACAAGAGGCCTGAAAGCCATTATACACCAAAGCAGTACCAGTAGTTTATTTTTTTTTACTGTTTTGGCTCAAAGAAGCATCAATTCAATTATTCTGATTAGGAAAGAGGCTCAGTTAAACTTATTCTCACTTCAATTCGATGAGAGGACATTCTCCTTCTCCTAAGTGCAATGAAATAAAAAGCAGAATTTGAAGGGTATTTTGGGTTGGGGTTTTTTTTTGAGGAAGAGAATATAAAAATCTCAGGCTATAAATTCACCATGACAGTGAAAATATGTGTCAGATTTTGGGATGGGTTGGCTTTGTGTCAGTCACACTCTGTACGCTGGACCATGTATTGGCTTCATGAACCTTTTTTATTTTATGCTGCCATAATCTTTATATGTCTGTCCTCTCACAAGCTGAATAAATGTCATGTAGAACATTCTGTCCCATCTGTCACAAGTGCTATTGTGTGTCTGGATCCATATTGGATTAGTATTGATGAGAGATGCCAGGTATTTTATACAAAATGTGTATTAAGGAGGATGTATAGAAAGTACAGATATGAAAAGAGACCTCTTTTGGAAATAGCTGCATTAAAGCAGTCCATTCAAACATCTTTAGGAAGATAATTTTCCTGTTTCTGAGATGTTTGGGAGAGGTCTGACATTTTTATTAGTAATTGTTTATTCTTTGAGGTGCAAACCAGCTGTTGTGGCTTTCACATGACTAACTATGCAATGATCTGAGAGAAAATTTCCTAATAAATACTTCCAGAAAATTCTAGAAGAAGCTGTTCCAGACATAGAAATGCCTCAATGTCAGTTCCTCCCAGACCAAAAAGTAAGATGCAAGATAGGCAAGGCAGGAATCTCCCTTTTCTGAAGGCGTAGAGTTTCCACATTTAGCTCTGGAGTTTCATGGCCTTCCACCTGCCACTGGGCACAGTGCTGACCATTTGTTGGCTTGCAGGGCAGAGTCACTTCAGAAAGAAATTCCACTTGAAATGGAGAAAGTGACCATTTTTGTGAGGAGTAGATTCAGTTACTTACATGACAGCTGCTTGCAGAAGTAAGCCAAGCACTTAAGAGAATGATTTTTAAGAGGCAGAAATTCTCAACAAACCACTCAGCCTTCTTTTAGCTGGATTCACACAGAAACAACAAATAATTAATTGAGGCCAAAATACATGTCGTGCTGAGTTTGCATTAGCTGGAAGGTTTGGAAATAATTAAGAGCAAAACTGTTAATACTCCATTTAAATAGCTGCTGCCTATCTGTCCAGTCTGAAAGCCCAATCTGTTGTGCTCAATCAGCTTTCAGCTGCTACTTGCCAGCAGCCTAATTCCCCAGTCTTGTCTCTGTGCTGTGCTTGTGCATTCCACTACCTGCTAAGTTAAACCCTGCTGTCCTGGTGCTGCGTGGAGATTTCCAGTGCTATTCCAACCATCCACACTGGGTCAGAATATATCCCAAACCTGGCTCTGGGTATCCACACCAGCACGCCTGCTTCTAGTGGAGCACCACATGGGGGAAAGGGGAGCAGCAGCTGTGTGCTTTAGCTCCCAGGATTAGGGCTGTGCTCATTCATACCATTCTCTGGGCATTTATGCAGTTTGGACAAGCTGTTGACCTGCAGTATTTCCACCTCTTTTTTTAATGCAGAGTAAGTTGCTCCAACAGTAAGTTGCTGTTAACCACGGCCACACACTGAGGCTGATACATTATCTCAGTTTTCCTACATCTCTTTGCACTTCTGTTACCCATTCAATACTTTGGCTGATCATTTATATTGCAAGGGGAATAAAAGGAAATTAACAATTGTACTTCGTATGGTTTAGCTTGTGCAAGGTTCTGTGCAAATTAAGAGTGAGGCTACAGGGGAGTCTCTGCTCAGACCTGACAGTTTAAAGCTGTGGGGAGTGTGGAAATACAGTGCAGTGAGAAATGTTTGCAGGTGAAGAGGCATCTTAAGCTTCAAACCTGTACCACCAGTTCTTGCTGAGAAATGTGTATGAAAAATGACGAAGTTCATTGCACAGGCATTTGGAAGGAACTAAAGAGCAATCCATTGACCTTTGCAGATTAGGTAATGCATATTGTCATAAGGAAGTGCTATTTGAGCACCAAACAGCAAATGTACACACTTGTCCTTCATTAACCCCTCACTGGAGGCAGTCAGGATTTCCTGATCCAAGTGGGGTTCGTGTTCTTGGTATCTGGGGTGTTTTCAGTGGGCACATCAGTTCCCTGAGCCTGTCAGAGGATGCTTCGTGCTTTCCCTGCCCTTTGTGCCCCTGAAAGTGTCCTCAGGCAGGAAAGAGGGAGGAGGGCCATGGGATGGGTGTGCAGATGGAATACTGAAGGCTCTGTTCTCGGCTCCTGGGTCCAACAGAGGCCTCAGTGCCTGGCTGTGTGTGCCTCAGTTTTCACTGAATTAAATGGGACTCAAATGTTTGCATTATACACAGAGAAACTTCCACTTGAAGGCAGCAGCAAAGAACAGTTTTGCTGCTTTTGCAGAACATTTATATTACAGAGAGAGGACATGAATGAAAATGAGCCATGTGTATAATTCAGAATTTGAGTGCTATAAAAATTAAATATGTTCTTTTTTTTCTTTTATAATTTGTTAGCTCATTTATTTAATTTATGGGAAAAAATTTATAGAAAACTTTTTTTTTCCTGGAGAATGAAATACTCTGTTCAAGTACAAATGAATATGTCACATTCTTATATGATTTGCAAGAAGATGAATTACTGTCTCTCCTTCTCCAGCTTTTTTCCACTTTTCCAATTCTACAGAAAGATTATTTTCAAATTCATTGTGTTGCTTTTTCTTTATGTGGCTTGTTGCACACAGAAATAAATTTGCAACACTCTTGCTAACATAGTGTTTTAAAAACTATTTTTATTTAGAAATTCTTGGTACGATATTACACATTCTCAAAAATCAAATCAGTGAAAAACAAGAAGAATTCTGTTCATCAGTCTTAGCACTTGAACTCATAATTGTGTGTCAGATATGGGGGGGAAAAAAAAATTGGAGCTCTCCAGAGCCCCTGGACAAGAGAAGTCACTTTACCAGGACATTGAGATAATTTATCTGGATGACTCAGAAAAAATGCTAGATAAGACTGAAATTTGGAGAGGCTGAGCACGTCCAGTCTCTGCCTTTGGATTATCAAGAATAAATCCAGCAACTGGCATGTGAATATGTTAATGCTGTAGATTCTAGCGTGGAAACAGGAAACTGTATTTATGAGGCAAAAAATATATCAGAGATTAATTCAGTTCTATGTATAATATATACATTTTACAGATACAAAATCTTTGCCAAAATATGCATAATATGCAAGTGCACTGAAGTTAGAAAATGCCAGAATAAAGGTTGCCTTTCCATGCATATGCCCTGAAGGAATCTTTAATTACAAAGCTCCTGGCTTCTTTTTCTAACGCTGAAATTTTCTAATTTCCCTGCGTGCTTGAGTTTGAAGTCCTAATATTTTCTCTTTTAAGTAAAGACTTAGGGATGCATTTCCTCGGGTTTAAAAGAAAAACAACAACATTGGAAAACAACACCATTCCATCCTTCTACCACCATCAGACTGCAACCTCTCTGTGACATCCCAGGAGCTTCCTGAGCAGCTTTTCCCAATGCTGGTGTGGTGCTGGAGCCTGAGCAATTTCTGTCATGTGAAACAAAGCTACAGGTGTCAGCAAGAGGACTGGAAGGTAAGGCAGCTAAATTAGTTACTTATTATTGCTGTCATCCTTTTCATTATAGCTCTTATTGTGCAACCATTACTAGACTTGCTTGGAGGAGCCACATGAATTTGTCATGTGCACGGTCACTTCTACGCATGCAAATAAATGTAGAATGCTGATTTCTGATTTGCTCACATTTTCAATCTCTTTGCACTTGGTTTCTGCAGCTGTGAGGGACAGCACATTGGGCTGCAGCTTGCAAATCCAGGGCCATGTGCTGAGGAGGGTCCCACTTGAAGCTGATTTTTCCCCTGTGGCTGTTAAGTCAGAGAAGTCACATTGACAGCACAGAAGTTGATAATGATTTCTCACACATCCAGTGCACTAAATCATTATGCCTTGTTTGCCTCTTTCTGCTGTGGATTGAAGAGTTTTGATCAATAGTGGCAGCATGCAAAGCCTCATAAAATTTGTTCATTTCCTAGAATCTCTTTCCATGTGTTGGTATTTTGTATGTATAACCAAGGGGGCAATATTTCAAATCTCTCTCTGTGCACTACAGAAAAGCACCAAAACCAGTGTTTACCTCTGCTGCACTGGAAGGGTTGTGCATTCCTAAATTCCAAATTGTCATAGAAAAGGAGGATTGAGGACTCAGGTGCCTGACTCCAGTGAGGCAGAAAAACATCCTAGCTGTGAAGACTCAGCCAAGGTGTGAGAGGGTTAAATACTTATTTTATATGGCTTTTTTCAGTTGATTAATTTAAACCAGGGCTATGCACCTGGTACCGAAACTGCAAACTGAAAGTTCTCTGTGAGATCTGGAAACAGCAACAGGCTTGCTTCCATAAATAATACTGAAAGTTAAACAGTGATTTCACAAGGTCCAGGACGTAGTATAAATAAGAAAGCAGAAATATCCAGGAAATCCTAAGTTAACAAATGTTTTGTTTTAAACATTATATGCTTTTCTTGATCTCTGAAAATCATCTTCACAGTAGACATTAAACTGAGCGAAGTAAAAAGAAAAATTTTCTCTGACTTGAGCAAGATATTTTGTCACACTGAAAGGAGAGTTTATTCTGAAGCTTTTCAGTGTTAATCTGAAAGCTCCCAGACCTGGTGAAAAGTAAAAAAGCAATGAAATACTCTATTAATGACACCAAGCCCATGTCAAAAAGTCTCAGATGTCGTGTGCTGACACCAAATATCACAGTATTCAACAACTGCAGGAGATTGGATTAGTGCAATGCTTGGAATTGAACCATCCCAAAGGGGGTTTTAGGCATGCTGGGCCAAATTCAGCCAGGAGGCTGCATGGATTTGACTGGATTTATACCCAGAAAAATTTGGTCTTTTTTTGTTGTAGCCAAAATGTAATGCTCAGGTTAAAACTGGGCATCTGTACAAAAGTTATGACTCCTGTTTTTAAAGAAATAATTTTAAATGTCATCCAGTTATTTCAGGTAAGCACAGGTACTACTTCAGATCAGTGATTTTGCTGTTTTCATTTTTGGCTTTTAGACCAAACTGGGTTGCTGAAGAGTGAAAAGGAGGGAAATGGGAGAAGTTCTGTGAAAATTTTTCCACTTACAGTGTACACCACTTGCTGTTTCTATGTCCCTATTGTCCTCACGCCACCCCATTCTAGATTCAGAACCTGTTTCAGTCACAAGTGTTCCTGTTCTGTCTAAAGCATCATCTCTGTCTGGTATTTATTACATAGTCCAGTGGACTGAACGACCTGTGAGCGGGACAGATGCCAGAGGAAAACAAGCACAGGCTGGGGGCAGCCAAAAACCTGCTGACATTGAGTCATTGAGAAGCTCTGAGGGGTTTTGTCCTGGTTTGGTTTGTTTATGCTTTTTCCTATCTATGTGGTTTTTGAAAACCACAAACTCTAGTCTGGAAAATACATATTTTGGCTTTGTACAGGTTTCTAAATTCTGTTCAGCCCACTCAGCAGTATATTAACTTCTGCCATATGATTTGTTTTTTCTCTTACGGTCTCCATGGGAAAAAAGGTATTGGAACTGTAGCTCTTGTTGTGTGATGTTTAGGTTTATTATTTCTATGTTTGCATGTAAATGAGAGAAAGAGAAAAGTAGCCCTGAGCTCCTGGGCAAGTTCAGGAAACCTGGTTCTTGTATAGAGCTGATGTGAAGTGTGGCAGTGGGCAACCATTCTGTATCAAAGGGTAGGATTTTCTTTATCCTGTCTCAGAGCAGTGGGGAGGCATTTCAGCAGCCATTACAATAATTTCTGTATCTCAGGAGGCTCAGAGTTGCTGTAGCAACCTTTTGCTAGATAGGAATTTGGCTGGTGAAGCCCCACAGGAATCTGTTCCCTCTCTTGCCTAACCTCTCACATCACCGGTCTCAGCTGCCAGGGAGAAACCCCAGCTGTGAATCAGGCAGGGTGAGGGACCCCTTTCCACAGGTTCCTCACAGAACTTTCCCCTAATTCCTGCTTTTTGACAATTTTCCATGGGAAAGAGCTTTGCTGTGTGTACAGAGTTCTCCGACTGAACCCGAGTTGTGAAAGTGGTCATAGTAAATTTTGTGCACACAAGCAAGCCCTTATTCATGCACTTGCAGATGCAGAGAGTGAAGATGCAAAAGCAGGGAGTGCAGATCGGTGTGGGAAGTTTGACTGGGAGGCAGCAGGAGTTGTGGTGACACAAAAGAAGTATTATAAAGTCACCAAGGGGATCAGGCAGATGGGAACAAACTTGAGTAGGAAGGAATACAGACAAGGTCCCCAAAGCCTGTTACTTAGATGTGGATAAAAAATGAAGTGTGAAGTTGGTCAGAGCATGAGGGGATGCATCACTCCTGAACCAGTTCCTTCAGAAGTGTGAAGTAGTCTCTGGAGTAATGAAAGACAGTTTTTTGGCCTCCCAGACTGCTGTATGGCTGAGAATATTGGAAGGTTTTATTTATAGATAATTTTGCCCAGAGGTTATAGAGAAAAGACAGTCCATGTTTTGGACTTTAGCCTCTTATTTCTAATTCTACAGGTGATTGACATTGTCAAACCACTGGCCTGGCTACTGCTTTCATTTGTAATTCTTGGAGGCAGACGTGGCATCACTGTTGTTTGCCTTTTAGAAATTGTTTAATGATTATTACTTTTGAATCAGGACACGTTCCTTCCATTGGAATCAGGACACAGTTCTTCCATTGTTTCCTATTCCTACTCCTAGATTTGCCTCTGTAAGTCATTATTAGTCTGCTTAGATGAAAATATCAGTCATGGAGCAGGTATCAAAATCAGGGATAAGGTGAATTAATATGCTGACTGGAAAACTCTGTGGCTGAGGAGCCAACCCACACTCCTTTTTGCCAGCTGTGGTGTAGGGCTGCTGCCTCTGAGGAGCAGAAAGCTGAGAAAAGCTGAGGAGCAATGCAAGGCTGTCCAGTAAGGATCACCAAAAAGGAGCTGGGGAGAGCTCTGGGCTCTTGCTATACCAGAGATGCACCAGCTTAACAAAAAAAATCCTGGGTCTGTGAGGTTAAACCAGGTTGAATCCCTAATGCTAATGCACGACTTAACTCTTCTAGATACTATTTTAAGTTGTACAGGCAGTCACTAAACACAACCAACTGTGAAAAATATAATTGAAAAAATGTTTGATTTGTGTATGTAATGATTGTCACATGTTTAAAGCCCAGGTAAGGCAAGGTGAATTCTAGAAAAATAATCTCTGGTTTGTTTGGGGTTATTTTTTTTTAAACTAAGCACCTTCCAGTCTGAAGCACTTTTTAATTATGCAGAGAAGGAGGAGATGCACCCTGGCAGGTTTCTTGGGCTGCAGGGAGCTGTTGGGCCTCAGACAGCAAATGGGCCCATGTATGGTTATAGTCAGAACGTGTTGCTGAGTGGCAGCGAGGAAGGCGAGTGGGCTTTGGAGAGCTGACTGATCTCTGTGCTCTAGCAGAGGAATCAAAACTGAATATGCACTGTGCCCTAGTTAGACTTATTCTGACTACCCAGAGCTGTGTGTCACTTCGTGCAGTTTGGGCTGCAGCCTGGGCTCTGTTTCGGGGGTGTCGTGGGTATGTTTTTTACTGTATATTTTTAAAAGAGCACCCAGTTCTAAGGAATCTATTCCCAGCTAAAGCACACAAGCACAAGAAAGGTCAGAGAGAGGCATCTCTAGCTTTGGTAAATAAACAAATCTCTTCTCTGGGGCTGGGATGTTGTATTAATAGCAGTAGATTTGGTTTCGCATTGTGGAGCTCCTCTTGTTTCATTGCTATTGAAGATAAGAGAACACAAAATGTTCTGTCACCCTCCCTATGAGAAAACAAGCCAACAGGCAGAGACTATTATATTTAAAGATATTACTGAGGCAAAGACTCAGAGCACACAAACACCCAGGTTTATATTCAGTAACTACTGGATACCATCACTGGCACACCAGTAACTCAGCCTTAGTTAATGCCTCACATGAAAGAGTTCGCAAGACAAAGTCACTGCATGAGAAATAAACTAAAAATAAGGGTTGAGCCTTAAGCAGATGGAAGGGTTGAGCCTTAATTTTTCCCTTTTCCATTTTTCTTAGTGATTCAGTTGCAGCAAAAAATTTACCAGATCTTTTCTGCTTCTTAACCTGTGCACCCACAAGGCTGCTGCAGTCAGGTTTGCTTCAGCTGGTGACCTGGAGTTATTTCTTCATCACAGGACACCAGGATTGAAGAAGTTTTTCTAAGCAGTTCCTCAAAGGAAGACTTCTTGTGAAATTGTAAAACCCCCTATCTTGGCAGCAAGCATGTGTAAAATAAATTAACAGAGCTGTACCCTAGAGCTCCCCTACACAAATTCTTTGGGAATAATTAATTCTATAATTTCACATGTAGAATGTTTTACTTGGGAATATGCACCTCCTGAGTGAAGTCAGACTCAGCTTAGTGGGTAAGAAGTGTGATGGGAAGAAATGAAGAATTTATCCTTGACATATATGACACACACAAACCATTGCTTCTCTAACACTGGTCACTGTTAGATGAGTTAATCCATGCTCAGGGGTTCTTCTTGTCCTTAGTGGCACTGCTGCACCATTGGGCATCATTCCAAGAAGGAGACAGTTTTCTCCTCTGCAAATAAGCATCTTCTGTTGGAGAGCAGATTGCTTGAGATAAGTAAAAATAAACACGGACCAAATCAGATAATTCTCCTCTCAACAGTAATTTTCCTTGTCCTTGAAATGTCCTCAGCTCCAGGTTTATTTGTTTCCCTGATGCTCAGGTAGAGTCTGTTCAGAGAGGAGCTATTCTGCATGCAGGAGGCGTTTTGGAAAACTGCACCTCTACATAGGATTCATAAACAAACCAAATGACTCAACAGAAAGAAGTTACATGCAGTGAGATTTTTTCCTCTAGGGGTATTTTTAGAGAAAGAAAATAGAAATATTGGCAGAAGATAAATACTGAAATCACCAAAATTGGTCTCTCTCCAGTCTGACCAGTCTGGAATTTACTTTATGTCCTTGTTGTGGACCCTGGTAGCAGTCTACCTTTCTGTGTTGTGGCAAAAACAATCTCAGCTGAGGTTAAGATGCTGCTTACATGTGTTTGCAAGTGAATATCACTTCCCATCTGCTGCACTCATTGCATTTTACATAAAAAAGGGATTAATTATTTCTTCTAGATCAGCACATATGCAAATTCCTCTAAAAAATTCAAAAGAAATTCTGGGCAGAGACAATGGACTTCTTTGACAGCTACTGATGAGTCTTCAAGATGATTATAAATGTTCAGAGAAAGTAACAATTTTTGTAGTTAGGAATAAAAAAAAAGATAATTGTTCCATACTGTAGCTTTGAGAACAACGCCAAATTTAATTCTGCCATCACAGGAATTTTTGGCTGAGTTACATGTGAGGAAAGATTTCCATTTTGAGCATAAAATTTCTTTTAACTGTGATTTCTGATACAACATATGTCATAGAAAGGAGGAAAAAATCCCTTCAGTTTTGTGTGAGGGCCTTCTGATCCTTTGGAAGGATTCTGTGTGCCTTGGTGTGTTAGTGCTTGGGAGGATTTGATCCAGATGGTTTTGGAAGGGAATGATACCTTTATTTGTACCTGATACCAATAAGATTTTCAAACAGATTTAAGAGTCATAAGAGCTGTGCTGTGAATAAGGGATTCTACATAAAATTTAAATCTTTGCATATAACATTTTTCATTTAATTGCATCATAAGCTGCTAAAATCGAAATATTTATTCTTGTTTTAAGTGATGTCATTGTGAAATTTCAAGGGCACACATAATCACTACATTTATGTTATGACCACTGAAAAAATAGTGCTAGAAACAGAGACTATCAATTTGAATTTCCCAAGAATATCATGTTCTTGAAAGTAACAGATATTAAACACCCAATACATGAGAATAATAGGGAAATCAATTATTTTATAACTTCAGTATTGATGCAGTTTTTTGGCTTTCTAAAAATGAATGTATACAAGGTGTGCAGCTGAACTTTTGGGTAGTGATTTTGACAGATTGAACCTGAAATTAAGAACTTCAATCTGTTTGAACAGCATCTGAATTTCCCTTCAAGGTGTAATAAAAGGCAGCAAGCAGCCCCCAATTGCATAAGCAATAACATAATTGCTGTTCTGCTTGGCAAGGTCATCATCTGGGTCCTGATTATATGTTAATGGCAACAATTTAAGATACTTCAAGACGATGAACATCCAACAACATTATTTTAGTGTTCCACATGCTTAAAAAATTTATTTTCTTTGAAGGATGAATCCTGTTCCCTGAAATGCAGCTGGAGAACAAGGGCAGCTCAGGCCACCCCAGACCTCAGGAGATTGATAGTGTTGGCAGCTGAAGATCTAATTATGGATTATTTGGGTCGGACTCTTTTATCCCAGGTAGGTGTTACTTGATTGACTCAAAAGAGGTTAGTTCATTCAGAGCACAGGGGTTATACTTAGAGCAGGAGTGAATTATTCCCCTAGAAATTGTCATCCTATTAATCTTAAGGAGAGTCTAACAATTCCTGTAAGCAGACATCTTGATTTTATATGGCATTTTTATGCATATCTTAATGATACTGCACGAACTGCTGGCAGTCAGGTATGTTATTATTACATTTGCATTAGTTATGTGTGTTTTTAATAAAGCTCAGGGTGAAAGCATTTACTCAGGAGTATACTGTTAGGAATGTTTCCTTTACAACTTCTCTCTCTTAATTTTGCAAAGGCAGAGCCCAAATCAGACTGGCACAACCACTGCAATCCTTAAACTGACCATAAACAAGACACATGGTAATGTAGAATTTAATACATATTTTGAATTTTCATTGCTTAAGAGACTGAAAAATATTGTCTACTTGAATTGCATAATAACCCACAACTAGATTGCAGTATTTTGGTGTTTTCCACAGTTTCTTGCATAAGCATTTTTAAAATCTCCCCATTCTTGTATTTTACCTCATATTACCTATCAATATACAAAACATGTACATTGTGTCTGGGAATTATTGTGGCATTAAATAAAAGTCATGAAGTCAGTGTAAATGATGGGCACTAATTAGGGCAGTCTGATTTCCCTTTGTTTGTTCCAAAATCCTGTGGAAGAACTCGGGAGGGATCTGTCCAAGACATTACATCAGGAAAGAGGCTCAGTCTGATTTATCCCATCGTGTAGGCGACACATTTCCAGAACTATATGTTCCACTTTAACAGATGCATACGTTCTCAGAGGGGAGGACAATGAGTTGATGCAGGAAAAAGCATTCCCTGTAAAATCAAAAGCCCAGGTGATCATTCTGTACCTTGGTATTTCATTTTCTGAGACTCACACGGAGGAGGGGAGCACGACCCTGCTGCCAGAGTAACCAGAAGTTATGAGTATTAATTTCCTGCCTTCCAGCACTGATTGCCTGGTAGGCACTTCTTAAGTGATAAAATTCTGTCTAGCTTTCTGTTATTTAACTTTGTGATCATTCAACATCCATTAGGGGAGCAGGTTTTGATGAAGGGAAGATTTCACCTTGGCTTGGGAGCTTTTTAATAAAACAGTTGTTATTTTTCTAATTTGTCTTGATACTGTCCCTGAAGCACATTGAGGACAACAGGGACTGCAGACAGAGGTGCAGCTCTGCAGAAGTTGTTTTCTTTGAGGGAGAGGGTAGTTTAAGAAGCTCCAGCTCCTTCTTCTTTGTGTCCCTTGCTCCCAGCTCCTCACCTGCAGCTCTCCACCCCTTCAGTTGTGCTCTCACAGTTGTTTTGTGGCATGAACTGAACAACTGAGTTAATAATCATCTTTCACCGAGAGATTGTGATAAGCCTGACCATGCAGTCCCTCAGAGTTGTGCCAGCACCACTGAAAAAAACATTGTCACCATAATTCCAGGCTGGTTTAGACTGAGGTGCCACAGAGCAGGGCAGTCCCACCTCTTCTCTTGGGTTTTCCTGACTATTCCATGGAATGTGTGGGTATCTGCCAAGGAAAAACCTCAGCTGAAAGCAGAGTCCTCACTACCATTCCACTGGAAGGATTCTTTTTTTGAAGAAGCTTTGGCTGAAGTTCCACACCCTATGCAGCACCCTGCAATTTAAGAAGCTCCATCCAAGTTTTATTTTGGCTTCCTTTTAGATTCCAGGTGCGAATTATTGCTGGGTTTAATCTCCTGGAAACCCACATCCTCCTTGCATTCAGGGAGCAACCACAGTGTGTGCAGTAAGAGGGCAGGCTTAACCCATGCTCACTTAATGTGTTCTTTTCCTCCAGCCAATAATCACCCCCAACTTAATTAGCTAATGCTGTGTTTGGGGATTCAATATTTATGTACCAGGGAAGTCACAACATTGCAAACCTCTCTGTTTGTTGAATGCCCTTTTATAAAAACTGGATGTACCCATATGGATTGTTTCAAACAGAGATAGATTGCATTAGCACTGGGTGTTTGCAGGTGAAATTGGCTCTGATGCAGCTGCTGTATCAAAGACATTTCCTTTATTATGAAACTCCAGTATTCATGTCTCTCCTTATGGGATATAATAGTGGAAACATTGCTGAGCCTGTGATGAGGAATTCATCTGATTCTAAATGAACTGCTCAGAAGCAGGCTGTACATTTTGTAAGGAGAACATCTCCATCCAAGCATTTTGAATTGGTTTTAATTTTTTGTATTGATTAAAGAACCTGGTTTTGATATTTTTCCCCCAAAAAAGTCTGAATTTTCTCTTGAAAATTTTTACTTTGTATTGTAAAGTTGTGTACTATAAAGTTTTTAAACATGACTTTTTTTTTTTTCATGAAATTATATTAATATTTAATTACCCGTTTTTCTCTTGACACTGAATTTCTCATGGGGAAAATGTTTTTATTCCCCTGTGGTATATGCTTGTATCAACAGAAGTTTTTGCTTAAGGCCAAATTTATCACACTAAATAGGAGCTTTCACCATTGACTAGGTTATTCATTAACTGAGGTTACCCTAGAGTTGTTCTCATATGTAAAAGCAAGATTTAGAGCTCAGTGATAAATCTGCTGCTCTTCTATTTGAGGGCTAATCCATCCAATTCCAGCACACTGAGGAGGAGACAGACAAGCAGAAGCAGCAGCTTTGTCCAGAGCTGCCTGGGGCAATAAACCAGAAACCCAAACTCTCCCATCTCTTACCATGCTCCAAGCCAGCCAGTTTTTCTCTGGCAGCTCTTTCACATTCATGCATCTTTACCATTTTTGAAGACAACATTAAACAATATTCAAATAATACAATATTAAAAATAGCTTCATTTCCTCTAATTTCCTCTAAGAAAAAATAGAATTCCCAGTTATCTCAGTGCCAGGTTATATAATTAACTTTTCAGCTACAGGACAAAGTAGACACTTGTTAAAAACTGAAATTTACAAAGAACAAGCCCACAAATTCCAGGTTCTATTCTGGTTTCTAAGTGAGATCCTTGAAGTGTGCACACATGCACACAGGGCTTCTCCTGATCTTATCTCTTTGGCATTACCAAAACATCTCAGGGTAGGACAAAAATCTCACATTTCATTTTGTTGACTCTATTAGCCCCATGAAGGAGCTGTGATGCTGTTTATGTTTGAAATTCCTCGTTGCAATAGATTTAAAAGTTCCTTCAGGAATTGGCTTTATCTCTGTCTGTATCATATTTGTTTATTTGTATCTCTTCTGACCTTTCCATTACACTTTTCAGTGAATTCTCACATCTCAAATGTTCAGAGATTTCACTCCTGAGCTGCTTTTCAGGCAGTGCCAGGGTCAGCTGAGGATACTCTAAGTGAGGACACTGACTCGTGCGCTGGGAAATTCGGTGACGTTTGAGATGTCATTCCTTTGTGTTCCAACAATCCCAACCTCAGGCTGGGATGGGGGCTTGGGGGCTTGAACAACAATATTCAGGATCAGACTCAGGAGGTTTCACAGGGACATCAGGTTGGGAATCCTGGGCATGCCCTGAGACCACACTCCAGAGACAGGGACTGTATTCCTACTTTTGCTTCTGTTCTGTTCCAGAGTGGGGTTTGTTCATCCAGAAAATAAATTAATGCAGCAACTTGTTGATCTGGCTATGTGGCCAACAGAACTTACTAGGAGTTGTTTACCAATTATTTTGAGATTCCATGATGGAAGTTGCTGCACCAAATAGTTCATGTTAACCTGATTTGTGGATGTGCCAACGTAGTCACACGGATTCACAGGATCAGAGTCTGCACTATTAAGCTATCCACAAATACTTTACATGACAATGCCATAAAATCAGGGAACTGGATATTCTGGAGTTAGAACTTGAGCCATCAGTCACAGTCAGGGTGTAACAGAACTATAAAAGTGAGCATTGACACCGAGTATGATCAAATTAATATAAACAATATACTCCCAAGCATATGCCACTTATCCCAGATAGATCCTGCTGGCATGTGTAGATTTAGTTTCCATGTTATTCCTTGGATTTGATCATTAGGTAACACTGGACAACATTAATATTGAAGGGAGCAAATCTTGTACAGGATAAATGACATTTACTCTGTCAGTTCTTTTATTTCCAGCAGTGAAACTGCATTATCATCGCCACAAACTAATCCCATTTTGTCCCTGAGTGCAGGAGGTCTGTAGCAGAGTGATACAAATGAATTAAAATATATTGATTGTATAGAAAATTAAGTGCAAACTATTTAACACATCCTAAGTGATTAGATGCAATAAAACCTTGCAGAGACGATTGCACAGCTGGCAAACCCAAGTTGGGAGAGAACAATCGGGGGAGAAAGGACCTGGCTCCAGACCTTGGTTTTTCTTCTGAGAGCCTGACAAACACCCTTTGTGCTGGAGGGGGTAGTTGTCAGCCCCATCCCAGCCCCTTCTCACTCCCCATTTAGATTTTACATCAAATCTCTGTAAGCTCTGCTTTGAAATCCCATTTTTCTAAGCAAAGACAAAGGATAACGCCTTTTATTGCCACTGGCTCTAGAGGAGCAAAGGTGTTACATAAAGGGCTGCTGAGATTCTGGATTACACAATATTTTTAAGGGGCATGTGATACATCAGGGACTATTTATATGTACATTTGAAAGTAACTGTTGATTACCCAAACTAATTCTTATCCTAAACAGATCAACACCGCCAAGGAGGTACAGAAAAACAATTCTGCAGTAGCATAAAATTAAACTGTCTTGTTTGTGGGCACACAAAAGGATTAAAGAGTATAATTTTACTCTCTTAGACCAAATGAATTCCTAAATTGGAAAAGCAGCTCTGTCCAAGGTCGCCTCTGTTGTTTCCAAAAATATCTCGAAACAAACGCAAGAGGGGCACTTTGTTGGGTGTTATCTAGACATATATAGTTTCAATCAAATTCTTCAACAAGTGTCAGAATAAAAGTCAAACATTTGTCTGACACTGCCAAGTCACTGGCAAGTGAATCCCCTCAAAGGTTGAAAATAAATTTGATAAGAGTATTAAGAATTATGGGATGTTTTCTTTAAAGAAAAAGGCACGTTAATTTGAGATTGAGTTGTAAACACCTTTTAGATATTTCATGAAAGGGTTGTCTAATACTTTCCACAACACTGGGTGAAGTGATACAAGGTTGTGTTCATGACCCCAAGAAAATATTTATAGTGCTTTTTCCAGTGTATGAGTTCCCTCTTTCCCTCTCTTTGTGTTTTATGATCAACCTTCAATTAAACCAAGAAGCAGAAAAGAACCTTCATGGTATGAGATTTTACAGTGGTGTCTTTCCCATAGAAATACTGAAGTGCATTATAGTAAATAAAAACCTCAGAAGGAGCAGTAACACAACAGCCAGAGCCCACTGTGAGTGAGCCATGCTCCAGCTCTGGTTAGGAGAAGTTTCCTGAAGGAGATTTAATGTCAGGATGGTGCTGCCACTGCCCAGTTTCACTGCCTGGAACATGGACTGGCTCCCTAGCTGCTCCCTGAGCCCACAAGGGAAAACCAAGCAGAGAATCCTTAGGACAGAAGATGTAACATGAATGTGGAATATTTGTGTAACAGGTTGTCTGTGGGTGACTTTCAGTGCTCTGATAGTTCTGTTTGCTTTTTAACGCGCTATAAAAACACGGCAGGCTCCAGGCACAGAACGAGGGAGACCAGCACAGTGCTTTATAAATACTTCATAAAACCTCCAAGGTTTAAATGCTGCAGTCCACAGAAAGCTTCCTTAGAGCACTGCATCATTTAGACAGCAGTTGATAAGCTAGATGTACAATTTTAATATGATTTTACTTTTAAATGTTTCCATTTTTAGAATCTCAAATTAATTAATCATCCCTTTTTGCTCTTGGTAATTCTTCTTTAATGGCTCAAAATTTCTATGATAACTGCAAAGAAATGCTTAAACCCTGATTTACTCACCAGAAAATGCTGTGGTAGTGTAAACCAAGTAAACTGATGAATTATTCATTCTTTATAACCTTAGAGTTTCAATTGCTTTTTAAAAAAGAGTAATCCAGTTTCAAAAACCCAAACATTAACCCCCTACAAAATTTAATTGCAGAAAATCTTAATGGCTTTTAGGGTTTTTTTCAGTATGAACTAGTTGTAAAATGTATAAAGAAATTGGGAGATTGGTTCCTTCATTATTTCCCTTACTTGGTCATTATTTGTATGTAATGTAAATCTTTATGTTTTTGTTGCTGTTGCTCCCAAAGAGCAAAGCATATTTCCTATTCCATTCCAGGAAAAATAAGTAGGGAGAGAGAAAGGAATTTATCTTTGACAGCTGGTAAGATCCCATATTCCCGTCAACTGCATTTTTCCTGGTATTAGCAAAAAGTGCAGGATTTGGTTTTATCCTGTTTCAAGAGTAGACTTAATTAAGTGCTTATTGTATAAATGAGTGGGTTTAGAACTTGAGCAATTGCAATAAAATTTAGAAGCTTAAAAATGACATCTAATTGTGGATGAAGAGACTGAACTGAAGCAGGAAAATAGACATTGGTTTGAGTAGATCCATTTGCAGGAAAAGAAATCCAGCTCCTGGCTTTCAACAAATGCTTGGATGTGTGTATCCTAATTAGCAAAAATAGACTTCTCATTATTATGTGGAAAGAGAGTGGAAAAAAAAAAAAAAAAAAAGGAAAAAATACGCTTTTTAATAATAAATAGAAATAATGCCTTTAAATACAAGGTAAAGAATACAGTTTTAATCAAATGATAAACACTCTAAATATTCAGCACTGGATTTGTGCAACAGCCTCTCATAAATGTCTACTAAAAATCAAACCACTTTGCTCAAGATTTGTTATTTCGATTGCTTGAGAAAATCTTCCACGAACATTTAATTTTTGTTATAAATTAGAACATGTCCAACAGAACATTGATTTGTGTTGGCTGAGAGTCGTTATTTTAGATAATTACTGTTGTTTTTATTTTCAGTGTGCTATAAATCTGATGATGGGCCCTTTAATTCCTGCTTGTTCTGTCAGGATGAAGAACAGAGCTAAATCCAGCAGACCTTGTTTTGGCAAAACTCCCACTGAAGTCAGGGAGGGTTTTGTGAAAGTAAGGTTTGTCTCCCAGTTCCTGCGGATTATTTGGGACATGTTTGCTCCCTCTTCAGGAGCTGCTCACCCAGGGTGACACCACCACGGGAATCAGGGAAATCAGTGCCAGGCAAGTGTGAAAAATGTCCTTTTCACCCAGTGCCCTTGGAACAACACGGATTGCCTCGGGAGTTTGGAGACTGCCACTGCAAAACTACTGCTCAGGGACAGACACTGAGGATTTGGAGAGCCTGAACTCTTTAAACGAGCTGGAAATAGGTCAGATTCTGATTGTTAGAAAACAACTCCAACGTGGGTGTTGCCAGACAGGTGGGACCTTGTGATAAAGTTGTTGATTCGTGTAATACTTCCTTACTGGAGCGCTGGCACGGCCATGAGAATGTCAGTCCTGTTATACAGCAGTGCAGCGAGGCAGCTGAAGGGTTAACAGCGTTCCCTCGGCAGGAACCTCCTGCCAGGAGTGATAACCCCAGGCACGGGGATTTGCTTTTCACAGGAGCTCTGAGCAAACACAGGGCCAGAGAGAGAGCCCAGAGCTGCCCTTGTCCCACTCAGGGTGATGGAGAAGTGCCCCACGCCCTGCTGTGTCACAGCCTCTCTCCCAAGGGGACATTTCCAGGTGACTGCTCCAGTCCCTGTGCCTTCAGTCAGTCTCCAGCTGCCTTCATGTGGGAGCTGGCTCCAGGCTGGCCAAGCACTGCCAGGGCAGGGATTCAGGCACCGAATTCAGGCCAAAGGGCTCTGCATCGATGGCTCTCTGGGGACAGTCACCAGAGACTGAGCACTGAGCTGCCTCTGGGCCGGACAGAAAACACTGACCCAAGGTGCAGCTCTGACCTGCACTTCCAGCTCCTGAACCAG
Organism: Oenanthe melanoleuca; assembly: GCF_029582105.1. Classification (NCBI taxonomy): domain Eukaryota; kingdom Metazoa; phylum Chordata; class Aves; order Passeriformes; family Muscicapidae; genus Oenanthe; species Oenanthe melanoleuca. The sequence continues at coordinate 2,604,609 of NC_079349.1, forward strand.
CAAGGCACTGGAGAACAGATCCCATATTGTTTCCATAGGTTGTACATTATCCATGGATACCTCCAGGCACTGCTGAACACCTCTACTGCAGCATGTTCTGAACTGAGAGCAGCAGCACACTGTAGGGAAGTCTTGTCAAGAAAGCTCTGGGAATTAGGATATTTAAACACATGACTGTGGGGCACCTATGTGACATCCTCAGTACTCCATGAGAGTAGAGATGAAAATAAGCAATGCTAGATTTGGGTAGTGAAGGAAGTTTTATAACATCCATTTTAGTTCAAATGGAAGTAAGATGGTACCTCTAAGATAAACCAAATGATCTGATACCCAGATGGTAAATGGCTGCTCCTGTAAAACAGTGGATGTGCTGCTTTCTCATGCCTGTTTCTGATGCCTGGAACTATTTCATCTCTCAGGTCCATGTGGATCTTGCTGTAGCTCCAAGGACAGCTGAAATCAACATCACTAAATCCAGCAAAGCTGCAGAATATTACAGTAGTTGTATAGCTGGGATGCCTCCTCACCCAGTTCTGGATAGGGATAAGGAGAAGCCTTTGGAAACAAAGTGAGCTGCTGCTCATGGGGCTGCTCAGATTCCAGCTGGGACAAATTGGTAAGTGCTGCTGCCCCGAATTTATCTAAATTTTTTATTTATTTGGATCTTCCCAAGAGAAATGCAAGTATTTTGCCACATGGGATGTTTAATCTTATTAACCAGCCAGGCTATTAATAATAAAGTAAAAAACTGAGAAGTTAGCTTTTTGTTGCAAGTTAGGAAGATAAAACTCTGAAATTCCAAGATTTTTGAAATCTCCCATCAAATCCTGAACTAGGTGGAAAAGCCAGTGGAACAGAATCCATTAAAGCTGCATTTATTAAATGTCCACTTGTATAAAAAGCTAAAAATAGTGTTTGAGTTTTTCCAATTTTCCTTTGATAACAGTTATTATGATTTTCTGCTTCATCTCAGAAGTCATTTTGCTGCTGCTGCTGCAGTGTATAATCTGTGTGCCCTTTCTTGGTGCAGCACAAATGACAGAGCACTAATCAGATCAGAACAACAATCACGTCATCTTTGAGTAACTAGCAATAAACTGTTTTTATAAGCAAGAAAGATGAACTATTTTTAGGGTAACTGAACAGAAAACCAGAAAATTATTGCACTCAGTCTTACTCCTCATCATTGCTGTGAATTTCCAAGGCATTGCTTTATCCTAGGCAGCAGGCTAATCCCTGTCATACATCTTTGTGTAAATGGTCCAGTCAAATAGGATTTCTAAGGTTTGGTTAAAAGTTTTGATTTCAAGTCTATGAAATCCCCTTTCTCCCTGCTGTGTCTAGTGACTCCAACCACAAGCTGATTCCTAAGTAACCTAAATGTCCATTTTTGGTGATTATCCCACGTTTTCAGCATGTCTCATATCTCCTTGTCTGTGTTATTTTACTATTGCTGTCAAGCCTTCAGCAAACGCCTCCGTTGGAAGTCCAGGAATGGGACTGCTGTGGCTTTTCCAGCTCTGCAGCCCTGTGCAGGTGCTGTGTGGGAATGATGGCACAGGGCAGGAGGCACAAAGCACCCAGGTGTCTCTGGAGATGGCTGTGCCCACCCCACACAGCCTGGCCTTCCCTGAGCTTCTCCCTGCCTCACTAAATGCTGCAGCAATCAGCTCCTGGAGCAGGCAGTGGTGGCACAGCTCTACCTGTGCCTCTGCCTTCCTTCCACCCTGTGCCAAGGGGCACCCTGCTCTTCTGCCTGGCCTGGGGTGGGTCAGGGTGCAGCTGTTGGGGAAAAATATCTCCAGCTATTTGGCAGTGTGGGAGGGCTGGCATGAGGATGTTCTGGGATCTGTGGATTTGAGACACGCTCCTCACACTGTGGTGAGCCCTCTGGAAGATTCTCAAATAAATGTTATTAAATAACCCATTTTTCCTGTGGCCCACCCACCAACAATTTCATTCTTTCACCTAAAAAATGTAAAAAAGAAGAATACCATACAGTCAAAATGAAGTTTTGCCAGCTTTTATTTTAGTCCTGTTAACAAATATATTTAATGCAAAGGCAAACCAGGAACTCTATAATTACCATACTCTCTGGATATAGAAACCAGCAAAAGATCTCATAGTTAGGTATCAAAGAAAGCAAAATTACTTTTTTTATATCCTGGAAAAAGACATTCTACTTCAGGCAGAAAAACTATAAAAAACCTCACCAACCTATCTAGGAATCCAGTAAGCCGAAGGAGAACAGCAGGAGTTCTGGTCCCACAGAATTATCTCTGTGCTGCTGATGTGTGATGGGGGCCAGGAGCTGCTCATCCGGAATGGTGACGAGCGAGGGACACTCGAGTCCTCAGCTCCATCCCTGTGCCCCTGGCTCAGCCCTGGGGCACCTCTGGGGGCAGGGACAGCTGTTCTCAGCTCAGGGCTGCGCTCCAGGCCAGATGCAAGAACCCCTGGGCCATATCTACACCCAGGGATAACCTCCAGCCCTGGGGTGACCCTCTTTGTGTGTGTGTAATCCCCTTGGAATTGCACTGTGCAGACAAAACAGCTCAGAACTCCTCCCTGAGGAAAGCTTCAGCCGAGCTCCCTTTGCATTTTCACACTGGCAACTCAGAAAATATAAAGGAGGTAAATGTGCGAGAAAAAAAACTTCTGTTAAAAACAACAACAGCAAAAGATCCAACAACAGCAGAATCCAAGTGATTGTTCTACAGGCAATCAGCTGAGCTCAACCGTGCAAGGAAAGAATGAGCAGGAGTGTTGGGGCCGGGCTGCCACACTGCCTGGGTAAGGACAATAGCGACAGCGGCAGAGCCAGCAGCGCCACAATTATACAATATCAAGTCGCAGGCCTTGCAAAAATGTAACCTTATCGACGGAGAATGAGGGGCAGAGCAATTACGTGAGTTTTCTGTGACCCTGCAGAAGGATTTGTTTCCCTTTGATCTCTCAACAGATGCGTGCCATTCCTGGCCTCATAAAACACGGATTTATGAGCAGGTTCACCCCAGTGCAGCCCTCCCAACAGCTTCCAACCATGGCACATTGTCACTGAGACAGTGGAGCAAAAACTTCCAGAGGGGTTCTTTGCTCACTCTGTTTATGCACCAAAACCAAGCCATGTACAAAAATTGGAGAACTGATGAAAGCAACAGTATTTAACAAGAGCCTTCCTAATTCATGTGGGTATCAGGAGGAAGAATTCATAACACAAGCCTATCTTTACCTCCTTCCTGAATGATCTGACCAATGGTTGATTGATTTTGTTGTTTCAGAAAACATTCTCTCTTACATTCCATTAATTGCTCGAAGTCCTGCCACATTTTCATTTGCTTCATATTCAGCCCATGACTTTCCCGTACAACTTTCTGTTTCTCTCGTAGTTTCTGTTAAAAATACAAGAATATCAGATTTCTGCAACAGCTCCACCACAAAAGTTGCTCACATAAGCTGCTTGGAAAGACAGAGATTTTTATATGCTATGGAAATATTGTTTTGTTCACTTTGATAACACTCCCTGCAAGTGCTAAAAGCATTAACACCTGGGACTTAGATCTTTGTATGGATTGACACTATTTCCATGGTTTTTAACTGTCTAAATATTAGTCTTATCTATTTGAGAACTTCTGCGAAAAATCTGACATCATTTCTAAACAGAGCTCCTGCAGTATCAAGGTGCAACCCGCAATGGATTGCTATCATGATACTCTAACTTGAAATCAATGTTTTACAATTAAACCCCCTCCTGATTATTAATAGAGGCAGCTCAGACCTGTAAAAATCACTCAGACTGACTAAGAAAAGGAAATTAATAAAAGCTGTTTGGTGTGACTTGCTAAGCCCAGCCTTGTCCCTGCTGATCTGAGCCTCAGACAAGATTAAAACGGGACAACTGCTTTTGTCTGACACCGCTGATCCCCTGGCCTTTAGCAGCAGTGATAAGGGTGACAGGCTCAGAATTTATTATCTTCAACAGGTTGCTTTATATACAGCAGAAGATCTGAGCTGGCACAGTTCGTTATGCCCTTGTTTCAGGGTCTTATCCAAATGATTTTCAGGGAATGTGCTGCCACATCGAGCTGTTTGCCTATCCCTTACAGCAGCTCATGCTATTCCCTGCAGGAAATCCAGCCCTGAGGAGGGAGCAGGATCCTTTTCCAGGGTATTAATTACCAATGCCAGCAGTGATGGAATTTTCTTTGTAGGTTGTACAATGCTTTTTATAAAAGACTGACCACAGCCTTTGGGAATAAGCCCCACAAAAATATGAACCGTACAATGGCTGTACAAGGTAAAAGCCTCATTCTTACCTTCCCAAGGTTTTCTTGTTCAAGGATTATTCTTGTATACTGTTCTCTGAAGGAAACATAAAATGCTTTTATCATGACTTAGTTCTGTGGAACAGGACAGAATAATGATGCAAACATGGAAAATGATGGAAGTATTGGGAGGTTCATAAATGAGATAGAAGAGGAAACACAAAAAAACCCTTTTTGTCATTGGACATCACATCCCTTGGTATGAAGGATCAGATCTCCTTGTCTCAGCTGTGCAGCTGGGAAAGAGATACTGGCTAAGGTCCCTTACATTTTTGAAGCAGGCAAGGTCACTGCTCCTTCCAGCTTGAGGGCAACAGTGAGACCATGCAGATGAGATCCTGATCCTTTTTGTGATTAATTTATCCTGGTGACATCCTGAGGGAAGCCATGGCCTCACTTATGCAAGTGTCAGAATTTACAGACCCACAGCCCTTAATTGCTGTGAATGTAACATTGGAATGAGTGGGAAAGTCCAGGAATGAAGGGGAATGACATTTCACCCCAGGCCTGACAAGTCCAGTGGCAATGCTGCACGTTTCTCTCCCAGAAAACAGCCCTCACATTTTGGGGCCTAAGTATAGGCTGAGAAGTGTTAATGCTGCCATTCAGCATGGAAAGCCCTGGCTGGCCACCTCTGTCTGTACCCAGTGGCCAGATCACTCTACCATACCCAAAGCTGACACATGACCCCTGACAGAAAAATATGCAAACCACAACAGCACAGGGACTGACTTATCTTCAGCTTTTCTAAAATGTGACAGTAGAAAAAAAATACACTTAGGGGAAAAAAAATAAATTCTATTTTGTGTGTAATTATTACATTTTTCTGGTGTGAGAGTCAGCTAGTGGAATTCAAAATAACCCAGCTCATTTAAAGAGCTTCCCAAAGTGCTTAGGGTAGATGACCTCTGAGTACAGAAATCCTAATTTCCAGAAAGAAATGTCAGCCTTCACAATGCCAAAGCCTGAAGGTTTCCTGGTGTGTGAGAGCAGCTGTGTGGACCCAAAGCACTGTGTTTTCTTATTCCTTCCCTTTCTCCCAAATACTCCAGGACTTTGACTGGAGCACTTGGGCCTGGGGCCAGCTGATTCTGCCTCCACAGGAACAGAGCTGGATCACTTTAGGATCTCTTGCTCCTGGACAATTACAGCCAGAACAGATCAGAGCTGTGCTGAGGCTGCTCCAGGTGCTGTGCTGTCCCACTGATCCCAGCACCTCACCCAACTGGAGGTGAGGCTGAAGCTGCTTCTTTGCCCTGGCACACACCACGTGTTCTCACACATTTGGCCTCTAGAACACCCTCCCTTTTTTTAAAAAGTAGAGTTTTCAAAGGAATCATCAGAAGATTTTATGTCTTTCCTAGTAAGTTTTTCTTTACTATTTATAATGATGACTGGAAAGAATGTAACTTAATAACTTTGTTAAAACCCCACAACTTTCTATTTTTAGAAAAGAAAATTAACTTTTCACATTCCTAACAAGTGACTCCACGGAACAGAGAGTTTATATTCAATAAAGAGGGTCTGAATTAAGACATTTTTTGTTCAATACGTTGTTAGGAAAGTGCAATTCTATTTATGGTTCATTTTTACTCCGTTTACATTCCAGCACTGCTGAAAAAGACATTCAGGTTCTAAAGGGATGTCTAGAGAAAAATGTAATAGTCTCATTTTTTTGCTAAGATCTCTGTATTGAGCTTTGCAGCAACTCATTGAAATGAGACAGTTCTGTGACCTCTTGGAAAGGTCAGGACTGTGGCTGGTTGCTGTGGGAGGATAATTTCCACAGTCAGGAGTGAAACAGGGACAGCAAAGAGGGGTAACATTGCCTCTGCTCACATTCCCTCACCATACCTGGGTGCATAGCTGGGCTTGTGCTCCATTCCAGCACTGGGCTCTGAGGGCTGCCCCACATCCTGGATGCTCAATTCCCAAGTGTTTGAGTTGGAGTGAACCAACCTGTGCTCCCACTCCCCACTGTCTGACCCTGCTGCCTCATCTTCATGAATATTCACATCATCTCTAAGGTTTTATCTGTTTGGCCTTCTGCTTAAACAGCCTTGTGCTGTTTCATCTTTCCTTCATCAGATAAATGTTTATTTCCTACAGCCTGTCATTATTTTGTAAGATGGAGCAAGAGCCCTCTCAGCCTCCATCACCTTCTCTCTCCTCGTCCTTCTCTTCTCCCTCCCCAGTGTTCGTAGTTTTAATTCTTTGCTTACTCTTACTTTCCTACACTCTTTACTACACAGTGTTTGAACACTCCCATGCCTCACATCCTTGCAGAAGAGCTCTGTGATGGATGTTACTCTGGTCCTTCCCTTCCTGGTGATCTCTGCCTCCTGTCCTAGAACATGGAGATGCAGTGCAAGGGGCTTCAGGAAGGATCTGATGGATTCTCCTGAAAGAATCCCTGGAGTTTTCTCACTGTTTGACACATTTCCCTATCAATGGCCATAAAACTGAGCCAACGTGAATTTTAAAACTGTTTCGATAAATGTTTTTGTGACTGGGAAGTACTGTGGTGGGAAAGCAAAGACCACCTTGTAAAACTACTGACACCCACTGGATTATTTTGTTGACAACAAGGATCTAAGATTTACTTTTCTGGAAAACAATTTCTATTTTATGCAATATTCTGAAACTTTAAAAAACTAATTATGAAGAATAAGCCCTGGATATTTTGACACTTTTACCAACTGGAAATTAGAAATGTTTTGGATTTTCCTGATGCCTAATTTTGAAACAGTTTGTTGACTGTTGCCTGAATTTTGTTTCAGCTTTTACAAGATTGACCATACACAACATTTTCAACAGGATACTTTTACAAAAATATTTAGTTAAGTTACACTTAGTTAAGTGTAAAAAATCTCTATGACATGGAAACATTTAGACTTCTTAGCACAGATAATGAATCTGAAATATCTCATTCTCAGAAAACATTTCCATGTTTGGCAGGAAAAATTTCGATTTAAAATAGAAAACTACACCAAAAATAATCAGCTGCTCAATTTATAGTATTTCCTGTTTCTCTCCCTGCCAGTCAAAGGCAAGGGGTCCTGAAGAGAGCCATGGGACGAAGGAAGTGGATTTTCACTGGAGTCAGTGAAACTGAGGGTAAGGATGGAGGTTCATGGGATGGTGCAGAACCATCCTCAGAGTGTGGGGCTGCCAGTTAAAGCCTCTCCTGGGCTGAGAATCTCCAATGGGAAGGGCAAATCTCCTGGTATGTCTGAGAGAACTCAAACATTTCCAGCAGTATAGGCTGGAATCCGAGATGCTTATTTTTAGATTATTATAGTGTTTCTAAATTTATCAGGTGAACTCCTCCAAATGCCAATGAGAAAATTCCTGACTTCAGTCTCAGTTTGTGAATCTCCTTCAAGGGGAGAGAATCCTCCCAGGGGGAGAGAACCCTCCCAAGGGGAGCGCCCTGCCCCACTCACCGAACCGCCCTGCGCCGCTCCTGCGGGTCTGGGGACATGTAGGCCTTCATTTCCTCCTTGGCACGCTGCAGCTGGACCTCCAGGCTCTGCAGAGAAATGCATCATTTAAATTGATATATGGCTGTGTATCTGATAATTGCCATTTCACCTCACAGTGCACAATTTGTGCTCTCACCCTTTTCATGCAGTTAATGTAATGGTAGTTGCTCTCTTCCTGGGCACACTCCTCAAGAAGCCCTTTCACTTCCTGTGGGAAAAGAGTAAGATTCCAAAGAACATGGTGACTGCAAGTTCCCAGGAGATGCCCTGTTTTGCCATATAAACCATGAGAGTTAATCATCATCATCATCATCATCATCATCATCATCATCATCCTCATCATCATCATCATCATCATCCTCATCATCATCCTGAATTGATAATTTCTCAAATATTTATATAATTTGGGCTTTCCACAAGTCTCTTTTAGAGTGAAAGACAACTGAGTGGTTTTAGATTTGCAGTTTCAGTCACAGTCAGAGATGCAAAATGGCTGTTAACAGGTTTTTATTAATGCCTGACTTCTAACAGACACTTCAGCAGTGCTGCCAAGACTCCTGCTCCTTAGCACATCTGAAGTGCCAGGCACAGCTGTGAACAAGCATTTCCTGGAACACACCTGCAAAGTGCATGTTAGAAGCTACAGACATGCCAATAGTAAGTTAATCACCAATCAATAATTATGTGGAGTCTGGAGATAGTGGGTTGCTCCCATCTCTAAATGATCCATTCCCAAAAAACCTCATGATCCCAATGGAATTCCTGTACACATTCCAGGCAGCACAGCATTTGCAATTCCAGAGCTCTGTCACTGTGACTTTTCAGACCATCAGCTGGAAAACTGAATTCTGCAGTTCAACTCATGTCCAGCTCAGTCAGTGGATGTGATTGTCACCACGTGGTAGAAAATGACTAAGAGCTGTCTGCCAAGAAGAAAAGGCTTGATTGCTGTTGTAAAATAGTTTCTTTGGAAGGTCCCTTTCATACCAGGTCCATCTGGTATGAAGGACCCTACAAAGGAATTTTTAGAGCAGGAAATTAACTCTCCATATATCCACCTTCACTTTAAAGGTACTCCCTGTTTACCTTGCAGTGTATTTATCTGAGGTCAAGGCCTTGAGAAACCAAGCCCAGTGAAAATTCACAGGAGTGATGGAGTGAGACAAGGCAGGAATATAAGACAGTCCCATTTAATGAAGTCTCCTCACCACCAGTTTCAGTCATTAATTATCCATTGAATTTGTTGCTAATGCAGTGAAACTGTTAACTGCATATAAAGATTTGTCTTGATCAATTAATCTTTATTTTATGGTCAAATTCTTCCCTAACAGACACTGTCCAGGGCAGCAGGATTTCAGATCAGAGCTGGATGAAGCACCCTGAGTCCCTGTGCTGCTGTTCAGGACCCGTGTGACTGCAGCCACCCCACACAGCAGCTTCAGGCACGACCTGTGGGTCACCGACTGGATTTGTACTTTCCATATCCTGAGGGAAGGCAGGGGAACACTGTACCACAGCATATGTGGTATATTCTTACATACACAACATTTATGCACAGCATTTATCCAGTGCAGGAGCCAGCCCCACCTCACCTGCTCCAGCGCTGAGCGGTTGGTCTCCAAGCCGGCTGCACAACTGTCATACTGGATTTTCTTCTCATCACATTCTTGAGTTAATTCCTTGGTGAAAAGGGCAAAAGGGCACATCAGTGAAATCTTCCTGTGACTGGCATGTGACACTCAGCCCCTCACACACCAGCCCCAGCTCCTGGCACGCTCAGGAGTGTGACTCTGGCTGGCACAGGGCTGTGGTTGCACAGGGAAGCCACCAATCCCCTCACATCCTGGGGATCACAGAGAAGAAAATTCCCTCTGTACCCTGCCAGGATAACAAGGCTGTGCTTGCAAGAAGAAAGAACAAATAATTATAAAAATAGACATTAAGAAAGGATCAATATAAGTGCTCCCTATGAAAAGCCAGATTTCCAGCTGTGCACAATCAACACCTTTGCTGGATTTCATCTGCTGACACTTTGAATGGAACCATTAAAAGTAGGTTTTTCTGGAAATTTCATTGATAGATAAATGCATCAGTTTATTTAATTCCATGGTAATGAGCCAACTTATGGCAGCTGTAGACCCAAAAGACTTTTTTTCCCCAGCTCTCTATAAAATTTTGAGAACAAATGGACAAATTTGTCAGTGCCACAGACTAATGCAGGAATTAGATCAATGTAGCCAACATTTGGATGAGAAGTGATCTGCAATCCACTCAGAAAGGACAGCATTGGTTGGGATCATCAGTGCTGAAATACAGAAATAGCTTTGCAGCTAATCTGAAACTAACTTTGCTGTGGGTTTGAACTATGACTTTTCACATTTTCCCCTGATGTAGTAATTTTTCAAATTGCTATAAAGGACTGAATTTTGTGCCTGCAATGTCAGCTTTTACAAATCCCAACCTTCAGCACGTTGCCTGCTGCAAATGCTGTTGACACATTCTGCTATTTCCAGCTTTCCCTCAGAGTTGATCATGTCCTTGTAGAGCACTTCAGAGATCTGTAAATTGGATTTATTTGTGGGTTTGACTCGATTTACACAGAAAGAGAGGAGTGTTTCTACAAACCTGGCAGCTCTGACGCAGCTGCCTCAGCTCTTTGATGACAGGAGCAAGGCTTGCCTTCTTCTCTGCCACCATGGCATTCAGTTTCTTCACCTGAAAAAGGGACAAAATAATGTTCATTAACTCTATGACCCTAATTATACATTTATATAATTAGGAATGTGACGAGAAAGGGAAGTAAACCAAAATATAGAGAGAAAAAATGTGTAATGAAACCTTAATTATACAACTGAAGTTTAGGCCTAATTAATAAAGGGAAAAAGACCAACTGGCAGTGGGGTCATTCCTACAAATGAGGCAAATTCTGCTCCCATTGTTCTAACTGAGAACATCCCAAAGAAGTCCAGGGCACTGCCCATGTGCCAGACACCAAAGAGCTGAAGGAGCAGGGGAGATAAAGGGGATGCACAGAGAGGGCTCAGAGAAAGGAAGAAATCCTTAAGAAAACAAATACACTTGCATAGGTTAAATAAAGCTTGAAAATATTAAAATTGAGTCACTTTGATATATTTAGACTGAAAATTCAAATTGCATCCACCTTTCTGTTTGAGAGTAATTCTATTTTAGTTGCATCACTTTATTTTAAAAGTGCTTTAAGGAGTTAAAAAGATGCTATTTTGCTTTTTGCTCTCTTATAGTATTTTTATAATAATTAGAAATTCAAGTTCTTTCTTGCTTCTATGGCTACGTGGGCAGGTAAATTAAACATGACAGTTCTAAGGGCAATTGAAAATCAGGCTATAAAGAAAAAGACAAGCTATTTAGCTCTTTAAGCATATTAAGTATCTTTTCAACAAATGCTTAACTCCAGTGATTTACAAACATTTTAGAAAAAGCCTCCATTACAGATTCAAACCATTTGTCTCTTTCAAACCATGTGTCAAATAAGAACAAATATGAAACCACTTCTGAAATCACAAAAAAAGTAAAGAATCAAAGAGAAGAAGATTTGATATCCCTAAAGTTTCTGAAGGGGAGAAAAGAAGGATTTATTTGCAGGACTTTAAAGAAAAGAAACACATATTTTAGTAAACTTTCTAAAGATTATCTTTGCAGATGTGTTTGTTAGAAATATTTATATATACATGTATAAACACAGATTAAAGGAACATTATAAACCCAAACAAAAACATTAAATTGGGTTTTATATGCCGAGGAACCAGATACTCAAACTGAAGGAAATGCAATAGTTTAAGACTAAAATCACCATTTCAGACATGTTATCTAATGTCTGGCCTTTTACTTCATCCATTTCACTCTTCACTGCAGAGACTCTTTCCAGCTCCTCCTGGGTGTAGCTGTATCCAGAGATTCCTTTCTTCTCCTCAATTGCTTGCTGCAGACACAAACAATAAATGCTGGATGTGAGTCCACTAACCAAGAAACAGCAAATTCCTTCTTGGAGCCAAATATTGTGAAGAAGTGAAAAGGGTAAGTACTGTAATGAATTTATTTTGTTAATCAATTTATTATAATTAATCTAGCTTCCAGAAAAGTAGATTTTATCATGTGCCTGAACAATAAAAACCTGCTTTAAATACAATATTTGGTCATCCAATGCTCAATGAACTGAACAGAGAGTTTCCACAGAGTAAAGTGGGCTGGAGGCCAGGCTCTGAAGAAGTTCAATATGTAAAGTCTGTCTGCTTGATCAGAAGATGCAGTTAATTATTTTGTAAAGTATTTTGGTTACAAGAATAGAGGGATTGAAAGAAAATACCACAGAGTGTTCCTGCATTTGGGATGCTTACAGTTATCCAGAGCAGAAATCCTTCTGCTGCTCTTCTGGCTTAGGGAAGATTCATCCAGTTTTAAATTTAAACACATTTTCTTCTAAATATTCTGGGGTTAGAATGTTTCCTTCTTGCCTACTCTTTCTTTAAATACTACTCGTATATATTTTACAGCAGTAACTTGGATCCTATTTGCTGTTGGTCATTCTCTAAGCCCTCACTAAAAAAAAGTAATTTAAGCATTCAGCCTTGCCCTAAGCAGCATTTGTACAGATTTACCATCGACTTTAAAAAGCAGGGTCAGGCCCCTCAGTCTGAAAAGAAGCTGCAGACCAGTTCTGATGGACACAAAGTACAGCAGCCTCAGAGGGGGCAGACAAAAATACCTTTTGTAGCCCAATGGCTCCTTGAGCAGAGGAGCTGAGGGTGATACTGGAATAACCCCAGCAGCACCCCTGTGATGCCGGGGCTGCTCCCAGGGCAGGGAGGGCTGGGGGCAGCACCAGCTCCGGTTACCAGCTGCTGCTGGATGGCCTCGTGGCGCTGCCGCAGGAGCTCCTCGGTCCTCTGCAGGATCCCGTACTCCGCCGTGATCTCTGCTATTTCCAGCCTCTTCTTTTTGTAAAACGTGTTCTTGCTCCGCAGCTTGCTCACGTACTGCTTGAACTGGGGGAGAGAGAGCAGGAATTCACTTAACTTCACTTTGCATAAAATGTAATTGTCCTCTTTGTCCTGCATGTGGAAAATGCAGTGTTTAGAGCAGAGGGCTGGAATTCAGGATTCCCAGGGTCTATTTATTTTCAGCTCTGCATTCGTTCACTGAGCAAGATCAAGGAAAGCAGCTCCACTGCTTTCTGTCCCAGCTTACTCATTTGCAGGTCTGAGATCACTCCCTTCTGCTCGCCACCATTTGACAGCTGGAAAAGTAAATACTCCTTGCAAAACGTTATGGGAGTCATGGATAATAAAAACTTAATGCAACAGTAATTTGCGCTTGTAACAGAGCCCCAGCTCTGCTGACCAAAACATGGTCACAGACAGCAGCAAAATTGGAAGGGAAGAGGACATGGGAAAATTTTTTAAAAAAATATTCTCAGTAGTTAAAACTTGTTCTCTTTCCTTGACTCCTGCAGACCTAGATGATATCTCTGGCTAAGTTTTCAAACCCAGAAAAATAAAAGCAGAGCCCTTGCACAGGAACACAGAAATGCAGTATCTATTTGAACACAGAAATGCAGTATCTATTTGACTCAAAATCTAAAGCAATGGAGAATTTATATTTTTCTTAAAGACTGAGTAAAATAATAAAAATCCTTACAGTCCAACAGCCTCAGTTGATCTGCACCTGGACCTGTGTGAGTTTAATTTGTAACACAAGCACCAGGGGTTGAAACAAACAGGTAAGTTTTTCTGTGCTTTAACGTTTTCCATCTGTTGTGAAGTCTCCGCTCTTATTCTTGGATTTTACATGAGAGCTACGAGGTAAACGCTAGTCACAGCTCAAAAAATGCATTCAGATCCAGAGATGGAAAGCAAATAAAATTTATGAGAGTAAATGATGTAAGAACAGGCTTCAGAATGCTCCTGGATGAGGAGGCGTTCAGTGTGTGCAGGGAGCACAGACCAGGCAGCCCCAGGAAGAAAATTAATCCCACTCCCACTGATACATGTTTGAAATTCAAACATAAAATAACTTACATTTCAAAAATTACTTTAATCTTATTTTTGCAAAATTATCCCTCTCCCTTCTACAGAATAAACCCAAACCCCCAATGTGACCACAGGCTAAGAACCCCCAGAGTAACTGTATGTTCTATAAAAAGTGTCCTGGGCAAAATGCCCACAATGAAATCAACCCTGTTCATCTGCCATCCTGTGCAATATCTAGGCCAAAGCTGCCTCTCTCTTGCTACGCTCCAGAACTATTTTTAAAGCCAAAAGCTATAAACGTTTTTGGTGAAAGAACAAACCCACAAATTACTCAATGTGCTCTATGCAGATTGGCCTCTGTGAGGCTTTGGGATAACATCCTACATCCTGCTACTACCCTGGACAAGGATACACAAGGTCACCTGAGCCCCTGTCACACTCTCTGGTACATTATTGGCACATTTAATACAGTAGTACCAAATTCATTCCTTTTCATAGCAAAATCAATCACATCCTCTTCATTAATATAAAAGACTTTTTTTTTTTTTTTTTTTTTCCTTTAATTGCTTAGACAATACCACCCTTTCTGTGATTTCCAAGTGATTACAAAAGTATAAATACAATCTCTCCAACCAACTGAGCAAAATCTAAGGGAAGCACAGTCATCTGTCTTGATCTTTGGGACATATCATTTGACCAGTGCATTATAATAAAGAATGAGGTAAAGGATTAAACTTAACATGTGACCACACAGAGTTATCAAATCTAAATGATCTTCTGTCAGTGCATCCCAGGATGAAAGCAAACTAGAAATCTCTTCACTTTTAAGGTCTTGAAAATAGCTCGAGTGGGAGGTAGGGCATTTGCATATTCAATATTCAAAGCATAATGTATTTTACAATGGAAGTCAAAGGATCTTGTTGATTAATGAATCAATTCCACCACTGTTCTATTATTAGTTGATTAACTTAGGACTATATAATACAAATTTCATCCCAAATGAACTACAAGTTGTCCATAGTGACAACTGAAATCTGTTCCTTTTAGGGGGTGGATGTCAGCACAACCTCTGACTTTTTAAAGCAAACTTTAACTTTCACATAGCTTTTATTGCAGCAAACAAAGCAAAACAGAATCTAAACAACAGTAGGAAAGTGATCATCTGTGTAGAAAAACCAATCAATAATTTGGAAAAAATGTTCAAAAGACCTGATTTACTCCAAAGGCAGCACAGATTAGTCCCTCAAAATCTCACTGACTGAAGGCTCCTTTAGATCCAGGGCCAAGTTCTGAGCTGGAGCTCTTAGATTTGATTCTACTTGAATCAGCAGCTTGTAGGGATCTTATAGCAGAATAAGGCTTCTTCAGCCTAGAAGTTGAGAGGCGTTCCAGAGGTTTCCAAAAATTAAAAGAAAATATAAAATAACAATATTTTCATCTGTGTGAACATTGCTTCTGAGGCTTTATACACCTCATGTGTACATGAGAAATCAATGCCACAAAACACTGCATTTTACTGTGGTGAAAGGTCTTTCCAATAATTTGAATAGTTCACAGAGCAATAACATTGTTTGGCCACATCACTTTCAAGTTAAGTAACCAAAGGAATCCACTTCTGAGCAGCAGCATTTTCTCATAGACCAAGGCAACTGCTCCCTGTGTCCAAACTCAGCAGGCTCATCCTGGGAATTCCCATGGATCTGCCCGTGCAGGGATGTTCCAGTCAAGGCCATGTCCACCAGGAGCTTTTCTTTCTCAAGCAATTTCACACAAGCAGTTATTTCAGCTTCAAAGATTAAATGACTGGACAAGAACCAAGTGCTGGCACTAAGGGAGCAGTGGAAGCAAACCAGCCTGGAGCCCGTGTCAGCCGAGTCAGAGCCCCTGGAGACACAAAAACCATCCAAGGGAAAGCAAGCAAAGATTCTGCCTTTTCACTTGGCTATTTTTATGGGTGACTGTAACATAACAAGCATGGAATGCAGATTATGGAACACAGTGAATGAAAACAGGACTTTGATTTCTCACATAACACAGGTATGCACCATCCCTGGGCAGATTTCCTGGATTATGCTCCATGTTCATTGGAAGAATCCAGCAATGCACCTACATTATTCTTCTCCATTTGTTAAAATCTGGAAGAGGTTGGTATCACCAGATTCAGTCTCTCCACACTTAGTGAAGGAATTACTATAACAGTTCTAAATAAAAATCCAATCATGAAATGGCTTCTCCAGAGCCTGGCAGGTTATCCCTCCCCAGGAAAGGACATTGGCCTGGTGACCCCATGTCCTCTGTGGTCAGAACTGGGACCAGAGCCCAGCTCCTCTATGCAGCCTTGGCTTTTCACTACAAGCTTCTCACCTCATCTCCTTTAATCTCACATTTGCCCCAGGAGAAGTTTTCACAAGGTTCTTATTCCAAGATTATCATTAAAGGAGAAAATGGATAAAGCTTGTTTTCTCCAAAGAACAAACCCCAGATAAATCGCTCACTTTGGAGTCAAATCTTTCAAAATAGTATTTTCTGGATTAATGCAGAAATTTGATTGTGTTATTGTAATCAAAATACCCTTCATATGAAAGTACTACAGAAAATAAAGTATTAATTGCAAAAAACCACATAACTAAGCAAGGTTCCAAATAAAAAATTAGTTAAGAAAATTATTTGCATAAGCACAATAATTGCAGAACATCTTAGCTGACTATAACTATTTTCATTAAGAACTGAGGAACAGATGTTTTAATTTCTAACTAGACTAATTAATGAGCTACAGACTGTCCAAAGTATTAAAATTCAGTAAGGAAAAGTTCCTGAACATGACAGGTTTTCCATATCTTTTTACTAAGAGGGTCTAAATTTAAGCTAGTAGAGCCAGTGTTGGACAAAGGTAATAACTCAGACACAGAAGGATGAGCTTCTAATACATAAGAGCAGTAGAGCCTCAGTGTAATAAAATGAAAGTATCCTACAGCCTGCTCATGGCACAGCTCAGCCAGGAAAACTCTTCCTGAGCATTTTCCAAGAGTGCTTGCTTCTGGTCAGGCAAGAAGTATTAAAGCAGCCATTACTAGTATTTTGGATCAATCCAAATATTTATAATGAAAACTCATTTTCCATGCTCAGGGAGGATGCACAGATCAATGAGATCCAGGATTTATCCATGGCAGGGTGTGCTGAGGGAGTGCTCAGCTCTGGGAGATTTCCCTGAATCTCTGCATATGTTTGGTTCAGGTGACAGGGAACTTCCCCTAGAAAAAATCTGACAGATTCAGGTGGATCAACAGTTTTTGAGGAAAAGTGGCAAGATCTTTGATCTGAGGCTGCTTTCTCTGTTTGCAAATGGAAACATTGTCTTGTTTTGTCAGGGGCAGGTAGGCATGGATGAGCATTTGCATGGAAAAAAGATTAAACTCCTTAAGGAAATGCCTGTGCAAACCTCACACACCTGTGAACAAAGTGGGAGGATTTCCCATGCCCTGTTCTCAAAACCAGACTAATTCCACTCCTGCAGCTCAGCACAGCTCTCTGGGAAACTCAGCGTTCTTGGGGCCTGTGCTGAACTCTGGAAAGTACAATGGGTTGTGTAAAGGGCTAAAAATATCCCAGCTTTACCTAGGATCACTTGTAATTCAACCATCCAGCATTCCAAGTGTCAACATGTGATTCCCTAATTTTCAGGATCTGACAGCTGCAGTAAGGAGCTGCCAACTGTGGCCCCTGCTCACTGCACTTTGATTGAAGTACTTAAAAAGACTTCATAATCCCTGAAGCAGACAATTTATTCCTACTTTTTTTGTGTTTGATGTAAATGAATTGGTTATTCCCTGCTGTTTCTCCTGACTTCTATCCAGGTGTAGAACCTCTCAAATCCAGTGGAATGCTTTTCATGACTATGGAAGAAAACAAAACACCAGCACCTAAAAACCCAAGCCAGGCCTGACCTTTTGGTGAATGAAGGGCTAAAACAACCTCAACTGGAGATCCAAATACTGGTTTGGGAGCACGACTTAGGGAGGTGCTGATTCTTCCATTGCCAGGTCTTGAGAGTGCCATGGGATATAATAGACAGAGCAAAGTGAGACAAAGCAAAGATTAGAAATGCTGGGTATAAGAGAAAAACAATGCTTTGACTTAACTGTAGCACTTTGATAGGATTAAAAAATCCATTCAAATTTAAGACAGCAAAGGTATTTGTTAAAGCCCCTTCTTTCTGCCTTTTTAAAAATGGAGGAACTAAATGTCAAACTTGTGACTGGAAGAAGAAAGTGTAAGGAAGCTTGGCTGTCACAGTATGAAGTGAAGGGTGAATGGACAAACTCCTCCTGTCCCCATGAACTGCAGCACTGACTCACCACCACATTAATCAACATTTCCTTTGCTATTTTGCCTCAAAACTGGAGCAGCAGAGCACTGAACCAGAAAACACAAATCCTAAGGCAGAACATACCAGAAACAAACCTGCAGCAGGAGGTTGGCTAGGAGTGAGGAACCCAGACTTTGACTGGGGAGGGAGAACCTGCTCATGCCACTTTTGCTTCATCACCTCTTCCCTGCCAGCCCTGGCTCACCTCAGCCCTGGCCCCTCACACCCCCACTCTGAGACAGGACTGGCTCTGTGCATTTGCCATGGACTTGGAGGAGATGCAGAATCTCCAGCACCAAGGCCCTATGCAGCAATTTTGGCAGCAGACATTTAGAAAGGATTAAATACCACTGTCCCCACCTTCCAGATGAGGAAACCATGACCTTTGAAACAGAAGTGATCAAAAACCATCTAGAATTCAAATCCTTTCATAGTCTTTAGGCACAGGAAACACCCTTTTTACTACTTTGCACTGGTGCCTGTGAGTACCACTGCACTTCACCTAAGGAAGTAATAAACATGAAGAGAACATGGATTTATATACTGGCTTCCTTGCCAGTACACATTTCCTTGCAGAAAGCATTTTACAAACCAGGAAATGCTTCTTATGAAAAGACAAACTTCTTATGAAAAGACAAACATTTCTGATTTTAAGCCAGTGTTTTTTTCCAAATTGCTCAGCCATTTATCTTTCACTCTGCAAAATGAAGAATTGAAAATATTTTAAAAATCAAAAGCAGAACAAATTTGAACAAAAAGAATGCAGGTCATGTCCAAAACAGATCTTGTCCTTTTTCTGTCTTGAGCCACTTCCTTGTGTCAGACAATTAACTTGAGTTTTTCATTACTAAGCCTTTTACAAGATTATGAGGTTTCCTTCCTACCCAGTTCTCAAATTTCTGTGGATCGGTTTCTTGTCTCCTGAAGAATAGGCACAATTATTTCTTACCTTACAGTGCCTGTGCAGATAATGTAAAACATATGCTGCTGTCTTGGTAATACATTCTTGTTGATTAATTAAACACTTCTTTCCATCACATGTCACAAAACACAAATTGTCAGTTTTCTGCTTTTATTTTTGCTTAAAAATTTGTCAAAGTCTCCAGCAATGTGCCCACTGGAGCTGAAAACCTTGAAGTGGAGAGAAACTTAATGCAGTGGGTTCCTTATTATTGCTACCAAGGGAAAGGGTTCAGTGTGTGATGGGGAGAGAAACCAATACCTTCATTTTCCACATCTCTGTGCCATTGCTCCCACCTGAACTCTCCATCCACACTTTCAGACTCCTTTAAAAGTAACTGAATTTGTGGAGCAGCCACGTCCTATGGGATTAGGAAGGGAGTTCCTTCTACAAAGGGCGTTCCCTGTATTTAGTAGTAAGTAAAAAAAGCACAAAAACAAAGAACAAGCAAGCAAGGAGTGTGTGCCTCTGGCTAAATGAAGGTAGTGCAAAGACAGTAAATGAGACAATGACATTAAGTCAGAGAACGATGCAGATAAAATTCTCTTTAGTTTAGACTGCCTCTAAGTTCCCTTAGCAGGATTCTTCCCATCTTGGAAAAATTACTGGTTGAAGAAAAGTCAATTTATTTTGCTGACAAACCACTACCAAACTGCAGCTCCCTTATTCTTTGCAAACTTCTGAAGCAGAAAAAGCTGCTTTGAGAAGTACAGCTGAAATCTCACTGTGCCTGGGCCACACTGCCTGTGCCAGTCAAAGTTAAGAAGGTCTGGGAAATTTGGGTTTTAAGTAAAAACTTTTGTGGGTAATAAATACCACAGGACTAATTGCATCTCTGATAATCACTGGTATTATGCTTTATAATCATACAGACTTTTAATATTATTTATTAACACATTGATCTTTATGGTAAGTTATTCACCATCAAACCACTGTGATGGTATTGCCATTATTTTGGTTGGAATATTAATACAGCCCAACATTGAGTCCTTGTATACCTTGCAATGGATTAGGCACAATGTGAATAAGAGATTTGAAAACAGCTACAAATCCCTACCTCATCCTCAGTGAGGACTTCAGAGCCTTCCAGCTCATGGGCCTGACTGCTCTTCTGCTCCATCTGCCTCTCCAGGCTGGACATCTCTTCCTTGGCAGCCTGAAGCTCTTCTGCCTTGGCTTCTTTTTTCCGAGAAATTATAGAAGCCTGCAAGATCATTAACGTAAAAATTGCCTTGTTTAATCAGGAGAAAAATGATTTTTAGATAAAATGTATCATTATATACAGCAGGTTAAACCACAGCCTCACTGAAGTTGGCTGCAGCATCCCAACTTTCTCCAGTAAAGATGAGGTTTCCAGCACAGCCTTTTGCCCAGATTCAAGCTGATATATTTTACATTTTAGATTCACATTTCTTCACTTCATTTTTTCATTTTCATTGAGGAAAAAGGCAGGCATTTTAGCTGCTCCATTTCTTCTGCTTAGTCCCTCTTGGTGCATATGTAAGATACAACAACATGGCTTAACTGGAAAGTTATCCAAGATTTCACAAATGTCATAATACAGATTTTTATAACTCCAACCTACTCCAACCTACAGAAATATGTTACACTAAAGCAGAACCGAGCCACTAAATCTTGGCAAATAGCTAGAAGATGATGAATAAAGCAATAAAGTACAGAAATAGTGTAGATTACAGAGTATTTTTCTTTTTTCTTAGTCTAGAAGATAAAGTACTTAAAAAATAATATTTTATACAACACTGAATATTTAACTAGTACCTGAGTTTTGACCAGAACAGATTTGATAACATAAGTATACATTAGTTCAAGGGTTTTTTTAAAAAAAAAGTATTTTTATCTTGACAAAGTATCCTCTTGAAAAATTAAAATAACACACATTCATTTAGATGCAGGTGCAGGAATTTGAGGCATGACTGGTTTCTTCAAGTGAAAGGGAAAACTTACAAAAAAATGAAGCCAAAACACAGCAGCTTTCTCACACTCAGCTGAGAGGACCAGCTTTCTCCCTAAATAAATCTCCAGCAGAATTGTGTTGGGGTGGGAGCTCAGCTCTTTGCTGCACGAGGTGTCTGTGGTGACAAACCAGGGAACAACAGAGCTGATTATTTTGTGAAATAGAACCCAGGCCTGGCAGAAGAAAGCAAAGAGCTCCACAGGCTCTGAGCAGTAACCTCAGCTCCTGGCTGACCAGGAGGTCCCAGCACATTCCAGAGCAGGATTTTCTCTCAGGAAGAGCATCTCTTCCAAAATAAAATGGAGTTCCACGTTGCATTTGTGAACTGCAATACAGATCTTATTCCATTTTTTCCCTCCCACTGACACATTTTACTTAAGCCTTTTTATTTCTCAAGCCATCACTGTAAGCATCACACTGAAGATCTTCCACAGAATTAGCAGTGGTGCAGGTTGCCTGGAAAAGGAATCGCTCAGGTTCCTGCGGAAGCTCCGAAAACCTCCAAGTTCACAAATCCTTTTTATAACTTGGGAATTTACTAAGACTGGAGCAGACAGCCTGTTTCATAGCAAGATTATTTTACAGCCTCAGGCTGAGAAATCAAAGAATTCCTTCTCAAGAGATGGAAAGGAGAAAAATGGCATTTGATGAGACACAAGGAAGGGACAGAGCTGCAGCAGGCAGCCCTCATGCCTAGAATCCATCCACAGCTGGGACTTTACCAAAATAGCTCCTGCAAAATGCCCCTTCCAGAGCTGCTGTGATGTAAGGACAGCAGTCAGAACATTCACTGACATATTTGACTCAGCCCTAAACATACATATGTTCAAGTCTTTATTTTCATTCTGACCTCCACTATTATTATATATTTCTACTGATGATAATAGAAAAAATCAGCATGTAAATCAATCAGTGGCTGATTTTTTTCTCTTGCTTCTGCTTAAAACACATTTTGTTCCTTCTTACCTGCTGGCGATACATGGAGAATTTACTGTCAGTTGGCTCATACTTGATCATCCTTTTCTCAATAAGCTGATTAATTTCTGCATTGACTTCATCTCTCTGCAAGACAGAGTGGAAAACTAAGGAAACAGAGCTTGGTGTCTTTGTCTTCTCCAAGAATTAAATGCTTTGCAACCCAGATTTACAATCCAGACAGTTCCTTTTTTAAAAACAGAGAAACAGACCCAAAAAGCTCAGTGAGTCATTAAGTATTGACCAGGAAGAGGCTGTTTTTGGATTTCCAGTTCTGTGCCTTTATGATAAGGCAGAATCATGACATTGGCCCTGAAAATGAAGTAAACTGGTGGATGTGGAGAGAAAATGAAGTAAGTTGGTACAGAAAAAAGAAATTGCCATGTGCAGAGTGAAAAATGTAATTTTATTGACATGAACTAAAATTCCCTTTCATTCAACCACTTAACAGAAGTTCAAAGGGAAGCAAATAAAGATTAAGTGATAAAGATTTCATCAACACTTTGTAGAGTCACAGACCATCATATTCCAGGTCTGTGGTGCCTTCTCCTCCTGCCACAAGATGCACTTGGCTGTCCTTAGTCCCAAACTGCTGAGCTTCATTCCAGCCAAAGTTTCTGGAACTCTCAGCTACACCAGAGTGCAGATTCCAGTGCACTGGGACTCCCAATAACCATGGAAAATACAGCCACAGCAACCTTCCTTTAATTCTCTGCTGCTGATAAGGGAGCAGTGTAAACATGTGCTGCAATCCCAGAGAGTCAGACTAGAACACAGGGACAGTGCTGGGCATCACCCTGGAAGTTCTGGGAGCAACATCCATGTGCTTGGAAAACTGAGAATCTTAAATAAATTGCTCAATAGAACTAAAAATACTCCAACACCTGGAAAAAAACCCCAACTCTCCTGTGAATTCTATTCTATTAGCAGTAGAACAGGCTTGAATTTGAAAATGGCATAAGAATTCCCTTCTGTGAATAAATTCCTGGATTTTATATTATAAAATGCATGGTGGAAAGATGGTTGGTGCAGTTCAGTTCCTTTTTAAGGCACTGACATAATAAAAAGCTGACTTTAAAAAAAAGCTGCCTAAGGCCATGCTGTGATAACAGCCAAGTGTATGACATGTTTTTGTTATCTTTCAAGAAGAAGATACTTCCAAAATATAACAAATCAAAGGTTACATCACGGAGAAAGAGGGTAAAATTTAAAGCTTTTTAAAATATTGCGATAAACCAAACAACACTATTGGAAAAGAAATGTGCAAAACAGGGTTTCAAGCATGTCTGAAAGAAATAACTGCAGCCACAAATATTGTTTTGATTAGAGGAACTAATCTAGGAAAGCAGAGG
Source organism: Oenanthe melanoleuca (assembly GCF_029582105.1). Classification (NCBI taxonomy): domain Eukaryota; kingdom Metazoa; phylum Chordata; class Aves; order Passeriformes; family Muscicapidae; genus Oenanthe; species Oenanthe melanoleuca. The sequence goes on from NC_079349.1 coordinate 2,628,053, forward strand.
CTGAATCACAGAGCTGGTTTATTATTTCAGCCCTAATCTGCCATTTATTAATGCTGTCGTCCCTGTAGATGGATACTCTGTTTCCTCATTATCTCTATTTCATGGCAAAACCTGAGTTGGAAATCCCAGGGGTATTAAACACAGCTGAATTTAGGATGTAGGACTACTCTCCTTCCCTCTAACATTGGTGTAAATCTTCATCATTATCATCTATAGAAATACTAATAATTAGCATTCCTCCAAATTCTTCCAGGACATAATATTTTGTATTTAATCTTTTATTTAGGATTATGCAAACAGGAAAACTTCACTGAGTTAATATATAAATGTACTTCTGTGGCAACAAAGCCCTCTGCACATTCTGGATATATCTGACAAGTGAGGGTTTTCCTAAGACTATTTGCTTTTAACTTATGAAAAAGCCTGGAAAGGTGAATCAAGTATTTGATGCCCAAATTTTCTTTGGTCTTAAAAACTAAACCAAACAATGCAGGGCTCTTCCAAATACTGAGGAGTTCTGAGCCATTGCACATGGATTAAGGCATCATCTTGTGAGGATAAATCCCTCAGGGAATGTTCCCTCCATACGCTCTGGAGGTGTCTGGATAGCAGTGAGAGTTTCAAACAAGTGATATCTGAAGAGAAGAAAAATCAGCCCTTCAGTGCTGAATTAACACAATTTCCTCAATAGCACCTAAGGATATGTTTGGGTTTGGGGTTTGGCTTGGGGTTGGCTTGTTTGTGTCTCTTTTGTGGGTATTTAAAAAAACCTTATCAGAGAGTTTGCACTTAGTGATTGAGACAGCTGTGGTTTTACAACTGAAGGGATGTTGCTTTGGGAATGAAACATTTTCTCCAGGATATGAAGCAGGGATAAGAACATTGCAGAGCCCAGGAAGCTCAGACCATGCTACAGAACACAAATGAAGGTGACCTTGATCCCTCACCTCACTTTCCAGTGCCGTGAGATCAGCTTGAGTCATGGCTGGCTCTGCAACCACCTTTTGTAAGAAATACACTGAAGTCTTTTTACTTTCCATCTCTCTGGGTATTTTTTCAGTTACCAGGTAGGAATTGAAATTCATCTCCTCTTCTAGTTTCTTCATTAAACCTTAAAAACAAATTAAATCAGTTAGTGTCTATAAAAGCAATGTAGCAGATAATTAAGTTTGATTTCCCCAACACATTAAAGTATTTAGCAGCTGATTACAATAACAACAGCATAACATTTGAGTCTTCTTTTCAGTGCTCAGAGAAAGGGGGAGTTACTTGATTTAAATTTTTAATCTGGATCTTAAACAATATAAGAGGATTTATGATGCACTTGTATCTCTAACATGTAACTATCAGCTCCTTGAGAGATTTTTCTCATTAATAACAAGTAAACCCCATCTCATATGAAACTCCAGCTGAATCAGACACAGAATTCAACACACACCACTGATGTAAACAGCCATTGAACCTTTATCTGTAGAAAAATCTTAATTTGGCTCAGCTTGTTGATAGATTTATTATATCCTTGGAGATTCATGCTTAATTTTTTTTTTTTTTTCCTGTCTGGGATTTTAAAAGCCCTTAAAATGGGCAAAGTTTAATGTGTGTCTACTGTAAGGGTCCTTTACACTGCTGGAACACAGATTTCCTGCCTTTAAAGATTTCTTCTTGAAAGAACAAATATTTAATCTCAGGACAGTTTATAGACTGAGAATGCAGAAAATAACAATCCAACAGAAAAAAGCAACCCCATTTATAAGCTTTGCTGGACACCAGCCTGATGCACCTACACCTTACCAGGCTTAGGAGGACTTGGCTCTTTCTAGGCAGAGTAATTCAGGCTCCTTAACAGATCATGTATAAATAAACCCAAGTACGTGCAGATAAGAACAATTCACAGATAGAAAAATGCAACAGGATAAAAGGAAACATCTATTTAAAATACACTGCACAGTCTCCACTGACAACAGGCAGTTCAGGGCAGTAATTCCTCAGAGACAACTGTGCCAAGGACTACAAGACTTGGAAGCTGCATGTCAGATGAGAGTGGGAATGGGTATTTCAGAGTATTTTTCATGATCTAGGTGATCCAGGGTTCTTTTTCATTTTCAAACAACTTGCTAGGGTTGAGATTTTGGTTTTCTCCATATTAGGGAGAAGATGGAATTGTGACGAAATGCCAAGAAAAACAAGTTCACAGTCTCCATCTCTTTCATTTACTGCACAAGCAGAGAGAAGTTGAGCAAAGATACAAAAGTGCAGCTGATGCTGCTGAAACAGAAATGGGAAAGGATGTAGATGAAAACAGCTTTTGGTTCTCAGGCTAAGAAGCCTGACTGCCAAAGGGAAAGGTCAGAACAAAGTGAAAGAGCCCAAGAAAAGGGGCCCCCATTTTTTCTGCTGCTATTTACCTCTAAATCAGTGTCCTGAGAGATCCTCCTGAGCCCTGCTCCCAGCCCACTCTGACAGGAAAGCTGCCAGAAGGGAAATAAGCCATCAGCTCTTGAGAAAACCTCAAGAACTGGGAGAAAAAACAGGCCCTGGGGAAAGCAGCGCTGCCAACAAAGCCGAGTCAACACAAACTAAAAATGAGTGGGAATTCCTCTTTCCCACTTTGTTGATTTCTGTGTTTATGGAAAACAACACTACCACAGGACCTCTTCCCCTTCGTAGAGGGGTCATTTATGAAAAGCAGCCCCCAGACTGGTTTTGGAATGGGGGAGTGGAGTTACTTTGCCTGTGGAACAGCCATTGTGCACTTGGCACTGGCAGCTGCACCCTGGGAAACACTGGGACTTACTGGGAGAGATTTCCCTCTTCTTTCCTGCACAAGAACTCCATTCCAATCTTCCTCAGCCCACAACAGAGCTGGGCAGGAGAGACCACATTTTAATGTCTCACTAGAAATCTCCCACCTCTGCAAATGCAGCAAAGCTGCTTCCCACGTACCCTGTGAGCTGAATTATCACCTCAGAACTGACTGCAACACCATATTTATAACCAAGATCTTTGGTGTGAAAATCAATGTGATATCAACTACATTATTCTGATATGAAATATTAATATTTTAATTAAATAAATTTCTTGAGGTTTTAGCAGCAAAGAAACTTGCATATACAACCTATACTTCATTTCTTGAGCTACTCGTTTTCTGATAAAAATGTACATGCTTAAAGGATTTGTTGTAGATATGACAAGAAACTTAGCAAAGAACCAAAAGAGCTTTGATGAGAGCAGAGACCTTTTGACTTCATGGAGTATAACCTTGTTCACAGTCTGATTTATCCCTCAAATAACCTCAGAGCTGCTACCAAGTCCTGTTACTCCCTGAGTGGTTCTGTGTTGTGCTGAGTCCCAGTGGAGCAACAAAACTAGTTAAAACTTGATTTCTTGATGGGGAAAGACATGATGTCAACATCCCTCATGACTAATATCATTTTTTTCCTGAATACACTGGATATATTTTCCTCCTATACAACTCAACACAAGGATAAGTAACTACCTAAGAGCTACTTTTGCTGTTTAACAGAACCTTAAAAACCAAAACACAGGACAGCTCCTGGTTTGGTTCTTTTTTTTCAGTGAAAAACATTCTCCTGCAAATTCCCAGACTAGAGAGGAAAAAAAGCCAGCATACTTCAGATCTTTCCATTACACATATAAATTCTGTTTTTAATGTTTCAACATTGACTTATGGTTACAAAATCTACACACGTAAGCGGCACAGAAATCTGGCTCTGTGCCCTCAGGTTATTTTAGCAAGCTCTGCCAACCACGTATTTACATGTGGAGAGCTATTCAGAGCAACTCCTCATGTTTTCCATTCAAATTTTTTTATTATTATTATTATTATAAAGAGAGGGATGGGAGAAAGAGTTTATTCATGCTTGCTCAGTCATGTAGAAGAGAGGCAATTTTCTCTGCATAATTCTGTTAATGGTGCTAAAACTTCATTAACCTTGTGCTCAGAATCCCACTGCTTTTCCCTCTACAGGCTGCCAGCTGGGCATCCTGGACTAGAACCACTTGCAACAGGAATTCAGTTTTTAAAAAGGGGGAAAAAGAGAGAGGGACACTCATTTCATAGACTCTCTGACAATAATTTGTTTAATATCACATGGGAAGGCCATGACCAAATCTACAACAGACTTCCAGCATCAAATCCATCCCTTCTCTTTCTGCAGCCACAAAGAGAGGGCTCAAATTATTTCCTCCACAGCTTCCAAGAACATCACTTCCACTTTCCCTCTCTTAAACAGAGGCCTGGGACAGGCAAACATTGGCAGATCAATCATCCCTTCCATACATCCTTGAAAAACCAAAAAACTTCCTGAATTTGTGATTCTAAGTTCTGCTTTCCACGTTTATCATTATTATTAGAGTTCTTTGAAACCTCTCTGACCTTTCAGTGCTCTTCTTGAATGTTGAATTGGCCTGGGGCTGCAGGGCTGGATGTGCCAGAGCCAAACCCAGTGGCAAAGAAACTCTCCTCTGGCATTTTCTTCCAGAAATAAAAGTAGGGAAGGCACCTCATCCATGGCAGTGGAGCTCCAGCTCTCCCATTCCCACATCTGACCCACAAATTCTTCTCAGACACTTCTTAGGAAAAGCCCCACATGCCATAAATACATTGCATATACATTATTCCTGGAGGAATATCCTGGAATTTGGAATTTAGCTATTCCTTAAAATAAATACTGTTGGCATGGGCTTGGCTTCCCAAGTGATTATGGTCACTTGGAATCATCAGGCTCCTCATTATTCAGCCATTTCCCTATTTTTATTTCGTCAGTGATAATTTGCTATTTTCTTTCAGGAATCTGGTGTAAGTACCAAACAATAAACAAGCCAAACACCCAATTCAATTTCTCTAAACCTTCCACTAAACTCCTTTTAATCCTTTTAACAGAGACCACATTGAATTTTTGCTGCCTTGTTTGTTCAAAATGGGGTAGAAGAGTTTAATGACCTAAAAAAATCAACTACAAGAACACCATGAAATTCACCAATCAGACTTATATTTTCATCACAGATATCAAATTATCTTAAAAGTGCTTTATCACAACCTTGCATTGATTGACAGTGACTTTATAATAAATAAAATCATTTTAAGATGAAATAAAGTTCCACCTAAGCCAGTCTCCTTTACCAAATACTTCTATAACTTTAATTGTAATGTGGCCTGCAGTGTTGGAGGAGATCATTTAAACTTGGAATTTTAGGAAAAGATTATTGTGTGGAAGACAAAAATATTAATTTTTTATACCAAATGGAATATTTAAGGAATAGGTTCCTAAATTTCTGGTTTTCATCAAGAATGAAATAAAATAGGCATCTGTACAAAGCAATGCCTCTTTGACAAATGCCTTTGAAGTTCCCAGTGTTCTAAATCTATTTCTAATATTAACTTAATGAAGTTTATAAATTACACATTTTACTGTTCATCAACAAATCGTTTTAACACATTATTTTAATCAATATTTCCAAGCTATTCATTCAGTTTTTCATATTTCTGCCAATAAAGTAACCAGCAATTTCCTGTAAAATGGACAGAGACCAAGAACTCAGTGATTTGGTTTGTTTCTTCATCTTATCAATTTCTGTTCGTGCAGCAGAGATACTCAAAGCAAAGTTATATCAACCTTGCACAGTAAGTGTGAGTTGGGTTGTGGTTATTTAGACCAGAGGCCAGTGTTAATAAAAATACTGTTCATATTCAATACAACAAACACCACAAAAAACCCCTCCAAGAATATGAAAATTCATGTTCCTTAGTGCTACCAGCAGCAAATCCTTCTCTAGTTAAACAATATCCTGAGTAGAACTGGAGTTATTAAACAGGGAAAGATTGAAGTTAATAAACAGGGAAGGACTGAAGTTAATAAACAGGGAAGGAGTGTTCTGTGAACCAGCAGCATCACTTCCAACTGGTTTGTAGCTCACAACAATTAATGATACAACACAAAATCTTCTAAATATGATGTTTCTAAGAGTTAAAATCCTACCACAAGGCAGATTCTCCTGGCACAGCTCAAGCAGGCTGATGCTAATTGCATGCTAATGATAACTCATGAATATGTGCTAGCTGCATTCCTTACAGAGTTCCTTTACATTTCTTTAAATATAAAATTAATTATAAAGTGAAGTAATCAAATCCATAAGATAAACAACAAAGCTTCTGCTCATTAGCAACAACTCTGAACATTTTATCTTGTTTAGTAAGTAAAAACACCTGAATATTAAAAATGCAAGAAGTTTCCTTTAAAGGGGAGGATCTGACTTCCAGTGAAAAGCCAGCTGTTGCACTGTCAGCAGACAAGTGATACCAGGAGGCAGCTGAGGTACCAAACTGCAGCCAAAGGGGATCTTCAAAATGAAGTAAATTGTGCTACCTTGTAGACCAACAAAGCTTTTAAAATAAATGGAACCTATTCAGTGCACTGTGGTCACCTAATTTCAATTATTAAAAAAACCCACAGTTGGCATTCTGTAATTGCTGCTACAGGCAGTGCCTTTGTAACTGGGGAAAGCAATTACAAAGCTGAGTCCTGAGGTCTTTGTTTGGGCAACATTTCAACACAAGTTTTCTTAAGTAATGACTCCAAGATTTGATTGGGAACATCTAAATACTTTTTGTTTTTTCCCTTGCAAGCAGGACTCGAGATAAGGAAATTAAATACGTTAACTTTATTTTCATCTCAATGATTAAATGACATATTTACTGGCATTTTATTATGTTACCTTTGCTTCTGTGAACTGAACCCATCAAGTTTCCATTGGCCTTAAAAAAACCCAGGAACTGAAATAGAATTGTTGACACAGCTTTGCTGTATAAACTCTCTGATAGCTACTGCAAAAAAGGAACAGTTATAAAATCCACTGCAAGTCCCTGTGAGATGGTTCAGATATTCCTTTAGTTCCACTTGTGGTTCAGAGGCAGATGAGAATCATTAAAAAAATCAAAGTAACATTATAAAGCAATAACAATGCTACAAGGTGGTGACTGAGAAAAGTCCTTTAACTCAGAAGCCAAAGCTTGTGTGATGCAACTGAAATAGTAAATGTTCTTGAAAGAGTAGGACAAGGACTTGGTTTACTAAATTTATATTGAGAAGTAGTCAGATTCTATCATTTTGGAAGTAATTTATGCACCATTCTATGGCATGTTTTGCACCACACTAATCTAGGATGCAACAGGAAAAGCTCTACTCACTTTCTGGTTTGGAATCTGCCACCATGTTCTGCATCTCCTTCAGCTGCACCTGAGCTCTCTGCAGCTTCTGCTCTGCGTGGAACAGCTTTGGAGAGACAATTGGACAGGGTCATTCCTTGGAAATCCATCTGCAAACAACTAAACCAGCAGAGCCCCAAAGAACCCCAAACACAAAACATGGCAGCTCTAATGTCTGGTGGTTTTCTGTTTTATAAGGGAATTTGCCAGACCAAATTTTCAACACTTGGCCTAGGTTTATTTGATATTCCCTCCTGTTAATTGAGAAGAGTGTTCTTGTTCTCCCAAGTGATATTTTGTCTGATGGCAGAAATTTATCCAACAATTTTCAACCAAAAATATGAGTGGCTCGAGCATTACAGCAACAAAAGGCAGCAGGAATCAGGATTGCAGGAGACAACTTTCCTTATCCTGCAATGCAGCTGAGTTGTCACAGCAATCCACTGTCCATCCCAAGAGCAGTCTGGAAAGCTTCCTTCCAAACAAGCCCCAACTGATTTGCTTTTCTGTGACTTAGAGAGATGTGTAATAAGAACTGGAATTAACTGGACATCACATTCATTTTAGTCATGATCTTACTCAGGCTCAAGCAAAGATCCAACAGCTTGAGAGGCCACTGATTCCCATTGATCCCACATCCAGACAAAGGCTGCAAGAAATCTGAGGGCTTTTCCCATTTAAATAGTGTTGAAATTCAGGCTACAGAATTTGGTGACACAGTGTAACAAAAAGGCACTGGATTCTATTGAAGTACCTTGTTTTGACAACACAGGACAGGAATAAAACCCACCCTTACACCTGCATGTCAGCTGCTCCCAGGGCTTCTAAGGACATCATTTTTCCCAAATTCAGGGGACCAAATCCCTGAATACATATTGCCTCCACCCAGGGAAAACATGAGGTACTTGCTGTGTTGCTCAGCCAATGAAATCTTGGTGCAGATCACACCATAAATATGAAGAGTTTCCTTTGGGTGCTCTAGCAGTAAGTCATGGAACATTTCCTGGGAATGCTAAAGGATGATGTCAGTGGGAGCTGAGGCAGCCAAGTACCTTCACTGTGGTGTTCAAAACTTGCAGGGTCAAGCCTCTTCCCTTAAAATTTACACAGATCTTTTAAATGGGATTTAATTTTCTAGGGTGGGAGAAACTCTCCCAGCTACTGTTGCTCCTAATGCATTTTTAAAATGCACAATTCCCAAACAAACATCAACAACTCTTTATTTTAACAGGTATGTTGTTATGCCAGTACCTGACTTTTTTGTTCTTGTTTCTGTTGAGCCAGAGATTCTTCTCTCTCTTTCTCTAAGCGGAGCTGTCTTGCTATTTCAAGCATCCGTTGATGATTTTGTACTGTCTCCACCTACAGCAAGTGGATAAATAGTGCATGTTGCTGTCAGATAGCTGAGAAATACATTCAGGAGATCATATGTCTCACAAGCCCACTTAGCACTTCCCTTCCATACACGTTACTACTCAGAAATGACAGCAAAGTACTGGACTAGAGATTCTTAAAAGCTCTGGATCAATGCCTGGGGAGATTCCCTGTAGGTCAATTAGTTACTTGATTCCTTCCTAGACATACAGTGTGTTTATCTTAATCCTTGTTTGCATTCCAAAATCAGAGTTGCAGGCCAAGGATTATGACACTGAAATGTAGGAGTGTTACTTCTCTTATTACCCTCTTCTTAAGACGCTCTACTCTTTTGGCCAGTTGATCTTTCTCCTCTTCCATTGCACCAATGTCCTAAAAAGCAGGAAAAAGAGATAAAGAAATGTTTATTTCCCATGTATATTGGATTGACTAAACTCTCTTCAAATTCATAAGAAAATCAGAATTCTTCCCTGAAAACATGGAGGCGGTTATAATTTTATTGATCTATGATCAAACATCCAGGATTCCAATCTCTCTCCTCTCTTACTTCCCCCACAGTTCCCACTCTCTTTATGCTAACATACTTCATCTGCATCCTTGAGTATTAATGTGAACATTTAAAATAAAAGCAGGTGGATTTCTCTAAAATAAAAACAAACAAACAGAAACCACCAAGGAACGAATCAGCATGAACTCAACATCTGATGCAGTCTGACATATGTTCTTAATGTCACCAGCATTACCCACTTCCTGGCAGACCAATTTGCATCAAGCTCCTTATGAGCCATGTCTGCTGCCACTTTTTGTATTAAGACTGTCTTAAAAGAAACATTTTCTAGAGCTGAAAGATGTTATCTGATTAACATTCTCCTTTAGTTCTACTTTACAACAGCAGGGCTCTACAGATTGATAGTTATGAGAGAAAGGAAAATGCATTCTCCAAATGTAAACCTTATCTCAACATTTTCTTGCCTTGTCTGTGTGTCCACTGGAAAGCTGTAAACAAGCTTAATTATTTTGCTGAAACAGAGCAAATATCTCTACTTAACACTTGAGCCACGTGGGTTCATCATTGCTGTTGACTTAAGCTCTTAATTCATTCAACACCCTCTGGAATTATTAGCCACTATCAGGAAAGCAAAAGGCTTTGTATCAATCAGCATTCAGAGGAAATGGAATTCTAATATTTGGAAATCATACTGCACAGAGTCTTGGCAGCCTCGTTCCCCAATCTGCTCCAGAAAGCTCAGCTCTAAACAGGAGTGAGGACTTTGTGTTTGCCAACAGACAGCAGTGTCAGGAGGCAGCTGCAGTGCCCACCAGCTCTGGCCTCTATGGCTTTCACACTGTCCACAAAGCCAACCAACATGGAACTGACATGCAAAAAACCAACTAAATTAAAAATTGTGGAGTTTGTTTACCCTTCTTATTTCTGCAGTTGATAAACCAGATATTTTGAGCTGCTCGTGCTCCTTATGCAGGTTTTTAAATGCTTCCATGAGTTCTTCATACTGTGAAATGAAATGGAAATTGTGCAGAATGAGCTCGGTGTCTAAGGATTTTCAGATCAACACACTGTTTTACTACTAAGACAGTAAATGTAGACATAGAAATATGGTGAGGACAAGATAAAAAGGCATTTTCTCATTGCAAAAACCTGTCAGCTTATAAAGCAGAAATAAAAAAATCACACAGCATTATCTTCCATCTGAAGAGACAATCAGAACTTCACAATTTCCTCAGTATTTTCACCTTTTGTAATATGGAGTGTATTTGCAAAACAGGAAGATGTCATCTGAGAGGGAAAAATTAATAAATTACTCTCTCTTACTATACATCTGTGTACACCACATATATAAATGTCCCAAAAGGAAGAGCTGCTTTAACAACACTTTGGATGGAAACAATGAGGCTTGAGTTTCCAGAGTGGCTCAAGAGCTGAGTGAACACATGAGAAATGGCTGTGCCACGTTGCATAACCCTCAGAACATTCCCGAGATTGATAGATGCAGCTCAGCACTTAGAGACAAGGAGACAGTGTGCTACTTCCACACCAGTACTTTGCCCACCAGGAATCTTAAACTGAGAGGCAGTGTGAAAGTCTGTGTGGGTAGAGAAATAACAGGGGACAGCAAGAGTTTAGAAATATGAAGAGGAAATAAATTTAGATTCAACTGGGAGAAACGAGAGCTGAGGTATAAGGAAAGATAATCTCCAAAGAAACAGCCCTTCAATGAGATGGAAAAATCTAAAAGGAGTGTATCAAGTAATTTTTTTACTTCCTGGAAAGAGCAGTTGATATGAAAGGTGAATACCAAATGGCAACAGCAAAGGCCAGCTCAAACAAAGGCATCAGAGCCCTGAGAAGTGAAGCAGCAACTCCATTCTATAAAAACCTGGGAAGCAGCATCCAGAGTGCTCTGCTCAGTTCTGTCTGGTTCAGTATCAAGCACACACTGACAAGCTGGAGAGAATTAAAAAAAATAGCAATAAAATGGCTAAGGAGAAGAAGATAAAATCATAAAGAGATGGATGAAGTGGAAAATAAAGGTGTGACAAGAAATGCACAGGCTGGACGAGGAGGAACAAGTTACAAAATGCAGGAGTAAAACCCAGCTGGCTTCCATGATACCCCTTCTGCACTCTGGTAGTGATCTAACAAAAATGAAAATGAGCAGCTGGTCTTTGAGCAAATGCATTCCCACTGCTGGTGTCCAAGAGTTTCCCTTTGTGTGTCTCTACCTCTGTCAAAAGAGGAGTTCCATAAGACTTTTCCCCATTGGAACATGAAATTTCAAGGCCAATGGCAGAATTCAAACAAGGCAGAGCAGAGTTTGATGGATCATAACAAAAAAAAGGTTCTCATTTTTCCCTTTGAGTGCCCCACATGCACCTGAAATTAGGGACACACTCAAAAAAAAACAAGGTTCCTATATGGAAAGAGAGATCTCTGGCACCTGGGAGCAAATCACTGAAGCTTGAACAATGAGATTAATGCCTGAAGTTACTTATTTCTTAAATTATATAGTGCAGGCAATACAATGTTTAAATCACAACACAGCTGGGAAGGTGACAGGTTTGCTGAGGATCTTCTATAAGTAATTTACAGAAGTTCATTTTTGCTTGATTCTATACACCGATAAAACTTGTGTTGCAAGGTGTCCAAACTCTCATTTTTGAAATTTCCCTCAAAAGACACAATTGCAAGTTTGTATCTAAATAATTCAGGCTAATTGTTTAATTCATTAGTATCTAAATATTTGCACGGTCATGTTATATTGCAGTAAGGCATTCTATCACCCCAGCTTCTGTTTTGAATTAATCAGCAGGGTATTCATTTAATAAGATGGTTCTATTACTGTAATCCCAAAAAGGAAAAAATGAACACATCTTACGTAATGGAAATTATGGAGGTGGATATTTATACACATTAAGACTGTGACATACTGAACAAAACATACAATCTGCATTCCCTTCTCTCTCTGCTACTTCTGCTGAGTTATTTCAAGGTATAAATCCAATATTGTTAGAGGTAACAAAAAAATAAAAGGCTTAGTCAGGCCTCAGTCAGACTGTTCAGCTTTGCTGGTGCTGAATTAATAGATCAAGTTACCTCTTACAAACATTCAAACTCACTGTGGTTTTACAAAACAAAAGGCATTGAAAACTGGAAAAAAATTAAGCAAATATGTACCTCAGATAATAAACCCAAAACTTTGGTTCACTTCAAGTTTTACATTTCAAACCCACCCAGTCTGACTATCTAAAATCAACATTTAATGCTCACAAAAGAAGTGGGAACATAATAAGTAGGAATGTCAGCACAGAGAAAAATAAATCTTTTCTGTATTCACAAAAAAAATAAATGGCTAAACCAAAAGTGGAGTAAGGCTCATACAAATATTAAGCATCAAATACTATCAAAGGACTACCATGACTAAAAATAGAATTACTGGATAATTAGGAGATATCGACTTTTGGTCATAACATTTTCTGGACTTGTTTGAAGTGGTAATTTTATAAATATCCAGGTCATATTTCATAGGGAAAAAAAACCACCAAACCTGTTCAAAAATTAAGAACTAAAAGTCTGTCTAAGCCAACATGGCTCTGAACATTATTTGGCACCCAGTGCTTAATGGGCTTAAGGCCTTTTAATTCAATGCTACTTATTAATACATAATTTCAGGGTTATTGGAGGAAAAGTGATCAAGACATTATGAATCTTTGCTTGTCCTTGATTCCAACAAGCTTTTAACATAACTCACTTGAACATGTATTCCAGCATTAACTCCCTGATTCATTTATCCCTCCCACTGGCACTTTAATTAATGTATAATGTTGGCATTCATGAGAAATGGTACCTGTTTGTTGAAGTCAGCCACAGTATCATCCTGTAGGAACTCTGCTGGCACTTCCAGTTTCACTAAGAAACGTGCCAGGTAAGCTCTTGTCCTGAGTTCACTGGTCCTCTGAAGAAGCCAGTGTAAGACAGGATGAATTACAGTTTTGCTTCCAGTAACCAGCCCTTGGCGAAAAGCACTCCTGTATGGAACCAAGCAGGAGAAAATGCCAATAAATCTCAAACAAAAGAATGCTGGCTTGGAACAAAAAATCTGCAATGTTTTGACATTCCTTCTCCACTTGCCTAATGATTTTTGTGATGCTGTTAGAAGAGAAAATGCTCATGATGACACTTGGGCTTGATTAGCCTGGAAAAGAGAAGGCTGAGGGATCTGCACATTCCAGAACCTGAAGGGAGCACAAAATAGAAATGGAGAGGAACTTTTTACCAAGGCTTTAAGTGCCAGAACAATGGTAATGGCCTCACAGTGACAGAGGGAAGGGCTGGATTAGATATTAAGCAATTCTTCCCTGTGAGGGTGGTGATACCCTGGCACAGGGTGCCCAGAGAAGCTGTGGCTGCTCCTGGAAGTGCCCAAGGCCAGGTTGGATGGAGCTCTGAGCCACCTGGGACAGCGGAAGTTGTTCCTGCTCATGGCAGGGGATTGGAACAGGTCCCTTTCAACCCATTCTGAGCTGAAAGTCTGCAGTTTAGGCTCCTGATTCTTCTGCCTTGAGTCAGATAAAAACCCTGTAACACACTAAAAGGATAAAGCCAGCAGCAACAACTCCTTGTCTCCTGCCCAGCCTTGGGAGATGCTGGCAGAGTGGGGGGAGTGCGGGATTTGGGATCACCGGGCACAGGTGAGACAGGACCGGGACCGGCCCGGGCGGCGCCCTCTGCCGGCCGGAGCCGCCACTGCACCTGCAGCGCCCACCTGGAGCCACACCTGGGACCCCAAAACATCCACTGGGACATGGGAACAGTGCCCACCTGGAACCCCAAAACATCCACTGGGACATGGAACAGAACCCAGCTGGGACCCCAAAACATCCACTGGGACATGGAACAGCGCCCACCTGGGACCCCAAAACATCCACTGGGACATGGGAACAGTGCCCACCTGGGACCCCAAAACATCCACTGGGACATGGAACAGCGCCCACCTGGGACCCCAAAACATCCACTGGGACATGGGAACAGTGCCCACCTGGGACTCCAAAACATCCACTGGGACATGGAACAGCGCCCACCTGGGACCCCAAAACATCCACTGGGACATGGGAACAGTGCCCACCTGGGACTCCAAAACATCCACAGGGACATGGAACAGTGCCCACCTGGGACCCCAAAACATCCACTGGGACATGGGAACAGCGCCCAGCTGGAGCTACACCTGAGATCCCATCCCAACATCCATGGGGACACTGGACAAGTGCTCACCTGAACTAAAGGTCGGTACCATATAACCTAAAAAAAGTATTTTAACATGATTCATAGGCAAAAAGGAACTCACAGGTCTGACACAGTCCCTGGAGGTTTGTATTTCAGGATTCCAAGGAGATTCAACATTCTTTTAGCTGTTTGTTCTGGCAGCTCCTCTCTAATGTCGACAGCATGCTAAATGGGTTGTAAAATTAAATAAGTAATTATTCTTTATTACTGCTCCTATAGTAAAAATTATTGTAACTATTATAAAACAATCGATTTAATAATTAATTACTAGTTATTAGGACAACTCTATTATTTACAATAACCAATTATATATTTTTTTTTTTTTATAAACTTGTTTGTCCAAGTCATGTCAATTATCTGGCAACACTGAAAGAATTAACTTTATTAATTTACCAGATGATAGTGGAATGCTCTGTACAGAACATCCCTTAAATCACCAAACTTCAATTCTCTTCTAATGAATTTTCCTGCAACATGAGTATTCAGGTAAATTTACTGCAAGAATATCTTCTCCCTGCTCATGGGATCTCATCTGTGCAGTCACACTGACCACATCCACCGGGAAGTCGATGTCCTGGCACTCCAAGGCACAGGTATCCACACCCCAGCTGTGTGAATGGTCCCTTCTCATCTCACACACACTTTTGGCAGCCTCCAAGGAGTGGGATATAATTTCCATTGCAACAGCACAGTCGTGAGGTTCAGTTCTTGATCAGCTCCTTCCCTGGGTGTGTGCAAGACACAGCCTGACTTTGACTAAACATGATTGTCAGTATGAAGCAAGATCTGAAACCTTAATTTCACAGGAAAAACATCATCATCAGCCTCTGTGGGACAGGGATGCTGCCGCCCTGCCCCAAGAAACATTTGCTGGTTTGCCAAGAGCACTCAGGAAGGATTCTTGCCAGGCACGTTTATTTCCTGGAAGATTCATACAAGATGTTTTGGTGAAACAAACGCGCTGCAGGATTATATTGCGCCAGACTTATATAAAAGCAAACTCCAGTGTGAAGCCACCTCGGATCTGAGCACCTCTGAGTGCCCTCCTTACCTTCGGGTCAATCTCCCCCAGAACATCACTGAGCAGCTGCAGCAGCTGCAGCGACTCCAGGGAGTCAAACGAGATCAGATTGTAGTTCTTCCTGAAGGGCTCCTGATTGAGCTTCTCAACAATGAATTGGATTTGGTCACCCATAACTGTGTCCCGCTGCAGAGGAGACACACCAGATGCCGGGGCGCGATGACCATGTCCGGCCGCCCCTCAGCGCCGGGATCGGGGCCGGGCGGGCCCTGGCAGGGCTGCGGGATCGGGGCCGGGCCGGTTCCTGGCGGGGCTGCGGGATCGGGATCGGGGCCGGGCCGGTTCCTGGCGGGGCTGCGGGATCGGGATCGGGATCGGGGCCGGGCCGGTTCCTATCGGGGCTGCGGGATCGGGATCGGGGCCGGGCCGGTGGCGGGGAGGCCTCGACCGGAGCCTCGCGCGCGCCGTTACCGCGGGGACGGTTGCCAGGACACGGGCGTGGCGTCACTTCCGGCGTTACCGAGCCGGGCCGGGCTGTGAGGGGGCGTGGTCTGAGCCGAAGGGGGAGTGACCGGGTGTGGCGGGGCGGGGTCTGACCCTGAGGGGCGTGGCCTGGCCGTGAGGAGACGTGGCCGGACTGTGAGGGGGCCGGCGCCGGGACCGGCACTGGTACTGGGCTGCTCTGTTGGATCGTGGATCGCTGCCCTCAGCGCGGAGCCCGCCGCACTGAGAGCACTCCCGGTGTCCCCCAGAGCACGGCCCGGTCAGTGCCTCCCACTGCGCCCCGTCCCGTCCCCTTTCCCCCACGAATAGCCCGGGAATTGCGCCCTGAGGCGGACACAGGCCAAGTCCCTCGTGAGGCTCCTTCACACAACAAGTACGAGGAGCGGCAGAAATAGGTCCGAGATTCAGCCTCTGGAGGATAAACTTGGCTCTGCGGCTCCTTGTGAGGGAGGTTGTTGTCGCATGTGTAGGAGATGTACAAACAGATTGTTGCAGTTACCCAATTAAGATTTCTGGCAGCCTTTGACAGCACAAAGGGATGTCAAGTGTGGCTGATGTACGTGTCAGGTGAATGGTTACTTAATTCCTTTGAAATGGAAAGGTGCACAGAGGATCCGTGCGGAACAGGAACAGCCAGTCCTGGGCTCAGGCTTCGTCTGGGGCAAATAGCAAATTTATGTCCCCGAGGCTGAACATCAGTTGTTAATGTGCCCCAAAGTAGCAATAAATACGTAGTGCATACATCTGAAACAAGGACAGCAGCTTCAAAAACACCAAACAATCCAAACCAGACTATAAATTAAAGTCAGACTTGCTCATGGAATCTCTCAGTCTGCAAGTTTTTTCTCGCAGATCCTTCCAAAGCCATGCTTAGGCCTGAAATAGTTGGATTTTGGAGCCTCTGTGCTATTTCAATTAGGTTCTTGGATAGTCTTAGAATCCCATGTGAGTCCCCAGATGATGGATTAAAATATGCAGTGAGTCATGTTAAATTGGTGCCAATTGAAATGCACAGGTTGTAAATCACTGCAGAATTTGACTCAGTAAGTAGCAACCATAAATGCAATACTTTGCAATTCTAACCACTGCGACTATTTTAGATTAGCTCCTCTTTTCCTTCTGAGAAACAGAAAATGTCTCATACAATAATCCCATAAAATTTATTGGTCTTCACAGAAAAGCTGAGAAGTGACCTGATTAGTGTCTGAGCTCTTAACTGGTTAAATGAAGTGACAAAAGGGATGGACGGGTGCCTTGTGGTTGGGTATGAGAGCTCTGCTAGAGCCAGGAACATAATCCAAGTCTCCTGACTCCTGGATTTGAACTTTAAAACCAGATCGTGTTTCCTTTGTGCTTTCAATCCATATACTGACCTTTAGGAATCATATTTACCTACAAGTTCCCAGAAGAGATCTGCTTTCCCTTGTCATGCTTTCCTGGTATCAGTTACTGTTTTCTCTGAGGAGTATTTTGAGCACGTAGAACACAGAGGGAGCAGATGAGAATGGCATTTCTGATGGAGGTGCCTGTGAGTTCCCCATCACTTAATCCTGGAGAAACTGTTTCTGTAAACACTGAGACACATCCTTTCTTCCTCGGTGCTGAGGGGAAGGCAGTTGTGGTGAGGGTGGAGAGGGATCTGGGCTGGGTGCACTGGGAGGCTGCTGCTCTGAGATTTTGCTTTATATTGAGACTATTCCAGTCCTCACACCTTCCCAGAAGGAAAGGACCATTCCCCTCTTCTCATGTCTCTGTAATGTTAAAGAAGAGGAAGGATGAAAGCTTCAGATAATAGCAAGATAAGAAAAAGAGATGGTGAGATGGAAATCCATGAAGCCTGATTACTCTGACTCTGGGAAAGGAGACCTCCATCACCAGAAATTGTTAGAACTGAACTGGGTGAACTTGTTGACATGTTTGAAAGCTCAAGTGATTGGAGGCAGGAGCAAAATCGCACATTTGAGCCCAGTTTTGTGGGACTTCCCAGCTTGGGGAAAGTGAGAGAGAGCTCATGTCATCCCTGAAGTTCTATGTTATCATGATCCCTTCTTCCACCGGTTTTGTGCTCTCCATACGTGCAGCCCCCTGCCTGCTTCCCTACTGCTTGGTATTTACAGTCTGCAGTGGTGTCTGAATATTCAAAATTACTGCCTAAAAGAAAAAAAATCAAGGCTTAGCTCAGTGCCTTGACCTCTTTATCATAAGAGAATCTGCATAGACATGAAAGAGATTATAAACTCAGTGCAGCCTTGGGTAAATATTACAGGAAGTAGCTGAGATTTGTTTATGCTTAACTTGTCTTAAGTTATCTTAGTTTGGGTGATGTGCTGAGTCAAGTCTTACAGATTCAAGGGCCAGTGTTCCAGTGTATTTGCTGTATAAATCTGGAGCATTTTCCACACTCCCAACTTAGTTTGCATGGAGAGTGATACAGATTTTGAAGGAAAGTTTGACGTAAGAGCTGTTATAAGAGTTCAGCCTTACAGTTCCATCCAGCTCTCTGGATAGAATTTGTCTTTTATTTAGCTTGGGAAAGGCTTGTGGAAGCTGCTTATTGCAAAGACATGCTGCAGAGGTAACTTGTGGAGGAAAGAGAACAGCAATAAACAACCCAGAGCTCTCTGGGTCTGCAGACACAGCTTCGCTGCTCCCTCCTGACTTTCTCCTCCCTTTACAGCCACTGCTGTGCAGATGCTGCTGAGTGAAGTTGTGACAGAGCTCGACCACAGAGAGCAGCGAATCCGAGTGGGACGAGACCTGAGCAAATGAGAATCCTGCTCCCCGGTGGAAGAGAGATCACCTTATATGGGAACATCACGGACAAGAGGATGAACGCCCAGCCGGGCTGCTGAGGTCAGATCCCAGACAGATGCAAGATGTTAGTGTGAAAACAAGAGCATTTAGGAAGAGGAGACAATACTTTTGCTTTGCTCAAGCAATCTGACCCCTCCTGTTTGTTTGTTTCTGTTATTATAACTACTGTGTTAGACCACCTTGGGAGGTGGATGTGGCTGTGGATCCTCTGAGGTGGGAGTGTGGCATGGGATGTTATTTAACAAGAAGGGTTGATTGGGCAGAGTTAACTCAGCTTCCTCTAGAAAACACTCACTGTTTTGTTTCTTGACATGCTGTTTGGTTTTGTTTCTTGTCTGAAAAATCCAAAATAACTCCACTGATTAGTCTCAGGTTTACACCAGTGTTTCTGAGATTAGAGCTGCTCTACAGAGTCTCCTGTTCAAGGCCAGATGAAATGGCGAGTCACCCCTTGCAGCAGATTCCAAGAACAATAAGATGTTTTAGGAATATGCCATAATTGATTGCCTCTAAAGGGCAAATTTTGCTCTGTGCTGCCAAGCCAGGGCTGTTCTCAGTGATAAGTCTGCTGAACAAAGTCTGCCCACGTTTGTGGAGTTGGTTTCATTCTCCTGGGAGGGCAGCAGGCCAGGACATTGCGCACACCGATCCCAATCGCACCAAGGATCAGGTCTGCAGGAAATCCAAGTGACCTTACTGAGGTTCTGTGCCCACCTTCTGCTACTCAGAGCTGGGTTCCCACTGCCACTTTCCAACAATGTTGTTATCCCACTGTTCTCCAGGAGCAAAAGGCTGAAATGCTGTCAAAACAGAGGATATAAATAAAGGAACATTGATCAGTTGCTTTGTATTTCTGCTCTTCAGATTCTATTTTATCTCCATCCAGAAAAGTCTGTTGTTAACCTGAATTGGTGCGAGAGCTTGTGGCTTGTTTTTCAAAGCAAGCCTTTTATATCACTTTTATGTAATGTAGAAAGTATCTTCTGAACATACAATAGTTTTTCAAACTTGACAGTGCTTTTATGAGTTAGATGAGCTGGGTGACATTCCTGTCAGCTTTAGAACAGAAGTGTCCTTCCTCCTTAACACATTCAATTAATGAGGAAGTAAAAATGTTAGGCCAAGGTTTTGGAAGCAATCAGTATGAGGCACAAAAATAATCACTCTGAAAAATTAAAGTCTATATTTTTAAGCTCTTTGAAAGAAAAACAACATGGACAGGACACTACCATTTGTGACAGAAAAAGTCAGAGTCTAGGTTTACAGCAATACAGCAAGGGGGAAAGTTTTTGGATGACATCAAGGCCTGTTGCAGATAATTGCTCTTTCCCAAATGGCATCTGAAGGGTCAGGATGTCACCTCACATTTTCTGTGTCATTTAGGATGGGAAAATAGAAATTTTCTTCTTGTGTACATCAATTCAAAGCCAAAAGTTGTGAAACCAAGGCAGAGTTTGATCCAGCTCAAAAATTCTCTCACCTACTTGAAAATGTCCATCTGACTTTTATCTTGGAGTGTGTTTTGTTCAGGAATTATACAAAGAAGCTGACATGTTTTATTCTTATGGGCATTTTTGTCTTTTCTGTTTTGTCCAGACAGTTGTCTAGCCACTTCTCACAGACTCTGACAGGAGGGGACGATGTTAACAGCTCAGGAAGTACCAGTGTGAAGGAAGTGGCTCACAAAAGCAACAGGATCTGGGATGCAGCAGAAAATACTGTACCAATGCAGGCAAGTCTTCAGTTATTGTCAGTTCAATATTCAGAATTCAGGTTTTCTGCCTGCTTTTCCATCCTCCTTTAATTTGTTAATGCTGTTGGATTAAACTTCTAGCTGAAACACTTGATTTCTTACTCTATCACCAGACCCAGATATGAAACTTCATATAAAATTCTGAAGGAAATTACTTCACCCTCAGCCCAAACAATGGCAAGCACTGTTGACCCAAGCAAAGGGCTAAATAAGGATTGATAAGGTGTGGCAGGACCATGCTTTGGGTAGTTCCTTCTGCAGCTTCCTCCTATAGAAAGCTGCAACAATCTGAAATGTCAAGTTCTCCATCTTACATTTGAGGAGCACAGGTTGAAACTGTCTCTAAGTGGCAAAAAAAAAACTTGAGTAAGAGCTTGTTTCTTTACAAGAATTCAAACAGGACCATGTGTGAATTATAATGCAACTGTTAAACCTGTGGAATCCATGGAATACCTCCCTAAGTAAGTGAAAGACATATCCACTTTTTTTTTTTTTTTTTTTTGTGTTGAAAGAAAGATGTATTGACAATGTCATGAAACTTTAGGGTACTCCCTCTGCCTAGACACTTACAGATCTCATGTATGTAAAGCAGCTCTTTCCTTCACAGCCACACTGTTAACACTCATTAAAATATCCAAATCATTAACTTCTACCAAGCTGCCCTGCTGTATGATCCTGCAGTGAAGTCACAGCCTCCAGGTTGTACCATCATGCAGCTGCCATAGAAACAGCTTTAGGTGTCGCAGGCTCATCTCAAATTCACTGGAGACATTTGGCTCATTAATTCAAATGTCAAGGAAAATGCATCAATGTAAGAGAGCTTTAATCAGGAACTGAAATTTTTTAAAAATTATCCTAATGTGGGGTTTTCTTCTGCAAAGAAAGAAGATGTGGAAGTTCTCTGTGGGTTCATTTATCACATTGAGGTTCCTTCAACTTCTCCATGGGGTAGATTGGTTGTCTGTGCTTTGTGCTGCAGGCTGGTGTTTGGGGATCCTTCTCAGACCAAAGAACAATCTCTTCATCCTCCCTACACAGATCATGAAAACCTTAATGCTGGCAATCTCAAACAGTGAGAAGAGAAAACTCTTGGAAAAAGATTCCACAGAACAATGCTGCTGTGACCTAGAGTAGGATGGAAGGGCCTCGTAGTCATCTTTTGTTGTAACCCCATGACTGTACAATATCCAAGATAAAAATGTTCTATTTCTAGTCTGTAGCAGCCAAAGAATTAAAAAAAAAAAAAAAACCAACATTTGATTTCAATTGAAATTATGGAATTGATACTCTAAGAAAGCAAATTGTAATGAATTTTAGTTCCTCTCAGCGAGCTTTCAAATATATACATAAGAAACTAGGTCAATTAGCACCTTCATTAGCTCATTTACAAGCCCATATGTATAAAATATAAGATTCATATATATTTCTACATTTATATCTCATTTGCTCTCTAATTTGGGGTTTTCTGTAGAAACAGAGCAGCTTTTCCACTGCCAGGTCCTCTCTCGTGCCCACAATGCCTCCTACAGCTCCTTCTGCTGAGGTTTTTCAGCACTTGGGAGCAAATTCCATTCCCTTCTCATGTGGACAGAGTTATGATCTGAGAAAGGTTTTGTCCAACAACAGGAAGGCTGTAATTGTTCATACAGTATCCGGGAAAGATATGCATGAGCTTCCTGAGGTAATGAAATCCTAAAGGGTTTGTTATAAAGTTTCAGTGACTACCAGTCATTTTGAAATGTCACCCTGTCTAGGCTCCTGCTGGGATGTTAGAGGGAGTTTTGCTTTCAATTACATTGCACAGCTGACACATTCTGCCTTGTTCCCTAACCTTCCTCTAACATGCCAGGGGTGGGTCACTACAGGCACCAAAATAATGGATGAGAGGTTTGGTCCAAACCTCTGATGTATAAAGTTCCTTCACAAGTTTCATTGGCAAAAATGGAGGAATCACTAAAAAGCAAAGCTGAATGTTTATTTTCTACCAGAACAATACCAAGGTCAGAGCCCAGGAAGCTCTGCCATGTGGTTGAGATACTGAGGTAGCAATGTGGGGCTTTGGTTACACCCACAATTGTCTTCATTGACCAAATTCCTTTGAAAGGTAAATCTCATGAACTACACAGGAGACCTCCTTTTCCTTCCTGTTAGTTATGGCAGGAGCTGAACAATTGCATGTTGGCAAGAAGGTTCTTTTATTTCGGATTGTTCATTTCTGCCTGTGGCAGGGCACTGCTGTTGGATTAGCTGACTGGTGTTTGTATCACCTTTTTCAGAAGGTCTTTGGATCAGGTTCCAGATGCTCCCCAGTGGATGATGATTAACAGTTTCCCATTATAGGTTCATTAATTTCTAGTTCTTTAAAAACATAATTCTAGTTCTTTAACACACATAATTAATGTCTTGAGTGTTATACAGTGAAACTAATCTGTGACTTTCCTGCCCAGGTAGCATCCAAAAATGTTGATTTGGTTTGCAATTAAGTCTCATTTGTTAACTTGGTTTAGAAGACACAAGAATTCTCTCATGGAAGCTGCAAATCATCCAGCTAATGTGCTGCTTGTCATCACAGATCTCTGGTGCAGAGGCATTGCTCAAAATACAATGATAAGAAAAATTTTTCCTGCTTAGGAGAACTGTCCTTTACAAGGATAACATCTTGGAAGATTGGATTTCCCCCTTGTAATGGCTCTCTTGATGGAAATTCAAATACTCCTGATCCTTACCCTTTTAGTAGCTGTGCAGCTCTGGTGTAAATGACCACATGTCTGTGGGGACCAGCAGTGAAACTGCCAATTCATGGGGCAGAAATCAGCAGCTGTCAAATGGTGTAAACTCTCACTAGTATTCTATAGCAAGATTTATATCAGAAGCCTCCTGAGTCCATATTTCAGCTGTCCTTAGAGGCTCGGGTTTGGTTTGGCCCACACAAAAAAGTGCAATAAAGAGAGAACAATTGATACCCAAAACTGAGAAAACCACCCATATCTTTCTTGCTCTCCTGAACCACCTAACTCCCTGTTATTCTTAGCAACATATTCCTCCCACTGACAGCATCCCAGGTAATGGTACAGTGGCATAACATTAACTGATGTATTTAAGTAAAAGAAGTTAGTTAATTTGATGTTTCTTTTTTGGCCTGTGGTTCTGAAGATTTCACTGTGCCTATAAGCACGACATTCACTTCCAAAATTTAATTACACCATGTAAGTGCAAACATTCCTCAATGCTTCCTGAAGAGTAAGTACTAGTGTTCTGAAAAAATTGTGTAAATTGGCATTCTTTACCAAAAAGGCTGTGCATTCAGGACTCTATCTGCCTGAGTGACAAATAGGAAGTTCCTATAATTTTTTTAGTGTTATTAGTCCTCCAGGAACCAAGGAAAAGGTTGGGAACACAGCCTCTCAGCATAACTATTTCATCCCATTCAATAGAATTGCTTATTCAGCTATACTGGTTTATATTAGGGTAAAATCACCATAGCACAACAGATGTGTGATTCAAATAAGGTGAAAGTGTTCAGTTTACACAGGTGAAATTTTGCTGGTAGTATTACCCAAAGAGTAAAGAATTCATCTTAATTCCCATATCGCAGTTAGGGGCACATATATCTGGAAGCTATAAACAAAACAAAAAAACCCCATATTTTTACAAACTGAGCAGATGTAAAACAGGTTCTAGACAGAGATGAGACAGCTCTGAACAGGTCAGCTCTGAGAACAAAGCTGCCACAGAGAAGGCTTCTTTCTACACCATCAAGAGCAGATGGGAAATAACCTCTACCCTGAGGGCTAGGAAAAACCTCAGATCTTGGAAAGAGTTGGGAAAACTCTCAAATAAAACCTGACTGACCAGCAGATTAAAAGCTGGCCCATAAAACATATCTCTGCAACCATTCAACACAGAAAAAAGGGCATTTCATGTGTGTGCAAGCAACAAGATAGAAGAACATACCACGGTGTGGTGTATGGAGTGATTCACTGCCTTCAGAGAATACAAATCATGTATTGGTGAATGGGAAGCAGGATCTCAGGAACTCTGATCCAACCACTCAGAGTCTCCCAAACTTAGCTTGCAGTAGGATGTGCAGGAGAGAGTGGGATCGATTAAAAGCTTGCTCTGCTCTGGTTTGTTGGCATCAAGATGGCAAAGCAGAGGAACAGGGACTGAATTCAAAAATAAAGCGGGGAAAATGAATTTTTTCTTTAGATTATCTTCAGAATACCTGGAGAGGGTAGCAAGCAGAAGGCTGAGCTGCTGGTTTTTACACCAGACATATCCTCTTAAAACAGCTTCCTCTTTTGCTACTAGAACAGGCAAGCAACTGTACAGCAAATTTTGAATAGCAATGACAGAGGGATCTGTGAATATCTGCCACTCCTGAAAGTGACCCTTCAGCTAAGCAAATTCCTATTCAAATAATTTATTTAAATGAAGGCAAACAGGGTTTAGAGATCAGTCAAGCAAACCAGTCAAGAACAATGCAGCACTTTGAGTCCTGACAGCACGTCTAAGACAGAAGGCATACGGGTGTTGTCATCAGAGCTTGGATATTAGTGTCATTGTGTGGCGTAGTAGGTCTTTCAGCTTAATATCATTATTTTTGTCTGCACTGTCAGGTTTTCATTGTCACATTTAAAGGACCTCTTTGTGCACCAGGAAAGTCAGGGTTTTAGTAGAATAAGAAACTGGAAGTTGGTTAAGGCTCCCATGATTCTACTCTCTACTGATCAGAGAATGGAAAATGCTGATGTCCAGAATGCTGAAGTGTGCTCAGGAGTTCAGAGTTGGTCTAGAATAACACTATTTTAAAGCTGTCAGAGCATGGGTACTCTGTGACCAGAGGATGTATTTTCTGGAGTCAACTAAAAATTGCTGCTTTCCTGTGGTGGGTGCGTGCCCGCAGGAGTGCGTCGGTGTTGAAACAACTCGTGAGGTGTTGATTCGGTTTCGCTGGGGTGGGTGATGGCAACACAAAAAAACAATCCTCCTCCAGATCTGCTGATCCATCATCACTATCCCTATTGTGTTGTGTCAAGTGCAGTACCCAATGGTGAGGATCCCTGTTGAAAATTCTCTCTGTGGTTGGATGAAACAGCAAATGCTGCTTTCTTTATGTCGGGAATTGTTGCAGAGCCACCCTGTGAAATTTTGTGCTGCTGGCAAGCTGCTGCACCAGCCAGTCCAATGAGAACAATGAAAATGAAGAATCTGAGTCAATGTGTACTGGTGAGTCCCATGAGAACCATCATCATGAAGAATATAAGCTGGGGCTAACCCTTAGACAAGGAGCCTCTTCCCCAGACTGCCAAAAGTGGTGCTGCTGTGGCAAATGCCAACCAACTTGGAAGCACCATAGGCAGCTCTTGCTGAAAGAGAAAAGGGCAGTGCATTACATCCTGAATTTCAGCACCTGAAAGAGGCCACTGAATTGTTCCATAACTCACCACTGAAGGCCTCACAGTCTGACCAGATCAAACACGCTCATTATAGACGATTCCAGTGACACAAATCATTTTCTAAAAAACCCAGTGGGTTCTCTTTGTATTGTCCTTTTTAACTTGAACCAAGGAATTGCAATGAAAAGCACTTTGATGGTTTTTTATGTAATATTTTCGGGCATTTCATTCATACTCATTGGAATTGCAATGTGGGACTTTGGCCTCCTGTTTGCTCTTAGCTTCAAGCAGCCCTTGCCTCCTCCACCTCCTCCCCTGAACTTGTGTGAGTAGCTTTGTGCTATGATGTGTGAGGCCAGAGTACATCTAAGGAGCAGCAAATTCAGGGTAAATTAATCTGTGCTCCAACATCTTTTCTGTTCTCTATTTTTGTTCTATTTAAACATCTTCTATTTTTGTAGAAACAAGGTGAGAAGGATTTGTAACAGGTGTGTTCTGCACTCCTTTCAACAAAGCTTTGTTATTTCTGAGCTAACCTAGCAGTTTGCCATTTCCATTTCCCACATACATTTTAAGATCTATTGCTGGCAGATTATGCCACTTGTATTTATATCTTCAATTGAAAAATGTATTAATTGTGTTAATATTCATATTGCAGCATCTTATATATCTAGAATTGGAAAATACTACCATAGGCATTTATGCATTTCTCTTCTAGCATATGAACCAATTCTCCTTTTGAAAGTCATACTGGATAGTCACTCATATTCCTATCCTTTTCCCACTTCTTTTCGTCCTTTCTGTTTTGTCTGGTTTTGTAAAAAATTAAGCATTTTACTAATATATAGCTGAACTAAGGGGTCTTAATAGTTTTGTAGTGCCTGAAATTCTCACTGCCGCTTTGTCAGTTCACTTTATCTCTTCCTGATGATTTACCTGTTATAGTGATGTTTATACAATAAGGACCATGTTGGATATCTCAGGACGAGGTGGAGGGTACCTGAACTAGGTGGTAGATCCCTGCTTTTACAGCAAAGATTAATTCTGCAAGAGAATAAATAAAGAATTTGGTCATCATGGATGGGAAGGTGACAGTCTTCAATATGCTCTGCTCTCTTTTGCAGGGAGTTGCTTGGTCCTTTCACTGACTTAAGCTATGCCAAGGTAGATTTAGGTTGGACATCAGGAAGAATTAGGAAGAATTTCTTCCCAGAAAGGTTGATTAGATATTGCACCGGGCTGTCCAGGGAGGCGGAGACACCGAGCCTGGAAGTATTTAAGTAAAGACTGGCGTGGCACTCAGTGCTCTGGTCTATTTGACAACGTTGTGTTCGGCCACAGGTTGGCCTCTATCATCTCAGAGGTGTTTCCCAACCTAATGGGTTCTGTGATTCTGTGAAAACAGCCGTGGAAAGTCCATGGCTGGCGGTGCCGCTAGCCCCGCCGGCCCCGCCGGCCCCGGGCGATTGGCCGCGAGCCGCGGGGCTGCGGGAGCGCGCGGCGGGCGGCTCGGGGCGCTGTGGGGCTGCGGCAGCCGCGGCCCGGCCCGGGACGGCTCCGGCCCGGCCGCCCTCCCTCCCCTGCGGGCCGCCGCCATGGCGCTGTGCGGGGCTCTCCAGAGCTTCCTCTTCGAGTACGACACCCCGCGCATCGTGCTGATCCGGAGCCGCAAAGTGGGGCTCATCAACCGCGCGGTGCAGCTCGGCATCCTCGCCTATGTGATCGGGTGAGCGGGCGGCGGGCCGCGGCTGTCCCGGGGCGGCTGCCCTGAGGGAATCCTGAGGGACGGAGCCGCGGGGCTGAGGGCGGGAGCCGCCCCTTCCTCAGGGGCCCTCGAGGGCCGCGGGACCGAATCCGTGAGGGGGGCGCGGGCCGAGGGGGCTGAGGGGAGCCCGGAGCTCCGCGAATGGCGACGCGAGCCTGGTGGCACTGCTTGACTGGGCAGGCTTAGCTGGGATTGTGGACAGAACCACAGAATATTCTGAGCTGGAAAGGATCCCACAAAGATCAGGTCCAACTTTTAAGCGAATGGCCCGAGGGCCCCTCAGGAGTGCGTCCGTCTCAGGAGGTGATTGGCATTCCCCCAGCTGGCATAAAAGCAAATTAGACCCTGCAAACCAGTCTGAAAATAAAAAATATCACTCTAACTATCAGACAGGAGATTGCCAATCTGGTGACCCTTTTGTAAGGAAACCCTGTGAAACTGTCTGGAATGGCCCTTTGAAGTGACATGGAAAAATGAGAAATTCCAGCCTCAACTTGTTTATGGTGTTTATCTATTGTTTCTTGCAATCCTTCTCTTTCAGGTGGGTTTTTCTGTGGGAAAAGGGCTACCAAGAAACAGATGCTGTGGTCAGTTCTGTAACCACAAAGGTGAAGGGAGTAACACTGACAAACACATCCCTCTTGGGAGCCAGGATCTGGGATGTAGCTGACTATGTCATCCCTCCTCAGGTATCAATCACTTTCACATGCAGAGAGAAGGTTTTCTAACAAACAGTTAGTGCTTTGCTAAGGTCCACTGAGAGCTGGAGCGGCTTTGCCTCTAACGTGGCTATGATATGAGAGAATGAAGCAGCTTTGTTTTGTTGCAGATCATGCTGAGCATCTGCCCTGGGGAAGCTTGTTCCAAGGAAAGTGTGTGTGTGTGCTTGCGTAGAATCGTAGAATGGTTTGGGTTTGGAAGCAACCAAGATAATCTCGTTTCACCCTTCTGCTGTGGGCAGGGCCACTATCCCAGCTTGCTCCAGGCCCTGCCCAACCTGGCCTTGAACACTTGCAGGGACGAGGCAACCACAGCTTCTCTGGGCAACCTGTGCCAGGTCTCTCTACCCTCAGAGTGAAGAACTCCTAATATCTAATCTAAATCTCTGCTCTTTTAGTTTAAAACTGTTCTGCCTTACCCTATCACTATCTGCCTGTGTAAAAAGTCCCTCTCCCTCCTTTTTATAAGCCCCCTTATATTTGTAAGCCCTGATGGGCTTTAATTTGCCCTTGGAGCTTTTCCTTCTCTGGGGGTGCACTGATCCCACTGTCCGTGGTGCCCACAAAGACTTGCAACAGCAACGGTCCTGGCAGAGGCGAAAGAACTTTGCAGGTGTCAGGAAGAAGCTGCAACAATAACCACATGTCATCTTTCTTACTGCTTTCTAAAGCAAACAACTCCACTTAAGTTGTTGGCAGAAGCCACAGGAACAGCCTGCAAGTCACCTGATGCAGAATTGGACAGGAAGCATTGCTGTTGTTACTGATTGACTGTATCTGTGGGAATCTGTGTGTGTGGGCCATATGTGATGGCCTTCGGGCTGGGCAGGCACAGCCAAGCTGCTGGTCGTGGGTCCCTCTGTCTGCTTGACATGTGGTGCAGAAAAAAAGACAGATTTAGCCAGATTTTGGCTGAGGGGTCACCTTTGCGTATCAGTGGAGCGGAAGCAGATGACAGATGTGGAGTTGTACAGATCTGAAAGTAGTGAAAGTAAAGTAATGAAAATATGCTCCCTGAAGAAACAGGACTGGGCAAACTCCTAACTGATATATTGCAAAAAGAAAGAGTGGGAGTTGTGCTCTGACTTGCAGCTGGAGCTCTATTTCTGTGCCTGCCTTACAACTCCCCTGAGGAGCTGTGTGAGCTCTGCTTTCATAATGTGAATGAGGAACTTTGGGCCGAGTGGGAGGACAGAAAGAGTTGCCAGTTCCACAGTCCTTCCTCTGGCTAAACACAACAATGCATGTAGGAATCTGCTCCTTTAGCACTGCACCAGCAGTGTCCAGAGCAAGTCCCTTCTGCTGGGCCACCTGTGCTCTGTCACACAAAGATGTTTGGTGCAGTGCCTTGGGTGCTCTTTGCAGACTGTCACTCCTAAGTTTCCTGCTTGTTTTGCATGCTCAGGGTGAGAACACCGTGTTTGTCATGACCAATGCGATACTCACACTGAACCAGAGCCAAGGCCGCTGCCCGGAGGTAGGTGCAGAATCTGCTTTAATCCTGCCTTGTGTGGGTGGCAGTGTGGGGGAGAGGGTTCTCAGAGTTTTATGTAACTATTGTTCCTCTCCAGCTCCCAGATGATCAAACAAAGTGTGAGGTGAATAACAACTGTGTTCCAGGATATGTCAGTACCCACAGCAGTGGTAAGAAACCTGCTGCAAAGGCTCCTTTCAGTCTGGGCTGTGGTGCCTCTGTGCTGTGCCTTCCCTGCTGTGAAGGAAGCAGCATTTCACTTCAGTCTCCTTGTTCTCTGTCTCTCACATGTGATAGAACTGAAGGGGAAGCTCAGATTTTTCTTCTGGTGGACTTAGACCAGATGAACTTAGACTGTGTTGGGTGGATTATGGGTAGATGTGGCCTTTGGTGAGTTAGCAAAGAGTGTGAAGCTTTTTCATGGCTTCAGGCCCTGAAGCAGTATTTCACATGGATGAGGATATGACTCAGGAAAAACACCTGATGCTTCTTTCTCTGAAATTACACTTGCAATGGAAGATAATGTGGGTTTTGGTAGTGGCACTTCACCTCTGGGAAAAGTGCTTTCACCATATGGAGTGAGGGGCTGTCACAGGTCAAATACTGTCTGGTTTTGCTCAGTAGTTCCTCCATGCACACGTCTTTCCAGGCATTCAGACTGGGAAGTGTGTTCCATACAACAGCAGCATTAAGACTTGTGAAGTCTTTGCGTGGTGCCCCGTGGAGGATGACTACCACATACCCAAGTGAGTGCTCTGCCTGCCTATTCCACAGTGCCCCTCCTGAGAGCAGGCTCATGGTACACAGCCAGTGCTTCTCCCACTGAGATGCTGAAGGGATGAACACCAAAGACTCTGCAGAGGCTGATTGTGTTTCCCTATTGTTTTGCAGGCCAGCGTTCCTGCGAGAAGCTGAGAACTTCACCCTTCTGGTGAAGAACAACATTTGGTACCGCAAGTTCAACTTCAGCAAGTAAACAGTGAGAGGGTCATCACACTGTCTGGTCTCATGGGCAGTGAAGGGGATGCAACAACTCTCCTCTTTCTGTTCTCCTGTAGGAGAAACATCCTCCCCACTATCAACTCCACCTACCTCAAGAACTGCATCTATGATGCCCAGACAGATCCTTTCTGCCCTATCTTCCGCTTAGGGCAAATAGTTGAAGCTGCAGGGCAGGATTTTCAGGAAATGGCTGTAGAGGTATTTGGCAGACCCTTCTCTTGGGCTTCAGATGTTTTTAGAAGAGGAGTGGTAGGGGGTTGGCTCCTCTGCCTCGTGGCATGAGCCACAGAACACAGATCAGCTGCAGGATGGCTGGAGGGACTGGAGTCAATTCTACTTAACAAATAATTGGCCTTGCTTTGTTTGGGTGGGTTTATATGCAAGGTTCTGTAGCAGCAGAAGAGTGTTGGACTGATCTTGGGATTAGAGCCAGTAAATCAGGTCCTGGTCAGCAGAGAGACTAGTGCTGGGCTGGCTGTGCACTTGGGATGCCTATCTCCTCTCCCCCACTTGCCAGGGTGGAGTCATGGCAGTGCAGATCAACTGGGACTGCAACCTGGACAGAGCTGCTTCCCACTGTGTGCCAAAATATTCCTTCCGGCGCCTCGACAACAAGGACTCTGCCCACACTGTCTCACCTGGCTACAACTTCAGGTAATGTGGCTGTGGAGGGCACCTGGTGTCCCTTCAGCTCTATCTGCCATGGCCGTTGTGGTACTTTGGGGCTTTTGATGGTGCTTGGAGAGCAACAGAAGAAAACCTGGAGAGCTTTTTCAATTCTGTAGGACAGAGCAGGTGGGATCCTCATTGTGTGGAAACCACAGAAGAGGGGGCAGGTCAGTGAAGCTCCACTGATTCCATCAGCTTTTTGGTGTCTGTTTGATCAATGGGGTGGCAATGGAACAACTGAATGTCTCAGGGTGTGCTGATAGGGCAGAATTTGAGGGCACTGAGGTGGGGTTGGGAGACTGAAGCACGTCCTTCACTCTGCTTGGGGGAAAAACTAACCTGTAAAGTGGCTCTGTCAGTTGAAGACTGTATCTGCACCAGGAGTGTCATGGCATACTCCATCACATACACATTCTGGCCAATACAGCTAAGTCCAGCACTTCCAGTAGAACACCAGCACAGAGCTGGCAGCTGGTTGCATCCAGACTCAGACTGTAATAATATGGATTGGCCCCTTTGCCAAGGTCCTTGCAGGATTCCTGCTTTATGAGGAAACATGGCTCAGGGCTGTTACTTCTAGAATCACAAATTCTCGCTTAGCACAGAGGCTCTTTGGGTGGAACTTGGATGAATTTGCTGAGGAGCTGTGCAGAGCACAAATGTATGTTTGGGAGGTGCCAGGCATCGGGGCATCCGGACCATCTGGAAGATATCACAGCTGGATCTGAAATGCTCTTGCTAACTTCAGACTCTGGTACAGCCCCTTACCAGTCCTTCCTCTTCTTTTTCACCCTCTTCTCTGCTTCCTCCTGGCTTAGTCAACCACGCGGCAGAGTAAGTCTGATCTCATTTATTTGTTCCCATCCCTTTTCCCTGTCGTTTGCCTGCTGTTACCCAGTGCGGGACACGGAGCAGCCTTTGTGTGCCGGGCGGAGCCGCGCGGGCACTGCCGGCCCTGCCCTCTCGCGGCTGCCTGGTCCCCTGCAGCCGCCTGCCCGCCTCTCGTGTAGCCGAATTCCTTCCCGTTAGTCCTTCTGCTCCCCTGCTAAAGCTGCTTTCTCCCCTTCCTATGCCTTGCAATTTTCCTCATTTTTTGGTGCTCACTGTTGTTTTGAATTCACCTGCTTCGGGCTTTTCTACTATATGAGCTTGCCAGCATGAAATCTCCATCATTCAGGGCTTGTGGCTGGAAGTAACAATGTTCAGCCCATCCTCTTGGGATGGGGAACACACCTGGATGTTGCATGATCACATAAAACTCAAAATTTCCAGCTAAGCTCTGACCTATCTTTTCTGCAGGTTTGCAAAATACTACAAGAATAGTGATGGCACTGATTCAAGGACGCTTGTCAAAGCTTATGGCATCCGCTTTGATATCATGGTGTTTGGAAAGGTAGGCTGACAGTTCCTGGAGGTCCTGTAGCAGGGGCTTTCAGAGATGCTGAAAAGCATGCTCAGGCTTGTGACTGTCTTCTAGGCAGGAAAATTTGATGTAATTCCTACCATGATTAACATCGGCTCTGGCTTAGCACTGTTTGGTGTGGTAAGTGGCACTGCACTTGGACTCGATTCTGGATTAGTGCCACAGTTCTGAGGATCACTGCCTTAAACTCTTTCCATCTCCACTAGGCAACAGTGCTGTGTGACGTTTTTGTTCTGTATTGCATGAAGAAGAAATACTACTATCGGGAGAAGAAATACAAATACGTGGAGGATTATGAACTGGTAAGCATCAACAAAGGCAGGGTAAAGGCAAACTTGCTTCATCCTCTGACTCCACAGAGATTCTGAAACAGGATGTAGAAAGTCCACATCAAATGGGGATTTTGAACCACAGTTCTAAGGAAACTTTGTCTTCGTCAGAGAAGCTAATTTTTACCTCAAAGCTGTTGCAGGGAAGAGCACTAGAAACAAATATTGTCATGTTTCCTGGGCAACCACTCTTAGAGGGGAAAATATATGTTCAAGAACTTGTCATGCTCCTACTGCACCTCCTTTTTGGTTTGCAGTCATTAGCATTTGCCTTCTAAGAGCTGTAGGGAACAGCCCCTGTTCCCATCAAATCCTTCCTTCTTGGCTTTTGGGGTTCCTGCAGTTGGGAAAAAACCCTTTCAATGGATTGGTATTTTCTGAGACCTGTGTGCTGACAGCCAGTTACAGCTCCCTCCAGGGTCCAAATTATCTGTTTGGTCAGTAGGGAAGGGGGAGAAGGCAGAGTTTCTGGCAGAGAACTGTAATCTCTGATCCTTGCAGGGAGCTGATGAGACATGAAACAAACTCCTGAGCTCCTGGTGCTGCAGGACCAACTGCTGCTCTAAACTGCTGCTGGAAATTTCTTGACCCTGCCTTGAGACCACCCCCTCTTTGCTGGAAGGAAGTGGGAAACCAAACTGAGAAAGGGACCATCTTCACTACTTTTTGCTACTTGGGAGCCAGTCCCAGGGAGATCTGGGTCTGCTCCTTGTCTGCTGTCTTTCCAGCTTATTTGCACTAAGCACAAAGGGAAAATTGTGCTTTATGTCAAACCTCTGCAGTGGCTGAGCCTGGGACAGGCTCTGGAATCATCATTTTTCCAGTCCTACTGTCCCTGAGCTCACTGACAGCAGAGGGCACAGGACAATAGGCACAGATTCTTCCTTAGAGTGAATATGGCCAGTGCCAGGAGGTCCCTAACCTTGGGACAGAAGCTCCTTGCTGTTGTCATTTTTCTTTCCCTGAAGGATTGTGAAGATTAGCTGAGCCTGTACTTACTATTTAATTAGATCTCCAAGCTCCAGTGGCCACAGACCAAAATAAAGCAGAGTCTTGCTCTACTGTGCTATGATAAATGGCTTACTGGTTACAGATTTTTTTTTTCCTGTTTCATCTAATTGTTATGCAATTACTTTAAAATTTACTTTAATAAAATATTATCTTCCCTCAGCCCTCTTGAAGTTCTGCAAGCTGGGTTTTGATTGTTCATTTCTCCCCACATACCAAGTGTTAGTGGCTATCAAATCCAGGGCTCTATGGCCTTTGCCTCTTGATTCTCTCAGCAGAAGTGCTGCTTCAGCTACAGCTGTTCTGCCTTGGTTCTTCTGACACCTTGTCCATGTCTGTTGCCTTAAACTCTCTCCAAGGGAAAAGTCAGAGACCAAGATCTTAGGGTCTTTATATGAGTGCTGGTACCAACTGCTTGGAGGAACAGACCTAATATTCCCTGGCACACTTCCCGTGCTTTTTACCACCACACCAACCCTGTGTCTGGGCTGCTGCATTTAATGAGTGTACACAATTTGACTGAAGTGGATTTGTTGGCTTTTATATTCACATGGCCTTGAGCATATCTAGTGATAATATTGATCCATAAAGTCCAGGTCATCCCTTTCTCTGAACCTTTTCTGGTGTTACAGAGCCCTAGGATCTATTCCATACCTCCAGCATCCTGGCTGCTTTTCTCCAGCAGTACAGTGGGTGAAGCACAGCATTATCATTTTGCTTTATTCTTTAAGTGCCTGCTGCTGTTGAGCACTAAGTTGTGTCCCAGCTCCAAGAGTCAGTGCTCCAGTCTGTGCATGTGAACAGTCAGTTTGGATTATACAGTGGCTTGGGCTGCTGTGGTCTCAGCCCAAGATCCCCAGTAATGGTAGAGCACCAGACTTCAATAACACAGGAGAATGCTTTCCTCTTTCAACAACCAAACTCTCACAGCTTGATGAAGACCACTCAAATAGAATAATGGTTCCACTTGATCAACTAACTCTGGTTTGGTTACATGTCATTT
Organism: Oenanthe melanoleuca; assembly: GCF_029582105.1. Classification (NCBI taxonomy): domain Eukaryota; kingdom Metazoa; phylum Chordata; class Aves; order Passeriformes; family Muscicapidae; genus Oenanthe; species Oenanthe melanoleuca. Next base: position 2,663,335 of record NC_079349.1, read on the forward strand.
ATTTCAACTTGTACAGTGAAGCTTGAACACCTGTGTGGAAAAACACTTAGTTGTTGGTTTATTTTTTCTTCTTAGGTAATATAATTTAAAAGTGGTAAATACACAGTATTTAAACTTGATACACCTGATAAAGTTAAATGCATAATAAAGGGGTAGGAGTGAAACACAAGCCTTGGTCATTAAACAAACAGTATAAAAATCAGGAATAGTTCAGGACCTTAGAAAAGAAACAGATCAATTGCCTGATAGGTAAGAGGGGACCACCATGGAAAACTACTCAGATAAGAGGCCTGGTTTCCCCTTAGCACTTTCCTGTGTGCTTTCAGAGCCAAAACGGCTTAGTACCCAGCAATAAGCCCACAGTCAGCACCGGGCTTGCTTGGAAGGAAGGGAGATGGGGAAATCAAGCTATCGCCCAGTTCCAAGGCACAAGCAAAATGTTCACTTCACTATAAGGAGAAAGCCAGAATTACTACTAAGGAACAGCAGCTGGGGAACTGAGCAGGTTTATATACACAGTACAGCTTCTCTAACAGCTCATGCATTTAGAGAGATCTCCCTCACATGGCCACGCTTTATGCTTTCAACAGAGCTGACCAACCAGAAAAATCCACATTGCGTTTCTTTCCGAAATGTGCATTTGGCTGCAGCCCCAGCAGAGCCTGCACCGAGGGACACTCGGTTTGGAGAGCACCTTGGGGAAGTGCTGAGTTTAGCATCCTTTAGAACCAAGCCCGTGCAGGCAGTCAGACACTGATCAGTGGGAGTATCTGAGGCCCAGGGACTGGCTGGGCATCAGGGAGATGGTACAGCTGTTGAGAAGCTGCACTACAACTGGCAGACCTGTTTGGTCAATGTAAACTGTCTCACATGACAAATCACAACCAGGGGTGGGCAGCACAGAGATCTCTACAACACACCTCTAGCGAACACACCACACAATTAATATGCACGACCTACGAAGAATTGGATCTCCTAGCTTTTTTTTTTTTTTTGCAGATCAAGTCCACTTGCAGAGTTAGAGAACCAGGCTGCCCACTCACACACATTTCCACAATGAAAAGTCCTGTGTAGGAAAGGGGGAGCAGGCAGCTGTAGCAGTGCTGGCCCCCAAGTTACCTGTTTGGTTTTCCCATAGCTGAAGCTGCAGGGCTTTGGCATAGCCTCGGACTAAAATGGGAGGAAAACAGTGCACGTCTTATGGCTCCAAACTCCATAGTATTGCTCCTAAACCACCAGTTGTCCTCACTGGCTTTGGGAGAGGCCAGCAGCACAATACTTCCATAATAAATTGCAGTTTAGGGGGAACATCACTTCAAGTGATCAAAAGGTGTAAGGGACAGTTTGGGTAGGCATCTGCACCCTTGCTAATGCTGTCCTGGTTTTAACAAAAACCAGTCTTAACCAGGAATTACCAGGCCAGGACTGACTGCAGCAGGGCCAAGGACCTTGGCATACTGCTGCTTGTGCTGTCCAGGGTAAAATAAAGGAAGACAGGGAATAGTCACTTTTTAAAGGCAGGGCATCCATGGCCAGGGTTAACAGGCAGAGATCTTAACATTAATCAAGACACTTGGCAGTCTCGTAGTGTCTTCTTCCCAAGGCCAAAGAATTACACCTTATCAGTCCCTCACAAGCCTGGGAGACTCAAATCCTCCTTCTCTGTCAGGTACATCAAATGCCTCATTCAGGGTCACACAACCACATCAGACTGAGAAAGGAAAAAAATCAGACCTTTTCCCCCTAGTCCCATGCTGTATCCACAGAACAGCTGTACTTACCGTGACCCCTTTCCTCAGGCAAACCCTGGCTCCTCATTCTCCAGCTTTGTCCGAGCCCAGAGAACTTGGGAAAGTGAGTCTGGACCAGAGTCTCTCCCACCACAAGACAGATTGTTATTTTGTACAAGCACCACAAATAATCAGAGTAATCTGACTGAAGGTGAAAGAGCTCTTGGTAAGAAACAATCCATGAACTAGATATACACTTAATGTACTAACAAGCCTCTGATCCACAGGCATTCACAAATTACTGGTAACAAACTTGCAAAAAATACATAGCATTGGCCCCAGAATCCAGATTAAGAGTTTGGAAAACAAACGTTTCTTTGAAAATTACTAACTAATCATTAAGTTCTTAAATTCTAAGCAAGCCCTAAGTCTATACTTTAAAACCAGCATAAGTTGTATTATTTTTAATTGTAGTAAACCATGTAATGTACATGGAAGTGAAGGATTTTACCCTGAATTTTATATTTTATACTATATCTACCTAGATTGAGTAAAAGATTTAGAAACAAACTGTTAGTGCTTCTTCTGTTGTTTAAAACATTCTAAACACCACCTTCCACTCATATGTCTGCAGCAAAAAATAGTTCAAACTGAACTTAAGCCCTTAAATACCTTTTCTTTCATACACTGAATACCTAACTTACCAAGTCCTGGTCAGACCAAGGCCTCTGGAAAGGTGTTAATTACCTGAGGAGGTAATTAACCTCACTTTCTGAACATCCTGAAGATGCTGTTTCATACAACTTGGCTCACAAAGATAGGCATTCTTTAAAAAGCTGAAAAGGTGGGTTTTTGCTTTGTTCCCATGCAGTTAAAAAGGTGTCAATTAAAAACAAGCCAGAACGACAAGAAATAGATGCAACAACATTCCTGGTAGGTTGTGAACTCTCAAAGTGCACACGTGGTTTTACTGCTGCGTATCCCACTTGGCAAAAGCTTCACCCTTCTGCACGTGCCCACGGCCACGCAATGGGCATCGTGCCCCTGGGACGCTGGCGTCAGTCCCTGCACATTATTGGCATTAAAACCAGCTAAAAGCAGTTCCAAACACATTTTCCTTTGGCTGCTGTGGGTTTTGTTTTGCAAAGCCCTGTTGCTGCTCACCACTACCGCTCACCTCTCCGCTGTCTGCCAGCGCCTCTCCCACCAGAAGTCAGCAGTCCAAGGGATGGGAGATGTTCCGTGTTTATGGCAAATAATCTGATAAGGTGTGATAACATGCTGCTATGTGAGCTCTACATCCAGCATTGTACTGAGATAGCGCCATGTCATGCTGTGTTTGCTCTGGTCACTCGTCCCCAGCGCACACTTGGTGACGTGCCCTGGACTGAGCTGCTCAACAGAACCGTAAAGTCCCACGTTCAAGAAAGAAGTTCCTGCTCTCCCACGTTGGGCAAGTCGTTGCATTTCAGGTTGTCTTCACTGCCTTGTTTCCTGTTTTCAAAGAAAATACAACAGCTGCTGAGCGACTCAGAAAAAGGCAAAGCAGGCCATGAGACACCAGTTTCTGACCCTTCCCTGCCATGGGATCTTTGGGAAGCTGTGCATGTGTCATCTCTCCCCAGGTAACAGGCTGGAAGTACCATAAAAAGATGTTTTTCATCCCATCAGAACAGCAGGATATTCCATGTCACAAAAATCCCATAAAGCAGTTACAGATCAGGCAGATGGGGTGTGAATGTCACAGTCATGGCCCCCATGAAAGTTTCAAAGCCCAACTATTTAATTTCTCCTCCAGAGCATCAGAAAAAACTGTGAATGTCTCTTGGGGCCAAGATGAGGAGATGACACTTACGGCAACAGGTTCCCAGATGAAGACAACGACCGCTCCTCCCTCTTGCTCCCCTCAAATGGGTTCCCAAAGGATCGCTTCCGGATCATGGTTTTAACCAAGATCTGCAAAACCAGAATGCATTTCATCAGGGGGGCTTTTCCTTCATTCAGGAGCAACAAGAACATCCAACTTGCATGCTCAAGTAATTAAAAAAAACAGTGAAAACAAGTCCTCTATAGGACTCTCTTCCTTCTGAAGGAAGCATCTTTGCAAGTCTCCAGCTGTTTAATATAGGAGCTGTGTTCTCATCTGAAACCCTAGCAGGTGAGAGCCACACTAGGTGTAAGAGGCTGAAAAGGAGAACAAAGCCAAGTCTGGGAGGTTTCTTTCCTCCCCAGAAGTACGTTTTACTGATTACTGCATCCAGTACCTGCAAATTCCCAGTCCTCCATGATTACCTGGCAAAATAATTCACTGTAAAGGGAAAGGGGAAGGAACTGGCACAATTTTACCTGAATGTTCATCTGAAACCAAACTGAAAAGTTGGCCATTTGTCCAGTTTTGGCTGCAAAATACGAAATTACCAATCAGAGACTGGTGGGAACAGAGATGTGTCAGGATTCTTTCCTGTCATACCCCAGCTAGCTTTGCTGGTGGGAGCAGACAACAAGGTGAGAAGCACTGGACACTGCCTCAGCAGGGGCATCCCTGAGAGCCCCTGGCTTCATTTGATGTTGCTTCTCATCCCTCTGTGCCTCTGTGCCCAACGGGGCCCAGAGAGCCATTCTGTGTCTGAAGTCGAGGGTGCTTTAAGAGTCAAAGCCATGTGAGTAGATCTCACACTGGAGCGTCAACACCTGCACTTGGCTGCACAAAGATCAGGCACCACAGGGTAATTCTGGAGATCAAATGCAAATGTGAAAATACCACATCTGCCTGGAGGCAGTGTGTTATTCAAGAGTCAAAGAGGTGCAATAAAATCTAATTTGCCTTGGGCTATGATGAACACACCTGGCTTTCAACAGGGCTGGGAGGACTGAGCCTACTGATCAAGTCCCCTCTGAAAAAGGTGGGGGGGGGAAAGGGGGGAAAAAGGGGATAAACCTCTCACCAGTGGTGATCTTTTTAGAGCAACATATGTTTTTTCTGCCTGGGCATCACAAGGCACAGCAAGAATTTAAGTATTCAAATGTCTGCAGTCAGTGAGATCTCTGCAGGGTATCCAAAAGGGAAAGAGCTCCACAAACGAGGACAGATGTGGGCACAGCTATAAGATGGAAAAGGTGTTTCAAAGGGAAACCTTTTCTTCAAAAAAATCACGGTCTGGGTGCCTACAGGCAGATAACACCATGCCAGGGAACTGTGAATGGTCGCTCACTGTTTCTCCTAACAAAAAGGCTGGCACCCAAAATTCATTAGGTTCAAAACCAGAAAGGATTTCACTTTGCACACAGGTTACAATGTGGTTCTCACCACCACAGTGGGTTGCAGAGAATAAAAATTGAGCTTGAAAAGAGATGAGATGAAGTCACCAAGAATAGCTCCAGGCGGGGGCTGATGCACATCCTGGCCCAGATAAAATCTCCATCCTGGGAAGCTCCCACAGTCCCTATGGCTGGACAGGCAGAACAGGGCAGGAGCTCCTTGTGCCTGGCCAAAACACCTGCTCCTGGCCACAGGCAGGTTCTGGACCAGATGCTCTTTTGCCCTGAGCAAATACAGTGATATTTAGGCAGCCAGCTCAAATGTGAAGACCAGCAACCCACTGACAGTTACCTTTGGAACTGCTCTAAAATATTCCTTTGCACAGTGGGGTATGGCCACGTCCACTGAGCTCCTGAGACACCCAAGTGTCTTGCAGCACTTGTTTCCAAGAGAGAGAAGGTCTTTGCTCTAATCCTGCCCAATGCTTTTGCCCTTCAGCAGTGAACTCCAGCTGTTCAGGGCCACCCCAAAAGGCAGCGTGGACCCTGCTGTACATCCATAGACCATCAACTCCTTTGTACTCACCACAGTGGCCAGGCTGGGGATGTGCTTGACTGAATTCTCCACTTCCTCCTCGGTCACCTCGACGAGGGTGCAGTTCTCATCCTCCGTGGGCAGCAGCTCCGCTCCATTCTTGGTGACCCAAGGGTGCAACTTCAATTAATAACACAGCCTGTCAGGAACTATTTCCTCTTTTTCACAACTGAAACAACACAAGCCTGGCAAACGCATCTCCTAATCCAAGCTATGGCCCCTACGTGCTCCTGGAACACCAGGGAGCAGGGCAGGGCTGTGCCATGTCACTGGTGAGCCAGCTCACCCCAGCACAGCCCAGACAGAAAATGCCATGGTGTGGCTCCTCCAGAGCCAGCGCTGGCCCCAGCTACACAACCAAGCCATAACCTTGGTGACCTACAGCACTGGGTATCTCTGGGCTTTAGGGAAGGAGACCTATCTTCACTCTCATCTTAGGGATGGGACAGCACAGGAGGCAGGAGAGATTTATTCCAGTCCACACATATGAGCAGCAGTGATGGGGAGACCCACTGAGCCCTTGTCCTGGACCTGGTTTAATCCACAACTGAAGGCAGATCCCGTTTCTCCTTGCCCACACACCTGGTGACTCAGTCGGCTGCAGGAGGAGCACAGGCGGTTCCACAATTCCCCCGCAATCCTTTCCCCCTACCTTGGTCTCCATTCTCTCAGCTTCTCGCCCCTTCCAGGCTCCCGCAGGGGCGAAGGACCAGAAATCTCCTGCGAAAGGCTGTTGCACAGTACTTTCCTGGTAGCAGAGGAAATACTGTACTCAGGGGATTTCCTTTTGCCTGCTATTTCTATAGGCACCAAAGGTCCCAAAGCTGAGCAGGTCCCAGAGCAGGGGAAGGAGCTGGGACTTACCTGCCCAGGGGCCCTGGGCACAGGGAGAGGACCTAGCCTGGCGCGATCAAACTGACTCCCAAAAAAAGCCGAGCAAGGAGAACCCAACAGAAGTGAAGCCACAGCCAGCACCAGGAAGCTGGGTCAGTACCTTGATTTCTGGGACCGAAATCCTAGATTCGGGATTTTTATCCAGCATCCGTGAAATCAAATCCTTCAAGAAGTCCGTAACCTCTGGCCTGTGGAAGGAAGAGGGGAAAGATGAGATGAGGAAAGGGATGGATGCTGCCTCTGTTCTACACCTCAGTGCCAGCTACTACTGCAGCCCAAACAGGGAGGCAGCTTTGGGTTCTTGTACACCCCCTCCTCTCCAAACCCCCTGAAAAAGCAAAATATTCCCTTTTGAGGCAATGTGAATTGTGATCCCACATGCACAGGGCAGGGAGAGACCAACTCAAAGCCTGAATTTTGCAAAACCACAGCAGAGCAAGGCCAGCCCTACCCAGGGAGTGCTTGAGAAACAACTCAAATGAACTGTAAAATTTGGGTTGATGGCCTGTTTTTGTTTTTGAGTACTTACTGGTCTGGGAACTCCAACGTTTGGGTCTTGATTTTATTGTGTAAACTCAAGATCCTTTCATCCATAAAAGGGCACTACCATGAAGAAAAAGAGCAATGAGGAAAGCAACAACCTCTGTTAAGGGGCACAAGTGGGGCAGCCAGAGGAGCATCAGGATCTCACAGAATTTGAAGGAGAGCAAAGATCCAGTTACAGGGAAATTCCAGAAGATTTTTAATTATATAAATGTCTACTTTTAAACACAATGAAAAAAACATGCAACCAAAAATTACCAATTACTTTAAGAGCTACTTTCCTAAGAAATCTGCCCAGGCACGGAATTTTTCCACTGGGGAAGAACAGAAACCAAATCCTTTTGGCTGCACCCATCCCAGAGACAGACAGAGGTTTCCAATTTCCATCCACACATCCTCATCTCCACTCAGCTCCAACAGGGACACAAGGTGCCAGTCCCACTGATTATCTGGAACATGGGAGGCACAAACCAACCCCCCAAAACACCAACAGCACTGAAAAATCCATCTCATTACCTGCCCAAACACGAAGCAGTACAGTGTGATCCCCATGGCCCAGACATCCAAGGCCTGCAGAGTGAAGAAAGCATAGTTAAATTTACAACAAGACTCCTGTGTGTGCAAGGTTAGTCCAAGACCCTTCAAATTACTATTAAATACCTTTCCAGAGAAGATTTTCCTGGTTTCTGAGAGGGTCTCTGGGGCCATGAAGGCAGGAGTGCCCACTGTGTTGGTTAAGAGGGCATCAGTTCCCTTGAACTCGTTGCTCACTCCGAAGTCGGCGATCTTGACGTGCCCATCTTCCCCCACGAGGAGGTTGGAAGGTTTAATATCCCGATGGATTATCTTCTGATAGTGCACTGCAGCCAGAGGGACAATGAGTGGTGCAGCAGCAGCACTGGTTTGCAGCAAAGGTGCCATGAGGGCTCTGTGTGGCTCTTTCTGCTAAGACCACAACCAGCCCCAGCTTTAAAAAGCCCCTGTGCAGCATGAGAAAAGGCAGTGCACACCAGCAAAAAGGCCAGCTCCAGGTGTTCAGAAAAAAAAACCCAAAAATAACAAATCCCACCTTTTTGCAGAGACACTTACAGTATTCAATGCCCTTGATCAGATCCTGGAAGTAGAAGCGAGCCTGGTCCTCACTGAGAGGTTTCAAGGTTGGGATTTCCATCACAGGGCTGCAAAGGCAACAGAGAATGAAGTTCATTCCCTACCTGGATTTGCTGAAACAGGGCCCAAAGGCTTTGTCACTGCCTGGTGGCAGCACACAACCCCAAACACAGGCACACAGTACTCAGCTGTAACCAGGCCAGGGAAATGCTACTAAAACCTCAAGCCCCAACCACGAACTTCCCCATCACCTCTGCACCCCATTCCCACCTTGGGTGGCCAAACCCAGCCCACAAACCCATTTCACATTCAAGTGTTAGTAGGATTAAATCTGGAATTTAGTACTCACCCCTGCTTCACCAGCTCAAACACTGCAACACAAAAGAGAAGGTGATTACAGATCACTTACAAGGTATGGCTCCTGTGAGCACAGCCTCAGCACAAAAGCAATTATTTTAATGACAAAATTTCTAAAAATAATATGTTATTTTTAAAAAGGAGATGCTGTCTTATGCAAGGCATGTGGCTTTTGGGTTGCTCCCATTTTCAGTTAAGGGGATGCTACCAACTATCTTCTCAGTGCTGCAGCTTTAGCATTGTGAAGTGCCCTCCATGGCACACAAAAACTCTTGTTTGCTACCAAAAAAGCTGAGCCCACACCCTGGCCAAACCTCAGTGCTTGGCCATGAAGGCATCACATGCTCCTCCACTAGTACAGGCTGAACATAACTGATGGAAAAAAAAATGCTTTCTTCAAAAGTTGTATATTACCTGAAGCAACAACTGCAATCTGGTTGGGATGTGGCTCATTTGTACCTTGGATAAAACTCTTGCCTTTTTCACAAAGCCAGAGAAATAAAACTGCTTTCTATCATTCCAGCTTCAACCTTGTTGAGAGCATCAACATTGGTGGCTCTCATGGCAAATTATGTCTTGGTGTTGAATTAATGGCAATAAAATGCTATAAAGAACTCTTGTTCTGTTCACAACCCAGACTGCATCACCTCCAGCACATCCAGGCTATACCCACAGTGAAGGAGAGACCCAGCCCTGCACACAGAGCTGCTCCAAAACACAGTGGGAACCTTTTTCCCCATTCCTCTGAAACCCCAGAGCAGTGGGCAGTTACCCATGTACAGGTGATCCTCACTGGGGTCATCCAGGACCTGCCAAAAGAAACAAAAGGCAATTAAACAATGACAAGAAACCTTTGCAAATTAAGCACTGTGATATTTTATTTAGCAGCCATCTCAGTTCTGCACCATCTGCACCATCAGCACGGTCTGCTCATCTCATTCCCCACAAGAGTAGGGAAAAAAGAGGACAGAGATGTAGCTGTACTTCAAGGAAGCAAATATTTAAAACACACAGGAAGCATCATCTGACTCATGAGCCAAATAAACTCCAGCCTGCACATCCTTAATTCTTGATTTTTGGACTGTTCCATACAGGCAGTGGGTGGAGGGCAAGGCAGCTGCACTGCTGAACTCACAGAAACACCAGTTCTTCCCCAAAACCTGTCTCAGCTCTTGTTTCCTCCACAGAAGAAACATTTTTTCTGAGCATTTCTTTTTCGGAGCAGGGAAGAAAAGATCTTTTGGGAAGTGAGAATAAAAAACCCTCTACACCAAGGCAAACACAATTCTCCCAAAGGCAGGACCTGCTCTTGCCCCGTTCTAGGGTCACTCCCCTTCACCCAGCCCATCCCTGCAGCATTCAGGCTCTGTCACGCTCAATGATGAGTTTTGGAAAGAGGCCAGCACTTGCCTCCACCAGCTTCACCACGTTGGGGTGGTCCAGCTTCTTCAGGATGGCAATCTCCTGGTAGACCTGCTCGATGGGCCCTCTGGGCTGCAGGCAGCCCTCGGAAGCAGCTTTGGCCCCGCGGGGCGGCGGGCGGCCTGCGGGAAAGGCAGAGATGTGTCCAGTTGGGAACAACCCCCAAGATATCCCCACCCCAAAAGGCTTTCTGCCACTTACGGGGGAAGCCCGCCTGTCTCATCAGCTTCTTTTTTGAGAGAACCTTCATTGCCTGCAAAAGGGGAACAAATGTGGAATTTGGGGCAAGTCAAGGATAAAATGTGGCTGGTGGGATGGGGCAGGGAGTCAGCAGAGGGGATCCATCCCCTTCCCTCCTGCCCTGCTGCAGACTCTGGGGCCATGTGTTACTCACATAGTAGGTGTTGTCATCCTCGTTGTAGGCCAGCTTCACCACCCCATAGGAGCCCTGGAGAGGGGCACAGCCATGGGGCACAAGTTAGGGACAATCCAGAAAACCCACATCACCAAACTGGGCTCTGGGCTCCTCTGCAAACCCACCCCACAGGGATCACAGAGCTGGTGGGAGATGCTGGGACGAGCAGGGGGTTGTACAGTCTGACATCACACTGACAGCAAAGAAAAGCTTCAAATGCCCCATTGCGTGGGTGGGAGGGGGAAGGGGGAAAATTAGTAATAATTTTAAAAATATACAATTCATTGGCACCGCTCAGAACAAAACAGCAAGCAACAAAGACGTGAGTGGCTGGACTTGCTCCCATTCTGGAGCATTCCCATGACTGGAAAGTGAAAGCAAGCCTGACATCCTCCCAACCCAAACCCAATACTCACCTTCCCGATCTCATCCTTCAGCTTGTACTGGTTGAGCTGCACACAGTCCTGCGGGGAGAGAGCAGGGAAGTTTGGCATGAGCCACAAAACTGCTCCCATTTGCTCTTCTCCTTTTAAATCTCCAGCAAAACTTTCTCTGCAAACTCACACCCCATCCTGCCCTGCCCAAGAACCTGCGTGGGGCTGGGCAGCTTTGATTCATAAGCCACAAAAGCCACCCACCAAGGCACACGTTGGTGTGTTTATAGATGGCTAATTGCAAATGTTAACAGGGCAGGCGATCCCGTCCTGTCCACTCATGTGGAACCAGAGCGATAGATCGCCAGAGCCCTGAGGGGTTTAACGCTGGTGACCTGGCGCCGAGTAATTTTATTTCTTCTGGGCACAGCAGCCACTTGCTGCCTGTTTTCTGTCAGGCTGGGGGCAGGCAGGCCTGTTTTCTCTTTATATCTCAGTAAACTTCTCTGTTTATTTTGAAGGGGTGAAGAAAGAAACTTGCACTCCTGGCTTCCATCAAACACAGCCATGAGAATTGGTGGCATCAGCAAAAGGCATGAAAACTGGTGAGTTGGGGTCTCACCTCCCTGAGGGCTATCCCCGCGGCCCAGGATATTCCACTGCCCCCTGCCCACATCTGCAGACATCCCATGGGGGTTTACCCCAAAAAAAATAAGCGAGAAGAAATGCAGTGGGAAAATCCAGGCAGATGGGGCCAGGAGAAATGCAGGAGCAGCGTTTTCATCCCCCTCACTGTAACATTCATCCCCCTCACCTGCAATGTTCATCCCCCTCACTGTAACATTCATCCCCCTCACCTGCAATGTTCATCCCTCTCACCTGCAATCCTGTGATGGACACACGGTTGGACTCCACCGTGGGCCGCCGCGGCAGCCGTGGGGAGGAGTGCGGGGACGTCACCGGGGAGTAAGGGAGGGAGGGGTAGATGAAGCGCTGGTTGGTGTCCCCGTGGCCGGGCGAGCGCGCAGGCTGCGGCCGCTCCTGCAGGGACAGCTTGCGGCCGGAGAGGTGCAGCTTGCGGCCATCCCCGAAGGCCTCGCTGCCGGGCACGTCCATCTCCTCCTCGCTGGCGCTGCCCGTGCCCTCGTGCTCGGTCACCACGATGAGCGAGGCCATGCTGCCGGGGCTCAGCGCCGGGGGGTCCCGCAGCGCCGCGGGGGCTCGGCGGCCGCAGCCTGCGGCGCAGCAGAGGGGCTGTGGGGCGGCTGAGCTGCTGGGGACACGTGGCGGCGTGGAGGGACCGATGGCCTCATCCTGGCCATGCTGTGGCTGGGAGATGTGCCTGCAAACACAGGCTGGGTCAGCCAGGCTCTCAGAAAGCAGGATTTCCTGCTGGTCATTGTGTTATAGATTGATTTATTTATTCCATAGGGAATGGTGAAGCCAAGGGCAGTCGTGCAGGATGGCACCGGGATGCACAATCACCCTGCCATGGGACAGACCCCAGGTCAGAGCCAGACTCAACCCCAAGGCTGCCGCCACTGCTCCTTCCACCCTTTTTATTTAAACACCTCCAGGGAATAACAACTCCATCATCTCCACTATTTTCCAAAGGGGTTGTTTCAAAGGGGCAGGATAAAGAATTGCACTATACAGGCATAAATACTACTGAGCTCCCTACTTTACTGCTCCAAGAGGTCACATCTCTGCCAAGTCCCCCCAGAAAAAGCAGTTCAAGGGCACAGGAATCCACTTACCAAGTGTGGGGTGCAGGACCAGCCCCCTGGCTCAATCCTTTCTCCCACGTCCCATCATTGCCAGTGATTCCTGTTCCTCGCCCTGTGGCCTTCTGTGCAAAACTCAGGTCCCCAGACCTTGAGATAAATGAGAAAACTGTTAGCAACAAATTAAAAAACAAAATTAATCAAATAATTAAGTGATAATTAAAAAATAGGAGAAAATTATGTTAATTCACACATCCCAGGCACCTCACAGCACCTGGAGCTGTTCAGTGGTTGGTTGGCTGTAAACCATCGCTCTCCCCTGCCCCAACGCTGGTGCTGTTTTTAATTTCTAGGTTAACAAGTTGCCACAGAAGGAAAGTGGAAAAAATATCCTGAAACAACCAGCCCAGAAGCAGGAACAGAGTTTTTCTGCCTGGTTCCCACACCTCGAAGAGGCGGCCGGTTAAAATTAGCTCCACTCATCTCCATTGAAGTTTCCGTGCTGCACCCGCAGCACAACCACTCTGAATCAGCCCAGCAGAAATTATGGGTCAAGTACAGAAATCAAATCGTCTCCCCCGTCCTCGAGGCTTCACAATGCCCTAATTGCTGTTTTCAACACTGATCTATAAAGCAGAGCTTTTGTGCCCAAGTGGGATCGGCCTGGAGCTGAAGCCAATGCAGCACCACTCGCTGCTCCGAGGCATGGAGAAGCACAGGGATGGGGAGGCTATAAATAAGCCAATGAACAGCAACAAGGACAAACTATTCCAGAAACGCCGAGTTTCATGGGGCTGAATCTGCTCTTGGATGGGGCTTTGCTGCATGAGAGAGCCAGGAGCCACCAGCCAAGTCAAATTCCCCCCACAGTGCTGCTGGCAGTCCACGGTAGCGTGTTTTAATGCAGTCCCAAATGGATTAAAACAAACAGGCAGCCCCCCCATTCATCCTGAATTCACAGGGATGAATCTTGAGGCCATTTGCCTGGCCTGCTTTGGGCACCCCTCCAGTGGGCACATATAAATAGCTGCCCTGAAGCCGGAGCTGATCCAGAATGCTGTGCCCTCTACCCTCACCGTGCTCTGCGGCCACACCAAAAAAGGCAGCTCATCGGGGCAGCCTTGGGATGAAACCACCCCAGGAACATTGCTGGTAGCAACACCCATCCCCAGCAGTGCCACAGCACAGTGGGCATCCTATCCTGCCCCCACAGCATCGCCTGCATCCTGATAAACTTTGTCAGGCTTGAGCAAAATTGAGTTATGAAGTCTCAGTCACACTTGAGAGCTGAGCATGTCCTGGCTGGCGGGAGTTAATTGGCTTGACCAGGATAAACATATCAAGTCTGATTAATTCGAGCAGGCTTCCCCAGGCTCTGTAAACTAAAAGTCATCCAAGACCCATCATAACATTGGCTGAAGTGGGAAGTCAGAGGGGTTTTCCCTCTGCATGTATGCAAAGGGTCAGAGGATGGGGGTTTTAAGAAATTGCCCTCTGAGATGACACTTCCCCAGAGAGAAACCCAAAAGTAGGGTCACACTGTTGAACACAGCCCTATTATCCTTAATAAGCATATGAGGAGGAGAAGGAGAAGAACTGCTGAATTCCCAGACAGAGAGAAAAGTGAAAGAGCTAAAACGAGGGCAGTAATCCCACAGAGAGAAAATACAGCCTGGGGGCTTTGGCTTCACCAACCCATCCACGCCCTTGCCTGGGGAAAAGCAGCACATTCTGGTATGAACTCCAGCAGATCCTTATGTAAAAGGGAGCAGCACATGCCCACAAAATCCTCAGGAAATATAACAGCCTGGTGTATAGGAATGATTTATCGGCACAGCTTTTGGCTGCAATCCATACATAACCCATAGCGGCTGCAGCAGGATTATCGAAGCAATCAGTCTCGCATCTAATTCAGCAAGGAGAGGGATATTAAAATGAAAAGAGGTCTGTGAAACCCTGGCAGCAGCTCTCCCTCTCGCTCAGCATCCACGTGGCTTGAGCGGAAGCAAATGGGAGTGAAATCAGCCCCCGCGAGGGTGAGGGATTTTCACAGCCCCCCTCGGCCACCCCAGCTCTGCTGAGAGCGCGTGGGCCCCGCCTGGCCCTGCTGGATGTGCTGGGAGGGGATCATGCTGACCAATTCTGGTGAGTGCAGAGGGTGACACCTTGCAGCCAGCACTGGCTGCAGGGATTTAAACCAGAGCATACGGATGCATCTACCTGCACTTCCCTCCTAGTGCTGTTTTTCTACCCAGATGCAAGGGCAGCACTCTCGCCTTCCCCACACTTTCGTCACTGTGGCAAGGCCAGGCACAGTGTCAGGATCAGACTCCCAAGGGAGTAAGACTTGGTGGCAGCTCAGCAGTGACCCTTCCATCCATCCTTCCATGGGGGTCAGCTCACAAAGTGCAACTTCAGCTGTCTATAACAAAACTGAACTCAAAACACCAAAACCAGGGCTGATTTTAATTGCAGAGATCCTCCCTTGCTACTTCTGAAGGTTGGTTAAAAGCCAAGCAAGGGCCAGCCTGGGGCAGTTATTGGTCTCCCTGGGCAGAGTCCAGTGGCTATTTTGCTTTCCCCAGTCACGGTCAGTGGTGGAAGTGCCCGTGCCAAGAGTGGTGTCATCTGCAGCAAGGGGGGCATCGATCACAGTTTCCCTTCCTACGGGTGAGCACATACCTTGCCAGAAATATATTAGTCACTGTAGTATACAAAGACCATATGCATCCCTCACCTGACTTTTAATGGGAAAAAAATCTCTCAGCAGCTTCTCTAGAAGTCAGAGGACACCCAAATCTATGAGATACTGGAAACAGGTGCTTGTGCATCTAGGACAGGTCCCTGTGCCCAAGCAGTGAAGCTTTTCATCATCCCCAGGGTGAATGGAGAAGCCTCCTGCACTGCCTGGCCCAGACAACACAGGGTGGAAAGAAAAAAGTGCAAAGCCAGGCTAGTAGCATTGTAGTGTCACAACACCCAGCAGCAGGTCACAAAAACGTCTTTATAATTTTGCCTAATGCTGCTGGAGCAATACAACAAGTATCCCAAAAGGGCATAAGCTCCAGAGATGGTGTTGAGCAGGGGCCAAGATAAGCTTAGGACACATCCATCACCTTGTCCAGCACTGCCAAGCGACTCCCAGCTTTCCTGGAAACATCAGCTCCAGCCCATGATGCCCACAAGAGAGGAAATGAGAGCAGCTCGTGGAATGGAACACCACTTAAAAGACATTAGGGCAGAGTTGAAAGCAAAGGCTCCTCCAAATTACCTCCCCAGAACAGCGCTGGTCCATCAGACACCCCTCACAGCACACTCAGGTATGGGTTTTGGGGTTTGTTTGTTTTCCCAAGAGAAAGTGCTCATGGAGAGCCAGGAGAAGGACGGGCTCCTTCTCCCAGGAGAGAGGCTGTTTCTGTGGGTGTGGGCCATGAAGGCAGCTCTGGTGCCCACAGCCAGCACACATCCTCTCCCCAGCGCGGTCCCCCTGGCCCTGAGGACAAACTGGTCCTGTCCCCAGGGGTGGTTTCTGCCTCTGCAGCATTGCAGTCAGCCCACAGCTCCATCGCATCAGCTTCCCGTGGTCATCTCACTTCGGCTCTTGGTCTTGACTGTTACCATCATGCTCCTGATGCTCTGTGCCGTACACGTGGCTGCAGGGCTGCATCCCACCTCCTAACCACACTGTCACTAGCAGCAACCCAACCTGTGGCTTCTAACGAGACCCGTCCTCTGTACACAGTCTCTCCACCAGCTCCTACCCCCTCTCGCTTACCCCTTGACCTTAAAACTCTCCCTTTCCCCAGTCCCATGGCCTATCTTTGCCTAGCACCCCTGATCCCGTCCCTCAATCCCCGGTGGGGTCTGTGGGACAGGCGGTGCCCGGTCCCATTGCCGCGCCGCACCCGCCGGTACCGCCGCACGTGTCGGGCCGGCGGCAGCGGGGTGTCCGCGGGGCCCGGGCGGGACGGGGAAATGACAGCAGCGAGCCCGCACCGCGGGGTGTCCGCACAGGCCGCCGCGACACGGCCCCGTCCGAGGCGATGCCGTTCGCCAGCCGCAGCCCCGACTCCATCCCCGCTCCATCCCCGGCTCGGCCGCCCCCGCCCGCCCGCTCCTCCGGGTGCGGCTTTGTCTCCGCCGCCGCGGGCGCATCCCCCGCCCGGGCCCGCCCGGCCTCCCCGCAGCACCGACCTGCCGGGGAGCGACCCCGGGACCCCGCAGCCCCCGCAGCTGGGCCGGAGCGCGGCTGGCCGGCGCCGCCTTCGCTTTCGGTTCCGCTCCGGCGGCGGCAGCGAGGGAAGGAGGGAGGGAAGGAGGGAGGGAGCGATGAAAGGAGGGAGGGAGGGAGAGAGGGAGGCCCCGCTCCGCCCCGGGGAAGGGCAGGTTTCCCCTCGGGCAGCCGCATCCTGCCCGCCCACCCCCTGTAAGCCGCTCTTGGGGTGTGTTTTGTTCTTCTGTTTATTTATCTTTTTTCCCAGTGTTTAATTCCCCCCCCCCGGGCCGCGCGGCCCCGGTCACCTCCCCGCGGGATGCAGTGCAGAGCCCCGGCCGCTCCCGCTGCCGCCGACCCCGCTGCGGGCTCCCCGCGTCTGCCTCGGAGGGACACGGACCCCGCCGGTCCCGGCAACGCCTCCTCCCCTTGCCCCGTGCAAACACCAGGCTTGCAGTGTCAGGTCGGCTGGGGGCAAACCGGGTTACCTGCGCCAGCTCCCTCGCACCGAACGATTGCCCAAATCATCACCTAAAGGGGCGATTTGGAAAAGAGTTGTTTGGAAATGTCACAGAGGCACCACCAGAGTTCCCACATAAGTTGCAGCTCTGTAGCGCTGAGACAGAGCTCACGGGCACGGCCTTTACCCCCCCCCCCCCCCCGATAAACATACCCCTTGCTTTGTCCAGTATTTGGGGTTTGTTTTTATTTCCATCCAGCGCCATTTCTGCACCAAGCTCACCCCCGGTTTTCTTTTCATGAAGCAACAGCTTCAGCCTTGAGCAGATGCAAATGTCACAGCTGGCCAAACCTTCTTCCTCATTTTGCTTCAAGGCTCATTTGTGGGCACCACTTTGACACTGTAGAGCTCCCCAGAGCAGAGCCAGGCCTCCATGCCATCTTTGTCAATAAGCACTTTCTGACCAGAATCTTGAAAGCCACTCTAAAAGTCAGGTTTATACACTTACCGTGATGCAGTAGGTGCTCCAAACATTTTAAGGATTGAACTCCTCGATGTTGGTTAAAACAGCTGGGAGGGAATACACCATCACCAGCATTCCACAGAACTGGGTTCCACTTTGCTGTTGGAAACTTCGTTTTTAAAATCAAGGCTCTGATGATCGGCCAACAGCCCGGATGCAGCACTAATTAATGGAATGTGTAAACTAACACCGGACTATCCTTGTCTCAACCACACCTTCGTGCTTCTCTCTTCCTCCTTACCTGGCTGGGCTCCAGCAGAACCAAGTTTAGGTCTGGCCCTGCTTTCTCGTTGCTGTGAATGCCACAGTTAAATCTATTGCTTCCAAGCAGGGTATCTCCTGGGGTTTAATGATGCTCAGCTTTTATATATTCATCAGGTGACTGACACTCACAAAAGGTTTACACTCACTGGAGTGCAATCCCGTCTACCCTCAAATTCCACACTACAGCCAAAATGAAATTTTCTTCCAAAATGAGAATTCCAATGCTAGCAGTCAAAGCCAGCACATCACATATTCAGTTATAGAATGGTTTGGGTTAGAAAGAACTTCAACGACCATCTCGTGGGCAGGGATAGCTTCCACTGTCCCAGGCTGCTCCAAACCCCATCCAACCTGGATACTTCCACAGATGGGACAGCCACAGATTCCCTGGGCAGCCTGTGCCAGACCCTCCCTTCCCACCCTCACAGGGAAGGATTTCTCCCCAGTGTCCCATCTAACCCTGCCCTCTGCCCATGGGAAGCCATTCCCCCTTGTCCTGTCACTCCAGCCCCTCTCTCCAGATTTCTTGTGGGCCCCTCCAGACACTTCAGTCAGTTGTGATCTCCATCTATTCACCCATCAAAGCAAACTGACACACAGTGCTGAGGGGAGAACACACACAATAAAACCATTTCAGCTGAGCTGGGGCTCTTGTTTCCCACTCCGCACAAGGACACATGAAACAACAGTGCCAGGACTTTGCACTGTTACACCTCTCTGACTGAACCTTGTCTTTTCCCCTTCTGCCAGCACCATCTGTTTCTGCAGTGTAAACAGCAACTGCAGACAGGTTAAAAGCAAGGACACATTTAAAATGAGACTCCTCCTTGCATACCACTTTAAAAGAGTACAAAGGAGCCTTGCCTACATTTCCCATTATTTTTTGTACCCCTGTGTTCATAAAGCCTGCATTGATTCGGGAAATGTCACTACAAAGAACAGAACACTACTTCTTCGTGACTGCACTACTCCCCTCAGTGTGTTTATAACACAGTCAAGAGGGTCTTTTCTCTTTTTCCCCCAGTAATTTCTTAATTTCAAGTACAGAATAAAAGCAAAATGAGTGGAAAATTATGTTTGTGTTACAAAACACAAGTTTTTTCAAGAGCAGACCATGATTTATTGGCAGTTATTCTGAAACATGGGTGACTAAATACAATAAAAAGATACTCATAAAAAAAACCAACAAAACAAACAAAACCAAAACAGGAAAACAAACAAATCTCATCTTTAAATGCTTCACTTGAAGGCGTTGATCAAGGGGACACCGTGTGCTGGCAGCTCCTGGTGCAACTGACGGAACAACATTGCACATTTGTTCCTTTCCTGGGTCTTGCCGAGGGTGTGGAACAGCCGGGCTTGGAAGTAGAGAACGTCTCGGAGCTGCTCTTTGCAGTCCACTTTGGCAAAATAAGTCTTGGCTTCATTTAGATTCAAGATAGCAGATTCCAAAGCTGTGGGAAAAAAAGGGGGACAGTCATATTTAAGAAATATCACAGTAACAACTCCAAGCAAGGCAGCTCAAATCTAAGGAGGCCAATTATAAATTCCTCAGCTTTTCAAAACCATTTGTGTCTTAGCAACATGGTCTCTCAGCTAGTTTCTATTATTCAGCCTTTGCTGCAAAATATGTGTGTGAAAGTATTAAGATAAACAATGTTCCATTATAAACATCTGTGGAACAACTAATTCCACATTAATTTTGTATCCAAAAACCAGGTAACACAGTTTGGTGTAGCAGGACTCCGGTACAGACACTGGTTTGCACTTCTGAGCAGTTTCAGAGAGAATTACTCTTCACACTACCTTCAATCTTCTTCTGTGGAGTGTAGGAAGCTGCAGAAGCCACCTGACATTTGGCTACCAAGAACATGGCACAGCCTTTGTCCAGGACAGCTCCGTGGGCCAAGACAGGTTCTATTGCCATGTGCAGGATATTCAGCGCTTGTTCAGGAATGCCAAGGATCAGCTGAAAGAGAAATACTTGCTGGTCTCACACTGGAATCCACTGATATGAGCAGCTTCTTCAGGGAACACAAACACAAGCCATGTCTGTTTCTAATAACATGATATAATGCACTTTTTTTTTTTTTTTTTCAACTTTTTCCTCACAATCTTCTTTTAAATCAAAACTTGTCAGTAGAAATGATTGGGAAATGCTTCTCCACTCAGTCAGTGCTGACAGCCACATCTCTCAGAATAAACAATATAACTGAACTCATTACCACCATTATTTTTAATATACAAACCAACTTATGCTACTAGAAAGCCAAAATACCAGCATAAAAAAATAACTGAAGACATTAAGATGGGGGAAATTTATGCTGCTTAATTACATACAATAACTATACATTTTAGTGATACACATGAATCAACTTTTATTAACTTCCTCGAAAGCTTTTACATTCAGAGTTTGCTTCTTCTGAATCAATAATTTAATTCCAACAAGGTTGCGTTCGTAAATCTCACAGGAGTAAAAACAGCATCCAGATCCCCAGAATAAACGTTGCCCTGCAGCCCTGTGAAAACACAAATCAGACCTACCTGGGAGAAAGCCAAGTTGAGCACAGTTTCAGAAGCCAAGTACTGCAGGCTGTATTCCCGAGCGAGGGCCAGGGCCTGGAGCAGCACTGGCAGTGCAATGGTGTGACACGAGGATCTCCAGTACAGCTCTGCTATGGACAGCAGAACCCTGAGCAAACAGGGGCAAGCAGTTACAAACCTTTACTCTGGATGAAAAATGTCCACTTGTTTCCCAGGGAATTATTCCATCCACAATGGTATTTGTTTTATTATGAATTATGCTGCTGCATATACAACAAATTTAAATTGAACCCTTAAGAGGAGATGCCACAAACATACAAAATCTCTCTCAAGATTTACACCAAGGTAAAACTGCACACACACACACATTTCCATTTAATATTTATTTTAGATGCACTGTTTCCTTCTTTCATGAACCTTCATGGAACTTTAAGTTTACCACCTTTTAGTTTACATATTAAAAACAACTAGGTTTAAATGACACAATATTTTGAGGATTCCTCCATACTGTGATTAATAATTGAAATGACTCTGTAATCTCAGAATCACAGCAGGTAATCTGAAGACTAGTGAAGTCTGAACACAGACAAATTGAAATGGCTGATTCTAATCACTGCCAAGTGGCTTTAATACTCTGAAAATGAAACATTCTTACCTAATCACCATCTCAGTGTTCTTGATTTTCTGGCAGTGGATCAACAATTTCTGCAGAATTTTATGTGCCTCTGACATTTGATTTTGGGCTTTCAATACAATGGCTTTTCTGTCGTGGTAGAAAGAAAACATCACTGTATTTTTTATTTTGTATAGAATTCTGCTCTTCAGAACACAGTAAAACAGGTCTCTCTTGTGTGACCTGTGTTTCTTGTAACTGCAGACTGGCACCCTGACAAAGTGTACACATGCTGCACACACAGACAGGAGGAAAAACAGATCTCCCTGGTGCCAACTGGACAGCTCCCAGGCAGAAAGGATCAAACTCATAAAACAGCTTTAGATAGAAACCAGGGATTGCCAAAACCAAAGGCCAAACAGGCAGCAGAAGTGGGAGGACATGCAAGCTAGAAAGCATAAGTAATTATCTGTGAGAAAAACAGGTATGAGGTAAAGCAGCTAAATTTGGCCTGAGCTAACAAGGATACAGAGCAACAGGAAAATGGAGAACAGGGAAGTCAGGACCAAATGCAGAGCAGCAGGGGATGGGTATAAACGCCCTGAACCAGACACTGAACAGAATATTTAAAGATCAGGGAATTCATGATCAGTCCAATTCCAGAAGGACAAGCATCAGGTCCCACAGCTTGAATATTGCTCTTCCGGCTGACTGGCACTGGCTGCTTTTAGGTGTTTTGCCTCATTGAAAATCAATGAGAAATTCTTTGAACACTAAGCTGGTTTTCATACTCACCAAATACCAAGTTTTAACATGTCATTCTCATTTAGAAACAAGACCCCATTAAGGTGAGTGGAAAAAAAATCACATTGCTTCATTTTGGAGATGTAGAAACCAAGCCACAGAGAAATTCACTCAAGGCCTGAGCTTCTTCCCCAGCTATTTGACATAAAAATCTGTTTTAGATTTTGAAGACGTTACCACAACCAATTCACAGATCTAGAATAACTCCAACTTCAGCTATTCCAGTTCTTAAAATGTCCAGAGAAACAATTACGAATTATTATTGCAGGACGTGCCCAAAGGGAGTGGCCCAATAGGTTAGACAACATGACCTTAACAAGGAGAGGGAAAAATATGTAAGCACATGTGAATGCCAGTGATAATTTTGCTAAATTTTTCATTATCTTCGTGGAACACACCTGCAAGTGCACGAAGAGCCATGATTTCTTACCTGTATACACCTTCAATGCTATTAAGTGCTGTAATTCCTGCTACAAGAGAATCTGCTACATGGTATCTGCCATCATTCATGGCTCGCTCAAACTGTATTTTCTGATCAAACAGCATCCAAAGCTAAACAAAGAACATCCAGAAACAAGTTTTAGAAGTTGTGTCTGCTTATTTTCTAATCTCAAATTAGAATTTACTTTTTATTTTCCCCGAGGGTATTTATGTCTAGACACACTTACTCCAATTATTGGATTTACTGAATTACTGTCCTCAACAGAAATGCTCAGGTCTGGATTAATGTTTCAATATCGAAGTTCACCTACTCAGCTGCATTTTAAGTAAAAAGGCTCTTTTAAATCATTACTAATGATTTGAGACTTGTAGACAAGTAGACTTGTTCTGTAGTGAAAAAAGAAGGCTCACACTGTATTTAATGGGATCTCAAACACTTCAGTGTAAATACTATCTTATAGACTCCTGTGGCAATGTTTCCCAGAGTCACACAAAAATCAGGCTATTAGCCTATTATCTCAGTTATTTCTGGATTGTAATAGATCAAAATAACCAGCACTAATTAAACAGAAGTTTGAAGCTTCAAATCAATACAGAGCATTTAATTGCTCTATGTGCTTATGAAGCAGATATGTATTTCTCTGTTAATGAAATTTCTACTTGAACAGCTTCATCTTAGGAGGCTGTGGTGAGAGAAATGTCTCACCAGTCTGAAAACACAGGGTGCTTTTCCATGCTTTTGTAAGAAAGTTGATGCTGTACAGCTTCCCATGAGGATGAGCCAAGGGAAATGAGGAAATGTATAGGCCAAGGCAGCCAGAGGAAAATTCAGGAGCAGTGGGATTCAGATCCTACTGTATAAGTTACATAACTTATAGGCTGAATGCTAAGTATTCTACCTGTGCATGCTGACTGTTGGGAGGGAATCTCTCCTTTAGGTGTTTCAGTATTTCAGAAGCAGCTGCAAAGTATCCCTGGAACAGAAGGACACTGATTAATGCACCAGGGCAGGCCCTGCTCCCCTCCCTTTCAGCACAACCCTCAGGGAAGGGATTTGCCAAACAAACACCCTGCATTGTCTCTGCCCCCAGAGCAGGCGCTACAGGCAGAAAAAAACACAAGTCAAGTCTTGCACCCTCTGTCAGTAACACCCACAGTCCTCTCAGCAAATGGCACTTTGTGCAAGCAGCCCTGCAGCTCACCTGCTCAGCATGCAGCTCTGCCAGGTGACACAACACCACGGCGAAGGACTCGGTGTTGTTCTGCTGAACGCCCACGTTCACAGCCTCCAGACTGTTCATGCTCAGCAAGGTCTGGGCTTGTTGAAGTGCCATGGTGCTTATGCAAGAGAAATATCTTTTACTTTTCAAGCAGCAAACAACAACCCTTTTTAATCTATGGTCTTGTTATTACACTAGTCTACGTTGTCTGGTTAAGCCAGGGGCCTGAGGAGAAGGAAAAGTTGTAAAACAACTGCTGTCCAAGGACTCTGGACTGTGAAGGCACAGCAGGTACTACAGGCTGAAAGCTGCATGCAGCCAAAGCACAGAGATGCTGAAAGTGGGGGCACAGGAACAATTTATGATCTATTTGCCACTACTAAATGGAAACTATCTCTTCTTCAGTATGAGTTCTTAAGGAACACAACAGAATGGAAATAATTGCACTCAGCCTGTACTGAATCACAGTCTGATTGCTTTATTTTAGTGCACTGGAGAGACACAGTCACTGGTTACACCTATATAAATGCATTATGTGCTAACAAGTGCAGCAGCTAATCCAGGAGCTCCAAACAAAACAAATACCTGCGGCCGTACAGTCTCCAAATGGCTGTTTTCTGTGCTATGCTGATGTCAATGAGCTCTGACAGGCTGTGCTTCCAATGCAACAGATCAGAATCTTTTAAGGCATCCATTAGTTTGTTGGCAGCCTTTCCTGCAAAAGCTCTTTGCTGAACCAAGGACTGTATTCCCAAGGAAGCAAGATACTGGGAAGAAGGAAAAAAACATACCTACAGTGTTGGAAGAACAGAGTACCCCAGGCTTCCAAAATACACTGCAGCAGAGTTCTAAACTACTAAAAAAGAATCCCAAAAAGACAGCACATACAAAGGAACACTGCTCCAGGCACTTCTTTAAATACTCACTTATGCACACCCACACATATGTGAATGTCATTTTGTTGGATGTGAAAGGTAATTTCCACTCCCCCACACAGAAATCTTATGGAGGAGGACAGGACCAGTACCTGGATTTCTCCAGAACTGCTGTGAAAATAGAGCCTTTGCTTTTCTTTCCTTCCCCACAAAGAGGCCATGTCTGCTCCTATCTCCCAACAGCAGTAGTTTAGTCCATTTTAGAACAATTCTCTTAATAAAGGAATAGCTGATTTGGGGAAGACAGAACTAAACATTAACAGATCTACCAGGGCACGAACCACCAAAGGGGAGGGCTGCTCTGCAAGATTTTACAGAGCTGTACAAGTAAACGTGTTCAAAGCCCTACCAGAGACATCAGCACTGAGCTTCAGGGAAGGTGGAGGCCTAGGAACCTTCCCTGAACATCAGATTGTACCAAAATAGTGTGTGGGCCAGTAGCCACAGAGATTTTCTGCTTCAAAATTAAACAAGTTAGAAGAAAAACCAGTGAGTCTTGCAATAATACTCTGGCATTAAAGCAACTGAACTCAGGCTTGCTAATATGAAGAATAAAAGTCATAGAAACAGCTAGATTTTGGAGTGTTAAAACATGTTTGTTTAAATCCAGTCACGTATTTTGAACAGACAAGCTGTAAAACCCCAAACTCTGATCACACACACGCCCATCACCACATGGCTTTGTCCCAGAATAAAGGTAAGGATTGATGAAGTGGACTTACTGGCAATCCAAAATGTAAGGATTTGTTCACAGAGTGCTCCAGCAGAACACAGCTATCAAATATCTTCTGCTCCAGGATGTACAACCAACTCTAGCAAGGAAAAAGATCAAAATCTCATTGCAAATAACTGATGGCTGCAGCACTTTTAACTTGGCTTCATGTTACAGAATGCACAAAAACTTACTGGAAATACAAACCACTTGAGCACTGATTCCAAGGAAACTTCTACTAAATGCTGCACAAAAAAACATATCAGAAGTGCAGCTAGGCTGGTGTGGCACCAGCCAATGCTGGAGGTTCAGTGATGCACAAAAATAGTGAACTGTGGAATGCAGCACCTCAGGAGTTTGATACCATTGATGTCAATTCATTGTAATGTTAATTACAGGAAAAAAAGAGAAATCCAAGTCCTTTCCTCCCACTTTGCTTGCTCTAAAGGTGGCTGGTTACTCTGAGAATTCAACAGACAGGAAGGAGGAAGCTTCTGAAATACTTCTTCTCTTTTCAACATCTAAGACTCAACTTTGAGCTTACTACTGAGATCTCTGGGACAACAATTTCTGCTTAAGAAATTAACCTTGAGCTGCAACAAAACATCCTGGCCTTCTGTGCCAGAAGAGATGTCACCCCACTGCTGGGCAGTCAAATTCCCTGGGGGAGATGCTGCTGTGAGAGAAGTTCTTCAACAGTTCACTGAGCAGAACAACTCAAGGCCCATTTGAACAGAGCTCTTACCAGGCAGTGCTGCAGGCAGACGTGGTCATTGGACTCCTGGGCAATCCTGATGGCTTCCTGAAGTGCCAGTTCAGCCTGTTGGCTATCAGCAGACAGAGGGAGAACAATTAGTATTCCTACTTAAGATACAGCATCCTGATCCAGAGGAATATTGATCTGAATTATGCATAATGCACTCAGATCTCTGATGTAACAGCCTGTGTTTATCTCCCAGCACTCAGCAGTGCATTCTGGATTTCAGGACAATAAATCTGACAGCATTTGCAAACCAAAATGCAGCTGTAACTCCTCTGTGGGCTTTCAAACCCTGTACAAGCCATGGTGCCAAGTTATTGTTTGAACAGGGCAACATTTAGAATCTGCCTGTGTAGAAATTGTTGCTCTCAACTTTGCAATGTCCTTTCCCTCTCCACATCATGCCTTCAGGCAGCAATCAATAAATGCAAACCATAAATGAAGATGGCTAGGCCAGCTTTATCAACAAAATAAATCCCACCCATATGGCATTTTAAATTTTAAAGGCTCAGATGGCTTTTTATGTTTAATTATTATTTTGCCAGATCATCAGCTCTATGTTGACTTACAGAAAACCAATCACACTTTCTTGAAAATATGGATGAAAATAGGCATTCATACCCACTGACCCTTCTGAGGCCATGGAAATGCAATTGAACACTTAAAATACCCAGGACACAGACAAATATCAACCCTTAGATTGCTCAGTTATTATGGAAACCAAACAAACAAAACAAAATCGAACCCAAACAAATCAAGATCGCGAGAGGATCCCAACCCAACCGCAGCTGCTGTCAAGTGAGAGAAAGCCCCTGGAGGGATTTCAGGGAGGAAGGGGAGGTGTCTTGGCAGCCCTGGGAGATGGCCCAGGGTGATTCCTCACTAGTGGCCGAAGCGGCAGTGCAGGGCTGCCAGGTTGAGCGCGGCGTAGCGCAGGCTGCGCCCGTAGCCCTCGTCCCCGTTGCTTTTGCTCTCTGCCCCCGTGAGGATCAGCCGGTCGAAGTAATGCAGCAGGCTGTGTGTGGAACTGAAGACATCTTGCACTCTCAGGTTGTTTAAGTAGCTTAAATAATGCTGGAAAGGGAAATAAAATCAGCTTTAATTGTACAGATACTAAACCAGAGGTTTAGTTTATAATTACTAAGTATTTTTGTCCAAAACATGTAACTGTGAAATACTGATCAGAAGTTGCAATATCAGTATTATATACTATATACAGATATATATACTATCTGTATTTCTGGATCAAATTTGGCAATTTCTTAGACAATACTGGCTGTCTACCTTAACAGGATCTGCCAAATGTGAAGATTACAAGATCTGGCCATAAGAATGATCACAGAGAGTCTGAGATCTCTACAGAGGTGGAATTCCTCCTGTATTTATGTGTGAAGTGAGAGTGGGAATGGAGGCACAACTCCCACAGTGTCTAAGAAACATCAGCACTGCTTCCAAATGCTGTGCAGATAAAAAGGAGATGCTAAAATTATGTATTTTCTTTTTAGCATTGAATCCTGGGCAGGATAATCCTTTATGTTGTGAAGTCCAGCCAGGGACTATGGCAGCTGTTTCAAGGACACTCTTCCAAACAGCAGCAAGGAAAATCCTGTCTGCCCAGCCCAGGGCTGCTGGGAGGAAGAGGCAGAAAGCAAGGCAGGAAAGAGTTGAACTTGGGGAAGTTGTTCAAGAAGAAGCCGTTGAAGGACAAAGCAAAAGTTCACACCACGGGTCTGGAAATGCCCCCCAGCATGAGTTGTCTGTGGCTTTCAGTATAAATTGCTATTAAGGATCAGAAGCAAAGTGAACAACAACCAGCAAAATTAACAGATATTGCACTTAATAATGGTTTTTGAACTACAGGAGTATAAGGCCTGAAATTCCTTAGGAAAATGTGGGTAAAAGAAGTAAGTTTTAGATTCAGTTGAACAAGAATGCACTCAGTCCCACCAAAATTAAGAGGCTTATATCTGTGCACAAAGGGGAAGTACTTTGCTTAATTACGATTTCTGTAACTTCAGGAGTTTTAGTCTGAATTACTAAACGTTTACATGCAACTTGCTCACACTTTTATCATCTACTTATATTTCAATAGAGAATAAATTACTCCCAAATAATCCTATCCTAGAGATAAGAAATCCTTTTACAACCATTCTGGATGAAGAAAAAGATACTTACTGCTTCAGCAAAGTCTGGATTAAATTTTAACAAGTTGTTCAATTCCTTTTGTAAAGATGCTGGTGCAAGAGCCTTTGTCTCATCATTCTTTAGTAAAGAAGCCTGGAATAAAATTTGAACAGTACAAGTAAGATAGGTAACTCCATCAGAAGGGTTATAAAAATATATTGTGGTACAGGATTGTCAGGTTGTTATCTGCTTGGAGAGGACATTAAAGAAGGTTTTGTAGTAGCTCTACTATGACAGTGGCATTTTGATTCTATACTGTATTATAGTGCTCACTTTGCAGAGATCAAAAAGACTAAGTCAAATAAAACCTTATTCAAAGGACTGTTTAAAGACACTTAAGAATTCTGGTTAAGTTTCTCTCTGAAGAACTATTGCCACACATTGCTCACTGGAATTACATGTATCTTCTCGTGCAAAAAAAAAAAAAAAACACCAACCCTCAGGAAAAAAAAATAATAAATCCACAGCTTGCTTTGGCAAGCAGTTCAATTAATAAAAAATTACAAAAATGTAGTTACTAAAATTAGCATTACTGACTATTGAATTGCTGACACTTGTGTCCATGTGTATTTCTGTTCCCTTTTTTATTTACCAGCTGGAATAACCAACAAAACTGCACATTTCATAGAAATGTGAGGCAAGCAGAGCAGAAGGACCTTCTGAGAACCAAATATCAGCATATGGTGACTTGTCTGGATAAAACACTCATAGCCCCAAGTGCTCATACTGAGCAACAACATGTGAGACATCAACAAGCCTCTACCAGACCAGAGAAAACATCACAGCTGACACTGTGGATAAAATTCAAGGTGAAATTCATGTTATGGAACATTTCCTCCATTTTAATGAAAATTAACATACCTGCTGAGAAAGAAAATATTCTGCTTGTTTCTGGGAAAGAGGCCCACTGCAAGCTATCTCTTCTTCCCTGGTAAGAAACACTCTGGTTAGAAACGGGCAAGGAAAGACAGCACAGAAACACATTTCATCAGACACCCCACACTTCTGCTTTATAAAGTTTTCTGAGGTATTACAGCTCAAAGCATGAAGGAACATTGAGAAAACTTAATAAAGAACAAAATTTACTCCAATCAAAGTCTGCAATCCAAATGATTTCACACAGTTTAGCTTCAAACTGCAGAAACTGTAGTTGAGAGCAGCATTACTGTAAATACATGCTAAAGAAACCTAAAGAAAAACAGCAGAGAGAAGATTTAGGGCTGACATATTCAAATGGCTCTGCTCTGTTTTTTCTGCCTTCTGAAGAAAGTCCCAAGGAGATGAACTGGTACTTTGGCCACATCCATCACTGCTGGAAACAGCTGTTCTGCAAGACTTGTACTCTGTGGAAAGGCAGCAAGTCCAGCACACAGCCAGACCCCAAAAGCTGCTGTCTGACTCATGATGCAGCCACTCCTGCACAAGTTTACACAAATACACTTTGCAAAGTATATTTTAAATATATGGACACATAAAATACTTTCAGGATTATTCTTACAATGGAGCACCTCTTCAGCAGGTGAAAACTCTCACTATTTGCTTCTCCTTTTTGAGGTAAATAGACATGAGTTCTTTTATTTGGAGAGGGGTGAAAAGCAAAACAAAACTGTTCAACTTCTCCTTATTGAGCAATCTTTCCTTGTTGGAAGCAGAAGTGACCTCTCCAACAGTTTTAGCACGTGACAACCAGAGGAGTCACTCAGAAGTGGGAAATTGTGGGCAGCAACAGCCTTTGGGCTGTGCTTCCCTGAGAGAGGATGAGGATGGGGCACTGCCACCTTCCCCAGCCGCTGACAATCACTACCACACGGTGGCACCAAGGAAACAAGCAGCCACAAAGCTCAGCCTGGCTTTAAAAAAATAAAACATTAATTTTCTTAAAAGGTGGGAAAGGCTTTAACACTAATTTATCACCTTAAAGGCCCATCAAGTTCTTCTTTCTCCATTTTCCCATCCAGCTCCTCTGGATTTGTCAGCTCCATCTCATTCTCATCGGCTCCATCCTTCTTCTCATCTTTGTGGAAGTACTGCTGGAGTGCTGTGTAAAGTTTATAGACCTGGCTGAAGGAAAGTTTGTTGTATGCCAGGATCATGTGGCGCAGGAACAGACCTGGAGAGGGAAATGCCTGCTGTGAGCACAGAGTGTCAGGTGCTGCTGCAGACAGGACACTAAAATCACAGCAAGCAGCTTAAATAGCATCATTTAGTTCCTCATTAAACAGAAATTAATGAGAAATGGAACAGAAATTAGTGAGTCTCATCTCAGTATACAACTCAGTGTTGCAGGGCATAAATCTGGTCTTAATTTAGCAGCAAATCTTTCTAAAGATAAGTGATAAATTGTCAAAAACATTAACAACCTCACAATATGCAAAACTATTGTTCAATATACAACATCCGTGCAAGAGAAAAAATACATTCTGCAATTTGACACCTCCCCAGAAAAAGAAAGGTGTGTCCTGAGGCAATCACATCAATGATAGATATCACATCAGAAATAGCTTATGGGTAACAATTATTTACCTACTACACTTGTTTTATGAACTTCTGGCTCTGTCCCTGAGAATGAATCCGAAAGGTCATCAAAAAATTGTTCCATATCTTTCAGTTCTCCTTCTGCCATAAGTTTTAACCTAAACAGGGGTAGAAAATTACATTTTTCAGGGTATTAATACAGACATCAAATAAAATATTCCCCTGCTTCCTGCATAAATGAGCAAACACAAACAAGTGATAACTAATTTCTTGGACCCAAGAAGTTTTCATACTGAGATAAATAAGATCATATTAAATATTGGTAAAGCAAATAATAATTAGGTTTGGGATTTTTTTTCTTTTTAAATAGGTCTTTATTAAAAGAGAATAATTAGACAAGATGGTTATTCTTAAAACAAATAGGAACACTTTTAAAATTTTTATTTTTCAAATTTAAAATCCTTGATTGATTACATTTTTGGAACTGCTTCTATTTAGTGAGTTATCTGATACGACAACAGATCTTCTGTCACAGAGAAACTTTAAATCTGATGACTTCGATCTTGGTGCCTCTCAGAAACTTAGTTATGACAAGGAAGAAATCAAAGTAGAGCTTTGGCCCAAACTGTGTGCTTTTAAAACCCGGCATTGACGTTTCCGAGCGGACACAAACAGCGCAGAGGATTCGCACGGCCCCGGCGGCTCTTCCCCCGCCCCGCCCGCACGGACCCGCACCTGATGTGGACGGAGCCGGCCAGCTGCGGGCAGCACTCCTCGATGGCCTTGCGCAGCCGCGACAGCGACATATCCGGACCCTGCGGAGGACAGCGACATGTCGCGACAGGCCACGACACAACGGGGCCACCTTTCCCCCCGCTCCAGCCGGACCCCGACCTGCAGCAGCGGCAGCAGCAGCCGGTTGAGCCGCCGCCGCTCCAGCAGGCCGAGCTGCGGGCCGGCGCGGCCTAGCTCGCTGAGCAGCACGAGCAGGGCCATCTTGTGCGGGGTGACCCAGTCGCGGACGCCGAACACGTTCGCGTGCACGACGCCGTTCGTCAGCATGGGGTTGAAATAAAGGCTCTCGTGCACGCTCGCCATGGTGGTGCCGGGCCGCCCGTCGCCCGGGAAACCGCGCGCGCCCCCCCGCCGGCCAATCACCGCCCCCGCCGCCGGCGAGCGCGCGGCGCCGCAGCCAATCACAGGAGGGGCTGTGCGCCGACACGGCCGGGCCGGCCCGACGGAACGGGCGCGAGAGAGACGTTCCGGGGAGAGAAGGGTCCGCCCGTTGGCGGAGCTGCTCCCGCGGGCTGCCCCGCATTGCAGCCAGGAACAGCGATGGACAGGCCGCGGCTGGGGATGGCCAGGGGACGGGCTGCGCTTGGGCCGCTGCAGCCCTGAGGAGTTATCTACTAGGTAAAGGAACAGACATTTCCCCTCAGTGCTGGCACTGCTGAGGCACCGTAAATCCTGGGGTCAGTTCCGGGCCCCTCACGTCAGGCAAGACCTTGAGGGGCTGGAGCGTGTCCAGGGAAGGGAACAGAGCTGGGAAGGAGCTGGAGAATTCCTGAGGGAGGTGGGGAAGGGGGTCAGCCTGGAGAAGAGGAGGCTCAGGGGCCTTGTGTCTCTGACAGGAGGGACAGTGAGGGAGGATCGGGCTTTGCTCCAGGAACAGGTACAGGAGGAGAGGAACGGCCTCAGGCTGGGCCAGGGGAGGCTGTGGCTGGACATCAGCTAGAATTTCTTCACTAAAAGAGCAGTGAAGCATTGGAAGGGGCTGACCAGGGATGTGATGGAGTCATCATACCTGGAAGTGTCCGAAAAACAAGTAGACATGGCACTTTGCAAGAGGCTTTGGTGATTGGTCACAGGTTGGACTTGATGGTCTTGGAAGTTAATGATCTGTGATCAACGGAGATGGCCACACTTGTACCAGGTGAGGTACAGGTGACCATAGGCAGTGGCTTGGTGGGGTTGCTGATTTTGGGAGCTCTCTAAACAGACACAGAGTCTGATTTAAAAAGATGCCATTTATTCTGCACAGGCTACAAGGTGGAGTTTTCTGCAAGTCAAAAACCCCAAGGGGTAAAAAGTGACATCTTTTATACAATAAAATTTAGATGAGCCCACCTCTCTAATACATTTTCTCTGTGTTCTGACGCAAGCATTTCCATGTTACAGAGAACACCACAGAGTGAATTCACTCCCCTCTGGACTTCCTGCAAGTTAATTGTGATGCCATAAAGATGTTTCCACATGTAAGTTTTTATTTTCTCGATAACTTGTTAAAGTGCCTCATTAAGGCATCATATTCCCAAAGAAAATACTCCAATTATTATAATAGTTCTCATTTTTGTAAGTGAGAGCAAAACAAAACTCAATATTATTATACATCTGCATGTCCCCAGGGATTTCCACTGCGCTGCTCCTGATTCATGCCTGGGGGTGGTGAGAGGAGGAGGAGGAGGCAAATCAAGTGGGGAGTAATTTTCTAGGATACATTTACATTTAAGAAAGTTAACATTGGAGCTTGCTGCTGCTGGCGTAATTAATGATCCTTTCCTCGCCCTCAATGAACTCATTGAGCTGTGTCTGAATACAGAACACAGGAAGTAACAGCAGCTATTATGTTATAAAGGTCAATTTGCTGACATTTCCTGAAAATAAAGCCCAATGGCCTGGGTGGAAACACGGAACTGGTGGCGTGGCAGGGCAGGGAGGGGAGGAGGGTGAGATAAAGGCCAGGCTGCAGCCAGCCTGTGCAAGGACTGGGAGGGAAATGACAAACATCTGGTTCTGATGTTTCTGTGCAGTGCTCTGAAACCAAAGTGTGAACTCTGCTGACAATCCTTCAGTGCGTGGTGCAGAGAGAACATTTAGCATACACTTTTAATGTATATTTAAATCAGCTCTTATGCCTAAAAACCAGCAGTGAGAGATGACTGATTGTATTACATCCAAGATTAGGTAATACAGTTAAAAAAGTCATCTTTTATCTTACCTAAATAAAGGTAGTGTGTGCCCAGCAGCAAGGCCAGAGGGGGCACCAGGATGATCTGAGGGATGGAGCACTTCTGTGAGGAAAGGCAGAGAGAATTGGGGCTGTTCAGCCTGGAAAAGAGAAGTTTTGGAGTGACCTAATTGTGGCCTCCCAGTGCCTGAAGGGGCTGACAAGAAAGATGGAAGGAGACTGTTTACAAGGGCCTGGAGTGACAGGACACAGGGAATGGCTTCCCACTGGCACAGGGCAGGGTTAGATGGGATTTTGGGAAGAAATTCCTCCCTGTGAGGGTGGGGAGGCCCTGGCACAGGGTGCCCAGAGAAGCTGTGGCTGCCCCTGGATCCCTGGCAGTGTCCAAGGCCAGGTTGGACAGGGCTTGGAGTAATCTGGGATAGGGGAAAGTGTCCCTGCCCATGGCAGGGGGGTGAGAAATAAATGATCTTTAGGATCCCTTCTAACCCAAACCATTCTGATTCTGTGATTCCATGATTCTTCTCATTAATATCCAACCTGAAATCCCCAGATATAGCCCAGCAATTAAATTTGTCTTTTTTATCTCTACTATTAAATTTTGCAGATTGTTAAATTAAAACCAAATTAATATTCCTGGGAAGAATCACTTCCCTAATTCTGTCTCTGGTGCTGTGTAAAACCTTGAGGGATTATGGAGCTGCAGTGATTTGTTGTCACTTCTTATTTGGTGGCAGAAGGAAATGGGACATCTCACAGTAATAGATTTAAATCTTTTAATGCTGCTTTGGCACAATCCAGGAGGCTCAGCAAGGGCAAGTCTTTTATTAATAGAACCTCTTGAAATGCTCCTTTTCACCCACGGAGTAGCTGTTACAGTTAAAGATCCTCGTTTAAAACCCCCAGCGTGGTTACAGTCTGGGCACACTAATGCAGTAAAAGTCATCTCAAATCACATGTTAAGGACATGATTCATCCAGATCTGCCCAAATTAAGGCAGGAGTGGCAAGTGCAGCTGCCAGCACTGTCACCAGATCTCAGCTCTGTCAGGCCCACGTTACTCCCTAAAACATCTGTGTTTGGGAGGATTTCTTGTTAGCTAATCCTCAACAGAGATAAAGGGAAAATGGTGGGTTTTGCTTGGTTTGGGACAGCTTTTACCCCATTATAGTGACTGCGTGGGGACTTCTCATGTTTTAATTTAATATTATTAACAAAAGTATGTATGTAACTCGATACTTCAAAGATGACTGAATTGGCAGAGTTTAGATGACATAGAACTTCTTAAAAACCAAACTGTACTGATATTTTATAAAGTAAAGTAATCCCTTGCATGAGAAATGTGAGGAATGTGCCATTGCAAGTCCAACGTTGTATTCACAAGGCTTTTCTATTTTTTCTGTAGCTTTGACTAAAATGGCAAGCTATTATTGGGGGGAAAATGATGGTTTTTACTAAGTCATGTGTACAAGTTCAGAACATATTAAGCTTGTCAAGGAGCACAAGCATTTCTGAAAAAAGGTGACCTGATTTTAAGTGTGGTGTCAATGCAAATCCAGAAGTTGGGCTGTGTGCAGTATCTGCTCTTCCTCCTGAAGCTGCCAGGACTGTGCCATTCACGTGGCAATTACATACAATTTTGTTTTTCTTTTTTACCCACTTCTTGTATCTCATTTGCTCCAAAAATAGATCCTTCCTGCAGAAATTAGTAGATTGCATCCAACCCTTTGCAGGGGTAAATTTGATTTGCGCTCCATGTTTATTTTCAGCCACTTTTGTCTGTTCCTCTTTCTGGCAAAGGCCTGCCTGATTCTTGGCCCTGTGTGCTCTTACATAAAGCTTTCCTGAAGCCTTGGTCAGGTTTGTACTTCTGGGGTTTCTTTAATGTAATCTTCTGGTTAAAAGCTTTCAGTTCTTGCAACCTACGATTATTACTTTATGTATATATCCTGCTCACAGACTAGAGAAAATAATAATGGCATCTAGGAGCTTGGTGGAAGTGGATTTTAAGATAATAAATCTTTTCTCAAGTTTAATGCTTCTCACCAAAGGGCTTGGTAGAATAAAACTGAAAGAGGGTGGATTAGGATTAGGTGTTAGGGGGAAATTCTTTACTTAGGAGGTGGGCAGGCCCTGGCACAGGGTGCCCAGAGCAGCTGTGGCTGCCCCTGGATCCCTGGCAGTGTCCAAGGGCAAGCTGCACAGGGCTTGGAGCAGCCTGGGACAATGGAAGGTGTCCCTGCCATGGCAGGGGTGGCACTGGATGGTTTCCACAGGGGGAGAATCCACAACCTCCCCAGGCAGTTCCAATCCCTCCGTGGAAAGAAGCTCTTCCTCATGTTGAGGTGAAACTTCTTGTATTTTAGTTTATGGCCATTCCTCTCCATCCTGTCACTGGGCACCACCAAAAAGAGTCTTGCACCATCCTCCTGGCACCCCTTGGAGATGTTTGTGCGGGTTGCTGAGATCCCCTCTCAGCCTCCTTTTCTGCAGACAGCTCCCACATCTCTCCTCGTAAGAGAGATGCTCCAGAGCCTTCATTGTGTCTGTGCCTTCGGCTGGACTCTCTCCGGGAGCTCCTTCCCTCCTGTCCTGAGGAGCGCAGAGCTGCACGCAGCCAGGCTGAGTGGAGGGGCAGCATCACCTCGGATACCCCATCGGTGCCACTATCGGTGACTGCATGGGTGCCACCATCGGTGCCCCGTGGGTGACACCACCACTGACACCACCGGTGCCACTCTCGGTGCCCACCGCGCTCGGGCATTTCCGCGCCCCCTCGGCCCCGCCGTGTCCTCTGTTCCCATTGGCCGCTCCCTCTCGCCGTCGGTCCGCAGCAGCCAATGGGCGCGCGGCGCGGCGGCTCGGCAGCCAATGGCGCGCGGCGCGGCGGCAGGGCCCGCCCTCCGAGCGGCGGCCCGGCGGGGTCGGCGCGGGGCGGGGGCGACGCGGCGCTGGAGCGGCGGGAGCGGCCATGAAGGTGAGGGGGGGGATCCGTGAGGGCGAGGGGTTCAGCTGGCCGAGAAAGCGCTTCTTCCTCGCCGAGGAAGGAAGGAGGACGGGGCGAACCGGGGAGGGTGATGGGGCCGGGAGCCCGGCGGGATGGCCGGGCCGGGCCGCCCCTCCCGCCTCGCCTCAGGCCGCGGCCGCTGTCCCGCCCAGCTCTGAGGGGCGGCCGGTCCGGCAGCACCGAGCCGAGGGGCCCCGCGCTGAGTCAGCGGCCGGCCCGGGCCTGTGAGGGTCCCCCGGCCGCTCCCGGGGCCCGAGCCGCGCTCGCTCCCCTGAGGCGCCGCGTCCCGCCCGGGGCCGTCCCGGAAAAGCTCTGCTCGGTCCGAGGGTGGGTGTAAAGAGGAAGTTTCAGTTAAAACCATTGAAAAGAAATCCCTCCCGCCGCTCTTCTGTCGTTCTGCGGCTTTGGGAGCACACCCAGCTTGCGCAGGTGTGTCAGGAGCAGCAGGTGAAATCCCCGTCAGGTAACTAAACACCCTTAAAGCCAAAAACAGCGCAGAGAAGTTGGAACGCAGGGTTTTGCTCCTAGGAGATGCACATAAGGTATGGACAGGGAAGATACCGATGGCATCCATGGAAGCGGAGACTGATGGCTTTGGTGTAGAAATTGGAAATGTTTTGGTTAATTCCCAAGAGAGAGATTTTTTTGTTTTAGTGTGTTAATGTATGTGTTGTGTTGGTGCTTTTCAACCATTTCTTTTACAGAGGGTCTAGACACTGTAATTCAATTATCAGTTAATGACCTGAAGGCACAGAGGGAATCTACAGGTGACGTAGGTTAAGGGGAAAATGAATGCCTGTAGCCCTACCTTTCACCTTAAGTGAGTGCTTGGCAGGGAGATAAAGAGATTTTCTGTTTGATACCAACAACTTCTGTGTGTCCAAAATGGCTAACAGAAAGTTCCTAAAAATATAGGTATGTTTGGTGTTGACAGTGATGTCTGAACAGTTGGTACAGGCTGTGGAATAAAATGAGTCCAAGAAGCAGGTGTTAAACTCTCAGGCAAAGGTTGTGGTATCAAATGTCTCATGTCCTTTTAGTCATTGTGTGTCCTGCTGCTGCTGTGACCCTCTGACCAGGCCATGGTTGTATAAAAAAGGAAGTTGAATTTTGACAGATCCTTTTAGTTAATTATTTTATTTTCTGTTATTTATGTGTAGCTGCTTTGAAATATTTTAGATACATAAACTCCTCAGTTTTGAAGAGTAGATGATGAATGAGAGGAATGGTTGTGTTACAGCTTTCCCTTAAGATGAGAGAAAGTATTTTTCAGAAGTTCTGAGTTTTAAAACTCAGATCATTGGTTTTCAGGATGTATTTCTTGCAAGTTAATTGCCTAATAAACCAGGATAATTGTTTTGTCCTGGGAAAATTAATATTAATGCATTTCCATAGTGCTTATAGTGGAAGAGTATAAAACAAGCTTTAGTTTGAGGCTGGAGTGAGCTGTGAGAGCTCCCTGGAGGCCAGGGAAGGGCTGCTGGAGTTCATCTCCCTGAGGAAGCTGAGGAAGATCTCCTGTGCCTGGGCACCCCAGGGCACGGAGGGTTCTTGTTTCACCAGGGTGAATTCTGCTGTTGAAATACCCATAGTGATGAGAGGGTTTAATTAGAATGTATATTTGGTGTTGTAACTGAAGCTCTTGTTCTTACCTTTTGTTCTCTGTGGTTTGAAAGGAGACGTTCTGGCCTATCCTCTGTTATTCTGGCATTAAGTTCCCTACAAATGTGAGAGGATTCTGTTCAGTTCAGGGCAAATGTGCAACTTCATCTAGAAATTAGTGTAGTTACTACAGGAATTAAATCACCATATTACAGAGCTGAAATGTGTGTTCTGGTTGTTTGGGGTTTTACAGCAAAAATTAAAAGTCTCAAAACCAATTGTTTTCTGTCTTGGTGCTTTGGGAAAAAAAAAATGTTAGTGCCTTGGAATGAAAAAAAGAACAGTTATTAAAGAAAAAGTATGAAAAAATAATTGTGTTTAAAGGAAGTTGTACCCCTCAGCTTCCTTCCAGGAAGAATCTGATGTGATTCTGTTTGCCCCTTGTGTTTTTTCTAGCAGGTCTCAGGGAGCCACCTGACAGTGATTAAACTTGTGACCTGCCCAACTTGGAGTCCAAATTCCACCTTTAAGTAGAATATGAGCTTTTGATAGAGAATCCAGTGCTAAAGTCTTCCAGGGATAAAAATTAGCACTTTGTTTATGTGTTCAGAATTTCCAGTGTTTGAAGATTATGTGACTCAAAACTGAGATACAATCAATAGAAAGTAAGTTTATTTAGATTTATTTTGACTTTTGTTAGACATTTTGTAAGGCAACAAAACAAGGAGGTTTGGGGAGATCTTGAAAAATGTCTTTTTTTTAGTGAAACCAGACTGTAATTATCTTCTAACGAAGGTTGGTTTTCAAGTTTGAAAACCAGGAATGTTATTTTAGAGAGAGTTTTGTTGTGAGTCATGCAAAAGCTGGATGAGTTGAGGAGCAGCTCCTGCAGGGACAGTTCTGCATTCATCATGAGAAGTTGCTGCTCCTGCTGTCACCGTTCTGGGTTTGCCCCTCACCTACAATGGGCTGTCAGTCACTCCTTCCTTGCTCTACTCTTGCATCACTCCTCAAATTCCTGACTCTTTGTGGGGAATTCTCTCGAAGAGGAGTTGTGAGTGTGAGCTCCCTGTGCCTGCCTTGGCCTCTCGGAGGGAAATCTTTCCCACTTTGGGTTTCAGCTGGGAGTGGAGCTGGGCTGCCACAGCGTGCTGGGATCCTGGAGCTCAGGAGCTGGCACCACACACTCCTGGGGTGGTGGCAGATGGAGTGCAGTGGCTCCTCAGCACAAGTCACATCTGATGTGAGGTTTCAGAGACTGATTTTGTTTGCTCTGTGATGTTTTCAGGCGGGAGCTACTTCCATGTGGGCTTCCTGCTGCGGGTTGCTGAATGAAGTGATGGGGACGGGAGCAGTGCGTGGCCAGCAGGCGGCCTTTGGGGGAGGGGCTGGCCCTTTCAGGTTCACACCCAGCACCGGCTTCTCGGCGTATCCAGCTCCTGCTGCAGCCGGCACCAACATCGTCTGCAAAGCCTGTGGGCTCTCCTTCTCAGTTTTCAGGAAAAAAGTGAGTATATTTCCTATTGCACTGCATTTCTACCCCTCTGAACTCATCTGTGGCTTACTAGGAAATGAGTGTGTATTTCTCAGAAACCTGAGGCAGATATAGGCAGGGAGGGAGGGAGAAAGGGCCTTATTCTGAGGTCACAGGAAATCACTGTGAGCCAGGATTAGAAGTTAGTAAACCTGATGTTCGTTAGTCAGTGACGTGTCAAATCTGGGCTGGCCTGAAAATTAATGGAGTCTGATTTGTAAGATACATGTGTGAGCTTCAGAATCTCAAACAGTAAAGTACATCTGGTTTTGAAGATGGCATCAAACAGTGGCTGAGTACTGGACTGAACAGACTGGGTGATGGAAAAGTTAAAAACTCACAATTAGATATTAGAGCTTCTTTCTAGAAGTTCTCATGCAGTTCTGGTTTGCTGACCAGCTTTAGTTCTGCTCAATGCTGTTGTGCTCTAACAGCCTCTTCTTTGGGAGGCAGGTTGGTGAGTTAATGCAGATAAATAAAGCTGAGATTGTTAATTTTTTAGTATTTCTGTATATCACAACTGTCCAGGATTTTGTCCCCTCAGTGACCTAATTCTCTGCAGCTCTTTCAGATAATCATGAAACTTCTTCCCTCAGTTTGTGTGTTGTTTTCCCCTTATGCGTCCTGTTCACATGGCAAGGCTTTGGTGAATGAAGCACCGTGTAGGGACATTTCTGATGCCAATATTAATTTAATCCTGAAAACCTTGAGGAGTTTGGGTTTGTTCACAGCAGCTGGAATGCTGACAGTCTTGTCTATTCCAGCTTTTGTGTTGTGAGTCCTTTGTACAAAGCTCTCTTGAGCTGTGACATCTGGGCTTTTGGGAGTGTTTCCCTCCCATGTGATTCATCACATGCAAGGCTTACTCTGAGTTCTTGGAATCAGTTGAGGAAGCAGTAGGTTCTCTAAAGTTTGGGGTTATACTGTTGTCACACATGTGAAAGAAGTAGTGACAGTATATTCAGAAGTATTTTAACAGACCATAAAATTGGTTTTAGTTTCGTTTGTTGTCTGAACTACAACTTGAGTACTTGATTCATTTGTTTAGTCATAATATTTTTCCCTGAAACCTCAAATCAGCTTCAGTAGTGCCAAAAGAGTGAGAGACTCCCTTGGAGCACCTGCAAAACTGACAGGGCAGTTTTCTGTATTTAAATCTTAAAAACTGTCGCCACAACTGATGGTGGAAGAGCTAATAGTAAATTCTGTAACCTGGAGAAGGAGAGAGCAGGCCCTGGATTTGTTTCCTGTGACCCACAGCTGAATGGTTCCCTCCTTTCCCCTCAGCACGTGTGTTGTGACTGCAAAAAGGATTTTTGCTCAGTTTGTTCAGTCTTACAAGAGAATCTCCGAAGATGTTCCACTTGTCACTTGCTGCAAGAAACGGCCTTCCAGCGCCCTCAGCTCATGAGATTGAAAGTGAAGGATCTGCGTCAGTACCTGATCCTCAGAAACATCCCCACGGACACCTGCAGGGAGAAGGAGGACCTGGTGGACCTGGTGCTGTGCCACCACGGGCTGGGCTCACAGGAGGACATGGACGCTGGCAGCCTGCGCTCGTCACGCTCCCAGAGCTCAGGCTTCTTTACCCATCCCTTCTCCACCTCTGTGTCCATGGCAAACCCAGGAGAACTGGCCAGCAGAAGGGGAAGCACAGGAAGTGGAACACCTTCACGGGTACAGTGATTAAAGTGTTTCATGCAATAGCATTGCTCTATTTTTTTTTTTATATAGTTATGTATCAAAACACCAATTTATGCAGTTTGGAGGGGCAGGAAAAACGCCTTTTGTACCCTGCACCTGAAAGCTGGAGATAATTAGCAAAGATTCCTAGTTCATGTCAGAAGTGACTTAAACCTGAAATGATTAGTAGCAATTGGAACTTCAAAATGTCATTTCATTGTCACCTGTGATCACCTTGGTAGAAAGGAAAATGTTTTATAAGGGAATAAAATGGATTTTTATCCTGATGAGTTTCATTTTGTACACAGGGACAAACGGAAACGTCTGTAAATAATGAAGAAGAAGAAAGTGCAGAAGAGCAGGTGAGATATGAACTATCAAAAAAATACATTTTTGGCATGTGGCACCATAAAGTGTTTTAGATCTCTGCCAACATTTGGCCTCATGCTCTGGTTCTTGCAGAGCTTTCTGTGTCTAGCAATCAATGTCTGCACACACTTAAAAAAGAATTAAACTTTAGCCAAGCTGTTGCAGCTTCATGTGCTCCAGCTGTGGGGCTCTGAAGTAACCAGGGCAGTTAAAACCACACAACTGATGTGTTTCAGACCCCGGGGCTGGCCAGGAAGAGGGCCAGGGCCTCCCTGTCCGATATTTCCAGTCTGGAAGACATCGAAGGCTTGAGTGTTCGGCAGCTGAAGGAAATCCTTGCCTGCAATTTTGTCAACTACTCAGGATGCTGTGAAAAATGGGAACTTGTGGAAAAAGTGAGCAGACTATACAGAGAGAATGAAGAGAACCACAAGACACGTAGGTTTATACTTTATTTCTGTTTTCTTAAGACAACTGAGTTTCTGATTTCCAGTTTCTGCTTTGGTTCTGCCAGTGGAAGAACTCGGTATCTGAACTTGGTCTGCTCTGCTGGAACATGTGGAAAATGTGTTTTAACAATGCAGGGTGCCCCCAGAGTAGCTGAACATGGCTGTAGTGATGAAACAAAGTTTTCCAGGATTGTGCTGGTTTTTTGAGACTTCCATAGCTTGGAGAGCTCAGCTTCATAGTGAAGGTAAAATTGCACAACCGAGAACTGGTTCCTCAGAGAACTGAAACTTGGCACCACTTCCATGTGCTTTGCTGGGTTTCACAGGGCATTAGCCAGAGCTGCTCTGTAGCCATGCAGATCAGGGCACTTCGTGTCTGTTACTGCAGAATTAAAAGCTACAGTGGAAAAGGTCCAAGTGCTTTGGTCTCAGTTCACATTTTCATGATAAATCTTGTGGTTCTGTGGCTGCAGCTCAGTGGCTGCTGTTCTACCCTCTGCTCCATGCTGTGGTTGGAGTCTTTCATTGTGTAATTTGTCCTTCGACCAATTCCTGCTCACACAAAATTTGGGGGAAAAAACTTTGAACTTAAGATTTATTTTTTTCACCATGAATTGATGGAATGTTCAGTTATTGATGGGGATGGTGACTATTTGCAATGAAACTTGACAGGTTGTGTTCACTTCTGCCACCTTTATGGCCTACTTAAGGCTTCCACTTCTTAGTCTGCTTTATTATTATTGTGTTTAATCTTCTGAGGAAAAGTGTTCTGCCAAACAGTGAGCTCTGAGATGGAAAATCAACAAGCTCTGAATTTTAATCCAGCATGTTATTTCACAGTCATTACATTCTGAATAGAAAATAGTTTCTTGAGCTTAAGGAATAAAGCCAAATATTGGATAGTCACTCGAGGGGCTTTCTAGTTCTTAGTTCTTTGGAAGAATATAGATTAATTTGTAGCTGGGGCTTAAAAAAGTTCATGTGAGGGGATGGAGGCTGGCTAGGCTGGAAGTGCCCTGGCTCTGCAGGGCCCAGAGCCATGCCCTCCCTCTGTGTTGGTTTGCAGAGGGGGAGAGGATGCAGCTGAACGAGGACGATGACAGCCTGTGCCGGATCTGCATGGACGCCGTGATCGACTGCGTGCTGCTGGAGTGCGGCCACATGGTCACCTGCACCAAGTGCGGCAAGAGGATGAGCGAGTGCCCCATCTGCCGCCAGTACGTGGTGCGGGCCGTGCACGTCTTCAAATCCTAGCCCGGGCAGCGTCCTGGCGCCAGGATCCCTGGGGTGCTGCACACGGGCACACGGCAGCCTCCGTGCTTTGGTTCAACTCGGCCCTTGCAACAGCAAGATATACAAGTTGGGGAAAGGTTTTTCAAGCAGCTCCTGCAGCACAGGGCTGGGCAGGCCCAGGCCCTGCCCCACTGACCTTACAGCCCCACAGATTGTTGGAGTCAAACTGTTTACAGCAGTTCTTGCTCTCTTCTGAAGAATCTTACCTGTCCTTACGCATTCAGCACTCGGCAAGTGGTCAGTAAAAACCTCTGCTTGAGCCTATTTGTTCTCTAGTGCATTAAAAGCAATGAATATATCAGTTGATTATTCAGCTTTTCCCTATGGATAGAATGTATCTGTTTCGGCAGCCTGGCTGGTGCTGGTGTCGGACGCAGCTTAGGAAGCACTGCCATGAACTGTTCCTGCACAGAAGCCCTTAAGCAGTCTTGCTTTATGCTGATTGCTCCCTCTGAATGTCTGTCATGACACGTGTGCTGTCTTGGCTGTTCTCTGTCAGTGTATGAAACACTCCATCACTTTGCAGGGCTCAGGGGCCACCACTGGGCTCTGTCTGGTGGGCTCCAAAAACCAGTTACTGAGTGATTTTTAGTTTAGGAATAAACTATTTTTTTAAGAAGGGGTACTGTAGGTAAACCATGTTAGTGTGGTCCTTCATCTGCTCATGCCTGTTGTAACTATTAATCTGTGATGATTGTACTCCATGTGCTGACAGCCTGATGTTACTGTGAATCCTGATCAGGGGCACCATCTCCTGCTGCTAAGGTGGAATGTACAGCATTACTAACCTTAAGTAGGGGAGGGGGAGGCTGGAGCAGTTTTTGTTTAAAATCTCCTGTTCACAGACTTTTACCCAAAGCCAAGTCACCCAAACCAGCTTCCCAGGGCTGCTGAGGACCCTGTATTGCTGTCAGCTCTTGCACCAGGGTCAGGCTTTGTGCCATGAGCTGGCGTCCAGGTCCTCTTGGAGCAGGAAGTGTAGGGTCCCTCCCTGTAGGATGTCTGTGAGCAATGACCTGGGGAAGGGATCAGCAAGAGGAGC
Organism: Oenanthe melanoleuca; assembly: GCF_029582105.1. NCBI lineage: Eukaryota > Metazoa > Chordata > Aves > Passeriformes > Muscicapidae > Oenanthe > Oenanthe melanoleuca. The sequence goes on from NC_079349.1 coordinate 2,707,852, forward strand.
TGGGGATGAGAACAGGATCCCTGTGCCCCAAGCACAGCCACGACTGGGATTGGTGAAAGTTCACTGTAAAAAAAGAGGTGAGGAAGGACCACGTGTGTCCAATTATTCTTTAAGCAGAGTTGATTAAAGGTACGTCTCCTTTGATTCCCCGTGTGGCAGCAACGCTCCAGAACCAAGGCTGTGCCTGGCTGAGGGTGTAGCACCTGAGAACTGGACCTGTGCTGCACTGGCACCTGCTCTTACCTTCGTGAAGTGTTAGACTGGCTTGGAAGAAAAAGCCGCTCCTCCTCACACAAAACACAACTCCAACCTCTACTGCATATTTTTCAGAAGGGAGCAAACCTCTCAATGGCTTTATTTTTTAGAAGTAACTTTTTAATGGTACTTAATTCCTGGAGTCTGTCCAGAGGGGAGGCTAATGAAGACAGACGTGCCCTCGCTGTTATTTCCATGCTGCTCATTAGCCACTCAAGCTTAATAAAGATGGGTGATGGGCTCTCTCAGCCTGTGTCTCTTTTCTTACCCAGTCTGGGCAGTGCTGGGGGTTACTCAGCTCCAGTTTAAATGTTCTCAAGCTGCCAGTGCTCCTGGAGCCTGAGCTGGGCAGGTCCCTGCTGGAGGAATGGAGATGTGGATGTAACGATGCCCTGGAAAATGCTCAGAACCCTGAGCCAGAGCTGCCTGCAGCCACTCCCCCCCTGCCCCGACAGAAACGTGCAGAGCCAGCACCTGTTTTTGTACAATTGTTTATACAAATTCAACAAAGGTAAAACTGCATCAGGAAGGTCTACGAAAACAACACCGTACAACAATGGCACTTATGAATGCAGAATTTTACAATCAGGAAATAACCATGTTATAAACCTTAAATGAGAACTCAACTCACACTTCAAAGAAAGAGAGACTACGTTTGACCATTTATTCTACTGCTGGACTCACTGTATAAATTAATTTTTATATTGAGTACAAGAGCTCATGCTACAGAGTGAAACCCTCCTATGTGCAAAAGCTGAAATTGGAATTTTTTTAAAATTTTGAGAAAAAGGTGATTTCTATACAGATAAAAGTGTTTTACTTCAACTATAATTTACACCTTATTTCCACAACATGCTTATGTCACTTCTGAAGTATACAAAGCAGGATATAAACTTCCATTAAAACATGCTTTAAGTTGAAAGTATGAACCTACTTTTCCTGACCTGGGCACGTTTGTAGATAGATACTGCCTACGAAGTATAGGTTAAGTTCTCGCCTACCATAAGTAAAGATAAAAATTGGCAATCAAAACCGAAACACTGGTAATGCATTCAAACATTGCATAAATAATTTTTAAACAATTTTTGTACAAAAATAGTTCTGCATAATGTAAGATGTAACAAAACAAAACGTGTTAAGAAGGCAGAAATGCAGTGCGTGGTCCACTTAAATGACACCAATTTTTTTTTTTTCTTGTTTTAAGAAATGAAAAGCAGAAATCAAATTTACACTACCAAGCACATGCTGTGGTATTTTAAATAACAGTATTTCTTGGAGCTCAGTCCTCTTCCAGGGTGTGAACAATTATCATCGGTAACAGTCGCCTTATGAATTTGCATAAGAGCCAGTGCAGGACATCCCAGGTGGACTGAATTAGTGGCACAAGTTGAAATTCTTAACATGGGTAGTTTCACGTTGTTCTCTCCTCAACAAGAGTTGTAAAATCCAATCGCGGCATTTTCTGATATTCCAAGTTCCCAATTGAAAATAAAATCCCTACATGTTCTTAGTCCCTTCCCCCCCTCGCCCCAGTATTTACACAAGTCCTTTAACTAACTCAGTTTTTGCAGAAGTTTTTCTTCCACCTGCCCGAACTGGACACTTACGGACATCTCTGCTATGAACTGCTCACAGCCCTCCTTCGTCACTTGCTTGCAGTACCTCAGGTCAATCTGGCAGATATTCCCACAACGTTTGAAGTAAGACAGGCACTGGTCAGTGACCTTATTGCAGTCTGGGGAGAGCAGAGGGGAGCAGCTCAACACTCCAGCACAGAAAAATCCCCACACCTCCATCCCCATCCCCAGCAGAGGAATCCCTGCCAGCTCCACTGCCCATCCCCATCCCCCAGCTGTTGTGTAACCCATGGGATCAAGCCAGGCAGACCAGATGTGCAGAGCAAATCCCCTGGGAGGATGAGTGTGGATACAACACCTCCTGGCAGCTGTGGGGCCATTTCCACCAGCAGCACATGCAGCTGCTGCCAGGGAGTTGCAGCAGGAGCAGGGCAGGGGCTGGGTCACACCGCCACAGCTCTGATGCCCTGGCAGTTCCCTCCCCACAGCCTCACCTGATAAATTAATCTCCGTGAGCGAGTCGCGCGTGGTAGTGCCCACGGCGGTCAGCAGGTTGATAGACTGATCTGTCACGTGGTTACAGTAACTGAGGTTGAGTTTGGAGAGCAGGGGCATGTGGCGGATGATGAGGCGCAGCGACGCGTCCGTGATGTCCAGCCCGGCCAGGCGCAGCTCCACGATGTTCCGCAGCTTGCTGCGGTTGTCGATCTGACCTGCGGAGCAGAGGCACAGCTCAGTCCCACAGCCCCCAGGAAACGCACCGTGACACACAACGCTGCTGCCCTGGCTCAACCTCACACGCTTTTGCCTGTCTGGAGCTTTGGAGGGAATATCAGCGGGAACACTTGTCTATTTTTGGAACAGGCATGTGGACAAAGCCACCTCCTGATTTCAAAACAAAAGGGATGAAAGTAACTGCAGGGGCCCAGCGGAATTACAAGTTGGGAATAAGCAGTAGGCTGTGCAGTGCATGCCAGAAAGCAGATCTGATTTGCTCAAAATTTCACCTGAGCTGAAATCCGGGCGAATGTGGCATGACCCACAGAACTGCTCCTTCCCTGAACTGGAAGAAAGTGTTTCCATACTCTCTAAAGTACACCCGTTGCAGCCTGAAGAGAAGAAAGTCAGACAGAAAACCAGCACAGTGGCTCAGGTGACGGTTCAGCAGCCAGAGAACATCCCCATCTCCCTGGGGCTCCATCAGGAGTGTTCCAAGTCACTTCCTCAAACTCCCCGAGGGCAGCATGGCCCCAGCCCTGCCGGGTTGGGCTCTGGGGGCTCCTGCCCGTTTGCTCCAGGAGGACTAAGCACAGAAGAGGCCCTGGGTGGGACGGGGCTCCCGGCTCCTCCCGCTGTTACCTGGCCGGTTGTCCGTGGGCGGGGACAGGAGGTCTCTCATTTGTGCGTCTTTCAGTCCTTCTGCCCACTGCACGTCCAGAGTTCGCAGCAAGGGACAACTGGAGCTACAAAGTGCCGACACTGCTATCCATGAGCACCCTGATAACAGCAGGTCCCGCAGACCTGCGGGTACAGAACGGGTTGGAGCACTGTGACCTTCCCAGACACACCCCAGTGACCTCCACGGCACCCCCAGGCTGCTCTGAGCACAGCCCCCTCCTCCTGCCCAGCTCTCCATCTGTCCCACCACCTGCAACTTCACTCCTTGCCCTGTCCCCTCAGCCCTTTCCACAGCAGCATTCAGCACTTACTGAGCAAGATCTTCCTCCAATTATTTTAACTGAACATGTCAAGTAGTCACAAAAAACAATTTTGGCTGATTTTACTGACCCAAAACTGACCCCAAAGTTTTAACCCACTGATGCTTCATGTTTACACATCTCCACCCCTCCTAGTAGAGTCTACTCCTCTTCTAGGCCACCCCAGTCCCTGGAGACTTTCCCCAGAGGTTGCAGTTTAGACACAGACTGGTTTGTGATTTGGTGATGAAAAGACATCACTTACCTGGCAGTCTGTTGATAAGCCAACTCAGCTGCTTTTTAGATATATTTGTCCAGCTAAGATCAAGGGTTACAGGCTGTCTCCTAATAATGCCACTAAGCATAAGTGGAGTGATGGATTTACAATGGTTTAAATCTATTTTGGTCCATAATCTTTTGTCACAGCACCTACCCAAAAAGAAAAAAAGCCAACAGCACTTAATTTGGCACTTGTTTGGATTTTGGTAAGGCTTAAAAAGGTGTCATTAAACAGTAGGAAAAACTACAGCATTGAACTGAGAATTGCAAAAGTAAGGCCAAGTATTGCAAAAACCCCACACAATGTTACAGAAGTTTCAAGTTTCTCCATCAAATATATCCTGCAATAAAGCATGGAATTATTTCTACAGAATTACAAGTATCTTTGGATCCCATTTTAAGTTATCCCGGCACTTACTAAAATCCATTTTATAGCCCGAAGACAAGTTACCACTCCTTTCTTATATTTTGACTATGAAGTCTGATTTAAATAATATGCCCATTTCCTCTGTTTTCCTTGCTTAAAACCAGTGGATTTGGGAAAACAGATCCTCCCTCTCCTGTTGTGTGTTTGTGTTATCCCTATCCATGTGGATTATGTGTATTTTTGTTCTTTATGGTTCTTAAAGGACAACACCAAGTCCTGATGAATGTGTCAGAGTCTGCTTTTTTTTTTTTTTTTCAATCAGCAAATACTGTATTTAAGTAGAAAATGGATTTAGCATGTTTCAGTGACACCAAGCAGCCCACGGAGGAGACACTCCACACACATCACCTCACACTGAATTATCAGCCTCTCTACTTTGTGCATGTTTATTTTGCAGGCTGTGCTGGAAAGGAGCCTATTCCAGTCTGTCTGCCCTTGTGCACGGCAGGAACCCAGGACAGGAGTCACCAGAGCCACAAGGCTTCACTGGAACCTGTAAATCTGCACTGAAGCTTCTGCTGCTGCTGTGCAGCCACAGCTGTGTCAGGGCCACGCGGTACCGAGCACAAGGGACATGCTGTGAGCAAACAGCACCAGAGGATTCCTGCAGAATGTGCTCTGCTGGCACAGGAACAGGGAACAGGCTGGCTCTCCACGTACCCTCCACAGGGAGACAATCAGCACAGCCCTTGAGAGGAGCACACGGTGGGATCCTCACTATCTCAGTAGGTATTTAATAGCTGAACTGCACAAATGCTGGCAGTCAGGAAGTGCTGGGGCAGAATGACACAGGGCTGAGCCGGCCTGGCTGTTCCAGCAGCAGGAACGCCGCGGTGTCTGACTCCAGCACAGGCTGATCTGGAGCCGGCACGCTGACGCCGAGGCTGACACTCACAGCTCCATCAGAAATGCTGGAAATGCTGCTCCTGAGAAAGCAACCTGAGACCTGCCCCTTGGGCCTGGGCTCACCAGAGCCCCATGATCAGCCCACACCATCACCCGCTGCCCTCCCTGCCCATCCCGCCACACCTCGTGTCCCGCCCTCCTTACCATCTGTTCCAGGTCTTGCAAACTCTCATACAGATGCACAAGTCCCTATGACTGAGGTAGCTAAAGACAGCCATCCAGACTTCCCTCTGCATCACGTGGGCTGCCCCGTCATCCAGGGGCAGCGAGTCCGGAGGGGGGCTGATGGGAGGAGGCCGGATGACGTGCCGCTCCATCTGGATGCACTTGGGGGGCGACAGCGAGGGCGGGGGCCGGGCGATGCCGCGGGGGGCGCTGCGCAGGCTGGGCATCAGCTGGTGGTGCCTCAGCTCCCGGGGAGTCCCGTTCAACCCTTTGCTGAACCTGTGGAGTCTCTCGCTGTTGTTCAACGCGCGCTTGGGTTCCTCGTTCTCGCTCTCCGGTTCAGATTTGATGGGTTGGTGGTTCTCATTGGCAAGGCTGTTCTCGGTTTTTTGGATCTCCTGGTTAAGCTCTTTGCTGAGCTCCTTGCTCAGTTCCTTATTGGGAAGCCGCCTTTTCCTCCTCATCTTGAACTTCTTCTTGTCCCTGGGCTCGGCGCCCTCCGTGCTGGGCCCTGCTGTGGGCGAGCTGGACCGAGACTGGTCGCTATCCTTGGACCTGGGGGGGGCTTCTGGCAGCTCATCCTCGGGCTCCTGCTTGAGGCGCCGCAGGGGTTTGATCATGGCAGTTCGGTCATCGGGGGCCTTCCATGAGCGCCGCTGCAAGGACAGACAGACAGACAGGGCTGACTGTGGGGCCAGGCTGTGCTCAGCAGCGCTCCCAGCAGCCTCCCCATGTGGATGCTCCACACAGGAGCCCTGCCCGGGGCTGGGCCCCCTGCCAGCACCGGGCCCCACCCATCCCAGCACCATCGCAGCACATCCCGCCCCACCCATCCCAGCACCAATCCCAGCCGGGCGCAGCCACCGGCCAAAGGTTTCGAGTTCAAGAGGCAGCAGGAATGAGGAGTCCAGCTATTGGCTCCCTGGACTCCAGGAGTGATAAATGGACTGATTCACCCTGCAGATTCCTGCACATTCCAGGGCCTTGCCCATCTCTTGGGTAGACCATTTACACACACATCAGCAGCACACCATGGACAGCTTTGTCCCCAGGAGGAACCCAGGCTTGGGCCACACCCACTGGGAACCCACATCAACACTGCCCAAGTGCCCTCACACATGGCCATTCCAGGGCCATTCACAGAACCTCTGGAATCACAGCTGCCATCCTGGCTGCTGGACACCCTCAGCCTCCTTTAGATGCTCCTTTAGACCCAAGCAAACCCTGGCCATCCCCTCCAATGCCTGCAGAACAGGGAATGTGACACCCCAGGACTGCTGAGCCCTCACAGGGCACTTTCCTCCTACCCCAGTCCCTGCACCCAACAAACAGCTCTGCACTCACTCCCACTCATCCACCCCCCTCCAATTCACCAGGCTGTGAGAGACACAAACTGAGGCCCAGGAAGGCTTCAAGTCTAATCTGATCAGCACAAGCAAGAGAGAAGTCAGCAGCTGTGAAAATGGAGTAGCTCTAATAAGGAGATCTGGACTGGCAAGGAGAGAGAACTGCTGTGAGCACCCTTGTTGTGTCAGAGGACCTGTGATTTCTCTTTCCCAATAAACTAACTGGATCAAGGCAGTGGCTGTGTTCCCAAGTTTCAGCCCCTAGTGCACGGTGGAGAAAGCTGATCACCCTGCCTTTAAATTAACATATTATAAAGGGGGAAGTCACAGGAAGTTAATGACGGGTTAGAACATTACTGCACCAGCCCAGTGCAGCTCCCAGCACTCTCACACAGGGCACTGATGGGTGCTCTGCTCACAGGCACTGGAATTCTGTGATCATACCAGGCTGTGGGAGGGCAGCAGTGTGCCAGGACATCCCTGGCTCTCTGGGGGGAGCAGGGACTCCAGGATGTGCTGTGGCACAGCCTGCTGAAGGGCTGAGTGGCAGAGAGTGTTCAACCACACAGGGAGAGCCAAATATCAGTGTAGCAACAGATTTTTATTTCTTGGGTCATCACAACACAACTGGTGCTGTATTTTAATACAGGACACCAGAAGAGAAAATATAAACCCAGACAGTGCAGCTGAACTATCCTGGAGTTAAAGGTTTCCATAAGAGAGAAGGATTCTGTAATTTCAAGATGTAAATGGGATGAAGTTTGTTTTCTTCTCCATAGTTTAGCTGTTGAAATAATGCAAAAAACCCAAACATGTTTGTTGTGTTGTGTGGTAATGTGATACCCACAGTGCCTTCCTCACTGGGGGAGTCCAAACAGATGGGAAAAGGAAAGCATGGCCAGCAAGCAGGTATGCATGAACTGCTACAGTGAATTTTGCTCTCTCTCTACCAAAGCAGCCCAAATCCCTACACTTGCCATCCTGCAGCATTCCCACTGTCCAGCCTTGCAGGACTGACTGACTCCCACCCCTGGCAGCTTCACAGGCAACACCAGTCCAGCCACTGATTCTGATTTTACAGTCATCATTTTGGAATCTACATGAAAATCCAGTGTCCCTGCCCGGCCTGAGAGCCCAGACTGTCATGTTCAGGGCTGAGCTGCCTACACACTGCTGGGAGCAGCTCCTGCTCCCTGCAGGCACCCGAGGTGTCCTTTCCAGAGGCTTCCCAGGTGGCACAGCCCCAAAACAGCCCCAGAACAGCTGCCAGGCGCCACCACGTGGAGAGACATGAGAAGGCTTCCATGAAAAATTGATTTTCACCTTGCTCCTACTCTGAGCACCTTGTAAAGACTTTTCAGTTGAAGTGGGTTTTCCAGTATCTTGAATAAAACAACAGCCATAGCCCAGTGTTTTTTGTCTCTGAACATCAACCTGAGTGTCCCCATCCAAGCCCCTGTCCTGTCAGAACAGCAGCTTTTACCAGAAGGGTAAAACACTGTTCCTCTGGGAACAGTCTGAGATTTGGGGAAGAGCTCTGAGGCAGGAGAGCAGAGCCCCCAGCCCCATGAGCAGGGGCTGTGCCTTACCCGTTTTCTCATTGTGGGCTCCTGGGACTTCTCGAATTTCCGCTTCCTCCACAGATGCACCTCGTCAGACTTTCTCCTCAGGATTGAGTCAACTGGAGCCTTTTTGGAATGTTCCTCCGATTTCCGCCGTGGAGTCTCCTCGCAGTCCCCTTTCCTTTTGGCAGCATCTGGCACCTCCTTGTTGTCTCTGTTGATTTTCTGCTCCTTCAGCAGCGAGCCCGGGAGATTTGATGCGTATTTAAATCCTGGTCCGCGCTTTTGCTTGTACGCCAGAGAGACACAAAACACAAACCAACTTTATACCTCGTGCACCTCCCAGCTCTTTATGCTGCCACCAGCACTCCAACGCTGGTGGGCTGGTCACTTTATAACTCACAAAATGGTTAGTTAGGAGTTAAAAGTTTTAATTTTTCTGAGGTTATTTTTCTAACTACACACTTGCAAGTGTCTGTCTCGGTCTGCAAATAAATGATGTTGCGCTAATTCCGACAGACACTCCACATTTTGCATAATTGCTTGTGAATTTTTAATTTCAGGGATTTTCACTGTCAAAACTAACGTGCAGCAGTGCACAGAACTAACCTAAATATTCCCCAGGTGCTGGGTGAAGTGTTGGTACAAGTATACAAAAATGATTGAAGAATAGAAAAGCTGTGAGTTTGCCTCTTTCAACTCATCATGGAATGAAGCCTGGAATGGTTGGGGTTGGTAGGAACCCTGAAGATCACATCATTCCAACCCCCCACCATGGGTAATTAAGAACAAAACCCAAATTAAGCACCAAACCAAAAGCTGCTATTGGGCTAAAGTCTATCTACAAGCCAGAGGGAATGCTTAAGGTTTTGTATCTCATTCCAGCACCACTTATTCCCATTAAACTCACTTTTCCAGTTTTCCCTGCGTGGTTGCACTTTGGACACTCCCAGCAGTTGGGCAGCTCATCGTTAACCACACCATCCGATTCCTTCACCTGTGGGGAGACACAGCCATTCACACCTGTGCTGCACAAGCAGGAAGGTGTTGATCACCCCAAGGCACATTGCACAGCTCCTTGTTTTGTGGGATGGACTGCAGCCCTCCCAGGGTAGCAGAGGCACAGGGCTGAACCCCTCGATGGTGCAGGAGGAAGGGACATTGACCAAACCCATCTGACAAAGGGCTCAGCTCTGGACTTTCCATAATATGGGTCAGTGACAATCCCAATTCACACAATCTGCTCTTAAAACAACAGCAGAGAACCCCCCCAAACCCAGGGCTGTGATTGCATAATCTCCAAACACCCTCCCACACCTCAGGTGTGCAGAGCCCTGTCCTGTGTCCCCCCAGAGAGGCACAGCCTGATCCCTGCACAGGCAGGGCTCTCCCATCCATGCCCTCACATCCATTAATCCCAGGGGCATTTTTAGCAGCACAGCACCCTGCACTGTAATCAAGTGTTCCTTAAAATACTTTTCTTTCAGGATCAGAACTAGCAGTCCCAGGCTGCAGCCCTTCAGCCCCTGTGCCAGTGGGGAGGGTGCTGCCAAGGCAGCTCAGAACAGACACGTTTGTTCACAGCACTGGACACACAGAGGCATTTCCAGATCCTCAGTCAGTGTAAGGGACAAAGGCTGATGACTTCACTACCTCCAACACTGGCATTCTGCTTCCTGAAAGAAACTTATGCTTAGTGTTGTTACACTCCAGCAAAAGCACAACCCTGCCCTACACAGCTGGAATGCTCCTCATTTCTGGATTATCACACAGGAGCCTGGAGTGCTTTCTAAACAGGGAACGAGCCTTTCAGAAAAGACATTTTTGTGAATGAAAAGCAGAGCTAAGATACACCCTCCACACAAACACACTCATTGATGGCACATTCCCACTTAAGGGTTTTGTTACATATTCAGAAACAAAAAGCTTGGGGGGAAAAAAAGAAAAATATTGATTTATTACTATTGTAGACAACAAAAACATGCTGCTGTCCAGAGTAACAGCTGGGCACTGGCAGCAGCAGTGTGGCTGCAGGATACAGGAACAAGCACGGGCAGGGATCTGCAGATTTTTCATGTTTCTGAAACATTTCCTCCTCTCCTCCTAGCACAGGGAAAAGGCACTGGCTGTGCAGGAGCAAGCCCTTGGATTTAGGAACTGCTTCCTCCAGTCCCTGAGCCAGACAGCAGCCATTCTAGTTTCACCATCCAGTGAGAGTGATGACATGTCAGTCTCTCAGCAAGACTCCTGGAGTTAATAAATAAGTAAATGAAGTGGGCAGAATTTAAATACTGGTTTTATCACAACTGTGTGCCTTTGAACCTTCTTTCCCATGGTAGGTGTAAGATACTTCAGGAGTTGTTGTATACATCTCTGCCTCAGGGGAACAATTCCTGGCCCAAGCCCAAGTTGGGAACAAGTTATTTCCCGCACTGAATATAGAACAAGTGCTGCTGAAGGGAAAGCATTACAGCTCTGTCCCCTCTGTGAAGTTTAAGGAACTGAACAGATGTGAGGAACTGTAAGCAAACTAATTAGACACACACAAACCTGCCACTGAATCTGTCCCAAGCCTTTCAGGCTGGGTGGGAGCCAGTTCTGAGTGTTTGCTGCAAACAGCAGGTGGGTGTCTGAGGCACAGCGTGGGGCGTCACAGAAACCTCCCTGCAGCACGAGGTCAGCAATTCACATCTCAACATGAGACCTCGTGCTGGGGACTCCACTTGGGAGGGATATGGAGACCCCAGGATGCTGATATTCACTTCAATTGTTATCACTGCATTCAGCTGAGATGGAAAAGAACAGGCTCCTAGTGGAGAAAGGAACCTTCTCCCTAAGAAAAGGGCATCAGATGCTGCACTCAGACATGCTAGCCAGCAATACCAGCAATTTGAGATGAAGCAAGAAAAATTCACCACTCTTGGTTCAACTCAAACTCTCTAACAATGCAAGGCAGTGTTCATCCCAAAATCTCATGAGCTCCCTCTGGAAGCAGCCTTGTGCTTGCGAAACTCTCACCAAGATCATTTTCATAAGAAACCTGTTCAGCAAAACAAGCATTTGTGGTGTGGTATTTTCAAGGAAAGAAGGATGTCAGGAAGCTCCTGTGACACTTCTGAGCACATGGAACATCCTGGGAACATCCTGGTTGTGCCCAGCACAGCTCCAACACCAGCACTGCAGCTGCTCTGGTAGCCAGGGCCCCAGAGAAGCCCCTCAAGGCTCAGTGTGCCAGGGCACAGATACACCTGAGTCACCCTCAATCCAGCTCCTCAGAGAGTTGGCACTGCTGTGTAATGGAGAAAAACCCCCAGAACATGTACAGCCTAATCAGGGAGCTGGAAGAGGATGGACTTCAAACCACAACTAACCTGCCCTGGAGAATAAATCACTCCCTGCCTGCACCAAACTACTCCACAAGCTCTGGGAAATGCATCTTGGAGGGAATCCACTCCACAGGAGAATAAGCCAGGAAGGACATCTGCCCTTCACTGATCAGTTAATTCCAGTCTCCCCCAACAGTGTATTTGCCAGGCACTGAGCTGGAGATGCCCAGCAGTTCACAGGGTGCAGTTTCCCAAGTGGGACAGGAAGGCACTTTCCCTCTGGGCAGGGGAAGCAGCTGCCCTGGGGCTGGGGCTGCATCAAAGGCTATTTATGGGCTCCAACCTCAGGGCTCAAGGGCTCCAGCATGTAAACATGGCAAGATTTCTGTCTTGCAGGAAATCATGGAACCCAGGAATAAAAAGCAAGGAAGGACCCAAGGACCCATTTTCCTTTTTCTGTTCCACTGAGCAGTCTCATCTCACCTCCCAAGATCATTCTGAAATTCTACCAGTGCTCTTTTACCTCAGGAAATAAACAGCACCAGTTACCAGTTATCCATCATTTCAGCTTAGCAGAAGCACTGAGAAATCAAAATACAAGACACACAAGGCACACAGTGAATCTCCCAGTGCTTAATTGTCAGGAGCACCCAAAGCAACACTGCTCCTAGTTACCAGAAGAACACTCAAACACCACGCACGTGTAAGAGAACAAACAGCACTTGCCTGACTTCACAGAACTGACCCACATCCTGTACTAGTCCCAGATGTAGTCTGGGAGAGGAAATCATACCTGAGCTGCCCTAGACAACAACTGTCCTCTGAACTCAGCCCTGAGGTGCCACTGACACTACAAAAGCAGAGATGGAGGTGCAAGAGGCACTTCCAGCAACGGCTGGAATAGCAAAGCAGCTGAAATTAAGGTACCTCTGAAAATGAGCAGCTCCTTCCTCTGCTTAATCAGCCCCCAAAGTTTTGTTTTAAGCAGAGCCAAACAAGCCAAGCTCCTTTTCGGAGCCCATCTGTGGCAGGAACTGAGCACCAGCTCCATGAATCAGGGAAAAGGCACAGCTCTGGTTTGCCAGCTCCCCACGTTCTGCTCTAATAAATGACAGCACAGAGCTTGGTGCAGCACCATGTACAGCTCAGGAGAAATGAAAGGCCAGGAGAGCTTCACCACAGGCCTGCATAAGGAACACACACCTCTCCTCCCAGACACCCCAGAAGGGGCCAAGTGCTGCTTTCTGGGGCACGGTGTGCAAGAACACATTTGCTTTGGCAAATCACTTTAACCATAAACAAATCAGCAACAGGAAATGGCTGATCAGCTGAAAGAAACAAGCTCTGGAGAAAGGCAGCTTCTAAATGCTAATGCAGGAAGATATGCCCAAAATGACACTTTTGTTACTAGCAAAGAATACAGCTGCTCACAGGACTCAAGTCAGCCAAGGGTGAGCACTCCTGCAGCCTGACACTCGCTCAGGCTGCTCTCCAGAGCTGCACTCTTCCTGCTCCAACATTTGCTCCTCACATCTTTAGTGCCAGCTGCCACCCTAAGGCACATCTGTGCCTGGACCTCCATGAGCAGCCAATTGCTCATCTGCACTTCATGGGATTCAGGAAGAAGCTAGTGCCATGGACTTGGGAATATCTCACCCTGAAGCACAGGCAGCGTGCTCTGCCTTCCCAAGTGAAACACCTCAATTCCTGAAACAAGGGGCAAAAAGAAAGAAACAAACCCACAAGATCTTCACATGCACACACACTCAGGGGATGTCCCCAGCCAGGGTCCCTGCTCCATCAAGGAGCCGGCCTGCTGCTCAGGGCTGTGCGTGCCACAGATCTCACCCTGCTCCTCACACCAGCTCTCTGCTCACTTACTCATCTGTCCAAAGATAAAAACCTAAAAGCTTCCCAATTTCTGTGCACCACTTTTACATTAAGGTGATAACTAATTCAGCTTTTGTTGCCAACGTGTATCACATCCTTGTACTCACCTTAAGGCATCCTGGGTGTATGATTTCATTACAAATGGAGCATTCCATTAGCATGAGATTAAACTTGCTCTCCTCCTCTTCCACAGTGTCCTCTTTCCCAGCTTCTCCACACACCAGACACACAGCAGTATGAGGCAGCACCGGCTGTTTATGTAGCAGAAAGAACCGATCAAGACATGGAAACACACGAGCTCAATGTGCATTTACAGTATCCTCACTTCAAAGAGGGGATAAATAGGGATTAATTGTGCTAACTGGCATGAAGGCAAAAAGACCTGATAACAAATTAGAGCTGGGTACCAGACCAAGCTCCACAGGACACCTTTCACCCAAGTGCCCTCCCTGCAGCAATACAAGTTCAGGGAACCTTACCGGGATGGATGAAAATGCATTTTTGGTGGGTTCCTTGAATCTGGGAGCTGACACAGATATTGGCATGCAAGTCACTTCACCAGTGTACAATGGGAAGGGAAAGAAGCAACCTAGGACATCACTATTCACATCCATTAGGCTCCACAATCCAAGTAGCAATTTGGCAGCTCCCCTATTCTACAGGCAGGGCAGACAGATGTTATGGGACCTGATCCAGGTCTCTCAGCAAGCCCACAACAGAACCAAGAACAGCCCTTTTCCTGACTGGCAGTCCATTATCCAGGGCCCCGCTCCTAACCTGAGCACTACAAAAAGCTCTGCTCACTTAGAAAGAGGATTCTCTCCTGCAAGTGTCACAAGTGAGATCATACAGATTTTTTTCTTTTGCTGAGGCAGAAAAGGAAGTGCAGCATCTCACATATCTGTCACCCATGTTAGAGCACTGAATGCCACTCTAATTAAAAAGCCACCTTTTTGCTAATGATTAACAAAATTCTGGTTTGCAGCAATAAGGTATAAACCTCATTACAAAAAAGAAAAGGAAGATCCTAAGGTGCTCACGAAGGGAAGTGCAACGGATTAGGATGCCAGTCCTTAACTATTGCAGAGCCAGAGATAGAGATGGGGCTTTTCCCAGCAAGGATCTCTTGTGGAAGGAATGAATAAATCCCTAAGAGAATACCTGCACACCAACCCAAGTTTCAGCATCAACAGTGCATCTGCAGCAAGTTTCAGGCAGGGGGAAGCCCAGCTGCAGAGAGCCATTAGAGCCCAGAGCACTTTGCAAAGGCAGTACAATTTTTCTTGCTGGGAGGAAGGCAATCTCCTCTGTGCCACCACTGCCTGTCCCACGGATGGGATGGAGCAGCAGCTGTGCTGTCACCAGGTGTCCCAGCCCCAGGCTCCCCTCAGAGCCATTCCATGCAGCAGTGTCCCAGGCACTCCTGCTTCCCTTCCTGATGGAACTGGTGATGCAGAGGAGGTTCCTGCTCTCTGAACAGCAGTACCAAAAGCCTCTGAAGGCTTCTGAGCTTAATGAAAGTCTGTCTAGTTAATATTGTCAATGTTATTAACCAGGGCAAGCACAATCCCAGAACTGTAGGGATCATTACTTCCATACAGCTTCAGCATCTTGCAGGAGTATTTTTGGCTGGAAGCTGCTGGATATACCACAATATATTACTGCTGAATTGTTAGAGAGCAAGGGCAAAACCAACAGGATTGCTAACAGAAATGTAAAGCACCTTGAAAATTACAACACTTCAACACCTTAATTTTCTGGGCCTTTGCTGCTTTAAGAATTTGTAACAGATTCCGTGATATTTGAACCAACCTAGAAAGTGCAGAGAAGTCACTGTCAGTGTGTGTGGGGTGGGACAAGTAACCAGAGACCCCTGGTACCTCTGTCCTAACTGGAAGTAAAACTCTAGGTACCAAGAAGATAAATAAATCTTCACTGGAAGACAGAGGATGACTACACTCACCTAGAAGAGAACCCAGATCATCTCCAAAATGCTCAGCCTGTGTTACTGAGAGTGAAACAGCTTAGTCTGAAAGTTTCCTTCATCAGTGAGGATGAGAAAGCACACTGCAGCCCTAATTTAATCCTTCCACTAAAAAGGCAGCATGATTTCACTATTTCTTGCCCTTGGAGAATAATAAATTCTTCATCCATGCTGTTCAATTCATGCCACACTCCAGGAAATCAAGTGTTCAAAGAAAAGACACTTGAGCTGCAAAAGCACTCTGCAGAAAGGTGGATATTCCGTGTACTTTACTGAAAGATCCAGCGGCGCTGAACCCAATCCTCAGTGTCAGGAACAGTGCAGAGCCTGGTACAGGACATGGAGTGAGCTGCCAGGAGCACCTACTGGAAATCTTAAGTGCTTATCAGTTTTTTTATTAGTGTCAGGTGAAGTCATTTAATCCCTCCACCTTGGTCATCTCTTAAGAATTAAAAGAAAAACCCCCAAATATTAAGTGAAGGGAACTGTAATGAGAGAAATCAGTATAGATAGGGTGATATTTCAGTTATGAATAAACAACATTCCTTTCCTTAAAAATACAACAACAAAAGAAAACCAAACCCATAACAACAGCACAAACAAGTCCTTCTAAAGAATTAAAATAAAAACTAAAGCTGATTTTTAGCCTTGAACAGAGTAACTGCAGACATGAGACCTGAGAGGAAGCTCCACAAGTCAGCATGGCAACTGGAGATTCAAAAGCTGCTCGAACAACTTAATGGCAGATTAATCTGTCAATATTTGTTAAATAGAAAGCTAACACTAGTGACTCAAGAAGCTCCTCAGTAACGTATCACAGAAGCCCAGGAAACAACTGCCTGCTCACCCAGCTCTGATGCTCTTTCCCTGACAGCCATTTCCAGTCCCTAAGGAAGACAAGATCCTGCACTGATGGCTCTCTGCCTCATCCAGATCAGACCCTCTGCTCTATGCCAAAGTAAGAGCAAACAAACTGAAATTCAGATGAAGGGGAGCCTGGGGCTGGGGTCCTCAACACCAAAATCTTGGAGGCTGCCAGTTGAGGATTTCTCACACCTAATTTATGTAGATAACATGGCAAAGATGATTGCAGGGCAGCTTTTCTCAGGAAACTCCAACATCCAAACCAAACACACCTCTACGTCCTTTGAACCAGAACTTCCCACTCCTCCCCTTTTCCCCAGATCCCAGAGTTTGAGGGTGATTTGAGTGCTGATTTTTGATGTACTCACATCCTCTACTTCTATACTGCTAAAAGGAAAGCTGTCCTGTCAAGTTTTAGTGGCATTCTGGTTTAAGATTTGGGGAGGATGAGAAGCCCTGGGTAAGAAGGGATCTAAGCTAGGAGGGCAGGAATGACACGTTTTTGTCTGCTGCACTTTAGAGATGACTCCAAGCAGAGCTCACAGCCCCACACCTGGTGACCCAGGAGCCATGGCTGCAGGCCAGGCACACTTACAGCGATGCACTGCCTCATGATGCAGGACTGCTTCATCCTGCCGGGCCCCCCGAACTTCTTCATGTCCTTGCAGAAGTGGCACTCTCCGCACTCGGTCCGCAGACACGCCTCGCACTTGCGGCATCGCGTCCGGCGCCGCCGCGCCCCCGCCGTGCTCCGGTTGGCCGCGAGCTTCACCGCCGAGGCAGCGCCCAGCTTCCCCTTGGGCCGCCCCACCGCCCTGTTCTGGAAGAGACACACACACACACAGGGTCAGCGGCAGCCCCAGCTCCCGCTGAGCTCTGGCAGAACGACCGGCGCTATCAGAGCTGTGCACACACAGCAACGCTCAGCGGAGATACGCCATCGCTCCTGGACATAAAGGAGCTCCATCGCCTTCCAAGGAAGGATGTGCTGCAAAAACACAGAAGCCAGGACACAAATCAGAGATCCCAAAGCCAGAGCAAGCCCATTTCAACAGGAGGGCAGGGAAAACGCATTTAGGCACAGCTCAGAACAAGTCCCAAGTGAGGTGCTTGGCTTAGGACAATAGATCATCTGTGCCAGTGCTGAGCTCTGGGCTAGAGATATCTTAGATCTGTGCTAAGGTTAAGCCAGAAGGACTTCCTCTGCTAAACCCAAGGAGCAGCAAAAGTGAGTTGGTGGTTAGGTACTTCAGAGAAACACTCAGCCAATGGCTCAAGCCCCCAGTCATATCCCTAAAAAAAAAGTCAGGAGAGTATGAACTACTGCCAAGCAATAAAGTAGGAAATAAAACACAAATGCTACAAAACCCTTCCAAGGTAGCTCCCCTCCTATCCAACACTAGCAAGTGCTCAAAAATAGAACACCAACTGATGATGTGCAAAGGCTAAAAAGGGCATCCCAGGTCTAGATTTCAATGACCTTTAAGACAGAAACTAAAGGAGTGTGAAAAGATTTGAAATTATTAGGTTAACTGCAATATATTCACTCTGGACATCCAAATTCAGTGTTCTCATTAGAAACTCCCTGTTATACACAAGAACTTACAGCTCAAGCCAAAAATCACTAAATACCATGTAATTGTATGGGGCTAATTATGCAAGAATTGACTTGGCTCATACTGACCCCTGACAGCTTTCTCCATAAAGATGATAATAACAGGACTGCAAAGTTCATCTGGTTTAACATTTCTACAACTCTTCTATTTTCTGCACATCTCAGCGTATGATCAACAAACCACCCAGTTTCACTTTCTGTTCCTGTTGAATTCTGGGCAATCACCAGGGCAGGGGCAGCTTGGCTATAAGGAGCCATGCAGAAATTCCACCAGAGCTTTTAAAAGGAAAGATATGGAAACACTGCACTTGTACAGAAGTTTCCCCAAGTGTCCTGCTGTACAACCCTGAGGAGCAGCCACACTGGAGTGTATTTATCTTCCTCACAGCTGACTTAGCAAAGCCCCAGTGACTTTCTCTAAGCTGCAGAGAAGTGCTGATATTTTAACAGCCTCCATCCTAGGAATCTCAAGTGCCGGGAGAGCGAAGAAGTCAGGAGCTAGACCCCTTAAGCTCTCTCCTGCAGACTGACTATCATTACTGAGGTGGCAGAAAACACTACTTAGACCATGGTGTTGCAGAGATTTCTGCAAAGTTCTCAACTGCACTCCTCCAGAACAGATTTTGTGCAGGTTGAATCTCACCGCGCTGTGTGAGCACAGACGAGCTCAGCTTCCTTCCCATCGGCAACCGCAGCAGCCGCCTGGATTTCAGATCAATGTCAGACACTCTAAAGAATAAATATTTACCTTCTAGACCAACTTTCCAGCCTCTCAAGGATAAAGTCAGCTCTGGCAGGACTGGCTTAGAGGCAACCTAGATAAGAGATAATTTTCTTCCTCAGCATGAATCACTCCTCCATTCTATTAGAATCTCCTTCAGCTAGGAAGGGAGGCGAGACACGAACCAAAGGCTGGATATCAGCAGGAACAAGTTAAACCAAAACATGCACAACAACCTTGGCAGCTCCCCTTGGACAACAGCACATGGAAGATTCTGTAGGAGCACCTGACTCCTTCCTACTGGGAAGCAACATGATTATATTTGAGGCAAACAACAGCTATGACACCGTGAGAATGCTGTTTTTAAATGCTTTCAAGGAAAAATCAAACTCTGTACTTTTCCAGCTGAAAGACAACTCCTGCTTCTGCCACAGTAATACGAGCCAAGTCCTAATTCTGAGGACAACAGTTTAAAGTGCAGGACACTGCAAAGATGCTAAGTGATAAAAAGGCATCACTTGAACACAGAATTTGAGAATCCTAAAAAGCCCACAAAAGCAGGAAGGTGAAAGTACAGGAACAAGACTGAAGTCAGACCACACCACACAACTCAGATTTTCTTCCAGACACCACCAGAACACAGCAGAGGTGCAAATCTCCATCTCACTGTATAGAACACTTCTTGCCTACCCAAACCTCTTCACTGCTCGTTAGCAAATTGTACTAGCTGGGTTTGTACTAATTTACCAACCAACCAATCCTCAATCCAAGCCACGTTTTCACTCCAGGATGTCTTTTCACTCCAAGATGTCGCAGCCAGCAAGGCTAAAGAGGCCTTGCAGGAATTCCCATTCGTATCTAGTTTCAAGGGGCTCCAAAAGTGGTCGCTTAAAAACCTCCACAGAAGAAAATCTGGCCTGTGGGTTCCTCCCAGAAAGGGGCTGGGATTCAAGGGGGTAGAAGGAGCCTCCAACATGGCTTGGGGTTTATTTAGCACATGGCAGACAGCCAGATAAATTCCAGGTCGATGTTAGTGAGGAGATGCTAGAGGATTTCCAGCTCAAACTTCAGTTTTACAATATAGCAGCCCTAGTAATGGGACTGTGTAAAATCTCCCTCACAGCTCCTATCCCCACCTCTGTCCTGCCACTTGGCACCCTCCCAGCACAACTCCATGGATTTGTCTTGCAAATACCGAGCACATGGCAGGGGATGGCAGCACTCCTTGCCCTGGGTTTACCACAGTGGCCAGCAAACAGCAGCTCCACCGCCTGAGGCTCAGGACTGGATGTCACACCCAGCCCTGCTCCAGGTTCCAGGCTGACACAGTCTCACTCCTGTGGAGGAGATCCCACCATCTCCTTTCCCAAGGAGCTGCAACCCTCAAGCACAGCCTGGGACTGATGACTCTGCAGCCCCCCACAGCCACCTCTGAGAACCATCAAGGAAACAAAGATTGTACCAAACTTGAAGATTTTTCTCCCCCTTAAACCTTACAACAGAGCTGAGACAGAGCCTCCCTGGAATACCAGCCACCCACTATATTCTCCAGCATCTCCACAAAAACTCATAACTTCTGTGGCCACAGCAAATCTTCAAAGGAGAGGCAGGAGGATGCTGAAGTGGTGACAGCCACTCTGCCAAGCTCTCAACAAAGGCAGAGCAAGCAGCTGCTGAAATGTATTAGGATTAATATCTTAAATCCGTATCTCTATTACACTGAAACCTAGAAAGCTGGTGGACTTGCACTGCCTTCTAGACATGCGAACAGGACACTCTGCTCGTTTGTTTCTTGGTTTTTGTTTATCTTCTTTTGTGGGATTATTTTTGTGCTCTCCCTATTACTAATGTGACACACAAAGGTAACTTGCTCCTGTTCCCAAAGCAGACACAGCACCTGGGCACTGGGGGTAAACGTGGCCCATCACATGTATTATCCTATGAACCACAAAACCATTTACAAGTCATCAAGTCGGGCTTACCCTCCCACACCACCGTGCTTATACATGCCCACTCCTCCAAAAGGAAACAGATTGCAGTGATTTTCTGAAGTGCTGGCCTCCTACCGACCCCCATCAAATTCACCAATTCAAATGCTGCTGCTGGACAGCAATTATGGGACTAGGTGGGGTGGTCTCCAGTAATTAAGAGTCTCTTAACAGGGCTGTGCAGATCTGGGAATAAGCTCAGGTACAACACCCAGTTCTAAACTAGCCCTAGGAAACGAGCTACCTGGAAGCCTCTGCTCAGAACATGAGTTTATCCTGGTAATGGACAAACATTTGGCTGCTGGGCAGTTTCTACTGCCTACTTACAGGTACCTCAGCACACTTTCACATGTCCCAGCCCTGCTTCAGCTGCCACTAAAAAACCACTAACCAGGGTCAGAAGGACCAGAGGCACTAAAAAAGAGCCTCTGCCCTGAGCACAACACTTACTGCAACAGAAACATAACCCTGATGGTTACAGCAGCACATTTCTAACCTTCACAATTACAAAGAACAACTCAAAAGACCTCGGGCAAACAAAAAATGCCATGAACATCAAGCTTTGGAGAAAACACTGTGAGAGCTATCAGCCATTAAACGCTTCATTAAATAGGTGCTGATGTTCCCCAGCTGCTGTCCCAACACCAACTGGGATCTGCTGGAGATGTCACCAGGCAGCTTCACACACAAACTCCTCTGCCCTGGAGAGGAAGATCATTGACCCTATGACCAAGTCCAGAAGGAGGAAGGTCCTGGTTCTCAAAGCAAGGCTGACTAAGTCTGCAGCCTAGAAACAAGTGGCTTTTACCTGGGCACGCTCTTATTCCACCACTCAGCTTCAGTGACCTGCTTGAAATGCCGACAGCAGCACCAAACCATTATTTCAGACTCAACATCTCCAAGAAAAGTCCAAAGAAGTGTGGGGCTGTTCTGAAGGGCTTCTCAGGGGGGCAGGTCAGAGAGACCCTGAAGCACTTCACTTCAACCAAGTACAATCTGAACAGCTCATGTAGTATCCACCGTGTTCATCTCCCCTGGACAAGATCTTTTATGTGTGCAAGGTGCTGTGCCACACAAATCTATCCCTTGCATTTGCAAGACAGCAGTGATTTCCTTCTGAAACACACGGACAAATTCTGATTATTCTCATTTACTGTAGTTTGACCATGTCCACGCAACCACAACAGCTCCCAAAGATGAGAATCCAGGACTTGGCCAGGTGCCAATCCTGAGCTTAGAGCTTTATGTGGCACTGCACCTCAGTGCAATTGTTTTAACAGAATTAGGATAGTGGATAAATACCACTTGTTTCTTTAGATGATCTGATAAATAAACACTAGGGGAAAATAATTTTTTACAGAAGCCACATGCATTAACCCACAGTTCATTACTGCTGTCACCTACAACACCACCCCTGCAGGGGGCTGGGTCATGGGCAACACTGGGCACTGTAGATACCCACAGGGTGGCACAGAAAAAGCGTCTGGTCAGTTGTGTCTTTGTCCTTTCCCACTGCACCAGAGGGGCATTTTTCCATCCAAACAGGGTGCAAGTTCTGGAGGACAAGACTCTCCTGAATGCTGCCCAGAGCAGTGAGCAGCACTGTCCCCTCCTGCTTCAGTGCCACATCCCTCTCCCAGCCTCCTTGAGCAGGGAGTTTTGGTGTTCCTGCTAACAAAGTGACAATTCCCAGCAGTGGTGCAGACCAGGTAACTCTACATTAACGCCACACACAGGGACTGGCCTTGGCTGCCTGGCAGGGTCAGCCTGTTACACTCACACTGCCAGGCACTACACAATCACAGAACTGTTAAGGCTGGAAAGACCTCGAAGATGGTCGAGTCCAACCATTAACACAGCACTGCCATGTTCACCACTAAACCATGTCCCCAAGTGCCACATCCACAAGTACTTTTAACTCTTCCAGAGACCACTTGTAGTTACACCACTTCCCCGAGGAGCCTGGGAATAATCACAACCAAGTCAACAGTTCTTCTGTATTAAACCCTTATGTCTGTTTAGCAATTAACAGAAACTCTTCTCAAAGGAAGAACTCAGAGGAAGAAGGAAGGACAGGATGATGTAACTGCAGGAATGCAGTGGGGCCAAGGAAGCAGCTAGAGTAAGAAAGCCAAAAAATCCCACTGATGCCAATAACATCCTTAAAAGTTGTATTAACTGAAAGGCACATGCCAACACCACAGATCACCTCTGACTAAAACCTATCTGCCCAAAAATCTGCACATGCAAACTCCAGGAGAGCTGTTTTCCTCTCACAGTGAGTGTTTACAGTTACATCACCCTCCTCCAGAATACTCCTGCTGGGGTGGAGGTGTCCTGCAAATCCAAGGTTCCTCATTAAACAGCAGCATCGGATGGAAAGGGAAGGCACTGGAACTTTTTCAATCCCAGCCATCCCAAATCAGCATTAATCGTCTCCAGATGTTCACTGCCACCATCTCCCTCCAGCTTATACCTACAAAATCCTCTTCTACCATACCCAAAGTAGCTCTTAGTGACCCTTCCAGGTGACCACACAGAGCTCCACTACTGAATCAGATTCGTTTCCCACAAGAAAATAGAAAGAAAATGAAAAAGTTTATACTTTTCAGGTTCATCTGGGTGTTAATGACACCCCAGCAGCTTTTCTGCCAACATATCAATGTTGTTTAGGGTGTGATAAACTGGCACATCAGTGCCAAGGCCAGTGCCCCTGTTTGTTTTCCTCTGGTGGTGAGGAGGCAGAAGTTAGGCCTGGAGGGTAGAATAAGATATATTGGCAAAAATATGCTTTGGGAGATAAGCTTTATCAAAAGTTGGAGCTCTTAAAAACAAAGGCACCAGTAAGTTCCACAGACTTGGGGCACAATGCAGCTTTTTTTACTGCTGCTTTGGGACAAATCCCCCTGCCCCATCCAGATGCAGTTTCCTCTGTTTACACAGTCAGAAATTGAATTTCTTCACACCAGGAGCGATACAGAAACCTGGTGGGCTGGGCAGGTGCTGCTCAGGACACAGCCCCAGCATCCACACACTTCCAAGCCCCCAGTGCTGCTGGCAACTACAAGTACAGTAAATCCTGTGTGCCCTGTGCTATGAAACCCCAGTCTTTTTGCCTTCTCAGTTTAGACACAGACCAGGGAATGAGGAATGAAAGTCAGCATAAAAAATGACAAAACCTGCAGCTTCTACCCCAGCATTAAAATTGTGCTGTTCAACTGCACCTTTAGAGGTGAAGCACCTGTTACATACAAGGGCTGTTGTTGCAGAAAAAGAAATGCAATATTGATTTGACATGTCCTGTGTAGAAAAATAGAGTAAGCAGACATTAAAGCAGGCCTGTATGAAAATACAGCTGGAGCTACATGAGGTGTTTTACCACTGGAACAGCTCTGAACAGAAAGGAAAACATTCCACAGGTCTTTGGTACATAGGTCACTGCATTATAGTTTAGGATCAGACCAAGACTCTTAAGAAAATCCAAAAGAAAGATTTCTGGTCTTGCATTAATTTTTGTTTTAAACTTTTAAGATACAAAAATGCTATGAAAGCCTCAGGTTTTAGAAGAGTTGAAGAATCCCAGAACATAACCAACTTTCCAGATTCATCCAGCAAGAACCAGTACCTCCAAGCAGTAGCAATTTCACAGCTGGTACAATACAGCTGAGACCAATCTGCTCTCCCAACCATTAGCTCTTTTTAAAAAGTGTGCAGTGATTGCACCAAGACACAGACAAAATGGAAAAGGCCTGGCATGAGAAAAAATTTAAGAAAAGAGCAGGACTGGGACATTTTAACTACTCTGTCTGGGAGCACAGCAGTAAACTCAGAAGCAGCACGGGCCTGCACAATCACACAACCCTCAGAATTAGGTAAAGGCTTAATAAAGTTACTCATCCAAACCTCACCTAAGGTTGTTGGACCGACACTGCACCAGGTCAGCGCTTGTGTCCCCCAAGGTTCCTGCACTGGATCTGCCATCCCTGGGGCGCTCCCAGGGCACACCACCACCCCCAACTCTTTTTTGGCCTCGTTTTCTCTGTGCAATTCTGAACCAAAACAAGGTAAAGTTGTTGAAAACAAGATGGGTTTTGGAAGATAGTCTCAACACCTGGACTACGTAGAAACTTGTCTCCAAAAACAAAATATCAGGCTATTTTAAAGAGCGCAACACCTTGAGTTATGAACAAAACTATCAAGTTTATGTTTAAATTGCATACACATGTTTAATACTATTCCTGGTGCATTTTTAATTGCTTAGGCAGTTCTTAGAGAGTAAAATAAGCAATCTAGAACATATGTTCTGGATTATTTTTCACAGATTACTTCATAAATTCAAAAAGTTTATTCTCCTTCCCCCATAGGGAAAAAAAAAAAAAAAAAAAAAAAAAAAGCCTTCAGAGAATAAACCCTGCAAGTATTAATAAAAGTTCTCTCTCCATTTCGGCACACATCCTTCTCTTTCTTCTACATCCCTCGTCCCTGGGAATGGAAAGGAGGCTTTGGCTATAAATCAAACCAAGACAAGGTAGCCAGGCTCAGCATCAGACTCTCCCCCAAGTCCCGCAGCCCTCTCAGCTATTTGAGGAATCTTAATAGGAAAAAAAATAACAATTCTGCCGCGGACAGGGCAGCCCCCGAGAGGCAACAAGCAGGCGCTCGCGGCGCGCTCGGGGCCCGGGGAGGTGCCGAAGTGGCGGTGCCCGGGGCGCCCGCGGCGGGCGAGGCCGAGCGCCCCGGGCCGGCCCGGCGGAGGCTCCGCGGCCCCGCCCGGCGCGGCCCCTCGGCGGGCGGCGCTGCCCCGGGGCCGCTCCCGACCCCACATTGTTCCCGTCCCCGCGGCCGGCGCGGCGCTGCCCGGCCCGGCCTCCTCCCCTCCCTTCCCGCTGCAAACTTCGCCGCCCGCCCCGGACCTGCTCCGGCCCCAGCTCGGGCCCCGGCCCCGGCTCGGGCTCCGGCTCCGACTCGTAGTCCTCCTCGTCGGCGCTCGCAGACATGGCCATGGCTCATGGTGGGCCCAGGCGGAGCCGAGCTGACATGGCTGGAGCGGCGCTGCTGGCGGAGCCCCGCTCCCCGCACACACACACACACATGCAGGAGGAGGAGGAGGAGGAAGGGGGGCCGTGCATATTCATGCCAGGCAGCCAGGAAGGGGCTGGCCCTGCCGGCACGGCCAATCGCGGGCCGCTTCCACACCACCGGCCTGCGGGGACAGCGGGCACCGCGCGGCCGGGGCACCGCGGCCGCCCCCCGCACACGGCGCGGCCGGCGACGGGGGCTCGGCCGCCCGGCCGGCAATTAGCCCCCCGCCGGTAATGAGCCCCGCGATGTGCCGAGGGCCGGCGGGGGCGGGCCGAGGCTCGGGTGTGCCGAGCGGCGCTGGGCGGGGAGGATGCGCGGCCGCCCGCGGGGCGCTCGGCGCTGCTCGGGCTGCTCAGACAAAGGAGACGCGCACAGACACACACACACACACACACACACACACAGAGACACACACACACACAGAGACACACACACGCAGCCCGCACCGCGGTACCTGCCCGCTCCCCTCCCGCGGCGCGGGGCGGGCCGGCGGCGGGCAGCCTCCATCCCTCGATCCCTCGGCGGGAGGAAGGCACCGAGCAAACTTCCAGATTGCGAGCGGCAGAACCAGCGCTGGGATGAGACGAGGAGACCCGGCTGGTGGAGCTGCTCGCATCTGGCCTCACGCTGCTCCTTGTGCAGGCACCCCCTCTTTACTTGCTCCCAGGGAACCATTTGTAGCCGTGCTCTGATCATCCTGCCCCGCTGCCGGGGTTTCACAATGAAATACCCTGCCCTCAGTGCCACACATCGGTCAGATGGGGACCTGTTCTGGATCCAAAGGGTCCAGGGCCAGCACCTTCACATGGCCACTGCCTTTGCCCTCCAGAACCTGAGGGTCACAGGCCTGTATCTGAGTGCCGGAGATTTAAATTTCCCATTGGATTTATGGGCCTGCTTTCAGGGGAAATCCCGATTCCATTCAAGTTGTTAGGATTTTGCCTCCGGCTCCTACGCCCACAACACAGAATTAAACATGAGATTAAATATTTGCATGTGCTGAGCAACCAAGAACCCATAAAGAAGCACATCTAATGGTCCTTGCATCAGGATTTTTGCCAAACTAGTTTCAGCTCGGTTCCTTGGTCTGAATTACCACACGGCACAACCACTTTGGGCAGTTCAGAAGAGGCAGCAACAGGCAAGAGCTGGCATGGGAGCAAGCAGCAACACAGCCCTTGTGACACCAGGATCCACAGAGCCTGGTCCCTCAAGTTTAAGAAACAAAACACAGTCAAACTTTAAACACAAATTTACAGGCAACTGCTGATAAAGCCACGTGAATCGTGTAATTATCCCCCTTCCTTATTTTCAGTACATTTAATATGCACTGTGTGTTTTTCTCCTGTGCTCTTGCCAACTCCAACTCAAATGATGGGTAGGTGATGGTGCTCTCCCCATCCTGCTCACCCACCATGCTGGGAGCAAAGCATTTCCTCCCAGCACATGATGGGGCTCCCAGACAGCGATGGGATGTGCTCAGCCTGTCTCCTCAGGTTTCTCTCTTCCCCCATTGTGCTCCTACACAACCGGGAGCAGGAGCAGACGAAAGCTGAGGCACGAAAGGCATGTGCCTAAGGCCTTGGCTTTCAGAATCACAAGGTAATATCAGAATCCAGTGTTTTCTGGAGGAGAAAGAAGGGGAGGGGGGGATGCATTTCATGACAGGCCTACAATGTTCTAAACCACGAGCAAGGAGGTGGCTACAGCCGTGTTTGTGGTGCCATAATACAGCTGGCCTGCAGCAGCAGCAGCAGCAGGAGGACAGATGACATTTGGAATGAAAATGCCTGGTCCCACACCTGCCTGTGGGCAGACCAAGTCTCCACTAGCCCAGTTCCCTGCAAGGCTCCCTGTAACCTGGCTCACACTTGTCTGACCCTCCGGCCTTTTGGCTCCGTAATCCAGACAGGAGAAAAAAATAACTTGTGACATCCCCCAAGGACAATCCACCAGTCACACCACAGCACAGTGTCATTCACAGCAAATTAAATCATGACAGAGATCATCCTACTCCTCTCAATCTGCAACGCATTCCACCACTCCTGATGTTGGCATTGGCTGCAGCAGGTTCCTTCCTATGAAACCCACACCAGCTCAGCCCTCAGCCAGCCCTGCCACCCGAGTGTGGCCACACTGCCCTTGCAACAGCACCACAAGTGACAAGTGAGCTCCAATTACTGAGCCTGAGTTAGGACAGAAGGCTCACACATGCCAAGATCTTGGAATGATTTCCAAACGCTAGGTAAACTTCGCCAAGGTGGTGTTAAAAAACCAGGATAGGGTATGATATAAAATAGCAAATTGGGAATCAGCAAGGGGGAAACAACACAATAAAATAATTTTTTCTGATTATAATTGCTCTCCAAAAACCTCATCCTGTACAAGAGCATTCAAAGGAATATTTAATACACAGAAGGAACTATTAAGAGAGCATTTTCCAGCTCAATTCTTTCAGCTTGTCTACACTAGAGAACACTAAATCACAACGAACAGTGAGCAACCCTTGTGTGAACAGCGTCTAGTTGCCCAGCCTAGTGGAGTTTACAACAGTTTAGAACACAAAATAAGCAGCAGTGACCCCAGTCCTGCCTGCAGTGGCAGAACTGTGTCCATACTTCAGCTTAGTGTGATACAGTTCAGTAATAAATAACATCCTTAATTACACTGCTGAATGAGCCATAGTGAAAACTGCATGAAAACAGACAGCACCTTCTATTTTGAACTGTTGCTTTGATTGCACCTCACCTGAAGTCATATATAAGTCTCATCAATATCATAATCTTCTCCACAGAAACCAATTATGTTGTCACAAACTGAGACAATAACCTCAAGCGAAGAATAAACAGCAGGAGCAGATGAGTGCCAAAGAACCAGATTTTATTCTCATGCAAATATCCTTAAGTAGTAAAACCAAGCTGGGGGAGGACGACTATAACCCCTGTGTTGTACTCACTCACTCCTGAGCATCTCCTGTACCAACAGATTGCAGCTGCTGCTGCCAGCTCTGAACAGGATCCGCGTTTTCCTATTACACACTAGAGTTTATGATGCTCAATAATGAAGTGGAATAAAGTTTTTTATGTGGCACAAACACACTTCTGATTTAACCTTCCCTTGAAACTTTTTATGCACCTTTACAGAGTATTATATTTAGCTGGTATTAGAAAGAAATATTTACACAGAAACAATTAGACCTCAAGCTGGTTGATATGCAAGTCCTTGAAAAAAGATGTTGTGATTTGAGCTGCTGCTGCTTTCTGTAGGCCAGCATGTATGTTTTTGGAAAGGAAACCCATTGAGATATTTATGAATCACAATTATTGACCTGTATCAGAATAAGAGAGTTACCTAGTAGCTTTCTAAGGTTCCTTGTTTTGGTGTAACTGTCCATTCACATGAAATACGATCTTAACTGTTGGGCCTGGGCAAATTTCATGATACTTTTCTCAAGAGTTTTAACCAATATTTCAGTTGTATTCTCAACACTAGTAGTGACAGTCTGACAGCCTAAATATCCACAATCTTCCTACTTCCCATCTACTTCATCTGAACTATGACATAGGAGTTGTCATCAGATGCACTGAGTATCTGTCACAATCTTTCAAATAAAGTCTGATTGATCAACCTTAGATCAAATAAAGTAACTCAAGATGAAATAATATTGACTGCTCCCTCCATGCTACTGCTCATACTTCCCTAGCCAGTGTCCAGCAGTGTTCAGGAGAACCAAAGGCGGCAAGGGCTGTACAAACACCTCCTGGAGGACACAGCCATGGGTATTGCAGCAGAGGAGCAGAACCAAACAAGAGCCCAGACAGAATGTGCTGACAGGAACTCACTCACTCATAAGCCTTAAACCCAAACAACCCTCCCCAAACCCCAACACTCTGTCATCTTATAAAAGTAATAAACAGGACTGCAGAATGGTGAAACATGGACTTCATCTATCACACAAGACAGACTCTTCTCTGCAGGAAGAGCCACGACATGACTGGGACTATGCACTGGGAAGTGAAGGAAATCCTGCCATGCTTCCTTCTTCCACAGAGCCTTATGGCACAAAGTGTTTCCACAGCACAGTTTGTGTCTCCAAGAGCCATGTTCTGGCAGTAAATGCAAAAACTAATGAAGGAGGTTCCTAAGCAGATAAGCAGTGACTGCCATGCTGTGGAGGAACATGCAAATAGATGTGGCTGAAAGAGTGGATTAACCGGAATAGGAAACCTGCTTTCCTGCAAGAGGCTCAGTGTGCTCTGACACACAGCACAGAATGCTGGGAGACAGTCAGCTCTGTCCAAAGTGTGGGCAGCAGCCTGAAAATCCAGAGAGCAAACCAAACACTTGGTAAGCAAAGGAAAAGCTCAAGTGCAGTTTGCCTATGAGGGCTCATTGCTCATTGTCGTCACCTACACACTTGACTTGGATTTGTGGGGAAACATCCAGGACTAACAACTGAACCACACTAGGCTAAGACTCACAGCTGCTTTCCTTTTATTGGAATCTACCCATATATTTTGCTATATTTGTTATTTTCAAAAAGGAGAGCACTGCTGTCCCTCTTCTCTCTGGTCCACTGGTGCCTGCAGAAAGTCCTGAAATTGAAACAAGTCCTCATTTATATTCTCAGCAGACTTTAATTTCAATGTGCTGTGCAACTAAGAGGAAGCCATATTCTTGGGGACAGAACATACAATTCCATTTTGCTCTGAAAAGTGCATGAGGGATTAATGTCCATAATTGCACGGCCTGTACTGTGGAATGACAAATGCCTTCCCCACTGCTCTGCCAACGTGCTTCAATCCACAAACAAAACTACTCACTTCCAGATATGTAACTCAAAGCTTGGATTGTTTTGATGTTGAGGTGGTGGAGAGCAAAAGGATGTTGGAAGTCTTAAACCAGGTTCAAACTTAGCCTCTGTTGGCCAGCTCAGCAATAAACGTAGGCCAAGCTTCTGGTGATAAAATCTGAGACCTGTCAACTCATTTCACGCAGACTATCTAAGGAAAAGGTCTTAAGACTACAGTAGTTTTTATCAGCACTTTTGCTGTCATGGAATAAAGAGAGAGCTTCTGTCTTGAAAAATGGAAGTCAAGGTGTAGTTGGGAAAATTTCATATTACTGAATATTCGTGTCTGTGGTAGAAGAATGACAATGGGGAGGAATACATAAATCTTCTTGTGTGATACCTGGAGCACAACAGTTGGAAAACAGAGATGTCTGCTCATTTTTTTTCCAATCCATTTAGATTTCTAGCCAGAGTCAAAATGGCTCTAATTTACCTGTTTGATGTATTAATCACATAAAGGCATTGGTCAGATTTCAAAGCAAGTGGCTGAGAGTTGATAAGAAGTGAAAATATTAAGTCAAAGATGGAAGATTAAGAAGGTGCTCATTCAAGTCCTTGCTATTTATAATTACTCCCTGAAGGGACACAATATTTCAAGCACAGCCTCTTGAGGTGAGAAATAATCTGTCAAGTCACGAGGCAAAGGTTTTAGAAAAATACTGAGGCAATAGGCAGTGAAGCTCTTTTGTAGAGTCATGGAGTGGGCTGGTTGGAAGGGACCTTCAAGCCCATCTCACTCCAGCCCCTCAAGGTGTGTTGTGCATGTTACACACCCACCAAACCCTGAACTCATGCACCGAGTTACTGCACAAGTGAATCTGTCTGGAGGACTAATGTGTGCAAGAGACTGAGACAGCTCAGAAAAATAAACTGGTCAAGCAAGGAGCTGCCTTCCTGGGAAAGCAGAGGCTTGACAGGAACTCCCAGTAGCTCCAGCAGCTTTCACTCCTTTGCACAGTACCCCAAGAAACCTTTGGTTCTGGTGCATCAGGTTTTTTTCCTGCCTCCAAGTGTACTTAGCAGGGGAAGGCCTTAGTTCTGTATGTGTACAGCTACTGTGGGAAGTCCCCTAAAAAAACATATCCCCACAACCTCAACTATGTGGTTTTGTGTCTTAATAGATTTGTCAGGAGCCACAACTGGGGTATTTTTCTTGAATACATTTCAGCTCTCTCCTACCACATGGAATCAACTATCCTACAGTGTAAAAGAACACGAATTATTCAGAATTATTTAAATCACTGATTCCAATCACAATTTAAATCAGTAAAGAGAAAAACAAATTTAAATTGATTTAAATCCTCATTTTCTTTTATACTTGTGTTATTTTCTGGAAGAAAAGTAATTATTAGCATCTGATAACTATGAAGAAATGCCTGATTTGCAGTAGATTATGAACTTTATAATCAGGACCTTTTATCAACAAAAAGGATTCACAATGCACACATATTTGTATATGCAAATCTCCTTGCAGACTACTGGCATTTGAAATTGTTGTTGACACCAAACAGAGTTCAGGCTCTGCTGTGTGGGATCGCTTCAAACACCTTTAAGCTGGTGCCTGGCAAGAATGAAATGTGACAGTTTAAATCTCCTTTTTGCTCCTGCACCACTTGGAATGACTGATGGAAAACTTACTTGAATCTCAACCAGAAAAATACACCATACAACAACTTACCCAGAATCTCAACCATAAAATACATCATACAACAATTTACACAGGATTCTTTTGCTGTCTTATCTACCTTTATCTTTTTTATCCTTTCCAAGTTTTTTCTAACACCAGATAGACTCGATTTTTACTTTAATTCTTAAGTGCTTGTTTTTAATTGTCAGTATGTGCTTTCTAATACATTTGTATTCCCACAGGAAGTTCCCTGAGTAGATCTCCAAGGAACTGGCCTGTCTTAGGGAATCTGGCAGAGTTTTCCCACTGCTGCTACATGGAATGTTGCTTTCCTGGTGGTAGCCCCGGGCAGGCTCCTGAAGCTGATGCTGGTTTGATGTTGTGCCATTTCTACGTGCTCAGATCTGTTTCAGCCACCACTCTGGTTAAAACACTAATTGCTGTAACGAGTCCCTCACTGCTCCTGCTTCTCTGGGTGGAGCTGGCCCAGCGATAGCTATGGCAGGAATTCTTAGTAAGCAAGCAAGTAAAAACTGGAAGCACTTATTCAAAGGTTTTCAGGAATGTTCTTTGTCCACCTCACACCTCTCCCCCTGAACTGAAAGAAAACCTGATATAAAGCAATGCTCAACACTTCTGAAAAATCACATTAGTTTCAAGTTAATCAAAACACTCCATTTTATGCTTTACCCCCTAATTTTTGCATACAATCAAATTTATTGTGTTCACTGTTTCTCAGTCCATTTACTTACTATTTCTTAGGTTTGATCCAATGCATAATGTCACATAAAATTGAATCCATAAATAAAGGAGCTCTGTTATTAAAAACTGGTAGATTTTCTTCTCTTGCCAGCATTTTTAAGGTCAAACACCAAAGAGGAAAAAGGTTTCCTTGCTGGAAATGGCAGCCAACATATGAAAGTACACAGAGATATCTATGGGTTCTAGATCTGGAGAAGGTGGCTAATCCTGCTGACTTTTATTATTTAAAATACAGGTTCATTCTAAAAATCTACCACCCTTTTCACCATAGCTATCTACTGTTCTTCTTGTGTGCTCTTTGGTTCAGACTGTGAACAATGATTTGAAATCTTGTTTCCAGCTCAAATCTATTTATGGGATGTTTATATTCACTTCTTCCCATGCCAACATTGTCCATTAGCTTAAATAACTCTTTTCCTGCCCCGATGATTATACTCCCTGAAGCACTTACACAACAATCATCTGCTGGGCCATGCTGAACCAGGCATGTCCTGCCAGTCCCTCCTCTCCAACATCACATCTTGAATATATGTGGTTGTGGAGTGCCACATTCACCCTCACCTCAAAACTACCTTTAATGGAACCAGAATAGAGGGGGGGGGGAAAAAAAAAAGCTCAAATGTATGGTTTTTGTACCACAAAAGACTGAACTGACTTGTGATTTTCAGCTTGGGAATAGAGGAAAAAACATTGAAACACAGTAGTGGGGACAAAAAAAATCCTTGACAGCACAGAGATGAACAGATACCTCATTCAAATTTCTCAGAATGCATGGTACAGAGGGCATGAAGTGTATTTATGATATTAAAGATCTGAAGCAACATAAGGAAGTACTTATCTACACAGAGCTTTATTAAACCGCAGGGGACACTGGCACAGGATGCTGAGGAGATCAAAAAGATCAACAGGTTCCACAAATTATTAGGTAAATTCACTGAGAGAAAAAAATTCTACCAGGGGACACTAAGCAGAAAAGATGAAGATACGATCTTCCATCTTAACAAGGAAGATAAGCAAAGGGAATCTCCGTATTTCTGCTTTGTTCCTACGACTCCTTTAACAGCTGTGATGGCACCACCAGGAACAGGACAGTGCTACAAGGACTGTGGGCTGCTGGAACATGGCTTTCCTCAGCCACAGGATCAGCCTTTTGCACTGCCTCTCACAGATTAGTACCTATGAGTTAATCCTTTTTTTTCAGATCCATGGATGTGTCTGTAGAACTCTGCAAAAAGATTTCTAGTAAAAAGAATGAGGCACAAAGTGAACTGCTGTACAACAGGACAGAACTCACTAATGAAATCAGATGCTGCTATCCCAGAAGGGCCCTTTCAATGTGATGCCCACCCATGACTACCCCAACCCAAAAAAACCCAGCCTGAGGGATGCCTTCCTTTTTTTTTTTTCAATGATCATTTTTTCTTCCTGGTTCTTATGCCCTGATACAGAGCTGTGAACATTATTTGCATTGCCAATTGCAGGAAAACTGATGTTTAAAAAAAACACAATAATCCAATCAAAGTTTCAGTTTATGGTCTTTACTAATTAAATAGGAATATTACTATTTCCTTATTATACTTCTCAGCTATCTTCTTTTAAAAATCAACAGGTAAAAATTACATGGAGAAAGAGTAGGAATAGGCATCAGAGAAATAGCCACATATTGCAGCACTGTTAACCAGCTACTGAAAATTACAGCTCCATCTCCTGCTCACAGCCAGACCTAAATGTATTTGGACACTCACTCTCATTGCAAATGCAGTGGCTTTAGTTTTGTGCCAGGTAAAAGAGATGAAAATCCAGCTCCCAGTCTGCATTTCTAATTCTTCACAGAACAGGAGAGTCCAAACATATTTTAGTTCTTTATAGCTGTTCTTCATAGACAACTAAAGATCTTTATCACGATAAAAACAGAAGGCAGTGCCACAGAGTGTAATTACATGCTGCTGGAGTTGACTGTTTTCTTCCAGAAATAGGAAATGGTTTGAAAAACGTGGTTTCTGCTTGAACCATATTCTGAGTTCCTTAAATAAAATACTATCCCTAATTCCTGTGCAGATAAATGGGAGCTCTGGTTCTGTAAGGCTGAGCAACTCATGGGAGGGGGTTCTGAGACTGGGCTTGGCAGTCACCAGCTTCCTGCACCAGTGACCAGCTGTGAGCTGCCACAGTGGAAAATCAGGTTTAGGCTCTGTTCACACCAAAAGTTCATGTCCCAGGGATGGGGCAGAAGTTATCTGGAATGATTTCTCGCTCCTATTTAGTTGCTGAAGGACCCAGCACTTGAAGGCAGTGTGCCCTATGGAGCTCTTCCCTTCAGACAGCATTGCACAGCAGGATTTGATCAAAGGGTGGCCTTGATGATCCTGGAGGTTTTTGCAACCTTAATGATCCATGAACTGCAGCCCCCCATATCACACTGAGCCCTGCACCAAGTGAGGACAGGCCACTGCTGCACAGCCCCCGCCACAGGAACAGGATGGGGGCTGCACATCCACAGCTGCATCCGCGCCGGCAGCCAGTGGGAAATGTCCTGCCTGAAGGTACAGAAACTGTCAGGCAGCCATCAGGACAAGCAGGTTTCAAACATCCACTCAGTCCCACATTCCTGATTCCTTCAACAGACTTAAATTAGGGTTGTTCTACATATCCTAAGACCCCTGGCACTGGACTGTTTTCTCCTACTGTACAGCTAAAGAAAAATATAGGTTCTTCTTCTGAAATAGTTTCCAAAGGGGAAAGAAAAAAGGTGCCTAAAGGAGAGTAATTATTGTGCTAAATAATTATCAATAAATTATAAGAAGTACAAGCAACTCAAAATAGCTCCATAAAGATGAGTAAATATAATCTGAAGAGGTGTCTATGAATCACACTCTTATTACCACAAAATAATAATGGTTCGTACATTTTACTACAGAACTTTCCACTGAAGATGCCAGAGATCTTTATAAACATTAATTTCACCTCCCAGCCTCCCAGATGGGAAGCCCCATCTCCACGTCTCCATCTCCTGCTCAGGGAGCAGGAATGTGCCATTCACCTCACACGACACAAGGTGCTGCAGCAGAGCTGG
This sequence comes from Oenanthe melanoleuca, assembly GCF_029582105.1. Classification (NCBI taxonomy): domain Eukaryota; kingdom Metazoa; phylum Chordata; class Aves; order Passeriformes; family Muscicapidae; genus Oenanthe; species Oenanthe melanoleuca. The sequence continues at coordinate 2,743,850 of NC_079349.1, forward strand.
GAACAGGCACAGACCCCGGCCTCCCATTTTGTGCACTAACCACAAGATCATCAAATGTCACCCAGTTTTCCATCTCCTCAATAACCATTGCTGATTATCACTTCTGTTTCTTTTCCCAGAGAATCATTCTCTTTGTCAGGTAGCTGCAGTGTGACTGGCAGCCCCAAATGCCTTTGGAAAAGGTGGACAGAGCAAGGCACTGAAGGCCATGGCACATGATGGGTCTTCCCTGTACTTGGGTAAATGTCCTGCCCATTACAACTCATCCTCTCTGAAGTGGGATTTGAGGTGAATGAACATATTTCCTCCTTAAACCCCAGCATGTCACAGGCTTCAAGCAGCTGTTCTGCAGCTCTGTGCATGCTGCTCACGTCACACTCACAACATGTGAAAAACACTGACTCTGTTTTAAGGGGAAATATTATTTGCTGCTTTGAAAATCATTCAGGTTATATCAAGGGCACATTCTTTCAAAGCAAGTCAGTGTAACCAAGCTCGACCTTCCCCAACTTGGGTTACTTTCACAGACACTCCCTGTCCCTATTCCAGGGATCTCTGACTTTAGCCAGTATTCTCTCCCTCTGCTCTTTGCTTTCCTCACTCCATCCCTTTTCAGTACTTGCTTCTCTCCTAATCCTGCTCTCTCACCATTTCTAGTCTCTTCCCCTCCTTTCTTTACAGTAATTTCCATCTTCTTTGAAATGTTTTGGCATTTAATGCTGGCTTTATTCTTCCTTCTCCATCTGCTGCTCTTGTCTTTCTAAATCTCTTCTGGAGCCTTCCTCGGGAGAAAGCAAGAGAGATGCACTCTGTTCCATGTACTGCTTCATCTTTCTGGATTTTATTCCCTTCTTTTCCTTCATGGCTTGGAATCAGACAATCCTCCTGTCCCTAGAAGCTGATAGCAATTCAAATGTCTCCTTGCAGCCCCACAGGAGCGGGTACTGTGCTGTACTGGATCTCCTGCTCCCTCTGAATACAAGGACTTCAGGAAATATCTGCCATTTCTCCTGTAAATACTACAAGAGCAAGACTGCAGAAAGCAAAATTAGTGGTAGATTTGACTCCCCTGCCTTGTGCTCAACATTTGTGGGATCTTCTGGCCATGGAGACTTGCTCCACCAGCTACAATCCATTTTCCAAGGGAGTTTCCCCCTCCCTAGGGGTTTTTCTTCTCTGCAAAATCTTCTATTTCATTATCAGGGCTTACAAGGAACAAAGGAGAAATAACCAAGCTTAACTACTAAAACTCCTTTTACACAAATCTCCCCTATATTGTCTTTCCCACAGATTTTAATTTGGGACTCAAAGGCTCAGCTCTAAAACATCTCTTCCCAGCCTGTTCACTTGGCCTCTGTTCCCAGGAAGGGAAATAGCTGGAACATGGAAGATGACAAGGACATTTGCCAATCAGAAGCACAACAACAAATTTCTCTTGGGAAATGTGCAGCCCTATCTGCATGTGTACCTTTGAACTAAAACATAAGACATAACACAAACTGATCACAGATTAAGCAAAGCAAATATGAAGAGAATGGTGAAAGGATTTTTTCTGCTATCAATTTTTGTTTATTTTGAAACTTCAACTGAAAGTCTGACTTTCTGTAAAAGTTTTCCTTGAATTTGTTATTAATTAGTATGTTTGATATTGTCATACAACTGGGAATGATGCCTCCTAAAAGTTTTTGCTTTCAGAAAGGCAGAAGGAAAATAAACCTGAAAAAAGTCCCCTTGCAGCCAGCAAGATGGATTTTGCAAAAAAGGGTAAGATTTGAGTCACAAAAATTACAAATCCTTTACAGTTGCAGTTATGTTGCCAATACACAGAAATAAAATAGAAGAAATGAAGCATTTATCAAGGTTCCAAAATAAAGTGAACAAGAACAGTAACAAATGCCAAAGCTTATAAAAGCCTCAAAGCACTCAGATCCTCCCTTCTCTCACAAACTCAAAAGGGAGTCAGTTGTTCCTTAGTTTTATCTTATGTTTCCCACACCACCTTTTCTCTGGTCACAGGGATTTTTTTGCTTTATTCAGTGCCTAAAATATACCTGACCATGGAATGAGCAGCAGCCATAAAACCAGAGGAGTGGAGAACCACACACCTATTTCTCAAGGTTTTCCAGTGTTGTTTCTAAACCAATGTTTTAAACACAGAGCACATTCTCATGGATTTATTATAAGCTAAAAGGGAAATATTTTTTTAACAAGACACAATTCCTCTGAAATGTGCTGAGCTAAAACCCAAAAGGAGACCAAGAAGGAACATGATGCGCTCATCCTGCCCTACTCTCCTCTGGCAGGTCCATGTTTATGGTCTCCTACTTCCCACCTGCAAACAGCAAATTCTCCTGGCTGCATGTGCCATAACAAGTTCACCAGCATAAAAAGTGAGAACTGAGTGAATTATCTTCCCTGATAATTATTTTAAAGATATCTACAATGATAGCAACAACAGATTTTCAGATCAAAGCCTGATTTAAGCTGACCGATCCCTTCAGCGTTTCTAAAGAAATAATGAATTATAAAACTAATTCAGTGAAAAATGAAAGTAAAAATAGAAGCGATGAGACATCTTCTAAATAAGCAAAGCTGCTTTTACAGCATGCTGAATAACTGGAGTGTGGTAAACATACCACTGTTATAAATAACAACCAGCCTTTTGACATTGTTCTTTCGTTAATTATTTCAAATTCTTTATCAGCCTTAACGACGCAAACGTCATGGTTCTCCTGCAAAGTGAAAAGAATTACTCCCATGTATAAGAGGAAAAATTAGGATATAAGGACAGAAAGCAATGCTTCAAAGTTACAGAGGCACATTGCACAGAGAACTCAGGAAGTCTCGTACTGTAAGAGAAAAACCATCCTCTCGTTCAGACCAGAGTGCTCTCTAAGTGATTGATTTGTAGCATTTACACATCATTTAATTTTACACAAAGTGCAACAAAATTTTTAAAATTAACCATAATTAGTAAACGATAAAGACATATCAAAGTTCTATACTGATAAGTAAGGCCCAAAGCAATTATTTTTAAATGGAAACTCTGATTTCTCCCTGCTAAGGCACCTTCTCGTTTTGCTTCAAGACTTAATCATCAAACCATTAAAAGTAACATTTTGTGTTAAAAATGCTAGCAGCTGCCAACAGATTACACACAGCACTTTGTCAGATTATAGATAAATAAACACCAGACCAGGCACAACAATGATTAGTAAGTAATTGTGTCTCATTACCTTTGTGGTCTTCTTGGGCCAGCTGACCACAGGGACACCCGAAATGGCAAGATTTTGGTCATCATCAGCATGTTCCTTCAGTATGTTCTGTTGCAAATGAAAAGGCCTTTATTAACCAGAGAAACATTTCTCCAACTCAAGAGTGCAGAGACCTACAGAAGAGAATACTCTGCTCCTATGGCAGAGTGACAAAATCTCTGCAAGTTACTTTTGCTTCCAAACTTCCAATTCCTACTGAAACTCTTGTACTTGTCATTAACATCCAATATGTAAAACTTCTTGCAAAACAGGCAGAAAAGTCAACCCTCAATCACCTCAAATGTTACAGAATTCTTTAATATTGGTGTGTCCAAGACCAGTGTCTCACCACTATCATCTCTCTCCCTCAAATCCAGGTCACTAAATCCCAACTGACCCCAGAACAGACCCCTTCTCTCCTAATCAAGGCTACAGCAGGCCTGAGAAGCAGTGAGACTCTGCCCCTGTTATTTCTGCCATCATAGGGCATCAGGTGTGTAGTCTGGAGCAATCCTCAGATTTCTGGTGATTCAGGTAAGCCAAGAACAAAAATGCACTCTGGAACCTTTCATCTTTTTGCACATGGCAATCCAAGAGCACCATCATTCCCACTGCACTTCCTTCCCCCACAATGGGCAGGACAGAGCTGCTGGAATCCAGTTCCCTTTTTGTGACCAGCTGAGGCATTCAGGTTCCTGAGTGTTCAATAGGAAAGGATCTAACTATGGACAGCATTAAGGGAAAAAGATTGGTCTCCCCTCCCTTCCACCCCCACCAAACCCTTTTCTTTGATGCACTGCTCTAGAAATTTTGTGAGTGGGTTGCACAGGCTGACACAGCTTCCACCACTCTGACTCACTCCCATGACCAGTAACTCAACACAGAGGTGGTAAAACACTCAGTGGTGCAGCTGGGAATAGTCCACACTCGCCTCCCATGACTCCCTACGTGCTCACTAATTTAGCTACAAAGCTCTTCATTTTGGAGTTCAGGTGGCTGAAAAGGAAGAAATGAAAACAAAAAAAAAAAGGAGTCAGAAGGAGGATTCTGCTGTGCTGCTGAAAACTGAAGGCCAAATCAGCACTAACAGGTTAAAGACCAAAAAAGAAAAGCTCCAGTAGAACAAAGGAGAATGGCAGGTTGGAAATCACCTCAACAGAATTTTTTGGAGATGACCCCAGATGATGAAGTTCAGCAGTGCTGTTCCCAAGTATATGAAAAAAGCTTAATTAGCCAACAACAGGCAGGAGGCTGTCAGTCCCCAGTGCAGCACTCTAGTAATTAGTAATTTCACACACTATACAAAAAGAGCTTAAAATACAGTAATTGTTTTAATAGGGAGTGCACTTGGAATTCATCTGTAATCATCCAACTAAAGCCCAGAGCATGATGCCATGTTCCAGTCCCCAGGAGCCTGAGTTTGGATGAGTGTCCCTGGGGCTGACTTTCTCCCTGGAGCTCAGACAACCTGTCCCACTCAGCCCAATTCCCCAGCCTGTGCTGAAATGAGAGCTGTGCTGCTCCTAGACAGCCCAGCCCCAGCACTGCAGTGCTCCTGCAGACACCAGCAGGGCTGCTGGTGACACTGGTTAGGCTGAAAGCAGCACCAGGGACCAAAATAAGCGATACCAGTTCAAGCCCAGTTTCATCAGCCCAGCTCTGTGGCTGCACTCAGGGCTTTGCAGAGGTGAGGAGTAAAAGCCAGCTTGCCCCAGCCTGGCTGTGATGCAAAGTTTGTATTGTACCTGCTCTTCCAGTACAACACCCAATAACTTTTACACAGGGACCAATCAGTGGTAAATTAACTCTTGGCCAAGCTGAGGTGAAGTGAGAACCTCTTTTCTTGTGTCCTTTTTATTTGGAGAGAGATCACTGCATTAACTGAGCTGTGACCACATTCTGAAAGTTCAATCCTAAAACCAAGAGCTCTTTTGTATTCTCATTGCAAAGCCAAAATTCTCCAGAACAAGGAGGCAGTTTGAGAGCCATAAACAAAGGACAAATTAATCCCTTTTTACTCTGCTACTCTTGGGTTTGAAAGCCTGTAAGACAGAAAACCTGAACATTTCCACTATCGACTGTCAGAGACTCGGAGTTCAATGGAAAGCACAGCATATTCCAAGAACTTGGCAAGGTAATGAAGGTTTCTTGTTATCGTATGTGTCACGTGAAAATATTATCCAAGGAGAAATGTAAAACTATGGCAGCTTATCATCTGAGGCAGCTGAAAACAACGGCTGTCTGCGCTCAGAGCCACAGCACAGCCACACTTGCGCTGACTGGAGCGTCAAGTGTCAGCTCACAACAGGCTGGGGGAGGCAGGGTTTTGTTCACCTGCTTAAAAACAACAAAAAAGGAGATAAAGAAAAACCATGAGGCTGCAGTTAGAGGAACAACGTGATGCTCTTCAAGCACAAGGTGGCCAGATTCATTACACTTGAGGGCTGTAGTGACAACAGCAGGTATGAAGACACGAAGCTGATTAACTGTGTAAGAATTCAGTTTAGCCATTAATTTCAAAAGCACAGCAAGGAATGACTCCCCTGAAATGCATTCAGTAGACGGAGGTTTTTTTCTGTCATCAGAATGAGAAGGGGGTAAGATTTCTTGGCAAGAAAAAGTAAGAACATATTTCAGTAGATATCATCTGTCTTGCACAAGAATCTTCTCCTGCTGCCAAGGAGTTGCAGATATTTGACAACCTCTGTTCTTCAAACCGAGTTTCTTCTGCTCTAATGGACTTCCACAGGCCCTTCTGAAGAAGGGCAGTGTTTTTACTTTGAAGTGGGCAAAGTCTGTGGCATCAGTAAGAGGCAGATCTCACAATCCTGTTCCCCAACATCAGCAGAGGAATTACCATCCTGCTGCTAACACCCAGAAATGCTATGTGCAGAAATCAGAGGCTCACACAGGTGAGTATCCCTGGCAGTGGGTTTAATGTGTGTGGCTGCACTGCCACAGCCAAAGGTCTGCTCAGCTTTACCTGTCCTGTGACCTGGAGTGCAGACTACACCGAGGAGTACTATGGTCACCTCCCTCTTCTTCGTGCATTTGCCCACCCCAGCACTGCTGCAGCCAGCAGGGATTTAATTCCCTGTTTGGGCTGAGGGAAGAACTGACCTGCTCTCCAAGTGAAGCCTGTTCCACACAGCAAATAAGCCTCCCTTGTGCTGCTGCACTCCATCGATCATGGTGATAAATGGGTGCTCAATCTGCAGAGGCAGCAGTTGGCACTTCTGGATTGCTGTGTCCTCACCAGACAGGCACACTTAGTTTGGAGCCCAGATGATGTGTAAGGAATTTACACAGGCTTAGTTTAGTTTTCAGTCTCTCTTCTCATAAGGAAAATAAATTACTTTACTTCAGAAAGTCTCACCTACTTGACATTAAATAGCTGTATACAGCTGTGGTTGTGTTTACCACTAAGAGCAGTAATCCAGTCAGCCATCCTTTCCTGTGCTCTAGCTCAGCTGGGAAAGCATGGATTCATTGTGAGCTACCCCGATTAGTTCTGTGAAACTCCACATCACTGAATAAAATGGTTTCCTTTCTCCAGTTTAACTATCCATATCCTGTTTTCTGAAAACATTAATTATCTTCCTGAAGCACAAAGACAGACTTGAATGTCATACAAAAAAGTTCCCGAGTGTATTTCATTAAGAAATAAAAGTGCTACAATAAACACTGATTTATTTGCTTCAGGAAGAAACTTGTTTAAGACTTTCCAAGCAGAGCAAGAGCTTTCAGACTTTGTCAGAGCATGTTCTTGCTATGCATTTGTTAAAAATAACTCTCAAATGGGTGCACTAAAAGGGTACTTCTAATAGGAAGCATTATTAATACATCAAATGCCTGAAAGTTGGGTTGCCCATGAAATAAACCTTGTTAATACAGCCAAATACAGTCACAGCATGGGTCACTTGCACAGCTCCTGTAGGATTCCTGCCTCCATTCAGTCACACAGCTGACTGGTGCTCTGGGTATTCACCAGAGTGAGGTAAAGGGGCCAGGCCTTTACTCACTCCACTGCGGATGCTATCAGCAACCCCCCCACATTATTATCTGTACATGTTGGAAAACTAGTAGCAAAGTAAGAGAGAACATGATTCAGTGATCAAGGAGATAAATACCATTCTGGAAAATGGACTGTTTTTCTTCCTCTGCCATTATGTCTCTATGTGGTACAGGGCAAACCTTTTAAGTCAAGTTTCCACAGGGCGTCATGAATTGTGTGCTTCTGCTCTTCCTCACGCCTGGCTTGGGATCTGGATGCTAAAGCCACTACTGATTCAATAAAACTAAAATCATCTTTTGCACATATAATCATTAAATACACTAACTGTCCTGTGGCACATAAAGCCAGTATCCAAAATTACTTTTATCTTCATCTCTTTGCACCCCAGTTCCCTGTGATAACAGCTCACCCATTATGTGTGGAGGAGAGGGTGAGGGTCCCTGGGAACCCCAAGGGAACATTCATCAGCTGAGGGGCTGAACATCAGTACCTGATGGAACAGCAAGGATGGAACAGCTGCATCCTCACAGCAAACAGGGATCCTGCAAGGGCCATTATGTTGGATGCATGCTCAGAGGACTCAAATCTGTCACTTGGCAATTCCTCCCTCAGCATGCTCCATCCTTTGAAGGTAAAAGCTCTAAACACACACACACTTGGGTTTGATTATCTTTTTTTGAAGTGAATAAACTGAATAAAACAAACCTCATGCTCTGAGGAGATCAGATGCTGTGGCTCCACTGCACTGCTCTCTACATCAATGAACCCAGTGGCACAAAGGAGTGATGGGCTGCTGCACCCAGGGTCCCAGAAGCACATGGGAATGGGTCACACCTTGTCAGTGGCTGCCTGTGGCAATTTGCTGTGCTGGGAATCCTGGTCTCCCCTCCTGAGCTGGGAGCAAACATACTCAACTTCCCCTAACTGCCCCCATTCCTCCAGAGCACCTGGAAGTTGATTGTGCAACCACAGGGAGTTATGGAGGAAGCTGACTGTATGGGCTTTCATTAATTTACTCTGACTCCCACTCTCTGAAAATTGAGGGCTGGCTTATATGTGGGTCAATACTATAAAGAGATGGGTGAGAAAGTTCTTCAGGCACTTTTCAAGAAGATGTTTGAGTTAGCATGGTTTTAAAAAAGTCTCACTCTGACTAATCAGTCACAGACTGGCCAAACATCCAGAGGTGATTCCAGGGGAAGCAATCCTGCAGCATGTCTGATGTTTAGATGTGGTCATGGGCTCTCTAACCAGCAGGGAACCATCAGGATCCAGATGTTGGGCTACATCCTGATGGTTACAGTGTGTGCTGACAAGGACAGAAATTTTAGAAGCAGGCAGTTATCAAAGGAGATGGAACAGCAAGCTGTACACAATCCGCTGGCAGGTGCTCACTTAATACCAGTTACAGCACAGTATCACCAAAAAGGTGATGCTGCCCTTTTTTAAAAATGTCCACTTGTAGTTCTCCATCTCTGTAGTCAGTGAATCCACTGCTCTGGGGAGAGTAGGAAAACAGATACTCCCACACAGAGCTTCAAGCCAGATTCACATATGGCACCTTGCTGTGTTCTAGGGAGATGTCTCACAGCACTCTGGAGTCTGTCATCCAGACAGGGAGCATGATCCCACTCAGAACATCTGCACAAGCCATTATATGTTGCACCCCTTGCTGGATTTTTAAGTGAAAATTATTCTGTACATCAAGCTTGGAGAAGTAATGTGACCATTCTTTCTGCTTCACCACAAATTCAACTTCTGGTCTTTTTTTGATTTCTGATTAAAAGATGACTGATCCCAGAGCAAGCTCATGAATCTACATCCACAACTTAGAGCAGGTGTGTTCACTTTCACGTACAAAGTGGCTGATTTTGCAAGAAGAGAATTTCTGAGCTCTTGTGGTTTACCAGAACGAGAACAGTGTATCACACTTCCAAGCTCCACAATCAGGGAATGTGGTTCCACTGCACACTGCACATGTTCAGCCTTCTCTAACTGGCTTTGAAGCCTTTCTAAGCAGCTGTTACACCACTTGCACTAAAATAGTATAGATTCCCTCCACATTTACCACATAAACACGTATTTTTCTCCTCAGATTGTACCTTACATAGCTCTTGTGTATAGAAAATATGTAACTGAAGACCCATACTGTTCACAGACTGAAAATCTACAGAGAAGTTGTGTCACTAGTGAGCACTTACTCCTCACACCAGCTCCAAAACCAATATATTGTACCAGTGGAGAATAATTATCAACCTATAGAGGGCAATGGAGGAAAGGAAAATGAAAAAGGTGAAAGAAAAAAAAAAGCAACTGAAGTGTTAGACAATCTATCTTCTGAGCTGCAATCAAGTATTTACATTTTGAATGTGTCAGCTAATGAGGTGTACACCAGGGAGACACGAGACCAAAAAGGGCTGATTAAGACTATAAATATAAACAGACTTTTTGAGGTGTAATATTTACATGTGGAACATAACAAGTGCTGAATTATGAAAGGATATAAACTTTTGGCCCCTACTGTGACAGCCAGAAAGGACTCTGTCACTTAAATCTGGCTGCAAACAGGAGCCAGAGACAGCTTTGGTTCAAGAAATCATTTCCCTGTCTGTGGCAGAGCAGCCTGACATGAGCTGGTCACCACATACGAGCTGCCACCCCTCTGCAGCAGAACTTTGCCTTCTGCTCTCCTGCTGTGCCCCCAGAGCAGAGTTTGTGTGACCAGCAGGTCAGCACACCCACCTTCATGTCCTCCAGGAGAGCCTGCGGGTCTTCAATGCCTTCTGGAACACACTTCTTGTTCTCTGGGAGAGATTCAAGCTTTTCCACCAGGGCTTTTAAACCCTTCAGTTCAAATTCTGTGAGGTGAGTCCATTTGGTTGAAACTTCTGTAGCTGGAGACCCCGTGGGTGTTTTGGGATAGTCCGTGGGGGTCGTTGATTTTACACTGTCATCTGATTCATTAGACAAAGTTCTTTTTAGGTACCTCATCACTGTGGCTTTTTGTTTCCTCCCTGCAGCCTCCTTCCCTTCTGAGTGTGTGCTGTTGGGTGAGGAGGAGCCATCCACCAAGGATTTAGAGTTCTTATCCAAGCTGTCATCCTTCTCCTCCTGGAGATGGGCATCACAAGATTCTTCATCCATGTCTAACCACGAATCTGATGAGTAGCTGTCTGTGCTGCGTTTTCTTTTTGCATCTGGAAGTTAGAAAAAGAATGCTGAATTTTTAGCCACTGTAACCTCACAGCTGAAGCACTTCTGTACCACTGGGGCCAGGTGCTGCTTATTTCAAAGGGCACTGGAGAATGGTTTAGTGAGTATGTGACAGGAATGGGCTTTATTCAGCTGATTTTTAATTTTTTTTCTTTGAGGGGGGCGCTTGTTTGTCTGTTTTAATGCTGGTTTTCATTAACATCTACTCAGTTCAAATGACTGGGAAACATTTAGGGAAAAATTATGCTTTCTTCAAAGCTTCAGTCCTCTATGCCTTCAATTAGGAGTAGGCAGAGCTCTTAAGTCACACACAATTAATTTTCCCACAAATCCGAAAAAGACCAGATTCGGCAGCTTTACAGCTTTAAGAGGAGAGTTAGCACAGAAGGAGGAGGGGGAAATGATGGGAGAAAGCACGTTAAAATGCTGTACATCATCATTCTTCCAGGAACCCTGCACAGCACAAAATCAACTCCTCACTACTTTTCCCCTCTGCAAGCAACTAACTGTTGATAAAACAAGAGCCCCCAGTTGTTAGTGCATGAATACTCATTGCTCTTCTGAGACAGAGGATTTTTTAACTGTGCTTATTTTACGACAACAAGACAAAACACACTGAGAAACACAGGGACTGTCACAGCTACATGCTACTGGTTTTCTTAATGCCATTCCCAATACATTTTAGGTACTTCTCAGGAAAATTTAAAGGCAAGTTTCTGAGTCTAAAGAACTATTAATCCTAATTTCCCCCCAAGAGCCCAAATTGTTACCCGACTCTGTGCAATCAAGCAGTGAAAGCAATGTAGGAAACCAGTGGCCATGGTTCCCTCAAGCACACATCTTTTCTTATTTATTAGACACAATTTCACTTACTAAGTGAACAACATTGAATGCAGGCTAGCAACAGCAGGAATTTCTGTGGAAAATACAGTTAACACTGGCAACACCCAGTTAAGTCAATGTGAGTTTTATTACTGGCTGAAATGGGTATGAGATCAAGCTGCAAACAAAAACACTGTGAAGGAAACAGAAGTCACACAGAAAAAGTGAGAGAACAATTAATGAAAAGTTCCTTTCACAGCTTCCATGCTTTGCAGTGCAGTAGTTTTGGATTAGAACAATGTGAACCATGCTTAGGGAAGGATTAAATGGACATTAATGAGAAAGCTCAGCATCCGGTTGTTTAACAGTGAGGTTCAAAACAAATGCTGGAGCCCAGTTCCAAGCTAGAGAAATCCTCCTGATCACAGAGATGCTCCTTGTCTGTGCACAGTCTGTGCCATCCTGTCACAAACACACTGGTCACAGATGCCACAGGCAGTGGCAGTGCCTGGCTGCTCAGCTCTGCAGTTCCCAGTAAAAATCCTGCAAGGCCAGCCCAGTTCTGTGTTACTGCCCCAGATTCACAAGTTGGTCACCTCACACTTCTCAGGGCAAGTGTGCTGATGCTACAGGGCCTGCAAAAATCCAGCAATTCTGTCCAGTATACTCCTTCAGACAAGGCTTGCATTTTTCCTCAAAACCAAAATGGCCATGAAATGACTCCTGAAAGGCAAGTTTCAGCTGAAATGCCTGTGAAAAAATGGCAGCCACAGAAAATACCAGGGTGCAGCCAAATCCAGCTCCATCCACAGGGCAGGGTAACTTCTTCCCTGCAACCCTTCAAAAAATCCCCACAGATTATTTTGTGTGCTGAGGTGGTGGCATCAGCAATCCAAAGCAGCTCCTCCTCTCTGCTCTGTGCTAATACACCCCCATGCTTCTCTCAGAAAAATAAACAGGATTAGAAAATATCTTAACCAGAACATTTAAAACCCACTCAGTTATCCAACTTTTATTTCACAGTTTTTTCCTTTGTCCACAGTAGCAAGCACACATACCCACCTCAAAGGCTACATAATCAGCTTATGTCATTTTCCCATTTTACAACTGAGGAAACAGATGCTTGGGAGAAAGCACGATTTGCTCATTGTCACACATCAAATCTAGGGAAAAACCAGGAATCAGAATCCAGGCTCTTGGATCCAGGGCTGGATCCCCCTTCTCTGAGCCACACAGCCTCTGTGAGCTATTTTACAACTGACTCAGTCACAAAGCCCAGCCTCAATGGGAGAAAATGCCAGAGATGTGGCATCAAAGAGGAGAGGGTGAAAGCAGATACACATCCCCAAGCTGCCAGGACGGTGTCATTAACAGGAAGTGGTATAAATCTGCACAAAGAAAATCGTGTTTCTGTCCTCCTATGCTGTAGCTCTGCTGAACAGGAACTAATGGCTGTAAGTGGGGCAAAGCACAAGCGTAAATAAGGCCTAAGAAAACGAGGGAGATCACGTTATGGAAGTGTGAATAATTTACTCCAAGTAATGCTTGGGTGCGAGGAGAAAAAGCTTCCAAGAGAGATCTCCACTTTTTGCCTCTTGCTCTAATCTATGGAAACAAAAGGCAGGAGAGGAGTGGAGCACCAGAGCATGGTGGAGGCCTGTTCCCAGGAGAAGGCAGCACACGGAGGGGGGTCAGCCATTCCGTTCTGCCAGCTGCCACCGCGTCCCTGCCACCGGCTGTCGGCACGAGGCAGCCCTGCTGTGCCAGCCACACCTGGGCATGGCAGGCAAAACAGCTCACATCTGACCCCAAACAAACCACCAAAGCACTGCCCTGCTCTCTGTGTGCCTGGTTATCACTTCATGCCTTGCCTGCCCTTCCCTGTGGGCACAGGGCTGGCTGCTAACCTGGAGTGTACCAGGCTATTCTGGAGCACCAGGGGATTACAGTGCACCACCGGATTAAGAGCAGCCTGCTCTCAAAACACAACTGTCTGCTACTGCTGCTAATCTAAAAAAAACAAAAACAAAAACAAAAAAACAACAAAACACCGAGGGAATCAATAATGGAAGGATAACTTCAAGGTGAGGGAGATTCAATTTTGTGTTTTCAAGTATTTTGTTGTAATGCAACATGCCATGATTTTTATTTATTCATTTTCATGAAAACACTGTCTGACAGAGTTACTGTGCTGCAAGCTGAGGCCCTACATAAGCATAATCTGCATTTACTTTGTTGAGAAGTGCATTTTAAGCACTGTATTACCAGAGCTCCACTGGCAACAGCACTTGCTCAGCTCCACTGCTGCTTCTTCTGAGTCAATGCACCAATGAGTCCCAGGTCTGAACCCCAGCTGAAGAAGGGTTATCCAGTCTGAGCTCCCACACAACTTAGTGCAAAAAGAGCTTTACCCCCCTCATCTCAAAGCAAATAAAACCAGCTCATACAGACCAGACTGTGATCTAGCTCAGTGAAGAGGTGGAGCAGCACAGGCTTGACCACAAGACAGAACATTAGAAATCTGTATTTCTATATTTTCTATAGCAGTTCACTTCCCTGTGGTTCTGGGCAGACCACTTAACTTTCCTCACAGTTATCCACTTGTACAAGAATAATTATACACTGTTTCTTTTTTTGCTGAAGAGCAACTTGCTGTATTACAGAACTTAAAAGAAAGGGATGGGGGTCAGGCATAATTATGAAACCTTTCTGAACTCTTTAGAACAGTCCAGTGTGTAGTGTCTACCTTGTCATTCCCAACTCCAAACCCTGCCACTGTGTCTTGGGAGCAGGAGTTGCTATCAGTCTGCTAAAGACAGCAGTGACATTTTCATTAGCAGAAAAACCCTGAGCATACTGGAAATGTATCACTGCATGGAGCACCCCACACAGGAACCACTCAATATACTCAGGTACCTGTCTATCATAAGCAAATCTATTCTATCTCCTGAGGAAGAGAGGGGAAAAAAAAGAAACTTGGCTCCTTCACTGTGCCAGAGGGCATATTTTCTATATCCATCAGGCTTAACATACAGTTAGAGCCATCCTGTTAAAATTTTAGCAATGGGAATCTTCAAAGCTGCAGGCTACAGAGAAAGCACGTCTCTGATAGCCCAGGATCTTCTCCCAATTACTCTTTGTCAGCTCACTTTCAACATCCATATCTCACTGAAGGTCAACTGTGGCTGAAAACATCCAGTACAGACTCATTCATAAGAGTAAAAATAATGAAGACATATCCACCCTGAAAAAGAGCGCACGTTCAAATCTAGTAGGAAACCCAAACAGGCTCCCTTCTGATTTCAGCTGGCAGGACAAATGTCCCAGTTGAGAGAGACAAGCAAAAGAAAAGAGAAAAAGAGATTGTGTGCTTTTACAGCAGCCTGTGATTGCTGTCATGTTGTCATTCCCCTGAGTGTTTGCCCTCCTGGGAGAGATCTGAGACAGAACAGCCTCACACTGTGCCTGGGAGGACACGGCCTGCAAATTCATCCTGGGCCTGAGCAATGGGGGAGGAAGGCACGGCCATCATCTTCCACCTCATTTACAGCTGCACTCACGTTTTTATTTAGGGAGTGGGAAGACTCCAGGTTTCAGCCATGCCTCCACAGAGGTGGGGTTTTTCTCCTGTCTGAAGTTTTGTGAGTGGAGACATTTAGACAAGAGAAATACAAAGAACAATATGAATTGCTACAGCAGCATACAAGTGTCAGGACAGAGGTATCACAACACAATCATACAAATACACTTTCATGAACAGACACTGTCTTGAAAGTCACTCTGAATTTAACAACGTTCACGTCAAAGCAAATAAATACTGTTATAAAACACAGTATGGGAAGTCTAAAGATATCCTTAAAATCCAACTGCTGATGAACTCAGTTTTCTGTGTTCTCCAACAATGTTCTTTATCAACATAGTAGTTGTTGTTTTTTTTTCTTTATCCAGGAGAATAGAATCTCTATGAATTTTATGAAAACTACTCCCTTGTGAATACCAGAGGCTGTGGGCAGTGTCCTGCACTCTCTCTGGTCTGTATCCTCCTCTACTGATAATCACTTTGTAACTTCAGAAATCCACTACAACCACTCTACCAGAAGCTATGTAAGGAAAGAAAGCAGCACAACTGGAGGGTAAAAAAAACAGACAGTTTTAGCACCCAAAAGGAAAGGCAGAAAGTAGACATTTAGAACAAATTATGTCAAGGAAATTATTTTTCAAAAGTAGGGGAAGCATTTAGATTATTCAAGAGAAATTTCTGAAAATGAGTACAAGGATGTGAAGAGTTTTTTCTTAAAACAAGAAGGACAGAAGACAATTAAATCTACTGAGGGGTTTAAGGAGAAGTTAAGTACTTTGCTTCATTACTCTTTAAGGAGAATAATGGGAAATTCTTTGTCAAGGGATACTCCCTCATGGGAAATCAAGAAATTGCTTCCAGATAGAGAAGTCCCTAAGGAAGAGAAAATTTAAGGACCTTTGCAGCTCTGAAGAAAAGCTTAAAAACGAAGAGGTAGGGTTTGGAACACCAAATATCTTCAGGATATCCCATCCCTCAGCAAGTGAGCAATGTCAAGGTCCAGACTCCACAGATCAAACCATTTTAACTCAAAGATTACAGTTCACAGAGATTCAAGTCAAGAGGCTGCACACAGACCAGTTAAAAGAAAAGCAAAGCAAGTACTGGAAACAGTATTACTCACACAGAACAAAGCAATGCAGCTTTGTAAAGATAAATAATGTACCTTTACTCCTTTGAATTTGGCAAATGCCAAAGTAAAAGATCCAGAAGTATGGCAGATCTGGTCTTTTGAATCACAACCCCCACTAAAATAATTATTTTAAGGTTAAGTTTCTGCCAAGAAATAAAAACAAAACCCCAAGTTTCTGACAAAACAGAAGTATACATCTTTCTCTGCCACCAGCTGAAGCCATCACAGGTCACAAGACCTTGACCAAGTCACCACTAAACCCTTTTCCAACTAGCCAGGTTCCTTTTCCTGAAGCCTTTGCAGCTGGCACTCTTTGGTCATGCAAAACAATCCCATTCCCTCTAGACAGTGGACATCTACAGCTCCCAGTGAGCCTTGGTATGACTGGAGTATCTCCCAGCTAACTGGACTGAGGCACATTTGTGGGGATCACCAAACCATTATCAATAATTACTGAGCTGGGCTGCAATTCACACTGGTGATTTAGCTGGGAAAGGTCCCACCTCAATATCCTGAACCATTCACTCTCCACCTCTGATTTGTTCTGAAATTACACATCACTGGTCTGGCACCTCTGCTCTGCCTGCAGGACCAGCCCCCTTCCATGCCAGTGCTTCAGACAACAGGAGATTGTTCCTTATCATTATTTTCCAAAGAATGCAGTTATCAGTTTTGTCACTGCTTTCTAAAGAGCTGGTCCAAAGGCCTAATTCATCCGTTCCTCCTCAAGGATGATCTTATGAGAAAAATTCCTCTGGACACAGAACTTCTGCTTAACTAACCTTTCTGACCAGGGTCTCAGAGCTAAAATGTGAAGCACTCAAATGCCCAGTGACCCCAGGAATTCCCCCTGGCCTATCTACACAGATTATTAGCTCCCTTAAATTATTCTTGGTCAGTAAAACTCACTGGAGAGTGACACTTGCCTGTAACTTTTTCAATCCCTTCTACTAAGAATTTTGCTGGTAGGTGAACATTTCCCTCCTCTGTCCAGAGCCTGGGGCAGTGCCAGTCATGCCAGGCTCACTCCAAGTGGCACCTCAGGGAGCAGGAGGTACAGAAATACTTTATCCTCCTCCCACACTTAACACGTATCAGTTAAGATTTAGCTGGTGCTTGTGCTATTTTCAGCTGTTTTGTACTTAAAAGCAGAGGGAACATGGCCCATCATCTTGTTCCATCCAAAGGAGGAAAAAGAGGGCAGTTCAGCACAGCAACGATTGGATTGTCACACATTGATGCAAAGCCCACACCAGTGCCAAGGCAATGCCACAGGCACATCTGTCTGTCTCTCCTCTGGTCCATTTTCAGCTCTTGTAAAGGTTTCTTTGACCTCCCTCTGCCTGGGTTACAGATCATGGAGATTTGTGTAGGTGTTTTCTTTGGTTTGTTTTTCTGCAGAACTAGAACTCAGTCACCAGAGAATTACAGGAGAATTTAAGGAAAAGAGAAGAGAAAGAAGGAAGGTTTAGTGACCACAATGTGTTCTGCAACAGAGCTGCTCTATGAAAGGACAAAATATCCACCCCACCAGAGCACATTTGCAATACACACATTTCTGGCTACTGTGCTGAACATGGCAGTAAATCCTCATCTGTTTGGCAGATCATCCCAACACAAACGTTACTGAAACCAAGGAACAAACACAACCAAACGTTATTTTTCTGGGACCCACTTGCTAAGGGAATGTTCAATAAATACACTTCAAAGTAGGTTGATACTTCATGGAAACATTTAAGAGTCAAAAATCTTCCCCATTCCAAAATAAAGAAACAGTTCATTAGAATTTCTCCAGTTCTCCAGTTCAATCTCTAATCTGCTTTGCAGAAACCAAAGCAGCAGCTAGCCTGAGGTGCCAGCATCAGTTCTGAATGTGCACTCAAAGGATTCACTCACCAATTAACATTGATTCTTTCTGGTACTCTTTGCTGAGGTGGCAGCGCTGGGTCACACAGGACACGTATCTCTCCAGAACATACCAGCACATTTCATAGTAGAAAGGATAGCGGAATTTGGCGTGCACCTGGAAGCAAGATCAACACTGTCAGTCCGTGGGGAAGGGAGAGAAGTTTGCAGCACAAGGGCCAGTCATCATTCCCATCGTGTTATCAAGAGCACAAACAGTGTGAGGAGGGGGAGGGGAGAGGGTGGGAGCAGGGAGCTGAATGCCTCCAGCATACGGAATGAGGAGCCAGCCTGCCTGCCACGACAGCATCATTTCTTGGTTCACTAATTTGTATCCTCTTGGGGTGGTGGGAGAGGAGAGGGTTTGTGTTCTTGTGAAATCATGAAACTGATGGATGGCCCCGACAGAATTATTTACCTGCTGTATAAACATAGGGTGGTCACATACAGATGTTAGTCACTAAAACTTAAAATAAAGGTGTGGGTTTTTCATCTCCTAAACACTAACACAGGATTTTTATCAAAATGGCAACATTACCTAAAATAAGTCAAGCAGGAAATCCATCTTTTTCATTTGTGGTTGTCTCAACAAATTGATTAGAGAAATGAACACACAAATTCTTGATAACTACACATTAAAGTAAAAAATCCCTTACGTATTTTACCTTTCGGTAGCAAGTTAGCTTTTGCCATAAACAGAGTAAGAATACAAGAGCAGGATTTTGACAAAAGATCCTGTCAAGCTGTGTACTTTTTCTAACATCTCAGACCTGTTGTTCTCACACAAAAAGCTGCATTCTCCAACACTAGTTATTTGTGAGAGTATTTCAGATACAAAAGAAAACAAAGAGAGTTTCCTTCCTTTCCAACATAGTTTTCTATCTGTAGAAGGTCACTATACCACAGAAGGATCTGGGAAGCTCCTAAAATGCAGGAAGATATATGTATTTGTTGTGATTTGCTAAAAATGGATGCCATGCATCTTACATGCACTTGTACTTACACTGTACACCTCTTTCTCCTGGTGGCACAGAAATCTGCACTTTGCAGGCTCACATGCATGCACTGCACTGGGATTACAGGAGCTGCTCTAAAATGTTCTCTGCATATCCACTGCTCCCTAAGCCCAGAGCTGGGCACCCACATTTAGTGAAAAGCTGGACTGCACCAGGAGCATTATCTCAGAATTATTTCACCCACCATAGATCAGCCAAAAGCCCAAAGTCTAAACAGAACCACTAACCCAGCACCTGCAAACTTAGACTCAGCTCTGCAAAGCAGGCACTGCCCAAACACCTGCATGGTGATCAAAGCACCCACTTGAGCAGATCAGTGACTTACTGGAATGCCCAGATTTCAAAATTGTCCCCAAGGTGGACAGCCAAAGAACTTGCCTCTGTTCCCAGGGCACAGGAAATGCAAACACTCTTAGCAGTAAAACCAAATGCAACAAAGGAAAAATATACTGTATTGTCACACTAAATGTATCACAGTGTAAGGTTAAATACTCCATGGCAATTCCCAGAAGTTTAAATCCCTTAAATTCAACACAAATACAGCTGGCAAATCTGAACTGCTTGTTGCTACAGGTCATGCATCCAGCACTACTGCACTTTCCCAAATGCTTCCCTGTGTGGTTTGTTACAAAGCACACATACCAAAAAATAAGGGAAAAAAGAAAAAGGAAAAAAAAACCAACCAGCCAAACAACAACCCCCTAAGTGTGAGAACATTTAACCCCAGGGCCTTTTTGCATTGAAGAAAATTTTTCCTTTAGTTTAGTTATTTGTCACAGAGAAGAGATCAAGTCACTTATGACTATTAGGGAACACAGGGGAAATTATCCATGCTAAAATATATGCTAATAAAGGAACTCAAATTTTTCCAAGAGAGCACTGCAGGAAACAAAATTTGCAAAGAATTGACTTACAAACAGGAAGCCGCCTTCCACCCCTCAGCCTTCAAAAGGTTTTCAGCCACATGCCTGGGAATATTAAAGACATCATTGCTCAACATTTGTTGA
The DNA here is from genome assembly GCF_029582105.1 of Oenanthe melanoleuca. NCBI lineage: Eukaryota > Metazoa > Chordata > Aves > Passeriformes > Muscicapidae > Oenanthe > Oenanthe melanoleuca. Next base: position 2,763,794 of record NC_079349.1, read on the forward strand.
CAGATTCTGAGCTTCACCAAATTTAGTTGTTACCAATGTTAATTCAATGTGAAAGACAAGGCAGTAATGCATGCAGTGCTCCCATTATGTATATCAATCTTTAATATTCAATTTGAGTTCCTAATTGCCTCGCTATCAATGTTCCAACCCACAGCAAATCCCTCCATGCCTCTGTAATCCACTGTTTGCCCAAGAAGGCTTTGCTTTTACAAACCTTCAGAAGGAAGAGCTCTCTCTACCATCTGTAGACAGAGATACTGTACAGAGAACTACAGGGCTTTCTGCCAGTAAAGAGACTCGAACAATGCTTTAAAAACTTTTAAAGTTTGCCTTATGGAAAAGTATAGAGGAATATGCTCTTTATGATATCCCTGAACATTTATTAATTATAATGGATTGAACTGCATTATGTGCATGTCCATACTCTTTCCACTGTACACTCACAGACAAATTAACTCCAGTGGACAGGGGAGAAGGAATAAAAGAAAGAAGGAAAAAAATTAAAAATCTTCTGTGATGAGTTCAAAGTGTAATATCTGATACAGACATTGCCAGAGGACTAAATTCCCCACCAGCAGGGAAATACACTGGATTATCTAATAGACATTTCCAGCTCTAACTTCTGTGATTAATAATTTACAATCCACTGAAAAAAAATTAATTATTCCTGTACAGCAAGAAAAAAATCCTCTCTGGGATATGATCCATTTCTTCAGTTCAAAGTGAAATTATTTTAGGGATTTGTATACCCCTCCAAAAACAAAACAAAAACCCTAAGCAAGTAAGACACACATTTTCCTGAAAAAAACTAATAATCTCTTCCACGATGCCCATTAAAATCATTATAAACTCCATTTGTGTTTAATCAATCTAATCACAATATTGAAAAGCAATTTATGATTATTTACAAAATAATTAATCTAGCCACTTAATACATTATCTTGCATTGCAGAAATCCAAGTGAACAGCAAACACCATCATCTGTGAGTGACCACCTTACGTATATATTGAGTGTCCTTGTTCCCACAAAGTTCCAGTATTTTAAGGCAGTTAAATTTTGATGAATTGGGGGTAAGTTTGGCACATTCTCGAGCTGTATCACCCCTATGCCAAATGATGAATCCCTGCATGGCATCCTGCTCTGCAGTTCCTCAAGCTGGGCTTGCAGAGAGTGAAACAGCTTGGCCTGTTTGACTGGCTGTTAATTGGCCTCCAGGAAAGCCAGGCTGCAAAATGAGAGGCTCTACGAACTGTAAGACTGGAGAATATTTGTTTACCTCAACTGCACATTAGGAGCTGTTTCCAACAATAGACATGTTTTTTATTACTCCTTAAAACTATTTTTAAATGGCTACAACCCTCTTAAAAAGTCTCCCAGGGGTATGAGGAATTAAGCTAGAATAAGCATGACAAGTATATAAACTAGGCAATTTTATCAGGCTGTAAATCAGCATTACCATTTCAACCCTGTATTTATTCTTGTCTGAGCTAAGACAATAACAACTACACCTAGCATAAAAATGACTTTGAATATCAGCAATCAAAGATGATTAAACATTACATAGCAGGTTTAAACACAGTGAAACCTCCATAAAATTGCTCTGTGCAAAATGAAGAGGGGAAGCACACCTGTATTACACTTTGAGTGTGGCAAATTACTTTGTCAATCACATCATGTAATTTGCTTCTGTGCCATACACAATGGAAAGATCAATACTGATGAGAAACTCATTTGCAGTATGCTCACACTGGCAAATTTGGGTGAACTACATATACTGTACTGAGTCTGCAAAACCAGCCAGTGTATGAATGGAATTATTTCAACAAAGAAATTACAACGTTTGATTGACAAAGCAAATAATGTAGTACACACCAGAATCCTGTTTTGAAACCATTTCCCCTTCAAGATTCCAGCATGATATTTTTAGGTGGGGGGGGGGGGGGGGGGAAGTGTTATTATTTTTAAATCACAGTATTGATTTTCCTGCCTTTTATCAAACTTCTGTATGCCTTAGCTGCACAGTTTCTAATTTGTTTCTGTCCAGAAATTCTTGCTATTCTTCAACTGTTCACACAGTTCTGATTTTATACATCTGCCCACGAGCACAAGTTTGTGAGCACAGGTACAGCCTGTGTGTAACACATTGCCAGTGCACAGCAACATCCAAGTGCTGAAATTGCTTCTGTGAAGTCGTAGATATTCTGGGCTTTTGGCTTTCATTGGGCTTTTTTAAAGCACTCCAGTATTTTTGCAAGGAAAATGATAAAGAACTACACAGACTTCAAAGAAAATGTAAATTAAAAATGACAAGAACAAAGGTCTGATTTGGGATTTCCAAATGTTGCAGTATCCCTTTCCCAATTAATGGTGACAGGACATTTTTCAAGATGCAGATATCCAAATCCCAGAACCTCCTCACAGGATAAGGGTGCCAGTAAATTTTAAAAGGCATTTCCGTGTAACTGGCTGGTTAGTTCCTAGAAGTTACCAAATATTTGACTGTTATAAGTAGTTTTGCCTGCTGGCATAAAAAAGCTTAGAAAATCAAAGCTGCACTCAGCTTCCCAAGGAGAAAGGCCTGACATGAAACTCAACTGAGCAGCTACAACCAAGGTGTGTGATCTTGCATTAGCTCAAGTTCTGTGCGAACAAAATCTCAATTTTTATACAACTTAAGGAGAGTGTTTCCTGCCCATCTTCCCCAAAGACTTCAATGGAAATCACTCATTTCTGGCACTGATCCTTCCTCCCAGTCTCCCCTTCTCCGTTCTCTGTGAGCTGCCTGTGCAAACATCCTTCCCAGCAACAACACACCTTTCCCTGCACACCTGCAGTGTACTGCCAGCATGCACTGCTGCTTCTTATTTACAGTCACCCTGGAAACCTTCCTGTGCCCAGCAGCTCTGCCAGGCCCTGGTAAGCCCCTTCCTGCTTCTGTCACTGCAACTCTCCTGTCCAAGTCCCTCTGCACTTTCTCAAGACACTCAACACTCTCACTTGTTCAAAGCCAGGCTGAATCCACTCTGGTCTCTACTTCTGCCCTCTGCCACACTCCTCTGCTCTAATTCCCCCTAAATTTCAGCTTTTGTCTTCATCCCTCTTCTACTAAGAATTCATTTTCTGCTTCTCTTCATTGAAGTCACTCAATGAAACCGAATGCTCCCACCACTGTTTGGCAATGTGAAGATTGCCAGGCCTTGTACCCACTGGGAAGCCAGGGAGGCTGGGGGGAGGACACCTCACTTCCACTGAGTCAGAGATGTACTTCAAAACCATTTGTATTTGCTTCAGGCCTATGCACTCTCACTGCACAAAGAAAGCAATTTGGAGTAAAAGCCAACTTGGAGCAAGATTTGTGCCCTCTTGTAGGGGTGAACAACAGTGAACTGCACTGATGTCTACAACACACTATTTCAATACTTTTTAGTGAAGAAGAATTGCAACTTCCTGCCATTTTGTCAGCCCAAATCTCGATTAACACCAGAGCAGACACCTGTGTCACTGGTTTGTCAGCAGTGGCTCATAGTGAGGCCTCCAAAATAGTCCCCATCTGGATTGCACATCCCTTGGTCCAGTTTTATATCAGAATGCAACAACGGCCTTGCACAGGTTATTTACTAAAACAGAGTCACTTCCTTCAGATCCTGCTGTTTTTTGAAACTCCAATGATGAGTAGATATTTATTAACCAAGGATAAAATTATCACTCTCAACAAAGAGGTGGCACAGTGACTACCCCTCCTTTCCCTCAGGTAGGTCCTACAGCCAGATGAACATCACAATGTTCAGATCAATGTCCCACCTCAGATTCTCCATTCCAAGAAATTGTTGCATGGTATCAAGTCACTGTAGTGACTGTCAATTACAGAAGATGTCATTTAGTACACAACTTCAGCATAGCTTTGTCAATTCAGCTGTGGGCAGCAGAACCAGCCCAGTGCCATCAATTCTCCAGGATCAGGCCAGGTGTGAACAGACAGCTGATAAGCAGAGGGTTACCAGAAATACTGGTACAAAGGTCTGTAAAGTGCAATACGTTTGTGTGCAAAAGGGAAGTGTTTTATGAAAGTTTAACAGGCAGACAAAAGACACAGAAGGGACACATCTGTGGGAAGCACATGAGTAAATCCCACTAAAAATAACCAACATTTGAAAGTCTCATTACTTCATGTTTACCTCTTGTTTCAACGGCTCTGACACGGCGATCCCGTCAGTTGTTGTTTGTCAGAAGGGAATACAAGGAAGAGACTATGACAGATCATAGTCACAAAGAACTGCTCAGTTAAAAAGAGAATCAAGTATCCTTACCCTTGTTCTGTCCTCAATTTCATAGATGCGAAGCTGCATGGGAACATTAAAGCTATGCAGGATATTTCCACCAAACACCAGAGAATCTACTGGAGTATAAACCGCGTGAATCCACCCTGGAGAGGGAAAGCAAAGAACTGAGAATGCCTCGTAACATTATAGAGCAATTAATGAGCAAATTTTAACAACCCCCTGAGTCCCACTGTGCTGGGGATGAGAGGTTAAAGCAGTGAAAGGTTAAATGGGATGCTCACAGCCACACTTCAGGACTAGTCATAGCAGAAGGGCACCTTGTGACGTGCTGTCTTACAACCCTCTGTAAATCAGTTCTTTTATTTATTCACCCAACACTTACAGTGTTTACTGAGCACATGCAAGTTTATGACTCAACCACGTCCATGACTAAGAAGTAAATTCAGTCTGTTCCATACATTTGGCTCTCAGACTGGCACCATGACTGCAAACCATGTCAGCAGTGATGGTGGGCCAAGGGTTGTGGAACTGGACTGAGGCACACCAAACTTCCAACATGCCTTCAGATGTAAAAGATTTCAAATTATTACCAGCCCTCCTTCAAAGGTGAAAGTTTCATCACCTATGATCAACTTCCTGAAGTAATTGAGAAATGTTTTTACCGCAAGCTCAAGTTAAGGGATTTAACATTCTGGTACTGGAGCTGATGAGACTGTTCTGATCCAATCCTGCAAGAGACTGAATTAATTTCACAGGCTCCAAAGAATCTTCTATGACAGTGAAAATCCAGGCACAGCAATTCAGGCAGCCACATGCCAGCTCTTCTGCCTCTGCATTGTTTGCTTGGTCTGTCAGGAGCTGAAGCTCTGGCTATGCAAGACTGTAGCCTCTGATCTCTGCAGTGAAAAAGGAATTGATCCTGCTAATGATCTGGGACCCACAGAGACCTGACACTTTTTTTCCTCTTCTTTTTTAATGAAAAGCATTACAATTTATAAACCAGCAGACAGCAAAGCAACATGGGGGGCAGTCAATTTTCTCCTGACTGTGCAGTACTTTCCATTAAAGCTGTGGCAGCTTTCCCTCACTTCCAGATCAGTGAGGGAGCAGGAAAACGCCATTCAGCCTAGAGGGTTTTCCAGCCAGCAGCCACAAAAGTGCTCCTCCACAACAATTTTTCAACCATAAAGGCCTGCAAAGCTCTATCTGGGAAGTCCTTGAGCCACAGCAGATGGCAGGACTGGGGCTTTCATTTAAGGGCATGTTGGTAGGAGAGTGATAGGAAGGAAAAGAAATCAGCACTAGTATTTTCTCCCTGGAAACATAAGCCCATCAATTCAGATACATTTTTCTGAATTTCAGAGTCACAGAATGGTTCTCTGGTCAGCACAATTTCAGTAACAGTGATCCAGCCTGTTTATTACTTCCAAATCAAGAACAATCAACTACAGAGGAATTTTTTTTTTTCATGTAAGGGTAGAGTGGCAACTACACACATCAACACTATAAAATACTTCACAGCTGAAGTAGTTCAGCACCTCACACATCAGTCTGTACTAAGAGCAAACTACTAGAAAAATAAATTATCTTCATCCTAGTCTTTGGGAAGGAAAACAGATCCAAGGTCAAGGAAGTTGAGGCCAACTACTTCCACTGGGGAAATAAAGATTTTCTGTGGCTGGGGGAAAGAATGGAAACCACGCACTGTGGCAAATCTGGGTCCCCAAAGCAAATTTATTTGCAGGGTTGGTTTGCTTGACAATCCACATTAATTGTCAGGTTTAGAGATGAACAAACTGAAACTCGAAGAAGTGAAATTACTTTCATGGCCCCACAACTGAGTGGTGGCAGAAGAGCTCAGAACCAGGCAGTTACCAGCAGAACGCTGAGGACTTCTCAGCACCACTTCCCACAGCAGTTCTCTCAGCACAGGTGTCAATGTCCAACCTTAGTGGAGCTGTTATTTTTGTGAAATCATCAACATCATTCAGAATACAATTTGTTATCCAATATTTACAACTTAATTAAAAGGAGTAACTGAGCTGATTCTTGTCCTATTTGAAAGGTTAAAAGGAGATAGCCCTTCATCTAATAATCAATAAAATTAAATCCCATCAATGTAGTTGTTCTTTGAGTGGGTGCTTCCACTGCAACCACACAGTAGCTTTCTCCTACAAATTGAATAGGGAACATTTCACACTGAAGTGCAGCTGGTTTCTTTGTTGCCAAAAGTTTTTGTGTTAGTAACTGCTAGGCTTTCTTGGTAGTAGTCCCAATATTTTTGGGAGAAATGTGGAAGGACCCATCACTGGCTAGAGCCAATGCTCCAACAAATGGTGCTCCAGACATGACAAACCCTCAAAAGAAAGAATAATGAATACAAACATAGTTTCAAACATCTATTCTTGCAGAGCTAGTACAGTAAAAACTGAAAATCTTCTGTAAAGTATCTGAAACAACCTCTGGTTCTGTGGAGAAGGTCTCTAATTCCCTGCTTGCATTTATAATCCAGAACTAAACATCTTACAAGCAATTAGTACCTTCAGCTCCCAGCTGCTGAATTAACTGAACACTAGGTCCTCCAATATGCAAGTATTTCTAATAACAAGACTGAAAATATTGCTGTTAATGACACAGTTGTCAGTAGCAAAACCTTTAATAACACAGCACTGAAATCCAACAGGATTGGGAAAACAAAAATAAACGAGAGACCAAGCAACAAAGTCATCAACTATAATGTCCTGGGAAGTCAAATCCCTACCCCTGCCAAGGTAGGGATGATTTCCAGGCATAGCTCTGAGATAGGTACAGATGATGCCTGTGGGTACCATCCCCAGCTCAGTCCTGGGGAATCCCAGATTCCCTGCAGTTCACGTGTTCCCACAGGCAGCATCCAGCTCAGCCCCTCTGCAGGACACAGCCCTGTCAGAGGAGTCACCTGCACATAAAATAGATTTTGGCCACTCAGCTGTGCAGCATTTCAGTCACACTGCATCCCAAAATAGCTCCCACTTGCCTGAGGAACGTACGTGCATAATTGAAACTGCAGAGACACGAGCACCAAGAGGTGGAGGTACACAGGACAGAACGGGCAAGGTTAGACAAAAAAGATGAGAAAACTGACAAGGTACAAAATCCCAGCAAGACTGGCACAGATGCTACAGAGAAAAAATCCCAACATGAAAATCTCTTGCTCTAATATTAACCAGGCTGTGTATGGAGAAAAACTGGAGGTCAGCACCAGAAAGTAGGAGGAAAGAGAGATGAGCAGAAAACAGGAAACAGTTTCCATCAGGGTAATGTATTGTGGAAATGAGCTCTGAGAAAAGAGAAGCTTGGATTGCACATTCAATCCATTCCCACAGCTTAGCTACAGCACGACTCAGAAATAAACTGAGGAGGATGAATGTTCATTGTGACCATTTGCAAACAAAAACACCCATCTTGTCAGCTCCCCAATTACCACAGTTTTTAAAGGAGAAGACAAACCTCCAGAACAGGAGGTGCTGAACATATGGTTAAGACAAAAGGACAGACAAAGGATTTGCTTTCATGTCACCCACCACACCCCTGCCTCACCTTTACCTGTGCTGGTACGTTTTGCTGGATGAATTGAAGGTCTGTTGACATTTTAGATCATGTCACCTGTGCTGAACAGTCTGTCATGTCTGTTCTGTGTGTCTCACTTCCAGCTCTCACAGCACAAGCTTGCCACATGCCTCCAATACCAACACCTCTGGAGTTCATCAGTTCTCTCCTCAGTGACTGTTCTGTGGTGTTCACACAAACCCTGCTACTGCTGCACACAACCCTCATGTTTCATGGCTTTGTGCAAGACTGGAGATAACATCTCACCTCTTGGTAATTGTCCCAATAACATAAAAAAATGCCAACAATTTAGTTTCATCCTTAATGCTATAAAAAGCACCAGAATAATATCAGAACAACTGCAATAATGACTGAAAAAGTCAAAGGTCAGTGGAACAAGAAATCTTTTTTTTTTTTTTGTCTGAAAACCACAAACAAAAGCACCTGCTAAACACTACCTAAAGCTACAATTAAATCCAGCAGATGAGAGGAGGACACTGACTGTAGGCTTTGAGGAGCAGTCATGAACTAGGAAGACTCTTCCCTGTGGGTGACCATTTCCCAAGCAGCGGTGACGCCGTGAAGGGGGAGCCAGCCCAGCTCCAGCACAGCCACTGCCAGTCCTGCCCAGGACAGGCTCAGCCACGTGGGATAAATGAGCTTGGGAGTACAGACACTGCACAGTCACTGCTCACAGTCCTCATGTCAAGCCTCAATAAGAAGACCATGCACTTATGTTTTTTCTGAAGTTGATGGTTTTTATTTCAGCTCCTGGCGATCAGTAAGTGCTTTTTCCTTCCCAAAACAATCCTAGTGTATGAAGCCAAGCCAACACTGAGCAGGAATTCTATTCAGGAAACTCAGAAATGCTCTCAGCTGATTTACAGTTATGAATTATTCCACCACTCCTCAGATACACTTGAATATTTAGATGTTATCATCTCTAGTAAATCAAGAAGGTAAAATTAACAGTAACAAACGTTTTTTCCAAACAGTTAAAAGAAAGATATGATCTCATTATCTTTTGAATTTTATAAAACAAGTATTATTAAACATTGCAAACTTGTTAGAAGATTTCAGTGGGCTGCAAATTCCTACTCAAGGATGCAATCATCCATCTGAGAATAATGAAAAAGAATATTAACTTATAAAGCTATGGGGCAAACAGCCTACAAGCTCCAAGCCAAAACCATGCTGCATCTGTTTCCATTAGTAACTGAACTGATATTTTGCCTTGTGATACAGAAGTCGCCACACATTTCCCTGAAATTCTACTGCAACTTAGGGTGAAAAAGATGAAATATACGTCTCAAAAATAAAGAGTGACTAAAGAGATAACCTGAGAGTGGGCACTGCCAGCAAATCTCAAAAGAAAAATGACTGCATAACCAAATCTATCAAGGAAAGATCATGTTTACATTTTTAAAGCTAAAAACTTACTAATTTTGCCCCAGTGGTACAAGTAATACAGCAACTCTCAATCTGAAATTGTTTTTAAGAATGAGGCAGAGCTCAGCATTAGGTACAGAACCAAAAATCCAACATCATGCTGTCACCTTCCATCTGAAAGCAGACACTCAAGGCAAAAAGCCTTTCCTCTGATCCTCTCCACCAATCTTCTTCATGTGGTCCCTGAGGTTCCAGGCATCCCAGAGATTCCATTAATGTCAGTGGAAGCTCACAGAATGGGAAAAGCTAAACAGCAACCAAAAATAGCCAGGCAACTCTGCAGCCCTAGCACAACACCCTGCAAAAAATGTACCAGCCAGATTTTAATAGCCTGTCATTCTCCCTGCTGTAAGGGCTATGTGCCACCTTCTGGCCCCATCACACAATAATCCATCAAACTCTCACTGGCACAGCAGAGGTGACCTGGGACCACACACTCCTAATAGACAAAATCCCACTGATAACCACTGAGACAACATCTGAAACACTTTGAATCCCTTCAAATAGCTGCCTGCAGTCCACACAGAGAATCTTTCTGTCCACTCTCTTTCCCAAAAAGATTCATCTGAGAAAGGTCATTCTTTCTGCATTTGACTGGAGACAAGAACTCTGGAGCACTCTCAGGTTACCACAGTAATTAAGAGAGACTCTAACAGAATGTTTCCATGCCAAAGGCCCTGAAGTGCAGTACAGAGAAATAAAGTAAAACAAACAGCTTACTCCTCAGTGGAACACTGCCAGCTCCCAGGTGAAACACAACTGTTATAAAATTGCATGCAGCAACATAAGAAGTTTGAAGAAGAACCAGAAAGGAACATCACCCAGTTGACAGCAGGTTACCCTGTCTGGGTTTTGACTGAAGGAATGTTGAATAAATCAGCACTGCAGAAGTCTTCTGCAATATCTAATGGCAGCCCAACATCTCACCTCTTCCCTGGACACACATTAAAGCTACAGAATTGAAAAGCCTGCAGTAAAATCAGAAGATCCAACCCAAGCCCACAGCTGCTTATGAGCCCACTGCCTCTGACCAGTGACAGAGGCTCAGAAAAAGGCTGTAAGAAAGAGAGGATGATGGAGCAACGCTTGGCAGCATCAGCCATCTCCTCCCAAAGGAACCAAACCCAGGATGTTTGCAAATGTTCTGAGACCAATCACACTGCAAACCCTGGAACGAACTTGTATCCACAGCAAGTGTGGTAACTGCCTCGGAGGGCAGCAAAACTGGTCTTCAGCAAAAAAGATGTTGGCAGACAACATCAGTGACAGTCCAGAACTGGCTGAGTTCACCTTTGCAAGACACTGGTTGCTCTCTGACTTCACAACATTAACAGACAAAAACACTGCAAGACACATTTTCTACAAGATACTACAACCTGGCTGCTTTTGTATGCATCAATTAATTTTACATGTGCAAACTCCCCTGAATTTGAAGTACAAGTGTCTGCAGCAGACATATATACACATACATGAAAGAAAAGGTAGTTTTTTGAAAGAAAGAAACTGAGAGAAAAGCAAACAGGTTTAACACATTTCAAATTATGACAAAAATCTTCCTTATAGAGGACAAAAAGCAAGAGGAGAAAGACAATATCCATATCAGAGGTCCATCACTCACAAAACTATATATTCAGTAAGACTAAAACTTAAAAGAGCAAGTGGATTGAAAAAAAAGATGAATTTTTGTGTATGCTTAGTTTTGAGTTTGGGTTTAGGTAACAGCAGTGATGTTTAGGAGGACACGAGAGGAACTTATGTGGTTTCCAGTGACCAAGAGAGAGAGAAATCAATGAATGCACCACTTGAGAAAACAAGTGCAGGGAGAAAAGTGAAAGAGTTTACAGAGAATAAAGACTGGAGTGGAGGGTGAAGGGCAAGAGAAGGAGAAAGAAAGGTTCCAGTGAAGTTATGCAGTGATGTAAAAGGAGAAAATACTTATAAAGGGAGAAGCACTGAAGATAAAAATCCTGGTTAACTGGAATTAACTTAGTGAGTGAGGAGTATTTCAAAAAGGCTGTGGAGGAACAGTCACAATGTAACAGAGCAATTGGCCTGTAGAAGCCAAAAACACATGTCCAGAGAAATCCTGAGCTGTAGAAATCTGAGAGATGCTGCCCAAACATTGATTCTGTGTATCCCAGGATAGTGAAGAGAGATACCTTAATTACTACTCCATAACCACAACAGACTCCAAACACTTCACACTTTCCCCCTGAAAAGTCCTCACATGATGCAGAAGAAAACTACAGCAAAAATAATACTGGACAAGCTCTAGATTTGACTGTGACTGGTAAAATGTTGTTGTTTCCCTACTGAGACAATAACTGAGCACTGAAACGATGCTTTTTCTCTTCTGGATCATCACAGTTTCCACCTGAAACATACTTTATAAAGAATTTCTCTTTTATTTGGCATGTGAGTCAGATAGGCAGCATCCCCTGCCCACTATCCCAGAGTGACCAGATTTCATCTGTGGTGAATGCTTACAATATGAAAACTTTAATATTAAACTCTGCCCATGGTAACATACACAGTGTAAATATCCTAGGGCTGCAGCACTTTTCCTGTGTTAGGAAAAGTTTGCTCCCATCCTGGGAAAACAGTTTGAGTTCTACAGAAAAAAAAATTAAAATCATTCCCTAACACTGGTAGCAGTTATGGCCTCATCCCCTCTTGAACCTTCAGCTAACATCTTGAATCTGATCTGGCCACAAACCTCAGAATGGCACAACGTGTGTATTTCTCAATCAACAATTACACTGACACCAGTTACATTAATGGAAAAGACCAGGTTCCTAGTTGATTTTATCACTTTACCACAGACTTTAGCAGAGTTATCTCGACTCACCAGTGGGCATCAGTAAAGTGGGAGATGAGAACTTGTAACGGTGCATGGCCTGTGTGGAGCAGCCCTATGGGGCCACCAGGGTACAGCTACAAGAGCATCCCTCATAATCCCAGCTCACCCCATATTTCGGAGGAGCTCCTAAAATGCTGAAAAATGCACCTTGGCCCATAACAACTCACTGTTCTGACAATATTGGGCTCAATTCTTCCTTGATACCACAGCTGGGATCATGCTCCCAGTGCTCTTCAGGGTTACAAACACCAGTAGATATCCACTGGTTTAAACTTAATCCTGAAAGGATGATGGCAGTGATGGAGAGGAAAATACCCTGAGGCCCTGGTGAGCCCTATAATTATGCCTTCCTTAAGAATGATCCCCATTCTTGCCCAAGTGGTTTGTACTTTCGGGGATTTACTGGATCTGCTGCTGATCCCAGATTCTCAGACAAACCTTCCATTTCCCAGCAGTCTGATTTCACTCCCTCACTTGTCTTCTTACATTCTTCTCTACCTACTTCACCCTCACAGTGCTATGGTATAAAAGCATTTCTAAGACTACTCCCAAAAATTACTTGAAAGCAGGAGCAGAGAAGGATATTTTGTGGGAAAGGTCTCTTGCTGAAATGTTCCCCATTCACAGCCCAGCTGAGCACTAATTCCTCTACACTTTCTGTGACCAAACCTGTAATTAGAAGGTATTTCCTCATGGATGAGTTGAGGCTGGTCAAGGGTTTATCAGGCTCCATTGAAAATACAGGACACGCTGGTTTTACAGACACCCATAAACAGAATCTAAACACTAAGAACACTTCTAAAGCACATAAAAACCACTTTCAAACATTAACTAACATGATATGTGCACAAACCAGAGCAAAGAGGTCACAGGAATTGACCTGTTTTACACAGCTGTGCTCAATTCACTGACCTGGAACAGCCTTTAATTAGGCATTTCCATACTATTAAAACAAAGGCAGAAATAATGCCCTTTCACACAAATAAGAGATTTGCAAATAAGTTTTCCAAACAAAATAGAGCAGAGCAAAAACCCTTGAATCTGTGAGGTGCTTACAGAGAAATTATTCATAAATGCCTTTCAAATCTGGCACGAAGCCTAAAATGTCTGAGGTATGGGCATTTCTGTACTTGGGGCTTTCCTAAGAAAACAGAAACTACAGTCAAAAACCCATTTGGAATCACTTTGTGTCAGCCACCATGTTACAGCTGTGTCCTGTCCAATCTCCCACAACCTGCAGTGTCCCAGCTGCTGAACATGACTAAACTGACATACAGAAAGTCTTACTTGTAGGAGGCTTTTCACAGGAGGATGGAGATAAATACGAGATGCAGTAATGGGATCTGAGCAAACAGCACAGCCACTCTCAAACACCCAGTTCAAACAGTAACGGCCCACTCTGACCTGTTTCAAGGCAAGATCTAATTCCTTTAACAGATTAACTCCTCCACCCTCAAAGTCATTTTGCCTGTCATCTCCCAGGCTGATTCTTACCAAATACTTACAAATGTGTACATTTGTGGCCTTCAACTGATCCTAACAACATTCCCCAAATGAGAAGAACATTGTCCCTATCTCTGCATGACCTGCATTCTCTCTGTCTCTAGGGTGAAAAAAAAAAAAATCCTATCTTCACAGAGTAATTAATTCCAGAGCTGAAAAACCACCAGCCTGCCTTTCTGTCATGTAGAAAGCCTACCTATATATTTCCCTGATAATATCAAACAGACAGAGACAATGTGTTAAATTATTAGAAACAAACTTACGGTCCCATAATAGTCACGGAAAGCCAAGTCTGATATCATCTTAAACGAGGGCTGTCACACATTCCACCATCCTTAATCCAATTTAGGCAGGAGCAGAAAGGGCTGAAGCATCAGCCTTCAAAGGAACAACTATCTGGTGGCTTTGCAAGATGAGCCTGGATCATGCAACACAACTACTGAGGTGGGCAGTATGAAATTGAGTGTGGCTGGGCTGCTGCAAAATGTCTGGATCCAGCACCATCTCCATCAGCAGAAATTCTGAAGAGGTGTAACAATAAAGCTGTTTCCCCAAGAACCTGGGGGAGCACAGCACCTGCTCTCCCATGGACTGGAATCTCTCTTGAGTTCCAACAGGGAACCAAGACCCACCTCTGGCTACAGATAGAGGCAAAGAAGCAAGTTACTGAACTGCAGGTGAAACCTGCCAGAAGAGATCACAAAGACAGAAAACTAACAGCAGCAGTCAGTAGAGCTCTGATGAGAAGTGGTGAACTGACAGCTCCAGAGGCCCAACTCCTCTCTCCTTTCTCCCAGTACACACATGTGATCACTGCACACACTTCCTCACAGCACATTTTCCATCAGTCTTAATTTCTGGAAAATGAAGCACATTTAGCCCCTGGCCCTTCTTCTGCCACAGCAAATAAACAGGTCAGTATGGAGTTTAGGTGTGAAGAATTGTTTTACAGAGAACTGTTAGAAAAACACAACCCCAATCATTCCAGGTTAGCTAACAGGGATACCTGAAGGAATGAAGAACGTGTAGCCTTGTTTCAGCTCAATTCTTTGGCACCGTTCCACCCTGTCTCCCAGAAAAATATCACTTTGCTTTCCTGAGAGAACCCATTCTTCATAAAGTTCTAGATTCTGCAGAGTAGGTGGAATCAGCCAGAAGATCTAAAAACAAAATAAAGATTTAACTATTATGAACAGTCAACAAAAAAAAAAAAAGCTGAGAGACTCCACCAGGGCTACCATGTGTTAGCTAAGTGAGCTGCTTTCTGCATCAAACACTTGTTTTCCAGGTGTTGTACATGGAGGCACACACACAGACAGCAGCAGTAATTAGCCCACGTGCTGGAAGTGGCTGGGTAACTGTCACTTGTCATCTCTCTTCCAGAAATATCTTACTCAGAAGCTGCCTGTGGTTTACCTGCAGTCAGAACAGCATGTTGGTACAGCAGAGCTGTGCTGAGCTACAGAGAGGAACAGGATCTGTACCACTCACTTCAGTGCCCACCATACACTGTCCACACTACAACTGGGAAAAACATTCTAAACCAGGAAAGATGGCAACAGAGCAGTACATGCTGTGTATTTTAAGGCTTCTGTATCCTTTAATGTTTCAGTTCTGGCTTACTGTGCCTGTACACACCAAAGGAACATGGAATGTCTAAAAGGAACAGAAGCTTTAGCTACAAGAGACGTGTGAGGGCACTCTGAGCCAACAAGGGTACACACAGCCACATCTCACTGCAACACACTTCTGGACCACACAGCAACAGCGAGCCTAAAAGCACCACTACCAGCAAATAGCACATTTGGTATTTCAAATACATCACTTGTTTGTTTCATAACGGTGAGTGGTGTCCCTCTAGTTCAGTAAACTCTGTGTATATCAACAAAGCTGCTGAAACACTCTGATCACTGGCAGAGCCCCTCAAAGGAAAAAAAAAAAAAAAAAAAAAAGAGAAAAAGAAAGGAAAAAAAATAGAAAACAACCCCTCCCCTCTGTAAGACGCACAGAGAAATAAAACCAAATATCAACAAAGGTTCACCTACCTTCCCCCCACGGAAAACGTGATACCACACTGAAGTGCCACCAAAATCAATATGAAAATCAGTGAAGCATCCTTTCACACTCATCAAACAGTACCTGCAAGCAGAGTGAAGGACAAAAATGAATCAGTCTGAAACAGTATTTTTCACATCTTAATTTGCAGAGGTTAACTGTCTGTGCAATGCTGCTTCCACCAATTAAGTTTCTGCATTTACAGTACAGAAATTTGTCTCATGAAGGTAATGAGGTTTCTGCTGAAAAATGTGTATCTCCATGTCTGAGTTTGCTGTTCATACAAGAGGAATTAAAGCTTTCAGAGTTAGGGAATAGAAAAGCATTAAAAGTTACGCTGTTCAGAAATATTTCTTATGCCACTGCCAGTCCCTGGGGTGATCTGTTTAATGCTCTCCTTCATCACTTCAGAGACACAACCTTCACCAAAAGTTGTACACAAATTGCTTCAAAGTTTTGAAAAATCTAATTTGCTTATAAATCCTCCTGAATGTTCTTTACCTACTTGCCACTCATGCCATTTTTGCACGGATTAGGGGACAGAAACCTCATTTGGCAAACTAACTCCTTTTTGTTCACATTTCTAGGCATTCTGCATCAAAATACATCAAGGACCCAGCTGGCAAACACTCTAAGTATCAAATCCACTATTTTATACACTGTCTTGATACAGGATTTGAGGAGTTTGAAGGTCTGCATTGCTGGAAAAGACACAAGAGCTGTGGTCTGGCTGCAGGAATCTCCAGCCTGCAGCCACCATCTGTAACTAATGGCCGAATCACAGCCGCCCTCCTCACTGAAGGCACCTTTGCAAACGCAGGAAACACACACCACTTAACCCACTAACCTCTTTTCCTTGTTCCGGTCTCCGTTTCATGGCCTTTTTTTTTTTTTTTTTTTTTTTTTTTTTGCTTTGGTTTGGTTTGGTTTTTAAGGGGAGTTATGGAAACACTACCGGAAGGGGATTTGTTTAAAAAAAACAGGAGAGGACGTAAAAAAAAAAAAAAAAAAAAAAAAAAAAAAAAAAAAAAGGTTTGATTTAAGTGTGTCTTTTTCTGCTCACATTCAGGTAGGAGAAGCTCAGCAGTATGCAGCCGGCGTGCAGAAGTCCCTGTAGATGATAGGCTGGGAAGGACCTTACCATGTGTCTGCAGAAGGCTGGCAAATCACAGCCACTCTGGGTCCATAAGAGCCGCTGCCTAGCAACCACATCCCGAGCCGGAGTTGACAGAATGATACGCAATGCTGTCATGAAGACAGTCAATTTGTGGGCTTCAAAAAAGGTCCTGTGCCTTCATCTCACAATTAAAACCTCTCCTTGTGCAATTACACGTCTCTCCTCTTGCCCACTCTGGAATTTTTTAAATTTTTTTTTTTTAAACCTTCAGAAGCAGGAAGAAGCTTTTGCTGCCCCTGGGGTATTTCAGATGCTTCAAAAATCACAGCTAGCCAAGAAGCTGTCTACACTCTCAATATGCTCCATTTCAAAATATGAGTCCTTCCCTCCCAAACACTTTTTTTTTTAATTTCTCCTTTTATGTTTTCTCTACCAAGATGTTGTTGATTACAAGTCAGATAGAATTTAAAAACAATAAAAGAAGCCCAGAAAGGAAGTTGCCTTTCTTCCAGCCAAACTGCAAAAAGTCACAGATTGAATAATTATTGCTCATTAGGAAAAAAAAAAAAATCAGCATGGAAATTCTCAGCTTGTAAGCAGTGCTGAGTACTCAGAGGCTCGTGTTGTTTTAAAGTAAAAAGTTCAAATCCTTATGGAGTCAATTATTTTCAGTTTCCAAAAGGCCAGATATAAAATAAATCACACTAACAACAAAAAATTTCTAGACAGTGCTACCTACTAACAATCACCCAATGAATTAAGATATTCTGGAAGAGCAAACACAGCCTGGGCATTAGCTAGTTTTAGCTGTTCCTCAGTAGTCAATAATCTAAACCTGAAGCACTCAAACTGTTTATGTCTGGAGAGGAAATAACAGGATTGAATCCTGTCAAATCAAAGCACTTAAAATTTAGTTCTGTGATAAAACACCAAAGCAGGTATAACTGTGAACATGAAACTCTTGTTTTTCCCCATTTTCCCCTCCCTGTTTTCCTGAAACTCCTCTAAACACAATTTCCACACTAATAAAGGTGGTTTTAGTGAAGGAGTCACATATGGCAATTAAAAAAAACCTGCAAAGCATTTGGAAAATAAACTGTTTTTCTTTCCATCCACAAACAAGCCATGCCTTAATTTATGCTGTTAATCTCCCAGGCCTGCTTTTGTCCAAGCCCAACAGCTCCCGGCCGGCTCAGGAGCCTGCGGGAGGATCTTCCGCCATCCAGCTCTCTCCCTGGTTGCCCGAGTCTGGCACAATGCCTTTGCATTGACCTCTACAGCTTCCTCTTCCAATGTACACCGCAGTCACATGGTCCCAGCACACTCCATGCCACAGCTAATCTCAGGCTCCAGCCTCAGCCAGCGGCTTCTCATCACCAACAGCGGCTCATTTGGGGAACCACTCAACTTTTCAGGGTTTTCCATAAGAACAGTGGGGAAAAAAACAAACAAACAAACCAAGGAAAAAAAGAGGGAAAAAAAAAAAAAAACCATCACACAGCATCCATGTTGGAAGAAATCTAGAACTACATCCCACTGTGTGCTGTGGCCACAGCGCTCTGGGCCGGGGCAGGTACAGTGGTTACAGGAACACAATCCCTCGTCAGGTATGGGGAGACAACCTGGCCGGAGTTACACTCTGAAAACACAAGCGATGCAAAAGATGCCCCAAGTTGAATATTTTCACAACTGCTACCACATCCAACCCCTGCACACTCCACTTTATCTCCCTGCACAGACTCAGTCAGGGTTTTAAAACACGCAGCTGCTTGTAATCTGTTGGGGGGGAGCTTCCCTTCCCGATTGAAGAGTTTGGTTTGTGTTCTCCACAAGCCTGAAATTTGTTCAGTTAATGTATTGTTATTTTTGAGGAAGGATTTGTGATGTGGAGAAAAGGGGAACTTCCCCCTCCCACCCCCCCTCCCCCCCCAAAAGAAAAAAAAGAAAAAAAAAAAACCACCCAAACATCTGGGTAAATTTGTCAGAGAAATGATGCGAAGAAATATGGAGTAACCTGCAAACTCACGAGGAAGAACAAACACAGAGATCCAAAAAAAGAGAGGGAGACGATACAAATGAAGCTAAACCACTAAGCAAACACAGCGAGCTGGGAACACAGGAACAACACAGACACCGCTCCATAACCCAGCGCAGAGCCCACACTCCCAGGCAAACCCACAATGCACTCGCCACGCATCGCTACAAACCCGCAAGCAAACAGAGAAACAAAGACAGCGAGAGCCGCGGCGGGATGCGAGGCAGCGGCGGGCAGGGCAGGCAGCGGCAGCGTTCATGCACATGGGCCCGGGGACGCGAGCGGACGCACAGGCGGCAGCAGCAGCATTACCCTGAGCTCAGATCCTTCTCTCCCGCAATAGGCACCGCGCACCATACGGCTCTATTCCCTCTGGCATTGCGAGGGCTCCCCTGCCACTGAGCTCAGCCCATAAACCACTCCCAAACCCCAGCAGAGGCTTCTGTTTTTTGTTCGGGCCAATGAGAAAAGTATAGCTCACTCTTCCTTCCTCCCAGGAGCAGCGCCGGCTGGTTGAAATCCCTGAGCCTGAAACCGAATACCACAGACCCATGAGCCGACTGCAAGTGCCGGCGCGGGGAAAGGCGCGGGCCCCGCTGCCCATCGCCGGGCGGGAGCGGCGCTCCGGGTGTCGGGGGAGAGCGGCCCCCGGCAGCATCGCGGCTCCGCGGGGCCCCGCTGCCGGGCCTCGAGCGGGGCTGCACGAACAAAGGCTACCTCGGGGCGCCTCGGCCCGCACCGACAGCGCTCCCACACTGGGGGCCTGCAACTGGAAGCCAGGAATTGCGCCGCAAGACAAAAGAAACCATTGTCACCCCGGAGGCACCGGCCCGGCTGCCGCTCCCACCCTCGCCTCACCGGGCAGCAGCGGGGAGGGCCCGGCTGCCCCGCGGGGATGAGCCTCAGCATCTCCTCACGGAGGGCCGCGGCTTCCCTCGGGGTGAGCCCTGGCTGCTCCTGAGGGATGAACCCGGCTTTCCTCAAGGATGAGCCGCGGCTCCCCGCGCTCGGCAGGGCCCCCAGCCCCGGCCAGCCCTGCCCGTGGAATGCCGCTCCGACCCGCTGCCCCTGCCCTGCCGGGACCAACCTTCGCCCCGTGCCCCTCCTGGGGAGCGGTACCGAGCGCTCCCAGCCCGAGGGAACAAACCAAATCGTCACACCGTGCTCACCACACCCCGCGCACTTCAAACGCACATGAAAGGCCTGGCTCCTGCCCCGAGGGGGTTACGGTCCGAGTCAGTCACACACAAACAACACCCGACATAAGGAGAGACAGTTTTCTGCCATGCACCGGGGAGTTTGTGAAGTGCCTGCAAATCACACTCGGACCACAGTGGCACCAAAGCAAGCGACAGCACTTCCCTGGTCGCGCCCTTGCCCGGTGGGGCACCAAGGGTGCGCGGGCTGCGCTCCCATCCGAGCGTGCCGCTGCCACGAGCGGGGACCTTCCAGATTGTGGCACCCAACACCACATGAGCGTAGCAACCGCTGAACTTTAAGAATGGAGAGGCCTGATTTCTTTCTTTTTGGGCTTTTTTTTTTGGTTGCAAGCTTAGATTTCTGAAGAGGCACCCGCCACCACAGTGAACTGAACCAAGCTGCCAACTCACTGCGAGCCAGGCCTGTCTGCCCCTGGAACAGCAGTTTGGTGTCTGTGAGAGTACAACTGTTTTCTTCTTCCTGTGACAAGGCTGTTCAGCTCCAGGGTCACCACAAACTGTTGTAAACACTGGTGGTTATTTGAGTTACATGTGTCATGCTGCTCCTCCAAGTTCTACCTGAAGGAGGATTTCAGCCTCATGCACCGATCTGAAGACATCACATTTTATTTACTTTGCTAGCTTGGAAAGTCTTAAAGAGCACGCACTTACTGGTGTAATTTTTTTTTACTGAATTGTATTTATAGAGGTTTTGTATCAAAAGCAATCCGCAAATGGCATACAGAGTGCAGACAAGTCTCTCACATGCATAAACCAGTGCCAGGTTGCCTTGTGGGACCTGCGAGCTCCCTCGATTCCCTGTCTCCAGGGGCACCCTCAGCTTCTAATTAGACCACAGCTCAGCAGAGCATTTTAGCATCTGTTTAAATCCATCCCTACTTAGTAAAGGAATGAATAGAAAGGAATGGATGGCTAAACAACAGCCTGAGAGAGGGAGAATAGGGCTGAGGACATGCTAACAGCAGCATTCTTTTGTGAACAGGTAGATGTTTCACACAATATACGCCCATCCTTAACTGAAAGCCCGCATCATTATATAGATCTATTACAGCAGTGCTTAGATATTTCAAGTAATAGGAAGAATTCTGAAGGTAAAAAGGATATTGCAGTGACTAAAGCTTTACTTTTCATTTGTCCCACAGCACAAACTTTACCAAGCTCTTAGAAATTCCTGTTACTGTTTCATGTCCTGAACAGTAGCTATTTACTGCCACTGCATTGCAAATAATCTTGCAAGGCTACAAACACAAAACCTAATAAAGAGGATAATAATTTCAATAGGGCTATCTCTTTTGATAAATGAAAAATCAAATTCATAATTTTTTTGTTGCTGTTGACTCAGCTGTATCCAGATTGCTTCAGTTCTGGATGAATCTAAACAGAAAAACAAATCTGATCTTGTTTTGAGCTACCTGAAAATGGTTATGGTGATAGAACAAGCTTCTGCCCCTAAAAACTGATGTTACAACAGCACTGCTTTTTCTACACAGCATCTTCCCACTCTCATCCAGGATCCCATATCTGTGAGGCTTTTTTCAGGAACTTGCACCCTGGGATATGAAAAAGGGGCATAAACTATTGCCCCACTTAATTCAGTCCTCTAAAGGTCCTGTGAGGTAAGCAGCCATTTACCTACAGAGAGAAAAATAACTTCATTACCCAGAATTTTGGAAGAAGTTAATGGTGCAAGTCGGGGCAGGGTGGTCTCCAGCGCGCGGTGCTCCTGGTAACCGAAGCAGCAGATGGAGCGTTCTCTAACTTCACTCCCAGCACGGAACTCGACGTGCAGGAGCCAAGACAGACATTTGTGTCTGGTAATGCCATCTGTGTCTGCAAAACTGCAGCGCTCTCGCTGGAGTGCTTTTTGTTTGTAGGGAACACGTTAATGGTGGGGATGGCATACTGCAAACTCTCAGAATTATGGGAATGCTCAGAACAAGAATGGAATGAATCGATTCCATTTCTGAGCAGCAACAGTCATATGAATATGGATGATTCACATAAAAGAATGGGCAGGGTGAAGCAAGTGACAGCACTGACTTGTGCCTCCACAACTCCTCCAACTCCTCAATAAGGGCTCAAACCCTCTAGATACTCACAGCAATAGCTGGGACCAGTATCTACAGAAAAGGGTCAAGTTGAATTCTCAAAGATGGAGAAAGCCAATCTCTTGAGGAGTTCATCTCTAAACCAGATGAATTCATGTAAGAGTAATCTCTTAGAGAGTCACTGAGCACACAGAAGCCACTTCTGCCTCAAGACAGCCCCTGCCTGGACTGCAGACAGTCGAAGTTCAGAAGATAATCTTTAGGAGTGGCAATCATTTTGCACTCACACCATTCCTACACTCCTGCCAGGGCATCAATGCCAACACCCAACAGCAGACAGGTTACTGAGAGCCACAGATCTTCATCCTGATCTGATACAGCTTCTCTTGTGCTCACAGACTGTCACTGTTTGTTACTGGTTTTATCTTTGTGGCTTCCTCAAGACTGATGAGGAGTTTGTGCCAACAGTGCTGTAAATCATCCTTCTCTAGTCTTTCTGTGAGATGACACTCAGTAGCAACATCCTCATCACTCCAGCTGCATCACCCTCGCCTTTAACACTCACTCCTGGTAGCTCCTTTTCCCAACATCAAACTCTATTGTCACATTTCAGGCGCTCACAGCCTTTCAGTGTTTAGCTTCCCTGTACCTATCACATCTACTAGTTTATCAAGCTGTCAACCTCCACCTTCCCTTTGCCAGTGACAGCAACCTCCACGGCTCCTGTCTGCTTCTTCATCAGGCATCTCCTGCCTTTCTACCAGGCCACCCTCCACAAATGGGAAAAACTCCATGTTAAAATCTGTTGAATTGGTACGTCTCTAAAATCCGTTTGAAACCTACCATCTGGCATTCCATGATGCAAGTAGTGAACTGTAAGCCTATACTCTGCTTTTTCTGCTGAATTCTGTTAGTCATGTTGCTACCTTATCCTTCAAACCATCTTGCCTTGCTATGTTTACTTGCTACATCTTTTTCAGCATCTGTAGTGTGCCTGCTCTAAGAAAGGAATCGTTTCTTTTACTTCTTACCTTGTACCATCCATGAATCCTTAGGCCCTGAATCATTATTCAATTTCTTAGCTCTGACAAATTATAAATAATGTTATTTAGTTTACCAATCACTTGGGAAGCGAGTGCTGCTCTGCTACTGGTTTATTATGTGACCTCAGACAAGTCACTTAGGACATTTCCAAATGCATGGGGCACTCCAGTTCACATCCAGTTACACTCATGAGCAGTTTGATCCTTTCAAAATGTAGGAGTATCTTTAACTTCCACTGAAATCAGTGGTGCTGAGCATAATCCCCAATGCCTATCACAGAGTCTCCTCTTTTATGCAGACTTTTACCTTACAAAACAAGAGTAAATGCTACATATAACTTCCTGACTGCACACTCCTTTCTATCTGTTAGTACCAATCTGTTTTACAGTTTGGAAGGATTTCTGAGTGATTTCCAGAACACCAGAGGTCGGTTCAACAGCAGAGCCTGGGATGCTGCCAGCATTTGGTCTGACTAATAAAACAGAAACAGCAGTGAAGGGCTTCCAGGGTTACCTGGTGTTCATCAGCCATACAGGTCATTACATCATTAAAGGAACCCCTACCTCAGCTGTACTCATTCCCATGAAACTTGCAGTGCACATTTTGAGGCCCCCAAATAGTTCTTTTTCCCAAACACCACATAAAAAGTTTCAAGGAAGACATTAGAGCAGAAGAAAAAGCAAGGTGAGCCTATACTTGCCCAAAACCTAGAGATAGGCAGAACCAGGGGCAAACTGTTCTTGTATTCAGTCTCAAGCCTGCCCTGAGCAGTTCCTAAGCCTGGATTGTCAGTCCAGGCCCAGGCTTTGACCTTGCTCTTGAACAAGTGAATAGAAAAGCAAACTGGCAGGAAGGGAAGTGTCAGAATTTCTACTAAGTCACACACACCATCAAAAATGGACTTCAAGCTTTTTTCACAAAACATTTCTCAGCTAATAACGTCTGTCATTAGCAGTTTAGAGCCTGGGCAGGATCTGAGCCCAGCCTACAGCAGGACTCTGACTATACTGTGTGACGTATCTGTGTGATGTGATTTCTTTGGACAGCACTTTCAGAGAATTTACTACTTAAGGTCAGTCTGCCATTTCCAAAACAGAGTTGCTCAAAACTAAAAAATAAAAATGCACTTTTCAAAGAGACTTGATTAAAGACTGTATTCAGTAAAGTTAAGATTATTTAAGGCAGTCAAGAGTAGAGATTCAAAGACTTACTTTTTCACTTTGGGGTATTTCATCTCTGAAATAGCATTGGTAGCATCCGTCTGTCTCTCCTTCAAGTGCTGTGGCCACATATTATCCACCCAGTCGACTAAGTCCACCTGAAACGCCACCAGAATCAACTGTTAGCTCCTGAACACATGGCAGGACATATTCTTGTCGGCTAAAACTCCTCCAGTGACAGCAGCAGATGCTCACAGACAGGGAGATCCTTGCTGTTCAGCAAAATCCCGTGCACCCAACTTGTTAAGGAGCAGCATTTCATCACCACAACTCAGCCCCTTAAAACACAGGGGAAGGAGAGTTTTACAGTCAATTTACCTGAGTGCAAATTCTGCCTCATGGGCACCAGTGAGCATATTCTCTTGTACTGTCTGTGGCAGTTTTGTAGCCAACAGCCTAGAAATTGCATTTATGAACATTAAAATGCAAACATAAAAGGGATTATACGATGTTAATATCTTCCATTTCAAGGAGGAAATAGGACCGATTCCATCGATATCACAACTGTATGTGAAAACAAAACTTGCTTACTGCCCTGATTCTGAAATAATTCCCACATTCTGATATTGCAACCCGGAGTTTGCACAGCAGGGAACCTAAATCGGTATTTGTGCCTCACACGGGCTCAAAACTCTGCAGGATTCAAGGGAACATCTTACACAAATATATGGGAGCTGACTTTAGGTACTGGACTTCCTCAACACCCTCTCTTCTACTCCCCTGGGAATGCAAATCTCTCTTTCAGTGAGATCTAAGTATTCCTGGGTTTACAAACACCTGGGCACTTAGGCCATTTTAAACAGCTATGAAATAACCATTTACACGTGATAACAGGTACCTAACTGCCTATTTCATTTCTAAGCACCCAGGAAATTTGCACAGATGTTTTAAAAGCTCACTGAACACAATGTGTTTGGGAAAAACCGGGATCAGTTGAACACAAGAAACTCCCCAGAGCACTTTCAAATTGCCTGCTAAGTGTCTGAATGACAGAAAAAATCTGAATGAACTTCTAAATATGTGTTTAATATTCAATTTGTGATTTGTGTGTAAAAGAACAAAGGAGTCTAGTTAAGAATTACTTCAACAAATCAGCAATTAGAACTGCCATCTATTTGTGACCTGTTCAGGCAGAAGTGGTGCTTTTATTGCCTTCTTGGGTAAAAGATGCCCCCAGCAGAAAAAACTGCTGCTGTAACTAGAAAAGGATTAGAAATCGGGTGAAAAGTGTCTGAAAACAAAACATCATAGAGCCGTAGCTTTACACATGCTAGCACAGCACACATGGCTACATTTCAGAGATAAATGAAATCATCTTTACTAATAAGGTCACAGTTTCATGCCAGTGACTCCATCAGGAATAAAATCACAACAGCCCTCTACCTTTAAAAAGTATGTACAAATCTACCCCCTTTCACCACAGCCAACTCTGATATGGCAGCGATTATGCTGATTTAATTCTATAAATATTTCTACATTTAACAATCGTGTTTCCAACTGTTTTGCTTTGGAACCCTCTGAACATTTTTTAGGTAAAAGAAGTGTTCGTTTATAATGAATCCAAGCATCCTGGTAGTTTAAGTTTCCTTAGAGAAGGAAAAATACTAGATAGGTATTTAATTTTGGATGAAGTTTCCCCTAAATACCTTGAGAGGAACTGTGTATCAGTGCAAATTGCATGATTAACAGTTCATCAGGTACCTAATTCCTGTAAATTAAGTTCCACTGTCAAAGAGACCAGCTTTCTACTTGGCTAAAAATAAGATTGTGACACTAAACGAGCAGGAGTTCCGGGCACTTCCCAACACCTTGTTTAAACTCCCTGATTTATTTCTGAGAAGAAGCTGAAATAAAGCCCATCACCACGGGCTCCCTTACCACGTTGGGGCGCTTGACAATGTTCTCCAGTTTGGTGTGACTGAACTCCAGGCTGATGACGTTGTAGAGCTTCTCCCGCTGGGCCTCTGGGGTCTCGTAGTACCTCACAAACTGAGACATGCTCATCTCAACTCCTCTCTGAGTGTTCACATCCATCACATCCACGATCCGGCGGCTTCCTGCAAACACAGCAGCAGGCTCAAAACATCTGCCTTGCCTTCATTTATGGATAGATACACACATATGTACATTATTTTATAAGCATATATATATATATATATATATATACCAGTTCTCAGTGACTGCAGGGAAACGGCAGGAAAAGAGGATGAGAACAATACCAGCCCTTCCATGGCTTCTAAGAAGCTCAAACAGTGAGCAAGGAACTAACTTGGAACTGGGCTTTTTGCCCAATATGCTACTGAACAGGTCACCTGGTGCTTCACAGAGATGGAGAGAGCAGTTTCCTCCTTTATGTGAATTGATGTGAGCAGGAGCACATTAAAAACTATGAAGAAGTGATACAATATGGTAGCAGGGGGCAGACAAGACAAATTGCTCTCCAAATCATACTGCAATTTTCTAAACATCCATATGTCTCTCAAGATGCTTTTACTCATGTACAAAAACTATCCACAAAGAGCAAAAACTGCCTTGCATCCCTGGATAGTGTAAACTGCTGAACGTTCCCAATTCCAGTCATCAGCAGTGGGGATGAAAGCACTAAATGCCATAGAGGAGTGAGCTCCCACTTTGGATCTCTCCACAAAAACTACAGGCCATACTTTCAGCTCCTCGAGTGGCAGACATACAAGTCTCATTAGCACCAGAATGTTGAGCAGCAGTTTTAGTCGAGCCTTTAGCTTTACACAGATTAATCCACAATCTTCTCTTTGGCCAACTGGAAGGTTTCACCTCTCCCAGCAATTTCATCATCCTAATTAGCAGTTCATTTGTGTGTGAGTGAACAGGAGCCCATGAGAGACATGCCTCATTTCCAGGAGAGGATTCCAGCAAACAAACTCGCAAGGCTTCCAGAAAATCTCTCCAAAACAATTTTCACCACAGAAGAAATAACTCAAAATAAATTGCATTAATACAAAATGTAGGGTTGATATGCACCATCAGAGGGAATTATTAATAATTACAGCACCTGGCCTATCGTGTGCTTGGGAGCAGTATTTCAGCAAGAGTGATAGCTTGGATTGCTGCTTTCCATTGCAAACATCCTTAGTCCCTGATAGCAATGACAGTGACAGATGTGATAATGATTCTGCAAAGGAACTCAAGACCATAAAGCCTTGAAATCAAAAAGAAAAATTTAGATAGTGTAAATCTGGAATAGTCCCACCAGCCTGTCAGTCAAACCCCTCATTCCAAGGCCAGGGAACAGGAGCCCATCCTTGGGCTGGGCTTGGGACTGTCTGGAGTGTTGCCACCTTGAGGCAGGATGGGGAGAGTTTAGTTATGTGTGAAAAAGTACAAGAGTCCTTAAATTTGGCATGTGCATGTTTGAAACAACATACATAAAATCTAGGTATGGGTTGGAGGGTTTTGTTGTGGTTTTTTTAACTGTAAGCTTTACTATCCAGGTGAATGACCTTTTTTCAATTCCACAGGTTAGCAGCTTGGGGTGGAGTGCTGTTAAACAGGCCTCTAATGAAAGCCATCCTGATCTCTGCTTCCAGAGCCTGGGATCAAAGCAGTGGCTACAGCCCAGAAGGGTTAATGAAACAGATACTGGAAAATTGTATTTGAAGGGCTGTGTGGCTGAACCTGGGATCTGCCATATTTTAGTCTAGGTTTGATCTCAGCTTTGCTGGAAGCAGCCTTGTAGAGCCTCTCAATTATCCTTTCCAAAAGAAAAATCAGCAGTTACCTGATGAATTAAGAGTATGAGGAGCAGTTCAATAGCAGGTTTGTTAAATTAACACGATTATCAATTACAGGCAGAAGAGCTTAAGATTTGAATTGATAATCTCTTGACTTCCAAATTAAAGAGTAATTTGAGGGGATGTTTTTCTCTTAAGCCACAGTACTGTCAAACAAGCCCATACATAATGATTCTTGGAGTACTGCTCACAGAATTTGAGATGTATAATTACAGGTTCACATCCTGGTGTTCACTGCCCACTGCACAGCAGCTCTGGCTCACTGCCAGCTTTATCTCTTCTGTCCTGAAAATATTCAGCTTTTTCTTCTATCTCCTGTTCCTAGTACAAGGTGAAAAAATATCATCTAGGAGAGAAAAGAACAAGGGGAAGAAGCACACAGAGGCTCCAAAAAGTAATGGCAGGCTGCGAGATCTCAGGTCAGGCTGGATTTCTGAGCAGCTCCACACACATTTTAACATGATCCATTTCTGTTAATCAATTCCTAGGCATCCCCTTACCACACTTTTACATGTTCTCAAAGAAGGGAGCCCATTCAACCAAGCCTGGGGCAGCCCAGCAGATCCCAGCAGGATCTCAGTGACCCTGGCAGCCTCTTGCCCTCGTTCCCACCTTCCCTCACTTCAGCTCATCACCCACTGGACATGGATTAGCAGACACCTGGAGCCCTGGCAAAGTCTCTTACTGCTGGCAGGGGAAGCTGCAGTGCACTGTGCACCACTTCACCTTTGACTTCCCTGGATGTTTTTCCAATAGAGCTCTGGACTGGGCAATGTGGGATTAAGAGGCACTGCTTCATCTCTGGCAGCAGATGTGATTCAGAGGTGGAGTGGTGATGCTGGGGGATTTTACAGCCTAAAGAAACATCTTCCCCTCCTGCTGCTTGCTCATGGAGCACAAGTGAATCCCCAAAGGATCACAAAGACAGTAACTAAGAAACAAGCTAGTGCCATCTCTGACAAGGGGAACAGACAACAGCAAGAAGGAGACAGAAGAATCAATTGCAGGGATGTAAGTTGGGAAAAAAAAATCCATCAGGATGAGCTACAGAAGAACTATGCTTGACTTAAAACCTTAAAAACATTATCAAGTTACTCCAGCCCATGTATTGGTAAGATCCCCATTAAAATTAAGGGCACAATAGCATATATAATATCAATTTCCTTTATTTAGAGGCCTAATAACTGAGACATTGTAAAGATTCTAATAGATTGAATTGTACAAGATTTCTATATGCTATAATTTTTTTTTTTTTTTTTTTTTTTTTTTTTCACATAGAAATGAACATCTAGAGGAAAAATTACTTTTATGGGGTCCCTGGCTCCCACTGCCCGCCCTGGACAAGTTGGCTTGGTACAGAGAGTTGGTCCTTTCTGTTCTGGGCTTCTTGGTAGAACAAGAGCAACAGGGAAACAAACCTTGTCCCCTTGTTAGAGCCAGAACCACCCTCCAGGAATGCAGGCTACACAGGCACCTTCCTTGCACCAGCAAATGGTTTCCCAAATCACAGCTCACCAAGCCCACCCCAGACCCTTTGGGAATGAGGGGCTCCAGCTCTGAAGTCATTCAGCAAAGCTCTTGTTGATCTCCCCTGCAGTTAGCACTTAAGAATTTTCCAGAGAGGGAATATGGAATAGGAAATGCTGGAACTATGATCATCTCCTCTGTTGTCCAACAACTGCCATTTTTTATTTCTAACGAATGAAGCACTGCCTTCCCCTGTCCTGAGCTTCAGGTTATCCAAGCTGCCAGACTCCAGCCTTCAGCATTCCCCATCCTTTTCCATGACGTGGATTTAGCATGGGTATTTGGAGCAGTGGAAGCAAGGCAAACATGAACCACACAGCAGAGTATGAGAAATGCACAGGAGGTGTGAATCAGAGCTGCAAATGACTCCAGAGTTTTCTAGGCTGTGGTCTCTTCTCCAGCACAGCACCAGCAGGAAAAGGTGCAACTCCCCCACGGCAGAGGAAAGAGGAAATGTCCTTTCTGTAAGAATGATTATCAAGCCTGTCCATTAAGAGGATAAAACTACCTTGGGGAATTATTTTAACCCTCTGTGGCTGAATTGAGATCTGTGCTGAAGGTACAATACAGTGTTGACAACCAGAAACCAACCTCCAATGCCGAGGGACCGGCCCGCTGCTCCTGCCTAATCTTTATGCTTCTTAGGAGGAAAAAAAATCCTTGGTTTGTAAAGCAGGATTTTTGGCAGAGCCTCAGGAAATCTGCCAGCCTCGCTAGCGGGTTAATTGTACCTAAAGACTGAGGCTTTGACTTGCATCCCAGTTAATCCCCCCGGAGCTCCCGGAGCTGGAAGCACGTATTCTTCTGATGCCCACGGGAGACTATTATGATATCCCCTGCTAACTGGGAGGGATGTGAATCCGAGCAGAAAGTCCTTGCTCAAGTGGAGCTGTTCCCGACATTCCCTGCATTTCAGAGCGAGGTACGAACAAATGAGGAGACGCGTCCGGATCCCATCGCTCCCAGTGCCACCAGAGGGCACAGAAGAACAAAGGGAAACGAGCCCGAACATCGCACGGAGCTCTCCCCACACCTCCCCGCCGGCCCCTTCCCCAGCGCCGCAGGAAACCCAAAGCCATCCCCTCGGCAGAGCTCGGTGCTGTCTCTCCCCCCCGGGCCGCTCCGTGTCCCGGCTGTGCAGCCCTGGCAGCGGGGCCACAGCATCTCCTCCTCTCGGAGGTGTAAAACCGCCGTGCCTGACACGAACCTTGCCCTCCGGCCCTCTGCAGCTTTATCATTCGATATCAAAGTGCCCAGTCGCGATTAGCAGCGTGAGGAGCTGTTTGCACACAACACAACACAGAACAGCCTGTGGAACAGCCTTGGTGCTGCAGGAGCGGGCTGGAGAAAGGGACTCAGGCGAATCATGTGTTTTAGTGGCATTATATGGAATTAATCAGTATCCTTACACCCACCCAAGCCATGATTTTTCGTGATTCTTAGAAGCTTAAGACAGTGAAAAGCACATAGAAAAAAATGCCATATACAAAGAAGCATTTTACTTCTAATTTTTTATACAGTATCCCAATGCATTAACCTGTAGCATAAGCATGCTCTAAGTGGCTGAAAACACAGAGCACACAAATAACAATTATATGAAGAAAAATAATACAAGGTCCAGGAGAAGTGAGACAGAATATAACTTTGGTGAAAATCTTATGGTTTATTTATCTATCAAATTTATTTTAAGACCATTAATAATTTCCTAAAATGTCTCAACATAAAATATATCTAACAGCAACCATATAGAAAAATGTTGTAAAAATTATAACCTTTTTGACAGCTCTGAAACCTCATCATCAACCCATATGGAGGAAAACTTGATTTCCCTCATACTTTGCAATTAGGAAATGGAAGATGATCTTCAACTGCACTCATATTACCATTCAACATGTGCACTATGCCAGCAATCCTGCAGCTCCCCTCTGGTCTTGAAGGGTATTTGAAAATATCAAAGGGCTGCAACACCCCCACACATCTCATACCTACACTTATGAGAACATCTGAAGAAATATATAATTACATCAAACCTCCAAAACATGCTGGTATTAATATATATTTTTAGGTAAAGGCACTACACTTGAAGGTAATTTTGAACTAAGGTATATTGTGACACTAAAGCATCACAACTACCATAAAATATTCAGGAATTTGAGAGAGATCACTCTGAAATAAACAGCTCATTTCTAGTCTGGATGAGATAAAGCAGAGGATGCTTATTGAGTGTGACTTTGGGGAGTTTTTCCAAAACAGCTGTTCTGCTTGCTTTTCCCACATGGACAATTCATCTTTAAATCCACCTGTAGACAGGGGCTTTGAGATGCCTGTGACCACAACAACACATCACTTCAATTTCACTTTCATGTCCTGACATCATGGAAATATATTCTCTTGAGAGGTTGTATTTTTGTTGTAGTGTTCATTCAAAGCAGATTTATTGCTGTTTATATCTGGACATGAACATGACTGTTTTAAGCAAAATTGTCCTGGTTTAATTAAGATTTTTTAAAAGAGTTTGCTTGTGTTAGGCAAAGGACAAACTTAAAGACGGCTCAAACAGGAAGTTCACCTCTAAAAATAGAACTGGTTCTACTTCCAAAATGGCAAGTCAGCGGACGTGCTAAACATAGGCAAGTGAGTGTTATAATATTTCATTTTAACTGCTAGGAGAAAAAAAAAAATAAATAAAAGGCATAATGAGAGAGCATCAAAGGCTTTCTTTTCATTTATTTTATTACACAGAAACCCTAATCATGGCTCAAAGCTCATTCACCTGGCACTTCTGATGCAGAGTCCCAGTGGAAACTTATGACAGAGGTAGAAGGCTACATCCATCACAGCTTAGCCCAGCACTGGTTAGTGCTGAGAGGTAAACAAGCCCCAAAAATTATAAAAATAATAAGTGTATATATATATTCCTGAACCTTTCTGCGAGGGAGAGACAGTGTGAGTTTTCTGCTGGTTCAACTTCCTGAACCACCTCACTACAAGAAAGAGGAAAGCCTGTGCCAGCACACAGGAGGGGATGAGAGAGCAATGCCAGAAGTGAGGCGAGAAGGAAGAGAATGAGCAGGATGCCAACTTAGAGTTGCTTAATTGGTATGGCAAAAAATCCAAATTGTTGGATGCAATAGGGAGCACAAGGAACAGAGACACTTTCCCATCTCACACAGCAAAACTAGAGGCCAGTTTAGATGACAAAGAGATGGTCTGGCACCAGAACCTGGTACTGGTATTAGAGGAGAAGTTTCTATTTCCAATCTATCAGGAGCACTGGGTAAGTTTTAACCTCTCTCTGCCCTAGGTCCTGGTTTCATGATACAAACTGTTCACCAATACTCAAGAAACTGATGAGGCTTAAGTAATTTTTTTTAAGCGGGGTCAGCTCCCTGCCTGCTTCCCAGCACAGTTCCACAAACATCAGGGGAAGGATGTGCAGCCAGCACTGGCACTGTGGGAAATCCCACGGTGACACCAGACACAGCCCCACTCCCTCCTGCTATTACACACTGCAGCTTTTCTTCTAAAACAATAAGCTGTTTAAGAGACACAAAACCAGTGAGTGTTAAATGAAGCAACATCCTCTGAAAGTCTGCAACACTTTAATAGACAGAGATTTCCACTTTATTTATGCACTTTTCCACCTTAACACTGGTGGATGCCTAAGTTCCAAAGGGTTCCTTCAGAGCTGCTACAAACCACTTCAATTTTCAACAAATTCGAGCCCTCAGACTGTAGGAAAATCACTAATGGAACTTTCACTTGAAAAAAAAATCCATTCAGAAACTTTGCTGTCTAGTTACTAATTTTAATTCTGCCCAGGAGAGAACACAGTGCAGCTCCACAACTTTGTCATTCTTCCTAGCCCTGAGCTAACATGGAGGAGGTCAAAAATCACATTAGGCTGTCTGATTGACATATGGGACTGCTGGTGTCCCACAAAAAAGGGACTGATTCTATGGGAAACCAAAAAAACCCCACCTGTTAAGTCCTACTGGTCCTGTTTACAGCCAAGTCTGTTGATCTCTCTCTCACTAATGGTTCATGGTTGGCAACAGTATTCTGAGAGCACTTGCTTGAGTCTGGAAGGATTGATCTCACAAACTTCTCAAACTTCTATGGAATTAGGGAGTAAAACAAGTTCTGAACACTACAGCAGCCTCCTCAGAGAAAGAGGGATATAGAGAAAACAGGAGAGGTCGCTCAAGGGAAAAGAAAGAAAAAATTATAAAGACAAAAGGATGAGCCAGTAAACCTCCAGTGCTGTACTTTGGAAAGAGAAACCTGCTAGACAGAATTGGAATCAATCATTTCAATGGAATAGCACATTATATTTTATTTTATTTTATTTTATTTTACTTTTATTGGACACATGTTTCCTCTTTGCAGTACTCAGATTTAAAAATAAATGCAGCAGCTAGGAGTCTGTCCAGCTCATACCAACAGTACTTATAAACCCCTTTGTTGACAGACCATTGGTTTGACTCCATCTGAGCTTACAGGCACTGGGAAATTATCATTTCCAGTGGTAATATTTATTTGCTGATTTTAGGCCTGCCTTAGCACATTTCCCAGTTTAGAGCATGAAGCATGCTGACAGGCCCAATAGCATGGCCGTGAGAAATTTGGAACTTGACTTTAAAAACAAAGCATTTTTTAAATACTGAAAGTTTTTAAAACAAGCTTTGGTCAGAAAACAACATGACAGAGGAAACAATTTATTTTTATGGACTGGATCTTAAACACATGTTTCTGAATAACATCTGAGACAAATCAGTGGGGCCCTGATGAAAGCTGCTTTCTGATTCTCCATTTTTTCTCTTGGAATGTTTGCAGGCAGGTACATAACCCAGCTCCCTGAAAACACAGGTTTTGGGTTTGTAGCCTCAGATCAATGGGAATAGCAGTGACATGTAATTATTTTACAGTCACTTGGGAGGAACATCCCAGTGCAGCCTCCTCCTGCAGGGTGCCATCCTTATCTCCTGCTTCAATGTGCTCTTGGACCCCCTGCTCCAGGTCTCTTGTGGGTCTGAGTCCCTTGATGAACTCAGGGTGTGACCTGCAGGCTCCAGAGGCTGAGGTACCCTCAGTCAGAATTCTCACAGCCTGAAGAAAACGTTCATAAGTTGGTATAAAACTACACAGACATTGGCCTTCTAAACTATGGATGTTTTATAAACTCAGTTTTCTTAATATTCCAACAGTCCCACTTAAAATAAAAGAAAAAAAGCAGAACCCAGAGAGCAGGCCAGGCACAGATCACACAGTGAGGCACAAAAACCCTGTGAGAAATGAGGAGAAATCTTACAACGAATGGAAATATTTCATCCAAGTACCTCCCCTCCCATGAGATCAGTGATGACTGCTCTCCCCTAGAAGAGCCTGATCCAGTGTGTTTTGAAAAATGCATTATTTGAGTCCCAGGAGCAGAGCACAGACCTTGCTGCTTCCTCCTTGTCCCTCCACACAAGACTCCTGGAGACACAACAGTTAATGACTCCTGACTCAGCTCTTCTGCTCTTCCCAAAGTGGCATTCCCATTCACAGGACAAATCCCCACACCAGGGGAGAACATACATCTTAATCAAGACTTAGATGCAAGTCTGGGGGCAGACTTTTGCACTTCCTTTGAGCAGCCAGTTTAATTTTGGGAAGTGCTCCTTACAACAGAGCCTCTCTAATGAGCCTCCCTCCTAACTCCTCTCAGTCTCCAATTTCACAACTTCCTTGAAACAAATGGAGCATTGCTCTATAGAAAAAGCAACACTGGGTCCCTATTCAGCAGAAATGATGGAAAGTTTTCTGAGCTGCAGTGTGTGGCTGCTTTGTCCTTCTTTTGTATCTACACAGCTAATTTTCTTTCACAGGATGGAGAACTGTACATTGATTAAGACAAAATTTCCCCTACTTGCCCACAGACCACACTACGAGCCTCTCGACTTGCTTTGTAGTTGGATGTGAATTCAACCATGATACAATTTTCAGAACAGATCAATTTGAGAGGAGCAGCAAACACGGAGGAGGAATGAACCAAAAAATCACTAGGAAGCAGCTACTCAGAGACACTTCTCTGATTTGCTTTCAGCTTTTTTGAGTAGCTGCTAACAAAAAGCTGAACATTTACACAGCCAGCTCAGGGACCATTGTGCTGTGACACCACAAGAAATGTATGCTAATGCAAAAGGAGTATTTTACACGGTCCCTGCCCTCCCTCCTGCCTTTACCCACCTGACCTGCAGTCACCACCAGCACCACAATTTTCTCTTCCATGGAAACACAGCTTATGATTCTTGATTCAGTACTGAATGAAATTTATATATGTGTATGTGTATACATCTATAAATGTGTGCACAGCTTTTAATAGATATATAAAACATTTTATAAAGCCAGAATAATTATTGCCTACAATGTTTATATCTCTTCCTGTTTCTTTTTCAATATCACCTGCTTCCAGAAGCATGGATTAGGGGGGTTCTTGTCTCTTTGTGAAGTACCTGGCATGCATATTCTCATTTTAGCTGGAATTCCTGGGGACTACAGCAGTGTGTGTATTTAAGAGAACAAAAATGGCTGGATGAAAGATGCAGAGCCTCACATAACTTACGGCTGTTAGGTACATCTGATGGGCAGGAATCCTTTCTGTCCCAACTGAATTTAAATTATTTACATCAGTCTGCTGACATTAACTAGTCAGGGAACCTGTTCCTCCCCACCACAGTCCCTGCACAAAGAGGCCATGACTTGCTACATTCACTACATCATTTACAGTTTACAGGAAAACTAGAAACGGAGACTCCCCAAATTCTGATTTTAGCAGATCATTCCACTTTTCAGCCTGGGAAAACAAGGCCACGTTTTACTGTGTACTACTACACTGCAGAATTGCAGTTTCTTGTAGAATGAGCTAAAAGTTGCAACACCAAACTTCACAAACCTTGCTTAGGGTTCTCCCCTGTGAAAAAATAAAAAAATCTAAATAGCCAGGGAAATTCTCCTTTGCAGCTCTGATTTCATCCACTGATGTTAATGAAAGCTCAGATCCTCCCTTCAGTGCACTA
Source organism: Oenanthe melanoleuca (assembly GCF_029582105.1). Taxonomy (NCBI): domain Eukaryota; kingdom Metazoa; phylum Chordata; class Aves; order Passeriformes; family Muscicapidae; genus Oenanthe; species Oenanthe melanoleuca. The sequence goes on from NC_079349.1 coordinate 2,800,572, forward strand.
TGATGCACTCAGTGAATAAAGCATGAGCAGATGTGTAACAGCACACAGCATCTCCTCCAGAACTTGTCAGCAGCACGAGGGGAGGCTGACCTGCACTTGCAGTGCCAACCCCCCCTACTTATAGAACTTTTCCCTTGAAAACATCAGGGATATAATGATGTAATTTATTCTATTATCTTGCTCCACTGACACCATGATTATAAACTCATAGTTGAGGCACAGACCTTCACACATATTTCTTTAAACAGTCAATTTGCAACTGAAATTTTTGGCTCTGCTCCTATTCTTTTGGTGTTTCTAATGAGAAGGCAAATCCCAGCAATAATCAAGTATTCCTTCAGCTACTCCCACCAAAGAAAGCAACAGGATATGTAGAGCCTTGGTTTTCCTTTCACCCTTTGTCTTGAGATCAAAGCCTGCTGCCAGATCTTTAGGGATTTGACAGAATCACAGAAATCAAATATTGAAATGATCTATTAGGTCCCATCTTTTGCATCACCTCCTTGGGCAGACGAAGATTGGTCTTTACAACAGTTACTGGAGCTTGCTTATGTTTGCTATTTACAGATGTACCTCAATGCACAAATTGTATCACAATTAAAAGCTTTGCTGCTTTCAACTTTTCTTGGATTTTTTATACAAGATGAAAACACCAAAGCCTTTCAATGCAGTTTGTGAACACAGCAACCAAACATTTCCTATGCTTGTGAGCATCAGGGCCCAGTCCAGTCTACAGCATCAGATTTTAATAGCAAATTGCATGACTGATGACACATCCTCTGCTGCTCCTACACTTTTTTTTTTTTAATTCTATAAATAAACCCATAGTGAGTTAGTTAAATAAAATCAATCAGTGAGTTGATGTCAGTTGTTAGACCACCCCATGAATAGTCTAAGTCCTGTATGTGCACTGTTCCCACTGATACAATGCCTGGCTGGGCACGGTGAATTCCATAGGACAATGCTGCTGATCCTACAGAAGTGACCGCTGTGCTCACAACTTTAACCTCTTCAGCCCAGAGATCACAATAACCCAAAGTCTCTTTTCTTTCCTACGATCCTCAGCATGTTTGAAATCTCCCCTTTTGCCACTTGCTGGGATTGCAAGCTCTGCTTTGGGGGTGAACAACAAATACCTACCCTGGCACACAAAGCAGCCTAGAGAGGGAGGAGGTGATGCACATCACACACCCAGGACCACTTTCATTCATTTAGTTTTTTATTTACTTTATTTAGGTACAAGGATTCAAAAGCCTTAGACTGTGGGCCTGTGGCAAGCAAACTGAAAATAGGTCAGCTAAAAATTAGAAATAAAAGCAAATACATACAGACTGGCCACTACGGTTTAGAGAGAAATACTGTGCTCGTGCAGGGCCTGCACACCTACCCAGGGAGACAAAGGCAGTGCAGAGTCACAGAAAAGCAGACACTGCTTTAACTTCAACCAGTGCTGACCCAAGAAAACCTCTAAAAAGAACCCAATAAAAAGAAGAACTCAGAGAAAGAGCAAGGAGGTCAGAGTGATGGACTGAGGCACACATCCATGAGCACTTCCTCTTTCTCCCTTCCACGGTTCACAGCTTCCAAAAGTATTCAGGGCTGCCAGCTTCAGGTTGTGTGATGTCCTCAAAGGACAATATAAAGACAAAATTCAAACAAATGACAAAATGGAATGCTTTGGTTTTCTGACATCAAAGACTAAAACAAATTACAGCATTCAGTTCTTGAATTCAGGAGTGGCAAAGGCTGGAGAGGGTCCACAGCAACAAGGGAAGCCCTGGCTTTCAGCAGGTTGCTGAGCAAGGCAGTCACCTTTCTCCTTGCAAAGCCCCAGGCAAGGGGTTCCCCTTGTTGTGCAGAGTATTTGGCATAAAACTCTCAGACAGGTACTTATGTGCAGAGAGTGGAGCTGACAGTCTGGGAAAACACACTTTTGCTTTTCTGCCCATCTATGACAGGCACCCCTGCAGAAATAACACCAAAGTTTTTGTGCAGATGTGGCAGATGTTTAAGGACATTCCAAGAGGGCCAATGACCCTCAATCAAATTTTAAATCAGCTTATGAAGAGATGATAGTGACATTCTGCCCTTCAGAATTAGCAATCAAATCTACCTTATGCAATGAAATTACAAAGCTTAAGAGTTATTAAATTACAACAGAGCTTTACATCTTTCAAGAGTTGTCTCAAGTTCCTGAGCAGGCCAGGAATTCCTTTCTACTTCTCCATTTGTATTCTTGGCTCACAGCCATTTCAGAGATGAGACATTTCCAGCTACTGAAATTAATCCATCAGCTCAGGTTTTACAGAGCATCCAGGATATGGTTCATTTGGAGGTGGGAGTCTGGTTATAGCTTGTGGGATGGGTCTGTAAAGTAAAGCTACTGTAGGGCACAGTGTTTCATGCACACAGGTTACACATGGGTGCACAACCAGGCACTCATGTCAGAAACAGGAGGTCATGAACATCACCAAACTAAATTACAGCTGGTTGCTGCATTTTTTAAGCCAGGAAAAATCCATCAAGCAATGGCAATGTTTCTTTGGAAGTCTGACAGAAGACTGAAAAATAGACACCTAAGCTCAAGTAAACAAAAATAACAATCAAAAACCCATCTTTTTTAATTCTAGAGTTTTCAAAGGGAGATTTAAAAGCTTGTTGTTATTTCCCTGTAACTTTTAGGTTCTCCTCTTTGAAGATGGTTCAACAGTCACGTTAGAAATAAAAGCAAGATTTCTTAGAGAGAGAGTTTGGGACCAAAGGCTCATTAAGTTCCCATGGAATTTATGTGCTTTGGAAAAAGCCAGCACCATGTCCTTAAAGGGTTCTGTAACAAATGTGCTTCCCCTGATTCAAAGGAGAAAAGAAAATAAATGAGAAGTTTAAAAGCACCAGCAAACTATGATGATGAGCACTTAAAAAGCCAACAAGTTTACACAGAACACAACATTTTTCAGACTGTGTTCTCTATTGACTCCCACACACAATCAGATGCATAGAGTTATGATCATTCCATTTCACATTCACCAAACATCCTTCCCTCTCCATGTTCAGCAAGAGATTGAATAAGTTTTGAAAATACCACGCATTGGAAATGCAAATCTGGAGGTTTAGGAAGATCTGAGGGATCTGCTAAAAACATGCAGATTTTTTTATTCTCCAGTGACAGAAGATGTTAATAAAACAAGACTTTTAATGTCCTTTATTTGAACATTAGATAGTAAGTGTAGCACATGTAACCTACAACTAGAAAAAAATATCAACAATGATATGCTATAGGAAGATGCTCACTAGTGTTTCCAGAAATAATGAGTAGATAATTTTAAAATTTGGCATGGAGACAGGAATTCCCCCATGTGCTCTCAGTGTCAATGTGGCTGTTCCACCCAGCACAAATTCCACAGCAAGAAAAACGATTTGCCACAATATTTTTCAGATGCAACTTAGAGTCCATTTCCCAAATAATTCACATCTTTTGAATCAAAGTTTCCACCTGTGATGCCAAAAGTCATCAACTGTATTATAAAAAGGGCAGGTGACAATGCTCTGGACCACATTTTGGGCTCAACATAATGACTCCACAGGGAGTTTGCCCAAACATGATATAAAAGGATATAAATGTGATATCTGGCCAAGAGCAGGTACAGGGATTGCTGATCCAGCTGTGAGCAGGCACGCTCTTACATTAAACTTAATGTCAAAGCTAATTACAAATGTTATTTCTGCTCCATTGTTTCATAAATGCAATTTTATTTGTAAATATCCTCCCGCTTTGCTGGCCATGTACACAGGAATCTCCACCCCCTACTACTTCAAAGGACATCAATCTTGAGGAAATGCAACTCCCACACTTTGACTGTTATACAGGAAAAACACTGTTGTTATGCAACACTACACTGTTCCAAAACATCTCAACGTCAGACCCTCAGCTCCAGCAGCCTCAGAGACAGAAATGGCAGTTTATCAGCCATGGAGCAAGTTCACAGAAAACTGCAACAGGGTCCAGATCATTACAGGGTTTATGCACAAGGCTCCTCCACAGAAAAAAGGTTTTTTTTCTATACCTGCAAATGTGCACATGCAGGAATTTAGGAAATCCGCAAATTTTAGGAGTTCATTTTCTAATTTAATGCAGATTTACCATCAAATAGCACTTCCCACACTACTTCCCAAACATTTTCTAGCAGATATTTGGGGCTTTTTTCCTGAGCTTATAAATGGTCATAAATTAAGTAACATTGCTGAGTTGTTTGTGAAGGAAGGTTATCAGAGATAACCCCTCTCTCACTGATAACCCCAAGTGAGCAGAAATGAGGCACAAGTTCCTCTCCTTTGTTTTTCTTAGCTACATCTTTTCCAGACTTGATATTCCTATTGACTATAAAACTCAAGGAGTAATTTTTTTAAAAAATGGTCTTTCAGAACGCAGCATTTGAGCTAATTTTAAAGATTAACTGCTGCTGAAAAACAGGTAAATAAACCCAGTAAATTCTAACTAGCAGGAATGCAGTTAAAAATCTCCAAGAAGGACTGCAGCCAACACATCCAACCTCCAGCTTGCTCCACAGCAACAACTTCATGGAGTGCAGGATCACTACTGAGTAACAATTTCAGATAAGAAGAAATAACACACCTATCTGCAGTAAAAACAGATTTCAAAGAAACATACAGAACAATCTCCTACTCAAAATGTAGCTTTTTTTAAAGCTAAAAAACATTTATTTTGCAAAGATTGCTAGGAAACATTTGATGACAGTCACCACTTCTCTGGTTTGTGTCTCATCAAAAGCCAGGCAGTTTGCTTTGTGCTCAGCCTCTCTTCACAACCTTCCCTCAAAGCACCGACCTGGCCTGACACTGATAAATACTGTGGGGAGAGCACAGGCAAAAGGTGATGCAGCTCCAGTCACACCTTTTACAAACATGATCTACAACAGATTAAAAAAAAAAAAAAATAGGAACTCGATCAATAGAGCTGCTGCTTTCCAGTATCACAAAAGTGTTTGTAGGACACCTGTTAAGAGCAAAAGCATTCCCTCCCTTCCAAATGGCCAATTATCCAGCATGAGATCGGAGTCTGGTCAGCACAACTACTAATTAGGGTTCTCCCAGCCTTTTTAATTTACAAATTGCTTCTCCATGCCTTCTCCCAGATTCTGAGAGTTATCACAAATGTCTACAAACATAACTGGACAAGTATTTAACAGCAATTCTGTTCTGTATAGAGTTAATCCAGTGCATTCAAAATAACTCACCCACTAATAGCTTCACATCTCTGACGGTGAAATCCGGGTCAGGCATTCTGTAATTAGCAAAGAAAGCAATGTTAAATACTGTCAAGATAAGTATGGGTACACTCTCGTTACCATAATAAAAGAGAAATAAATGTATAGTGCCCTTTGTCCCTAGTGCAGGAGGTGGAATCAAGCAAGGCCTCTCTGAAGTGTGGACAGTGCAAGTTTTAATGACACACATGACATCTTTGCATTGGCAAGTGTACAACAGTTTCCCTACTCATAATAAAAAAGAAGAGTTTCTGTTAGAGTACTTTTTATCAGCACCAGAGTGGGAGAGAAGGGGAGTTGGGAGTGATTTCAATAAAATCCTAAATCTTTATAGCTTGTTAAGCAACTGGTAGTGGTTTGCAACTCGTGGTGCTTCATGCCTGTTCCTCAAGGTGAGCACTATCACACTTGCCAAACTGAGGCACAGAGCAGTAAAACAACCTGCTCTAAAGCCACATCATCACAGACTGGAATCATGGCTTGGAAATAAAATATATATTAAAAAATAATAATAATTAAACTCCCTTTGTTTTAACGACCGTTCCAAACCTTCTCATCTGGCAGAAGACATCTCAGCTGTATTTGGTGGGTTGGGAAATTGTTCAATTCAATTTGGGCTAATTCAGAGCTAAATTAAATGGTAGCATAATTGGTTCAGGGATGTTGATGCATTTACAGGATCACTTCTAACACAGGCAACGTTTTAGGGCATAATGTAATTAGAGACTAGCCTGGTCCAGCAAGTGAGTGAGTGCTACATATCAGAAAGAGAGTAAAACTCTGCAGCACGGAAACTGGATGGAAAAAGAAAACAAAAACAGTAGTGAGGTTTTAAGGATGATTGTCTTCATTTAACTGACAATATTTCTTCACATTGCACCAAAGCTGACTAAAGAATTGTAATAAAAAACAGTCCAGTGGGACCTGCCAGCTCAGTGCTCTGCCTCTCTAGTACTGCCCCAGATTGAAGATAAACAATTTTCTTCTGGACTTTTGACATTATTTAGTTGAAAATAAGAACAATCCAGCCCATGGGTAAACATGCAGAACAATAATTTTTGCTATTAGGAAAACACTGAAAGGTAAAGTTAAAAACTGCATTTACTGGCTTGCACATATCTTGAGAACTATTTGCCAAATTTGCTTGTCCACTTTCTTTTACCCTTATCACCTTCCTCTGGTGGGATGCAGAGGCTGGACAGTATCTTTTGTTAGCTCTCTGCCAACCCTCACATCTTTGCATTTGGCTGTGAGGGCCTCACAGCTTTGGAATTCACTCCCTCTCCCTCTCCGGAATGAAACAGCCTGAATCTACTGACCTTCAGGGTTCATTCAGAGCTCATCTTTTCTTTCCAAGCACTAGAAAGTCAAAAGTAGGGGAAACAGGAACCATTTGTGGGCAACAAGGACGTGCCAGGCTTGTCTGAAAATGACACAGCTTGCTGGCATGTGGTGTCAGAAATGTCCAATAATTAGATAGGCAATCTTTTTCATATTTGTATAAATCAAAATAAAAATCAACCACAAAGATGGAAAACAACCTTAGCCCAGATGGATATGAGCAATTCTGTTTTTTCTGAGAGCTTCAGCAGCAGTCAAAAATAAACATTACTGAAACTTGAAGAATACAATCCTTTCAAACAAATAAATATGTTTAGCTCTTTGGAGAGTACACCTGGCAGATTCTTGACTTTTTTTCTCTGCAGTCTACGGATATGTGTGCAGATAAGGATGCATGATACATTAAAAAAAAAAAAAAAAAGAAAAAAAAAAGAAAAAAAAAAGGAGTACACTAAGTGAAAAAAAATCAGGCCTGAAAACATCAAGTTTCAAGAACTCATTTTGTAGTTGGGTAGTATTGGGAAGTCCAGGTTTAATTCCAAGCCATTCTGCTGCCACAGATGACCTTACTTCTTCAGCTCCAGCCTCACCAGCATAACTGCCACACTCCCTCTTACACAATTAGGGCTGGTTTGCTACAAAACTATGATAGCAAAAAACTCAAAAGCAACTGTTTTCTTGAATGTCACCAGTCATTTGGTTTTCTGTTTATAAATCCAGAATAGCAGCAATGTGAGAACTGCACAGAAATGTTTTTCCCTTGATGTTATGCAATTTTCAAATGTATCTTGTGTAAAACCACCATGAATGCTTCTAAAGACTCCCAATATCATATAAGGTGGTGAAGAATAGTACAGTAGGGTGACTTAACTCCAAAATGTGACCGACTACTTTTAGATGTTCAGCAGTCTGTAATAAACAAATTGTGTTGCTAGTTTCCTCAGCCAGAAGTGAAATGCAAACACCTCAGCCTGTCCTGTGTGCATTTTAGCAAATGTTTAAAGATTTGCTAGAGAACATATTCAAATCCAAATGAGGATGAGCTCTGGCCAGCACAGGTATCTGATTTACCAGGAAACAATGCAAGATGACTGCATTAGATAAGAGATAACACCTCTCCAAAGAGCATTCTCTCCCTGAGTTACAATCCTGAAAACAGTCCTCCAAGAAAAACAGCTTCTCCTCTGTTAAGAGATCACAGGAGAGCTTTGCTACTTTCAGACATACATTCAGCTCATGATGGTCTGAAGTTCAGAGGAAAGCAATTTTCAGAGTGTCATTGAAAGATTTTTCATCATTCCTCTCATTCCTTGCCATTTCAGAGTATGTCCAAACACAGTAACCAAACTGTTCAGCTCTGTACATCTACCAGGCACAGACATGCTCAGCACAAGCAGAAGTGGAATCTTGTATCAGCAGATACTCAAAACATCAGAAGTCAAAAAACCATCCTATGTCATGCATTTTGTAGACCATTGTATCTCAAAAGTCACCCTACATATATCTGGATCACCCAATCTACCACATCAGGATGTTCACAGCCTCCTGTGATCTGAGGCTAGGAATGTTTGTGTCTGCAGGATGAGCTCTTATTTCCACCCTTCTTCACTCTGGAGCATGAGCTGAACTGGTACTATTGGGACAGTGGGAGCTGAAACATCCTCCCAGTTTTCTTCAACTGAGGGGAAATTTGTGAGAACTTCCTCAAACATAGGAGGAAGATCTGGCTGCTGGGAAGGTGCTGCAGTATCTCTGTCTCCTAAACACTCCCCAGCCTCACTGAACAGCTCATGGCTTCTTCTTCAGGAAGAAATTATTGAAGTTTTTACCACTTGCCCCTTAGGAGCAGAAGTTTAAATCCAGCCTATACAGAGAGAGCCTACTGAGCACTTCTTGTTCAGAGTTCAACATATAAAACTATTTTACTACATCATCAGAAGCATCACAGCAGCTCCTGTTTGCTCTTATTGTAGTAAAAGGACACATGGTTGTCAAATACCCCAAATTCTGCTTCGTTTTCTTCTCTCTTTAAATTACAAGCCACTGGAGTGGCTTGATTCCTTTTAATTAATAACTGGGACTCCTTGGTCCCCTAAACAGGGAGGTGAAACTTAGCAAAGTAATGATGCTTTCAAAAAATTATTTTTCTTTCTTTCAGCATTAGTCAGTTATATTATCCTAATTTCCAAAAGTAGCAAGAAGCATTCATCTAAACTATGGATTAAATACTAATAAAATTAATACTTTTAATACTTCTTTTTTAGACACTGTCACTTTCACAAACAAAGTTGCAGGATTCTATTATTAAAATACCAAATCCTTTATACTGGATATTAATAAAATGCAACCTCAAAAAGGCTCCAGTAATCCCATATTTAACTAGACATTATTAAATATTTACAAAGCTGTAACAATCTGAAGAGACATAATTATAATGGAAAATGACAGGCATCATTAGAATTCCACCTGCAATGAAGGAAAAAATCAAGAAGTCAAAAATTGAAGAGAGTTTGTTCTGTCATTACGGTGTGGCTTGGGTGCAGAAACCTTTGGATTTCATTCCTAACTTTCACTGCTGACTTATTTTTGACTGTGTAGTACCATGCTGTATGCACTTAACTTTTATAGACTTCATTATCTCCATGTTTATAAGCAGAAAATAATCATTCCTCCTCTCAAGGGTGCTGACAGTCTTACTAATTGCAATCCATTTTGAGATCATCAAAAGAAATATCAGATACAAGTCGAAAGCATAATGGTTATTTTATATAAGCATTTATTAATCACCAAAATTTGGTTGTAACTTACTTAATTCCCAGTCCATCCTTATTTCTGAAGATGAGGGGAACTCTGAGAGCTTCTCTTTGCACATACTCAAAAGTAAAATCTGTGAAAATGAATAAGAACATGCAAAAGCAATTACAATGGTATTGGCACCTCACGTTACATTTTCTCAGACTCCCCATTTCCCTTTTCTCACCAAAGAACTCCCTATCACCTAAAGAGAAGTAGAAAGAGAATGCATATTTTAGATCCAAACCGGAAACCCAATGACAGACAATGCTCTCCCAGCTGCTCCCTATTTTTCCTGTTCACTGATGCACATAAAATAGAAGCCAGTCAGTTTGTCAATTAAGGTCTGTGTTGAAACACCCAGGCTGTAATGAAATACCAAATTAACAGTTAAAAGATAATCCTGACCAAATACTGCAAATCAGTCTGGTATTTTTGGGCAGATGTGTAGTTTAAAATGCATGTGTAAGTTTAGATATTCTAAGTTACACATTTCTACTTAGACAAATAGATGCTTTCTTGTGACTATTATCTGGTTCTAGCAGAGAGCCCTGATTCTATGAACACATCATTCTTTTTATGTGGGGGTTACTGCTGGTTTCAGCAGAACAACTTTTCTTTTAATTAATCAGCAATGTAACTCCAGGAGCTGATAGATTTTATACAGTGAAAAACTGTCTGTGAAAAATGAGTTGTGAGGAGTCACAGTATAATACACAATCAAATTGAAAATTAAACAGAAATTTGTCATGTTAACACTGGCCAGCATTACCTTGTTGCCTCTCTCTGAGGATTTCACAGGACTGGCCTTTCCTGGGGATTTCTCTATGCACAGTCTGACACAATAGCAGTGATTTGGGGATTAGAGAGGAAGTTACAAGGCAGCAATTTGGGTGAGCCATGGCTACAAAACCCCAGGCTCAGTTTGGAGCCTTCTGCCACAGAGAGCAGAGGAATTCCTGCAGCAGCCATGGACTGTTTCTATGGCTCTGCTATTCCCCGTTTTTTTCAGGAAAAATGACTTTTATAAAGCATCCATACACTGCCTTGCAATGGAAAGCATGGCTTGACTGCTCAGCACTACAAAACGCCCTGCACTGCCAAACCCAGTGCTCACTCCCTGCAGTTTATTCAGGTACACAAGAGCAGTTTAACTCCAAGATTCATCCAGCTGTCCACGCTGCCTGGGCCAGCACAAGCACCTCAGCCTGAGCTTCTATTCCTGATGTTTCTCTGCTCTAAAACCCACACTGAAAGTAAGAGGGGACCCAGAGGCCAAGATATCATGTCTGCACATGTACTGCCCTCTATTTTTACAACTTTTCCTTTCCTGTACTCAGTTAGTAATTATGACAAGTAGGGATATAATGTTCCTACTTAAGAGTTATCGAATCAGAGCACTGTAATTATCCATTTACAGAAACATGAAAACTACAGAAACTTTATTGCCACTAGTCTCAGAGTAAGTGTAATGAACCCTCCATTTAACTAAGGTTACCAAGTAAATATTTCTGTGCTAAAGAAGTCATCCTTCCCCATAGGCATCCCCATTAAAGCTATTGCCTTTTGGTAAGCAAATAAATAAACCACAGAGAGCTTTTTACAGACACTGATCCAAGTCAGAAAGTCAACAAACATCAGGAGTAATACTGGAAGAGGCAGTGCCTTGCAGACTAGAGCACAAGTAGCTATGGCAAACTGCATTCAAACCAAAAATCACACCACTGCAAGATAAGTTATCACTAAAAATAAAAACAAGGACATCCGAAAGAAAAAAAACATATTGCTCAATTAATTCCATGTGTTCATATAAGTTGTTTTATTCTTGTGTACTACTGTCATTGTTTCACCCAGATTCAATTCAACTCTTAGGTTTATAGAGAAAAAAAGTAAACCAATAATAAAAATAAAACCAGAGCAAATAGCAAGGCATATCCTTTCTTCCTAATGCCCCAACAAAGCATTTAAATCCCTTGTGGGGTTGAACAAAGCCGACACAGACCACAACAAAATAACAAAAGACACTCATTTATTTTCAAGTTCCCTAGAAAGGAGAGAGCTGCCCAAAGATTTTGGAGCTGCCAAGCCAGGGAAGATGTGGATTGTACTATCCTCAGCATGGAGCAGTGGCAACCACTGGAGTGTCTGAAAGCTGAGGGTAGAATGCAATCATTTTCTGGAAAATTAATTAACATTTTCCAGCTAAAAAATAGTTGCTTGTGTTTTGTTTGGAGGAAGAGGGGTCAGGGTTGAGCTTATCTCCTAAACAAACACCTTCCTAAGTAAGATAGGTATTTAATTTCTCCACCACACATCAACTTTTCTAAAGGAGCTTAAAATGCTCATGCAAAACTAAGCCTAGGGGAGAAAAGGAAATTTTCTAAACTCGATTAGTGGCTCCACACAGTTAGAGCAATTTCAGGAGGATTACAGCCAAAATTTCTCTTTTTTGAGAAAGCCATCCTAAACAGGCATCCTCAGTCAGGCCGAGTTTTGGTGATAACCATCTGGGATTAGGGATCCGTGTCAACAGCACAGCGGTAAATAAAGGTGCCCTGCAAACCCCCCGGCCCGTTTGATTCCCGGGCAAACCTCTCCCATGTCCCTTCCTGCCAGGCAGCGTGCGGCAGAGATGGGCTGCCTGGCTCTGCTCGCCGCTCCGGAATTCGAGTCACCTAAGCAAAGCAAGGAACTTTGGGGAGGGGAGAGCTGTAATTTAATATATGATAGACCCACAAAGAAGTTACTGACTGTAAAGTCTCCGAGCCTGGCGAACAGACTCATCAATCGCACCCTTTCGCAAAAGGGGTCCTGGATTCAAGAGGGGGCGGAGGGGGAGCAGGAAACACCTCTGGCTAAGTGGGGGCTGGGGTTTCGGCCTCTCCCGTGCCAGGAGCTGATTCCTGACCAGCCCGGTGCTGCGCTGGGGTCACGGTGGCGGGGCACGGCGGGGGGAGCGCTGGGCGCTGCCATGGATCACGGCGCTCATCCCAGCACCGCTCCGGGGCACAAGCCGCCCTCCGGGTGCGGGGGGGACGGGCCGGGGCACCCCCGGGGCGGGACGGGCTGCAGGGCCCCGGCAGCAGCCGCCCCCCGCTCCCCTGGGCCGGCGGCGTCACCGGATCCCCGGGCAGGGGCGCGGGCGCCAAATCCGAAGCCGGAGCGGAGCCGCACGTGGAGGCGGCGGCGAGCGCGGCCGGACAGCCCCCGGCCCGGCAGTGTTACCTTTGCCGTCCATGGCATGCACGAAATCCCCGTGGTACATTTTACTCTTTAATTTCTCTTCCAAATTGAAACTCCTGATGCTGACAATTTCCTCCACGTCTGAGAGGTCCTCGTTCTCATCGTACCGTCTTCGGCCGATGCAGCGCTAGAAAAGACACAAAAATCAAAATAAAACACATTGTCCGGAAAAGAAAAAATCGAGGAAAGCACATGGATGGTGCACAACGGTTTGATAAACATAATCTGGGGGAAATAATTAAGACGGCAAGGCACAAACTGAACAAAACCTGAACCCAAACAAGCTCCAACCCCGCTGCATGCACCTTTTCCATCCCGTGACACGGAACTCGGCAGGAATAACAGGTGCTTGGCTTCAGGAAAACTCAAACTTGGGCTGCTGAGCAGGGGCTGACGCTGGAAGGCGAGCGGGGTACACGTAACTCGCCGACAATTCACAAGCTACAGCACCGATGCGTTTTGCAGTCCCATAAAAACCCGTGAACCGCGGTCAACGCTCGTTAACCACCGGATCATTTTTTAAATTATAATTATTATTATTATTATTGTTATTATTTTTGTACGTGAACACGAGCTAATTCCCCGAGGAAGGGAAGGGGGGCGAATCTTCGCATCTGATGCCCAGCATCCAGGTTTCGGTATTTACATAATCCGAGTGTTTCCATAGTCACACCGGAAGCGGCGATTTAAAAACCAGATCGCTTTATGTAACGCCGCGATGGATGCGCAGCCCCCGCGCGCTCCCCCCGCCGCCCCGCACGCTCGACAGCGCCGAAAGCGCGGGGCTCCGCGGCCGAGGGGCAGCAGCGAGTTCAATGCCGGGGATGTAGGGTAGGCCCGGCGGAGGCCGGTGCCGCTGCCGCGGGGAAGCTGCGGCGGGCGCGGAGAGACGGGGCTGGAGGCGGCGGGGACCGGCCGCGCACAAGGTAGGTCCCCGGAGGAGCGAGGGCAGCCCGGTGCACCGGGTGCCGCCGGCGGCTCTGCCCCTCTCCCGGCAGCTCTCGCCCTGCGAACCCGCCCCGCAGCCCCGCGGACACGCGCGGTGGATCAGCGCAAACCCGCACGCACCGGAAAAAATAATGATCCATGATCGTCCCACCCTGCCCGTCCCTCCGTTCCATTCCGCCCCTTCCCCGCTGCCTCAGCCGCGCTCTTGCAAACTAAGTCGCTCGGCTGTCTACGACCCACATGCATTTCTCCCTTTGCAAACAATTAAGCAAAATCAATTAAAAGGCACGAATAGGAAAGAGACCGAAGCCAGCTACACACCAATCTTCTTCCAGAGTCTTTCTTTGCCTCCATTTTTTTGGAGAGTTTCATCACTTATTTGTCAACAGTTCCTGTCCTGCATATTTGGCCCAAATGGGGAGGAGGCAAAACAAAAGCCATCCAGGGCTCGCTAAAGTTTTGCAATTTTGCACCAGGACTTTTTTTTTTTTTTTTGGGGGGGGTGGGAGAAAGGGGGAGGGAAGGGGAGGGGGGCGGCGGCGATGCCTTTTGCAAAGTCCTAAGGAACCATGTTCAGGCGCTGCGTGCGGAGCGGGGCGCAGGCGTCGCAGTGCCCGGAACGTAAACAGCGGCGGGGCCGGGGGGGTGGCGGGGGGGCGGACCGGGGACACGGCGCGGTACCGGCGCTGGGCTGGCCGGGGCGGGCGGGGTTGATGTCCGCGGGTACGGCACAGGACCGGCGCTGGGCTGGCCGGGATGGGGGGCTGGGTGGGATACCGGGGCGGTACCGGCTCTGTGCTGGTCGGGATGGAGGGGCTCGCCGGGGTACCGGGGCGGTACCGGCGCTGGGCTGGCCGGGATGGGGGACTGGGTGCGATACCGGAGCGGTACCGGCGCTCTGCTGGCCGGGGTACCGGGGCGGTACCGGCGCTGTGCTGGCCGCCGGCCCCGCCGTGCGGTGTTCGGTCACGAGTGCGCGGCACGCAGGCGCTGAGCGGCAGCGGGGGGACGGGGACAGGGCCCCACAAAGGCGCGGACGGTCCCTGGGTTGAGACCGCAGCCCCCGGGACGTGCCCGAAGAGTTGAGCCGTTCTGCTTAACCGGAGGTAATCTGAGCTCCGCGAGTGTGCCCGACCCCGACGACGTAGAGACGGGGTAGAGAGTGGCGAATTAATGTAGCGAACACTTGAAAATAATCTTATAGTACACGGACTTGGGGTTAATTGTGGTGGTGGCTTCGCTCCGTGCCTCTGCCACACGTGCGGTGCAGCTCGGCGCCGAACGCGCACCCCGGCTGGTTCCGGCACCGCTCCCGGCACTGCACCCACGTGTCTTGTGAGAACCGGTCATAAAATCTAGACTGTATTGTAAATGGTGTTAAACAGGTGTTAAATAAATCAGAATTGCGTTTGCAATATGCATGTACAACAGGTAGTTAGAAATCGCATGAAAAAGTAGGTAAAAATGCTATAAAGTAGCTGCTGATACAAAAAATCTGCAGGATGGAGATCCTACAGTTCCTAAAACTATCGGTGGGTCTCATTTCTACAACACCCACTAACATCTACTCTAAATTGATGCTGAGCAAGTATTGGGACCATCTGATTGCAATAGCAAGGTCAGAGTGCAGGTTTTGAACAGCCCCCAGGTTCCACAGCGTGGCTCCTCTCTGAAGTGACATCCTTTACTTCCCCCACACGCTCCCCAGAAAGGGAACATCAAAGGATACCCAAACCCAGGGTCGGAGCTGATGGCTTTGGCAGTGTTCCTCTGGTTTGCTTTTTGCAATCAGTTAAGCATCCTAGGTATTACAGGAAATATATTAAGTGTTAATGCAAAATGTAAAACACATTCAAATTCAGATTTGCAGGCCTTGCCATTGATCCCTTTGGAAAGATCCCTGTTTTAATGATAAAGGCATAATAATGATAATGGATAAAGGCAGGAGAGGACAGAGTTCTAACAGGATTTAAAGCAGCAAGCTTCTCCTTCTGATTCTGCCAAGAACTGTTTGCAAATCTTGAAAAAATCATGTAATCTTTCTCTAACATCTCCCTACTTGCAGATGATTGAACTTTATTATGGTATGGAAGTGTTTTATAGGCTATATATTGAAGTGTGGATTCCAGATGTCTGTTGGGGCAAGTGCATTATTAATCCATAATCCTGAGGAGATATATACATATCTCGACCTTTCAGCCAAGATTACTCAATCTTAAAATTAAATACATGTGTACATCTGTAGGATTGAGGTCAGAATACAAGATAAATGGATGTTACTAGAGAATCATCAGACAAAAAAACACATCATCCATCCATGCTGCAAAAGTCTACCAAAAGAGACAGAACAGAGACATAAAAGAAAATCAACTCATTTTTCTAAATTTTTTTCTTTTGGACACAGACAATCTGAGAGTCTTGGTGTATCAAGCAAACCCACCAAGGACTGTATCCATCACATACACCTGGAAACACCAGAGCACATTATGGAAGTGTGGAAGTAAATGTTTCAGAAACAACACAGTTTCTATCTACAGATCTCCAAAAATAGAAAACACTTTTTAAACATTGTTTTAAGACAGAAATGATATCTATTCAACTACAGTTCATTATACCATGGAAACAATCTGTGTGTCAATAACAAAAAAACCTATCCCAAACTTAAAAGAACTGGGGGAAAAAAGAGGAGGGGGAATATGTAGGTTGTGGATGATGAGAATATCCATATCCACAGCTGCATTAGACAGGATAGAAACATTTAGAAGCAATATTAAATTCCCATGCTTAGTCCTGGCTGATGAGGGCTGGGTCTGGTTTCCCCTCTAAGCAGATCATGGCAGAGTTTTCCAACAGTGCCCAGAGCTGGGCCCCATCAGGCAATACTTGCATGGGACAGCCCAGGGCTGACACAAGACTGGCCTTCTTCACTTCAAAAACACGGGAAAAATACATCAACATTGTGATACTGTGTCAAAACCACAGTATCAACTGTGGAAAGGGAGTGGTGGTTATTGGGAAAGGGACTGGGCTGAACTCCATGAAAAAAAACACTAGAACTTTTTTTTTGCTAGATGTTAATGCAGCTTAAATTATTTAAGATCTAATCATGCCAAGGCGCTGGATCCTGACCTCGTTAGCTTGGAACTGGGAACTGTCATTTAATTAATGTTGTACTGCAGGGCTCCTGCTGAAACCAGAGCTGAAGTGCTCTGCTGGGGAAGGCTCTATGAACACACAATATCATTTCACCCCACTGAGCTTTAAAACAGTTACTTCCCATTCCCAGAATGGACTAGACTAATCTTAAAACATTTTTGAAAATAAAATTTATCCAGTAAGATCTACCATTCTATACTTTCTTTACCTTGGGTTAAGATGGAAGATGAGTTATTAAAGTATTTCACTGTTTTGTGAGGGAAGCTGAAATACAATTTTTCTAGATATGGCAGACCAAAACCTTTCATCTGCAGAAACTCCATCAACTAAATGTTAAGCTCTACTTCAGATGAGATTTGCAAAGCTGTTTCCCTTAACCTCCCTGGGACTGCTGGCAAAGCCGTGTTTGCCTTTTGCAAGTTCAGATGTGTTGTTTTTAATGCAGATCTACCATGACTTCCACTTTGTGGTGGCTTGATTCGGGTTGGGTGCAGTAACAGGAACAAATAGAAGTGCTGATTTGCATGTGAAGTTGAAGATACGTTTTAGCAAAGCTGCTCTGCCGAGGGCAGCACCTCGGTGTGCTGAGCACCGGATCACATTAATCACAGGGTACTCAGAGAACCTATTCAGCCTCCTACAGAAAATACAGAAGTACATTTTTAGCAGAAAAAAAAGAACTGTGAGTATCCTTGTGACAGTGTACAGATTTCTCGGGGCTTTCTGGAAAGAAACTTGGACTTCTGCCACCTGCTCCAATTGTGTTCATGCATAAATGATCCAGAGAACGGGTTGACATTACCTCTAATTAGGGGTAATAACAGCCTGCTGCTGAAAGGGCCAGTTCCCTTCTCCTGCATGTACATCCCTCACTTTTCCTGCTTTAGGTCTGGTGTTGGTGCAACCACGGGGTGAGTCAGTTCAGTGACCCAATCCGGCAGAAAACTCAGCCATTAAGGAAAAAAATTATCTATTTATTTCATTAGGTCAATCCACTGAAGCTGTGTAGCCATTTGATGGGTGCGATGCACAGGCTGGGAGGGCTGAGATGAAGGGAGAGGGCAGGACACACCCTTTTGGTGGCCGTCTGCAATTGCACGGGTCACAGGTGACAGCAAACCCCAGCTCTGAGCTCCAGCGTGACTTCAGAAGAACTCCCTGAAGCATTTCTAAGAGTTAATTAAGCATGGCTGACTCTCTTAGTTTCAGCTCACTCTAGAGTGGCAGTGTAGAGGTGTGCCATAATGAGTAATAGAGTTGGAAATAATTTATCCTGTTTAGTTTGTACCTCAGGTGGAGCTGTAAAATGGGACAGAAAGGGAAAAGGGTGCACTGCTGTGCTCCTCATATTGATCCTTAATGTATGTTTTCCTGTTTAACAAACTGATTTTTATTTTCTTTCTTACAGGAAAGGAATGTTTATTTCAAAGCTACAACACTGAGGCTTGGAATCTCAAAATGACATATGGGCCTGGTTTGGCCCATGAGATTAAATGCTTTCACTGATTCTGCAGGTCCTTTTTCATACTTTTTCTCTGAATGAAATACAAACTCAGCAGTACATCAGTGTTTAAGGTTGTTGTATCTCTCAAAGCCCTTTCCAATAAACAGGAATAAGAGTGATGGACAGAAAAACAGAAGAACAGTGAGTTCAAAGAGTCTATTTTAATACAGTTATTTAGAAAGTCACTTGAAGTCCCTGTCAGATGTATGTCTCTTGCAGGTGTTTTGTTGGGTTTTTTTTTAGAAAAATCTGATTTTAGGGAACAGGTCAAGACCTAGTGCAGTAGTATTCCCTCATGATGTTACACTTCAATCATAATTTTGCACACAAACAAGAAGAAATTGTGAACAATCCACATTGGTTATGTACATGTACATAAACATTTGTCATAACTTATGAGCAGCAATATAAAATATTTTGAAATATGTAATTCCACAGGACAGAGACTTAAACGTTTGCCTGAGATGTGGAGGAAGTTCTAGTTACTGCTTTTTGATGGTTATCATATCTCCCTAGAAAAAAGTGACAAATCACAATTGGTTTGCTCTTAGCCTCAGGCAGCAGTGGGAGATAGAGAATGTTCATTTTGGGGCGGTCTTCTGTTCTGTATTTTGGGGGGTGGGGGGGGGCTGTTAATAATTAAAGCACACCAGAGGAGTAGTGTTTTATAACCACAGACTCATTTAAGTTGTGAAAAACCTTTAGGATCAACAAGTCTAACCACAAACCTAACAGTGACAAAACCACCTCTAAATTTTAAGTTGGACTTCCACTCAAATGGATCCTACATCCAAAAAAGAGAAGGAAGGTGGCCAAAATTCCGTGGAGTCAGTGATAGAACAGCAAAGGCTTTTATGGAAAGGCAAAGTCAAACTCATTCATGTACTGAGGTGTTTTAATGCCCCTGTAGATAAAATCTCACCCGAAGTTGTTTATAACTAGAGGACTGTGTTTATTTCCCGAGAAGGGAATGAGATCAGATCTGTATAGTATAGGGAATGCCTCCAAAGACTTCAAATCCTTAAGATTATTTTTCTTAGATGTTTTTGCTACATCTTTTTTTAAAAGAATGCCTTGTACATGAAAAGCATCAAATGACTTTGTTGGTATCGATTGTCGTTCCCTTTGTTGTGCATCAGGAAGTGAAGAACCTTGCAAATCAGAAAGGTGTGAAGAACAAAGCAAAAATGTTAAAGACGATCTGCCGTGATTTTCCTACTTGTAAATAAGGTGGAAAATGTCAAAACAACACAAACTAACGACGCTTTTGATTGCTAATGGAACTAGCATGGATTAATCTCCTAGGTGACCATCCATGTGCCTGTTAATAGTAAAAGTATCTTTATCGAGTATTGGTTGTGTTGTTAAAATCCTATTTTTCTTAAATACAAATTGGTAACAACAGGTTTGTTTCTTACACATCTCGTAAGTCTTAGGATGCACAAACTTGATGTGGCACAAGCAGTGTGTTGCCTCACCTTTTCAGAAATCACCTTCACAACTGTGTCAAGTATTCACTAGGTAGTTCTGCTCTACTCCTCAATTTTCCCTCTGTAAAACACAGAAAAAAAAATGAATTATGGTTTAAAGGGTTTATGTGAACCTGGTAATAAAAAAATCTTTCAACACTGGCATGTGTAGATGTTGAAATGTTCTGCTTAATCAACCTTATCAAGTGCTTGCTGATAAAGGCGGGTTTATCATGAGCTCTGGGCCTACAAAATGTTGTGAAAACCATGAACTACGTAACAAAGGGTTAGGTGGGTCAATTTTAACTGGAAGTGGGGGTGGATGCTCTGACCAGTCTGGACCCCCTGGACAGGTTAAGTTAAATGTTTAAGCATTTTAGGACGGGTAGCTACAGAAGGAAGATGTTGAAGCCCGGCTTTGTGTTTTGCTCTGAGAGACGTGTTGTAAGCAGACACCCTATCCTGTCCGCCCTGGGGGGCACAGGGCCTCCCGTTTTGGGCTGAGGGGCACAAACCCACCGGAAACTACAGATTCCCGTCAGCTGCACTCCAGCTGAGCTGCTCACCGGGGGAAGGCGGCGGAGGCTGCGGCGGGGCCCAGGGCCCGGGGCCCGGGGCTCGGGGCGGGGCTCGGGGAGCGGCTCGGCCCCGCCGCCCCTCAGGGCCCGCGGCTCTCCCGGCGTGGCGCCCCCTGGCGGCGGGCGGTGCCCCCGGGGCACAGCGCGCGCCCCGAAGGAGGCCCGAGGCTGCCGGGAAGCGGCGGCGCGCGGCGGGGCGGGGCGGGCCCAGGGGCGGGGCCAGGCGGCGCGGGCCAATAGGACGCGGCGGGGCGGGGCGGGGCGCGCAGGCTCTCGGGGCGCGCGGCGGGCGCGGCCCCGGGCCGGCAGAGCCGCGCTGCCGCCATGGGGTGTTAGCGCGGCCGGGCCCGCTGTGCCGGAAAGAGCCGCCGCCGCCCGCCGGCCCCGCTCCGCCTCGCTCCGCTCCGCTCATCCGCCCCGAGCCCATGAGCCTGAACGAGCACTCGATGCAGGCGCTGTCCTGGCGGAAGCTCTACCTGAGCCGAGCCAAGCTGAAAGCCTCCAGCCGCACCTCCGCGTTGCTCTCCGGCTTCGCCATGGTGAGCGCCCGGCCCGACGGGCGGGGGGTGGCAGGGGGCCGGGAGCGCTGCCGCCGCTTCTGCTTGTCCCGCCGGAGCTCGCTGCGGTGAGGACGGGGAGCCGAGACCCCCCGGGCGCTGCCCCCGGAGCGGCGTGTGGCACCTGGGGCGGCGGGCAGCGGGCGGGCGCTGCTGCTGCTGCCGCCGCCGGGAGCGCCCGGCCCGCCCCGGGCAGCGGGGGCAACGCGCCCGGCAGCTCGCTTCGGTAGCTCGTTTGTTTTGGAGCTCCTCATGGCACGAGTTCAGAGCTGCCTCTCGGGTTTTATCTCCGCCAAATAATGCAAGATTTGTTGGATCGTTGCGAGTTTCCCCCGCGGAAGATGCTCGGGATCGCAGGAGCCGCGGTGCCTGCCGCGGGTGGGGGTTCACCGTGGGGCGCTCCGGGGTGTCGGGAGCGAAGGGGCCGCGCACGGAGCCCGCAGCGCTGCCCGGGCTCGGGGCTTCCATCCCGAGCCTCTCTCAGACGCGCAGCGAGGACAAGGGCAACTGTTGCGCTGAAGCTGCATTTAAATAAACCAAGAAATACAATTGATTACAGTTGGTTGTGCCGCCCAGTGTCACCCATCATCAGTGCTTTGCAGTTGCGAGGTTTCTAGCTTTTATTTAAGGAAGACTTGACTGTTATTTGGAGTTTCGTGCGTGGTTTAGAAACGTTTTTTGTTTTTGTTTTTTGTTCGTGTGCATTTTCTTTCGAGTTTGATGTGAAACAGTGTAGTAGCCCGAACTATCTCATATGAAAGTTCCATATAATTTGAAATACAGTAACTCACAGACTTCCTCATCTGCCGAGACATTGACAGGCAAAGCTGCGAACTGTGCCCTGAGCCCCTTTACGCAGCTGTTAAAACGCTTCACGGTTTATAAATTCGTAATTTCACTCCTCTGACTTGCTGTATTTTGATTTTTTTTGCCCCGCTTTTAACAAACTGAATACTTTCAGCCATTAAATCTACTCCTTTCCAGAGCCATTGTTACAATGATGCTGTTGGAAAACACAGCAGCCTCCTGACGGTCAAATAAATGTCACTGTCCTCCAATGGCTAAAAACAGACCACAGCTCTTGGGGAGGTGGTGGAGTGCTGCTGGTTTGAGTGACAGGCGG
Organism: Oenanthe melanoleuca; assembly: GCF_029582105.1. Lineage (NCBI taxonomy): Eukaryota > Metazoa > Chordata > Aves > Passeriformes > Muscicapidae > Oenanthe > Oenanthe melanoleuca. The sequence goes on from NC_079349.1 coordinate 2,822,569, forward strand.
CTGTGTGCTTGCGTTTGAGTCGCTTCTCCTTGGGTAACACGCATCCGGCTGGGAGCTCGCACGGCGCTTCTGATAACGAGTTCTCCTTGTCGAACACCCCTTCTGCCGTCTCAGAGCGGTTTGTGGCTTTTACATTGAGAGAAACATGTGGAAAAATGTAGTTTGTTGGGGTTTATAAATTTTCTTTCTGAGGGAGGTTGCATCTCAGTGTAAATGCTATTGTTTTATGGTCATAGTTAATGTCTTGAATTCCTTGGTTTTTCTCTAAAGATGTGGTATATAGACTCTCAAAATCCGTGGATGTATGAGGTGAGGCTTCTGCTTGTTTCTTAATTCTCTAAAATTTTAGGGGTTCGGTCTCCTGCTGTTGAAAACTGCTGCTTTTTCTAATTACTATGAGTGTTATATGTGAACATTCATATTCAAGTTTTTCGAAAGCTCCCCCTCAAAAAAACCCATTTTTTTTCTTCCTTTAACAAGTTCAGTGTGGAAATCCACCCAGAGTCTGTTTGGTTTTGCACTGACGGTCCTAGTCCTAGTCCTTCCTAATCTTGTTTCAGAAAAGCTGAGGAAACTTTCAAGTATTTTTAGATTTCTTTTAAAAACTTTAAAGTTTTCCCTCTGCCTGGAAAAAAAACTGGGCTGTTCTGTCATGACTGTGCATTGTTTATTGACTGCAGTTCTTTGGCACCTGATACTTGAGCGAAATGCTGCAAAGTACATTGTAGTCTTGGATCAAAGCTGGCAACAGCAATGAAGGGTCATTGTTCTTCTCTTTTCCTTATCAGGCAAGGAAGAAAGAGCTTAAGTGACACATGCAGGACCACCCAGTGAATCGATGGGAACTGTCAGGGGTGGAACGTGCAGGTTTTCATGCCAGCCCCATTGATCCTTGCGCTTTGATTAAAGAGTAGTGTCCTGTAGTAGAAGCTAAGTTTATCCCTGTTGAAGTGTTCCATTTTTCTGGACTATTTTTATGTGCAGCTGCAGCCATTTTGCAAGGTTTTTCCCCTCAGGATTGGTGATGTATACCCTGGTGGAATGAGGCACGCCAAAGGCAAGGCATTGCTCAGGTCAGTGAGCTGGAGTATGAAACGCTCAGCCAGGATTCAAACCCTGAAGTGTTATGTTTCCTCAGAGAAGATTAAAAACCTTTTTAATTATTAGTTTTGTTCTAGGATTTGCCACTGTGTGTGAGCTTCAGAAACAGTTGCAGGGGCTTGTGGTGGAGAGCTGAGCTCACCCCAGTAAACCTAAGCATTTCCTTCACTCAGGTTTCCATGGATGCTATCATCCATTGCCATATGTCTGAGGGAAAATCCATGAAGTTTATAACCTCATTTAGTACACTTTTCCAATTTATTGAGCCAGCTAGTAGTATCAATCCTCCAAATTGTAAATGTGAAATTGTAGGGGATGTGTAGTGCATTAAAGAATGGAGGATTACTTCCATACACTGGTGGGGGCAATCAAATATTTCTCACTTCTGTATTACAGCCCAGATATTGTTGCGTGATCTTCCCTCTCATGCTTGGCTTTATCTGTTTTTATTTTTCACAGTGAATAGGCTGCTGACAGGCTATTTTTATTTAAACAATTATTCTGACTTGTTGGCATCATTTTGTCATCAGGAATGCATAACATGTAGCACAACAAGGTTACAATATGCGCGTCAGAATCCATAGAAAAGTTGTTAAATACCACTAGTCATAAAACCAGAAGACTCAACATCTCCTCTTGCCACCAATTAACAGTTTTGTGAAAATTACTGAGTCAGAACTACGGGTCTGAACTGTACACTACAGTAGATGGGATATATATGCTTCAAATATTGAGCATCATCAAAGAACTGTCAACTCTTGCCTTTGAAGTATGGCCAGTATGGTCTCCTGAAGACAGCTTCAGTCATGTTCTGCAGAAGACTGACAGCAGTCATAAATATTTATTAAGCTGATTTCCATAATAACAGTTGGTGCTAAGGTAAGGTTCAGTAGGACCTGGGGCCGCTGGTGTCAGAGCTGTACAGGTGCTCAAGACAGCATTGTCCTTGTCTAGTAAAGGTCACTTGGCTGTTCTAAACACTAAAACAATCTCTATAGAAGTTTATAAGAAGTATTTAAATGGGTTGCTGGTAGAATAGCATGAAACAGTGGCAGTTTGTAACCTGCAGGAAAAATTACAGTTTTGTGGCTTCTGCTTCCACTTAGCCTTAGCTGTATTACAGATGCTGCTGCCCTTACAGGTTGGAGCTGTGCTGGAGAATCTTCCCCCATGCAAAAAGTTTCTTCTATTCCAGTCACAAAAGGAAAGTTTTGTGCATCCTTTGAACATCCCTGTCTGGAGGTTATAGACGAGCAAGGCAGGCAGTGTGGAGTATTTGGGGCCCTTGCTGTTCTGTCTTGGAGTAGCTGAGTGGCTGCTGCAGTTTGGAGGATGTAAAGGGGATGCTGAGCCTCTGGATAATCTGAACTTGTACTTACTGAATAGATTAGCTGTAAGTTACACTGTGTAGAGGGGTATTAGTTCCTCAATCACACGGGTATTGCCTTTTCATGTTTGCTAGCAAAGTAAAATGAGATCCTGTATTTGTACTCCAGTGTCAGCATCAGCAAATATTAATGTGTTTTGCCATTCTACAGCATACAATAATCTACAGAGTCAAGATCCTGAACTAATGGATGAATGTTGCTTAGTTTCCCTTCCGTATGAAAGCAGTAAATAAGATCATTATTTTGACTTATCTGTTTTTAATTTCCGGTGAGTTATTCTGGCTCATACAGAGCCTCTGTATGAGTTGTTTATAACTCTTTATGAATGGTGCAGACAGTCTGTGAGAGCCTGGCTCTGTGCCTCTGTCTCTGGAGTGAATTGTACTGTCAGGAAAGCAGGGAGCCAGCCAGAGGAGCTGAATCCCAGGGATGCTCTGACACTCAGCTCATTATTGAGTTTCCTCTGCGGTCCCACCCATTGACAAGCAATGATGGATGGGTCCTCAAAAAATGCAGTTGTGATGTTTGATCAACACAGCTTTCTTTTAAACCATTCCTGACATGCTAGACTGTATAAAAATGCAGTCCCAGTACAGGGTTATATTCCCACCAATCTGAGCTCAGAGGCATCTTTGTGGGGAAGGGGAGGAAAGGAAGTAAATAATAAATAGCTCATAGATAATACAGATTTACTTGAGATAAGGCATTTTATGTCCTTTTCTCTACAGCACTGTTTACTGATTTTGAAAAAGATGTAAGCCTGTGATTTTAATTTAAAAGCAGGGACTTTATTTAAGCCCCTCTGGTCTAATAAGATATGGGAGCCTTATGAACAAGGAAGTGAAATAAACTTGGTCAGTATTGAACTTAAAAAGAAGTTGAAGTACAGATTTTTATTGGGGGCAAGTTGTTAAATTTCCTGCAATATGGTCATAATCAGGCTGCTGTGACTCTGAAATCCAGGACTGATGAAGGCCTAACACTGTTATGTCCCAAAATTCAGTTACCTTCTAAAAACATCTGAATGCCACCATTTTTGGGCTTATGAGAGCTTCAGTCTTGTGTCCTAACGTCATGAGTCCTTTAGTTCTGTCAAGAAGCTGTACTTCAGATGTACAGCTTTGTCAAGAGCCATAGTAAATCTGTCAGTCATATCTCTAGGATGATCTGAAGTTAAAGTTAGCTCTTCTTTGAACCAGGGATTAGCCCAGATGACCTCTTGAGGTGTCTTCCAGCCCACATTACACTGTGATTACACAGCAAGGCAGGACACTTGGAGCATGGCAGCTGCACAGTCAAATCATGCAGCAAGTGTTCAGAGTTTTGAAAGTGGAGGAGGATAAGGTGCTAAAAGTGTTGTACTGGAAAGTGTGCACCCACTGACGACAGTTCCTGCCCTGAGCAGCTCTTCTGAAGAAATAGAGCAGGAACATATCTTGCCTAGAATGTCATCATGTACCTGTGAGTTCAGGCGTTATATGAATTTGGATCATGTCAGATGATCTCATCAGGGCCCTGCTCTTGCAGGTATTACTTTACAAGAGCAGTTGTGATCAGTTTCTTTTGAAATTGCAGCATGAGCAAAGGAGGGAAGAACTTCTGGCACTTTGCATTGCTGTTAGAAAACAGGCACAGGCCCTTATGGTGAAAAATGAAGCTTTTTGGTTCAGGTGCCTGGCTCAAGCTTGGCCCAGGAAGTAAACTCAGAGTTGAAAAGAGTTGGCAGTTTTTCTGCTAGTTTACACTGAAAGAGTTCCCAAATTAGCTTTGCTGAGAGTTTGAGGAGACAGAAAACATGAACTGTTTTCATTTATGGGTCAGGCTGGGGTTACTCTGCCAGACACGAACACAAGGTACTCAAAATCAGATGCTTGATATCATTAGTATGGAGGCATTGATAAATGGAAATATAAAATGTCTTTAGTTTGGCAAACTAAATACCATCAGTTCTTAAAAGAAAATAAAGTCTTCATCTCATGAAGCTCTTTAGTATCATGTTTGTTATCATACTAAGAACTAGGATAAAGGATTAAAGTGTCTTGCCATGCTAGATGGCTTTGAGTCTAGGCATGGCAGAAGACTTACAAGAAAAAATCTTTAAGTGTAACAATGAATCCTCTGTGGTGAAGGATTGCAATTGTTCTGTGTAAAACACAGGCAGCCCAACATCCGACGAGTACATTGTGACTTAACAAACAGTCCTGCAGAAGAGAGACCTGACAAGCAAATGTTTATCCTTTCAAACATGAAGTTTCCCACAGCTGAAAAATGGTATTTTTAAATCCTCGAGCAAGGACTGCATATGCATTAATATAATTTCTTGTTGAGTTTCTTGTACACTTGGAAACTGCTTGCTAGTTGGCTGGGTGGTTAGGCTTGTGACAATAAAAGCCTTCAATAAAGGAATTAAAAAATTGGCAAATGGCCTTGAATGCCTGTTGAAACATGTCTGAGCAAAACCCTGGGTTGCCTTAATATATTGGGTGCATTAGTGATTAAGAGTTCTGGTGTCCTGGAACATTCATAAGAAGATGGATCCAGGACTAGATTAGCTTGGCTCAGCTCTTGCAGAATAGTGAGGTTTGAATGTTCCTGCTGCTTTTGCAGCTGTCTTTGAGCCCTGGTTTCCATGCCTCCCTGCATCCATGTTACCATGAATCTTTCTTCCTATCAGCTTGATGTGGTTATATTTCAGATTGTTGTCAGGTTTTTTCCTCTGCATTTTAACTGTATTTTGTCTGAGTTCCTTTTAATGAGTTTCTTTGAGAAAGGGAACTGAACATAGATACCTTGGTGCATTATTCCCTCTTTTGAACTGTCCTTTGCCTGAAAGGCATATTTATCAGGAAAGATCATTCCAGGAGAGCTGTTTGGATAAATGTCACTCATCAATTGCACATATGCACAAAACCATCTGTCAGTTTTAAAACCAGTTAAAAGGCATTCCAGTTAATTTTCTTTGTCAGATATATCCCAGCTGGTTTTATGGGTTTCCTAGTGCTGTTATTTAATGCTGATTTTTTACTCCTTAGGCACAGGCATGCTTGGAAATCTAAGGTTACCAGAAGGGCATGGCTGCATATGGTAGTGGAGAGCTGGAACATCTTCCTGAATAGCCCATCTTTGGGGGAGCAGTGATGCCTGGGAGCACTGTTATCTTTTCTGGAGACATTGTCTTTCCTCCAGCCTCTAGCAGGCTTGCTGCCATGGGCATTGTGGAGACTCACATTTTGAATCTGTGTTCCACAGTCTGCTTAAATACTTGAGTGAAAGAATATAGCTGAGAGCCCCATGGAAAGGTGATCTTTCTCATGAAAGGTATCTGCACTTTAGAACTTAAATCCAAATATCCAAGGAGGAAGGACCACCGAGGTTGTTTCAGACAGTCCCCTGCCTTTGCAGCCTTTCATAGATGCTTCAAAAGACTTTGTAAGTGAAAGACTAAAAGCTGCGTCTTCAATATAACACAAAAGGAGAAATATTTCACTTAAGGAGTCCAAATATACTGTTCGTAAGGGTCAGCTGTTTTGCTGGCAGGAGCTGCAGGTGGCAAGGTGGTTGTAGGTTTGCTCTACAACAGTATAAGAGTGAAAACAGTGGCCTTTGCTTGGTAGCTCAGACCTAAATTTGGACCTAATGAAGAGGGTGCATGAAGAGAAATGTAAATACAGACTCACTTTGTTTGGATCAGATGATCTTCCAGAAACATGGTGTAAACTTTGAATAACCTGTAGTCAATATAAGATGTAGGTAACTGCATCTCTCTCCCCTTTCCTTTTCAGGTGGCTATGGTGGAAGTTCAGCTTGATGCAGACCACGACTATCCTCAGGGGCTCTTGATAGCCTTCAGTGCCTGCACTACTGTGCTTGTTGCAGTTCACCTTTTTGCACTCATGATAAGTACCTGCATTCTTCCAAACATAGAGGCTGTTAGCAATGTGCATAACCTCAACTCTGTCAAGGAATCTCCTCACGAGCGCATGCACCGGCACATTGAGCTCGCGTGGGCATTTTCCACTGTCATTGGGACTTTGCTCTTTCTTGCAGAAGTGGTGTTACTGTGCTGGGTGAAGTTCCTTCCTTTAAAGAAGAAAACTGACAACACCCCACAAAGCAACAGTTCTAGCATCACATCAGGACAGGCAGCAGCCATTGCATCGACATCCATTATGGTGCCCTTTGGATTGATTTTCATTGTGTTTGCAGTCCATTTCTACCGGTCACTGGTGAGCCACAAAACAGACAGACAATTTCAGGAACTCAATGAACTTGCTGAATTTGCACGGCTCCAGGATCAGCTGGATCACAGAGGTGATGCTGTCACCTCAGCTGTCACCAATTTTGCATAAACCTAAATAAACCCATTATTCTGCTTCTGCCTTATGGTGACTCCCTGTGGATGAACTGGTCGAACTGCTGATTACTGTTTAAAGAATAATTATAAATATTCTAACCCTTTAGAGAGGGGGAAAAATGTTCCTTTCATACAAGTTTTGGTATCTGAAGGAATGGATGGTGGGGTGTGATTGCACTGTGTGAGCAGCCCTCCTTCTGTGAACACTGTCTCGCATCTTTCTCGTTAATGCTGAATGGTGGCTGTATAAATACATGGAAAATAACATTGTACATTTGGGTATTTGTTAGGAATGGATAGAGAAGTTGTGGATTTTTTTTCTCTGTTTATCTGATGTTGGCATTTACTAGAAGATACTGCTTGTCCTATCCATATTGCATGGCATGATACAAATTACTTGGGACATGCAGCAATTAGCACTCGGTTTCAGTGCTAGCGCTGCTCTCCCTGGAAAGCCTGACAGATGGTAGGAGTGAAAGCTTTCCCAGCACTTTCCCCAGTATGTTTTGCTGCCAAGTAATTATTACTTTGCTGATTTCTCCAGTGCCTTTTTCCCATGGCACTTAGACATTTTGTAACTTGCTAAACACCCAGGACAAGACTTACTGCGATGTGGTGTGGCCACATGAGTAGGAATGAGACTCGACTCTTCTCTTCCATGGAAGAAAATAAAAGCAATAATTGTTTTAAAGTTCTCATGAGCTGGCACATATTATCTGGAGAGATAGATTTGCCTGTTTCTCATTTAAGAATCTTTTTTTAAAAAGAAGGAACTAGATGGAAATTATCACTGGATAATTTTTTTTTGCTTGAAAATCAGAACCACTGCTGTTTTTTTTCCAAGCCAAAGTAGTAATTATTTTATACTTTTATATTGAAAATATATTTTTAATAAATCCTCAGAAACAAGCAGCAAAAGGTGCTTTCTCTGTGTTGGATTCCCAAGTAATTAGCTATGCCTTTGTCTTCCTTGTTTAGAAAAGTGTTCTCTTCGCTGAAGTGTTGTATTTAATAACTCATTATAGATTTTTTGCTTTCAAAGGATCTGGAAGACAACTTTCGTTGATGTATATTTATTTATGAAAGTAGATTATTTGTAATTAATATTGCTGCTTTCTTTCAGACACCTCTGTGACATCAAGGCTACTGTGTTGTTCATTTCCTCTAAGCAAAAACTTCCATTTGGTCTCCTAGATAAGAGGTTTGTCCAAGAAAGATTCCAGCAGTCTTGGGCTGCTTCAGTAATTCTGGCTATGACTAGGAGTTGAATTTTTTGGAACACAGTTCTTCTATAGAGTAGCTTTGGGCTTTAATGGGTAAAAGCTGGTTTTTGAACACAAACTGAGACAAGTTTCAAGCCAAAGGAAAAAAACCAAAACAAACTAGCTATCACTAGTCGTAGCTGTCACTGTGGAATAGAAACCTGGGATTTTGCCATGAGACAGGAGGGACTGTGACAGTCCAGTGGAGCTGTGCCTGGGCTGAACGTGGTCTCTCACAGGCTCCATCTCAGGTTATCCCAATGTACTTGCAATCTGTACAAAGTGCCTGTGGAGTTCAGGTGCAGAGTGTGGTTACTACTGAAGCAGATGGGGACTGATCTCTCCTGTCAGCAGCACTGCAGTGCAAAGTGTTGACAAGGTCATCCGTGGTGCCTTTGTATTCTAAAAACATAACTATTAAAAAAAAACAAACTGCTGTGCTGTTTGTTTTTTTCAGCAGCAGTCGTGGTTCACAAGCAGCAAGCAGCTTTCCCCTTGGTGTTTTCACAAGCCCTGGCATACAGAGGGCAATTACAGCTCTGCCATGACATGCTTCAAATATGTTCTATTCCTGTTGTAAATCTGATGGTGAGGATTGTAACTACAGGTGTTTGTTCATGGAGCACTGGAAGCATTGCTTTAGTGAAGGTCGTAAGGAAGCAGCATTCCAAATCACAAAATCTTGGTAGTAGGCACAAAATGTATTTTCCCATCCTTTACTGAACTTTCCCACTTCTGTCTTAGGAAAACAGGCCCCTAAAATCCCCCACCAAAGGAAGAAAACCTGACATGGTATTCACACTAGAGCAACTGATTGGAAAGGTGTGGTCAGGTGTAAAAATTTTACTTCTGTCTGTAAATTTTGTTCTGGTTCATGGTTCTGAATGGAAGTCCAGAAAATCTGTTTTCCAAGTTTATTTTGTAAAATTCCTTGCTGTTCTGGAAAAGTAGCTGAATTTCTCTTTGATTTGTGGATCTTTTACAAAGTGACTGAGAAGTGTGGGGTTTTCTTGTTGTTTAAGACATACAGAATTAGAAGCTAGTGGGACATAGTTATTTTTAGTTTTCTCAAGCTGGTAGGCTCTGAGCTAATGGCACTGTTATTACAGCTAATTTTCTGACTATTTTCTGCACTTTAAGCCATGATATCAAGTATGTTTTTGTCATTTTCCACCTGTGGAAATGGAAATGAAAGTTACACCTTGGGTACCTTTGTCACTGTGTACCCAGGCAGTAACCAGACACAAATATGTGGATCTAAACGTTGAGTGCACTTAAATTTTTTTTTATCCCGTATTTATACTAACGGTGTTAGGCATTTACCTCAATCATTTTAAACATTGGTTATTGTATATCTCTTATTTGGGTATAAAATACTTTAATGAAATAAAATATACTCAATTGTTGTGGATTATTTGTTATTTAGAGGCCTAAAATATACTTACTAATTGAAACATAATCTGTCACAACTTCAAAAGCCATTTTGGGTCACAGGTGTGTATTGGGTTGTGTTTGGGGGGAGTAGGGGACACAATTACTTGATTGTACTTTTCTATATGCTTTTAAAACATACTAGAAACTCTCCTTTTCTACAGCAAAGGCTTTCAAACCAATAGGAGTGTGATTTCTTAGCAGGAAGGATAAGAGGAACTGAGCAAGGAGTCACTGCTTGTCTTCCAGTGTTTTGGTGTTTGTCTTTTGGTTTTTTTCCCATCAGTTTTTTTCCTTTCTTTTCCAAAGTAATGAGGGTGTGAGGAGGCTACTGAGCAAAGCTACCTGCAGAGGGAAGTTTACATGAACAGCCTTGAGGGAAGGGTGAGGAAGACCACAACACGATAACCATGGTGTGGGTTTGAGACTCAAAGGAATAAATAACCCAGGATCATGTTCTTAAAACTTCTTTTTTCCTTCAACATCTGTCATTATGGCTGTCATCAAACCTTGCCTGGGCCTCTGCTAAAACACCAGCTGGGTCTTGTAGTTCAATCTAAATAAAAAGAAATACAAATCAGGTATGTGTAATTGAAGAAGCTTAAGGTTTTATAGATCTTGATTACTTGAGCATTATTGGAGAGTCTCCCACGTTTCAGGACTTCAGCTCATATTGCAGCCTTTCGATTATTGTTTTAGAAACAACTACACTCCCTACACTCCCCTAATTTTATTAGTGTGTTGAACATCAGTTTATCTCCTTGAAATAGCTCTGTGTGAGTGACTTTAACAAAACACACTCTTTGGCAAAAGTGGCTTTGATTTATAGTCTCTTGGGCCTCACCTATAGTTCTAATAAAGGTGGTGGTGGTGACAAAAGTTTTTGAAAACCTGAATTCAATTTTTCTCCTTTTATCTATTCATATTCTGTAATCAACAGATCTCTACTCATTGAAAGCACAATAACAGCAGTGAAAGTTGATGCTTTGTTTTTGCTTATAGAGCAGAAGTGAGTTGGATCATCACTTGGTCTTCAGGGAGTTAAATAAACAGCCAGACTTGCACATCCTGCCTTAGTGTACCAGCAGTTCATCCCAGGCTGTTGGATTGTAGAGGCTCTTCTCAGTGACCTTTGACAAACCACATACAGTAAATATTTTTAGCTACAAAAGTGCTGCTCCTTTCACTCTTTTTTTGCAAAACAGATATTGTTTTTCTGTGGTGGGTATTTGGGCTCTCTTATTCTGCACTGCCTTGGGGGTGCCTGGTACTTACAGGATTAACTGTATGGTCAAAACTGTGCTCAAAGGGCCTTTGGCTATAGAAACCAGATTTGAAAAGATAGGGGCAATGAAGATGTAACAACACCTGTGAGCTTTGGAAGGCTGCATGTGCCTGGTGTCGCTTTGTACAGCCCTCTCCCTGGGCCAGAGGAGGGTGGTGGCTGTACCTGCCATGGGGCTGTGCTATTCCTGTGTTACTGGAGCAAAGTGGTGAGTTGTGGTTATCCAGGGTGGTTCTGCTTGGCTCTAAATGAGGGGGAGCTTCCCAAGCCCATCCTGCACTGACCATTTTTTCACATCTGTGGTTTGCAGACCATGAGGGTTCAAGATGAGACTCTTAAGGCCAGCTCTCACTTGGAGTCACATCTGTTCACTGCTGATTCCCATTTCCTCTTCCTCCAAGGGCACGGAGCTGGCTCACATCACCAAAATGATGTGCAAGGACCCAGTGGCTGCCCAGTGGCCCAGTGTGTCTTTGTGTCTCACAGAATCTTTGGGATTGGGATAGGACCTGGCTCTTCCTCTGCTGTGTGTGTCAGACAAGGGAAAAGAGGAGCAGAGGATGTGAGCTCTAGCCCTTGGGCCCGAGTGGAAGCTGCACACACCCCTCTGCTCCTGGGGCTGCTGGGCATGGTGCTGAGCCCCTGACTTGGAGGAGAGAGCTGCTGTTGGCCCTGCAGCTGCTCAGGTTCCTGCAGGGTCTGTTCAGCCTCAGCAGCTGGGCTTGGTGAAATCATTTGGTCTTGACGCAAATCCCACTATTGTCTCTGCCTCTATTGTCCCCGTTTCCTTTGTGCTGCATCAGGTCTCTGAGCAGTTCTGGTGCATGAGAACTGCATTTTTTCAGATGTAGGCAACTGGGAGGCTCCAGCAGAGGCTGCATGAGCTGTTAGTCCCTATGGGGCCATTTAGGATGCTGCTTGCCAAAAGATCTGAGCACACACCTCATGGGGGAAATCTCTTGAGGAGTGATATGCTACCTGAAGAGCTGACCCAAGCATTGATGAATGCAAACATCAAAATTTCCAAGCCATTACCTTTGGGAGTGGAGACTCAGTAGAGGCTGGAGCATTGTCTCTGCCAAAGTCAACCAGAGCTCCACACTTTGGTATATCTGCTACCCAGATGCCTTCTAACAGCTGTCCCTTGTCTAGGTAGAAGTATTTCCCTGGGCCATGTTTCTTGCCATCTTTCCAACCTCCTTCATACCGATTTCCATTTGCTGCAATTGAATACATGAACAGACCTTGAAATTTCCAGCATTTTAAGGGGTTACAAATGAAATCAATCAAGAGAGCAAACCAGCAGAGAAGATCATGTGTTTGGCTCCTCTTAGTAATTTCAAAGTGGCTGTGGCACTGAGTGTCATTTTGATTTTGCAGTGCTCCATTTGCTGTAGCACAGAGGGAGAAAATGCTGCAGGAGTCCACACTTGCTCGCTTGGAACCAGGACTGTGCTCACCTGCTTTGTTCTCACAGTGATGCTCATTTTTTGCTGACACAAGGAGCCAGTGTGCTCAGGGTAAGGAACTAGTCCCTGAGCCACTCTTCACAACATGAAAAATTACAAGACACAAGTTTCAGATTTGTCACTGCAACAAATCATGCAGGATCTCTGGCTTGAAGAGGTTTGCTTGTCTGGGCAAGGAACAGAGCACTGATTGCTGTCCAATCAAAATAATCTTGATTTCAAAGAATACTTTTAGTTAAGTTTTTCCTCAATGAATTACAGGGTGAGAATTGCTGCAAGAGTCTGAATGGTTCAGGCAGTCAGTTACAGGCTGTTTTTCCAGCTGTACTGCTTCTCTTGACATTTTTCTGCAAGTTGAGAGAGGCTTTTTTTGGGCTCTGCTGCTCTCCAGGAATCTACCCATCCATCACTAACAGGGAAAGCAGAGCTGCAAGGGGAAGATGGATGCTGGTTGAGAAAGGACATCATACCTATAGTGATGCTGGGGCTGGGATAGATCCAGACCACCCTGCTGTCACTAGGAGAGTCTTCTGCTCACCCCTTTTCCTATACACAGTGTTTTTAAGCCCAGACTCATGGGGATTTCTGACCATGTTAGTGAAAATACCTTTGAGTCTCAGCTGAACTCTGCCATTTTTCATCACGAGAAGTGGCTGAAATACCAGGGCACCCCACACAGTGCTGCAGAGATAGCTGGGGCCTGCCAGGATACTGTAAGGGAAGAGGGGGAAACCAAAAACGCTTCTGGAGAATGTGCTGCTGGGCTGCTCAGGAGGGTCTGGTTCACAGGCTGGAGCCATGGGGACGGTTATCTGCAACTTTGGTTTTGTCCTTATCTGAAACACCAAGCTGTCCTGCCCACAGGAGCAGCTCAGCTTCTGCACTCCAGCCACCAACAAATGAGAAACCACCAAAATCACAGTCCTGGCTGCAAGGAGGGGGCAGTGAACACCCTGGCTGCACTGTGGTGCCTGGCTGCTCCCATCTGCTCTCCTCCCAGAGCACCTGAGGCTGTGTTGCTCAGAGCCACGATCCCTGTGGATGTGAAGTGCTCTGGTACAAAGCTGTTGGGGAATGGATGTAGCAGAGGCGGCAGATCAGCACGGTGCTCTCAGCCAAGCTCACCCTCACTGGGCATGCTGCCACTACAAGCAATTTAATCTTGAGCTGCAGCTCATCATGACCTCCACTGAAGAACTCCTTTTCTTTCACATGGCAAAGCTGCCGGCACGTGGGCGCACTTCCAGCAGCTGAGCTGAATGCATTAAGCTGTGGGTATGAAATAATTGCTCTGGCTAATTTTAACCAAAAGGAATCCAGCTAACAATCAGTTGCAGGCTAGGCTGGAGGCAACTGGGCTCTGAAATGGTGCATCAGCCACAGCTCAGCCTGCAGGGGCTGTTAGCTTATAGCTAACAGGGCCTTTGACAGGAGCACAGCAGATCAGTGCAAGATTCCCCCTGGAAGTGGGTGCTGATTTCATCCAGATGAGCCATCGGTCCAAAGCGACTTTACAGTCAGCAGAGAGCACAGTCATGCATGTGGTGTGCAGAGAAGGTCATGCTCATTCCTCCCAGCTGCTTTGCTTAGCTAATTACTAGCCTTGAGATCACTTTCAAGCAAAAAAAAAAAGATAGAATAGATGAATAATAATATGGAGATAGTATTTCTTCAGATGTTCTTGGAATGTCATGCCTAGTGTTGCAGAGATTCTTGGGATTCTTGGCTTTGGGGAAAAATGTGTTAAACTCCAAGAAAAATAAGTGGAAAAAAAATTAAATTTCTGTATTTATGCTGAGGTTGGCCCTAACATTCCCAATCCATGATGTGCTTAGTGTTATTTATGGAAAAGGATTGTGTACTAATGAAACCTCTGTGTTCACTCAACACAAGCCACTGTCGGAAGTAGACAGAGGGGATGGAGTGAATTCAAAAAGAAAACTATGTTATTGTGGGTTTTTTTCCTGTGCTGGAAACTGAACTCTTCTTTGGTATGCAGAGCTAGAAAGCCTGTCTGGCAAAGTGCCTGGCTTGAAAAGAGAGATTTGCTCTTCTCTGACCCAACAGTATATTATCTCTAACCCGAACCATCCCAGTCATTTAAATGTAAATCACAGCAAAAGTAAGCTTTCATGCGTGTGGGCTTATGGGCTTGAGCAGTGCAGTGCCGGCCCTTGCTTAGCCTGTGCTCCTCCCGCTCCAGACCCAGAGGGGAGGGATGACAGGCGGCAGTCCTGCTGCAGGGCTGCCGTGTAGCACAGAAACCTGGATGGGAAGACACCCGGAGGGCAGCACGACACCGACCAGCTTGGAGGGGGCGGGCTGAGGGTGGTCAGCACTTACGGAGCAGCAGCACGCCTATCCCGTCGGGCTGATCCGTTAGCCACTGTCCCTCGTAGACGGAGCCGTCCTTGTAGTGCATCTTCCCCCAGCCGCTCCGCAAGCCATTGCTCCACTCGCCCTCGTAGTGCTCCCCGTTGGGGTAAAAGAGCACCCCCTGGCCCTGGACAGCAGCACAGAGAATGGATGGTTAGGAGCTGACCTATTATTAGGGCACAGTGTTCAATTTTGGGACATCACTTTGATAGAATACTCCTTTTGTTTATTACTCTTACACGTGGCTGTTGGCAGCCCAGCTCCGTGGCTATTCTCGTGATGAAGGAAATGAGATGTTGTAGTATGGGATTTATTTTTTTGGCAAGCAGTTTTATTCCCTTGACAAAACCTTGGGTTAGTATCTCAGAGTGTTATTATTGGCATGATTGCTGCTAATATTTAGCTAAAAGCGGGTTTTACAAGTACATAAACCTGCCTGGGGATAGGCAGCATTAAAGGATGTGTCTCTCAACATGGGGATTTCATGTCTTTCAACCCTCTAGACGTTTCCAGCTCAGTGTGTCCCAGGCTGGGCAATTCCACTTCTTGTTTGTTTTACATGTATGTTTGCCATTAAGAGAAGTCCAGACGTACCCTCTAAGCCAGGGAGTGATACCAATAAGAAATATTTCCATAGTACTAACAAATTTTTCCATAGGAATTAAGTGTTCTTTTTTTTCTCTGAACAAATAATAAAACCAGTTCTGAAAACAACTGATTTTTCTAAGCATTAATTTTATTAAACTGTATGGATGTAAGGGAGAAACTTTTTTAGAAGAAAACCCAACCCTAGTGATATTTGGATGTCACTATAAATCTTTCACCAAAGCTCAATTATGGAAAACCTAACCTTAAAGAACAGGAAGGGAAGCTCCCTCCAAGAGACAGGAGCCATGGAGCCACATGCCCATTAAAAACGTTGGTGGAGATGAGTTTAATTTAAGAGCAGACACAAACACAAGGTTTCCAAAAATGTTCCTACAAGGATTTTGCACATTACACTGCAGTCATTTCTACCAGATGACTTTCTCATTATGTTCCTTTTAGGAAAAACAGTGATTTATGTGACAGGCCTAAATTCCAAAAGAACTCAAGTTATTTGCCTATTATGCTGTAAAACTTCTAGAAGAAGGTGCATTTTCTGGCAGTGCTTAGAATACAGGTTCCTCTGACTTGTTCAAGGACCAGAGGAATGAAAGAGATGGGTGGGGAGGATTAAGAGACAGGATGTGAAACCTCCCATTGTGCTTGGCCGAGCTGCAGGTGAGTCTGAGCAGTAAACACTGCTCTATGGCAGCCAGTGGGAGCTTGGGGCTGTAGCCTGGTAACCAGCAAATGGGTGGGGATGACTCTGTCTCCAGGAAGGAGATGGCACTCCCATAAAAATCTTGGATTTTTAGTCTTGACCACTCAATTCAGCCTCAGTACTGCAAAAATTAGTATTTTAAGTAACTTTTTGCACATGTGCACCCAACTCTTGCCCGTGTTTTGGGTCCCACTGCCTCACTGCTGGCAGAAAACATCACTTACATCTCTTTGGTCATTTTTCCACCCGCCTGTGTATATCTTCTTGTATTCCTTGGTCACTGGGTCAAGAATGCTGTATGAGCCATAACCATCCCTCTTCCCAAACTTCCAGTCACCACTGTAAATAGCTCCTGTGCTTTTCCAAATCTGGGTGCCTTTACCTGCTCAATGAACAAGAGGAATGACAGGGAGACCATCAGGGTTAGGAGAAGGGTGCACAGGGCTGCCCCTCCTGCTCCATCCTAGGCAGGGCAGCACTCCCTGCACAAAGTCAGCCTTAGGTCTGGGATTCAGTTTAGCTTCCCAAGTTGGAACCATCGTTAATCTTGATCAGGGGCTTCCTGTGTGGCCTGTGCTGAATGCACTGAAATCTTTCCAAACCTCAGTTTACTGCTTGTAAACAAGTCTGTCCTGCTCTGGCTGCTCCTGGCTCAGACAGGGTCTCCTTCTCCTGCTCTGTTCCCTGCAACCCCTGCCACATCTGGGGAATAAATTAAGATTCCTGGAGCCAAGTCAGGAGCTGAGAGAGCTCCAGGGACTGTGGAGCCAGGGCACAGCCCAGTGCATGAAGTTGACTGCAGTCTGCTGTATTTGGAAAGGATTTTTGAACATCTGCAATAGAGATATTTTGGGTAATTGCCCCTGAGTGCATGCAAAAGCTCTTCAAGTTATGTATTAGAAATGTTTCTGCATGTTACATATATCAAATATATATATGTGTGTGTGTGTGTGTGTGTGTGTATACATATAGTCATCCAAGAATGAATGCTTTTCCAGGACCATACAGAGCACATAGAACCACTGACCACTTCCTGCCCCTAGGAACCTTTCTAAGGACATCTAAGTTGTTATTTTTTTTCAAAATTATCCATCTTACCATGTTTCAAGTTGTCCAGCCATTCTCCAGTATACTGATCCCCATTTACAGCATAAACTGTGTGTCTTAATCCACATTTCTGGGCTTTCCTGTCCCATTCATAAAAGAGAGGGTCTCTAACCCTGGGGTACTTTATAACAGGCATATTGTTGATATCTGGAGAAGAAAATAAATTATTATCAGCAATAAATTAGAAATTACTAAGGCAGGTACAAGCAGAACAATATTTGTTAGTCATCCACAGAGATACAACAAAAGGGAGTCAAGTAAAGATACTGAAGTACAAACCAGCACTGTGTGAAAATGGGCTCACAGCATAGCCCAGCCTGTTAGGAAACATTAAATAAATCTCAGCAGATCAGGTTTGTGGTGGGCATTGATTTCTGCACTGCCAGACATCTTGGGGAGTGCAGGGAAAGGCATCTCCTCCATACAGCTGATGAAATGGGTCAGGGAGCTGTGATCCATTGTGACAGTGCAGTGTCCCTGAGGCCCACCTGGAGCTGGGACACTTCATACCCCCAGCAGTAATGCAGCTTAGGCTCCTTTACTGCTAAAAATATCAGTCCTCCAGCTGCCTTGCTGGAAGGGGTTGAAACCACAACCTTTCCCTCTCCATGGAGGCTGTGGACTTGCCCAGGGCAGGCCAAGTGCCCACCAAGCTGCCAAGGAGGTGACTTCTGAGGTGACTTCACAGGTGATGTGGCTTTAAAGCAGGAACAGCAGGCAGAGGATGGTGAGTACAGTGGGGGTGATTTTGGAGGCCTGAAGGGTCAGTGTGGGGAAAGAGGAGGGAAAAGGAGATGTTTTGCCTTATAAATACAGAGGACAATGGTGGAGTGCAGCACAGTGATGATTTCTGAGCGCTGCAAATAGAACTGCTGCTCAGCACAGTGGGAATTCGGCACAGACTCGGAGGTGAGAGTGGTCTCCTATAAACCACAAACAAAAGCCAAAAGGTGGCTGTAGAAACAAAAGGGAGTTTCTATGAACGCCGTTAACATCCAGAGCTCGGCTGGAGCCCGGCGGGGTGGGATGCTCTCCGATCTTGTCTCCTGGGCTCCCCCTTCTGTCCTGATCCGCTGGACTGAGCCATTTCGAACGATTTTGCTGCACCTTTCCCTTCTCGGCAGAGAAGGGAAAAAACTCTGGTTCCTGCTGTGCTACGGGTGCCAGAGAGCCCGGCAGGGGAGAAAACTTGGACCTTGGGAGGAGAGGGGAAAAGACAGGTGCTTTAGGTCCTTGCTAGGAAATAAAAGCTAGAAATTCTAACTAAGAAAATACTGTTGGAGCTCAGCCTCAGTTCTGTATTTTCCAGCTGTGGGAAATTGTCATTCAACAGCTTTTTGGAGAGAGAGCATTGCTAAATAAAAGTACTTATGTGTCCAGAATGGGTCTTGCTTAGAGGAAACAGAGGACAGGATCTGTCCCTCGGTATGATGGAGTCACAGCCCACCACAGAGGATGTTTTTCAGCAATGCAGATACAGGATACACTCCAACTGCTGAATTTCTCCCTCACTTTTGAGTTCTGCAGCTCCTGGAGAAGGGGATCTTGCCAATATTTTCCAAGGGCTGGGTTTTTTCAGGGCACTGTGCCACACTCTGTTGGCTTGAGCCTGTCCTGCCCTTGCTGGGGAAGCAGAAGAGCCGAGCTGCAGCAGCCTGTACCCACTCTGACACTGGCCATGACCTCTGAGCAGCTCACGTTTGTGACAAGGAGTCTCTTCACTACCCCTGCCAGATGGGAGCATCGCTTTCCCACCACCACATCCCACAACTTCTTTAACTCAAAGCTTAGGATTTACAAACCCCAGGGAGGATTCCCAGCTGCGGGGGCAGCCCCATCTGCTCGCCGTGTCCCGGCACAGCCAGCGCAGAGTACTCGAGGTAATGCGGGCTGGCGGGAGCCGCCTTTATTTGTTGAATCCCCTTCTAAATTTACGTCAGCGATGCCAGGTTTGCGTAAGTGATAACGCAGCCGGTACTCGCCTCCCTGGGTGTTTTTAGCCGCCCACTACCAGGGCGCGGGAGGCTGGCAGCGAGAGGCAGGCGGTGCAGAGTCGCTCCGGCTGCAGCTCTCGGTGTGGACGGCTAGACGCTGCTGCTCCCGGGCTCTGCCGCGGCTCTTGGGGATGGGGCTCGTACAGACCCCCGCATCCCCCTCCGGACGCTGTTCTGACACTTTTGTCGGGTCTCTGGTAAAACGCAGCTTTAGTCTGCACGGCCCTAGAGGAAGCCCATTTTCTTCCCCTGGCTCTTGCGGAACTTCAGAGCAATGCGGTGTAGCCACTTTTTTCCATCTTACGTCCTAACTTAATGAAGAGCAAGGAGGGAAACAGACCTGGCTGCAGAGAAGCGGCTGCTGAGTGTCCCTGGCAGAACCCTGCCTGGCACCGCACCCCCGCGGACCCTGCCTGATTCTCCCCCGGCCCCGAGGATGCCCCGGCCGAGCTCAGCCCCTGCCGTGAGCCAGCACCACGGCACTGCCCTGCAGAGGGGTCCCTTTGCCAGCACCCACCGGCGGAGCGGAGTCACCCCGGTCTCCCGTCTGGAGCAGCGCCTGTTGCTGCTCCTCCCCAGCGGAGCCGGGAGGGACGGCAGCGGCGCGAACTGGCAGGGAAAGCCCCCGAGCACCCCGAGTGTGGCCGCCGCTCTCCCGCCGCTCTCCCGCCGCCCCCGATGCCGAGGGCCGAACCGCGGACACCGAGCTGTGCTGGTGGCGGCCGGGTGCTGCCATAGCAACGTGCCAAACTCAGCGCTAAAGGCCACGGCAGCGGCCCCGGGCGGACAGGGCTGTGCAAGGGACACAGGTGCCCTCCAGAGCACAGGGGATGGAGTCGGAGCCACCCGGCACACACAGCGCTGTGCAGCTGCGTGCTCTGAGCTCGGGGTGCTCCAGAAGAATATAAAATGCTAATAAAGCAACGAGTGTTTCACCTCTGGTTGGTTTTTCATACGCCCAGAAGCAGAAGGCTGGAAATGAAAGCACTGATTACAGCACCGATGAGTAACAAATAAATCAGCCTTGCAAATGTCAAGAGAAATAGGAGAGAGCCCCTGAAAATGCACATCAGCGGTCTTAAAGGAGAAATCTGAATAAACCTGACACTAATTCCCTCATCCATTACATTTCTTCCACAGCCGTGGTGAGCAGGGATTGCCACTCTGGCCTTATGGGTGTCTGTAATCATCTTCCCTAATGGGTAATTGACTGTGCACATTTCTAGCATCACACCAAAGCTCTTGTATGACTCCCATGAGCCAAATGCATTTGATTCTCATCCTTTTACCACATTTTTTGTGCACAACTCTGCAGGCTGTATGGTAAAAATGTTGAGGCAGGTGGGAAATCTAGTGATGAAACAAAGCAGCTGCCTCTGTGAAGATGAGATACAGCTCAGTTTCCCTGATAGGTGTTCCTTTGCCATCTTGGATATCTGTGGCACTGAACGCGGCTCAAATGTTGTGTCCGTGCTTGGACAGGACAGAGAATGGATTTATGGGATTTATTCCAAGTGTGAGTGTGACTAAAGGCAAATATTCCATTTCCCATGGCATGTGTGAGTGCCATGGAGCCAAAGGAGACAATGCCACTGCCTGAGAAATCAGGTGTAGGACAATGGAGGGAAAGAAGAGGTGCTCCACAGACACCACGAGCTGGTGTGGAAATGACAGAGGGGGATCTGTACCAAGGGAAAACACACACATGAAATATATTGTGTTAGATCAGATGAACTGGGGGAAGATGGCAGCTGCTAGCAAGCATTTCCAAGGATGTAGGAGAGGCAGAACTTAAAAACTTCTTTAAGTGGGAAAAAAAACCGAGAGAAAACCATGGAAGCTGACCAAGTTAGGAAATACTTATACAAGAGAAAATGTCTCCTGTTATTAAAAATGGGATGAAGATATTCAGGAAGGACTTATTCCCAGTCGCTCATATTAATGTGTTCTGGTTTGGGGCAGAGCCTAAGAATTACTGAAGACAATAATTCCTGTGTTTCACCATGGCCAGTTTAAGGGTAGGAGTGAGGACAGAGGTTTGGGAAAAAAATAAAGAAACCCATGAGGGAGGAGAAAAGATGCTTATTGCAGCCCAAAAATCTACAGCCTGAAATTACAGCCAGAAATAGCCCTCTCTGGAAAAATATTAACTCCTTTTATTATTTCTATTTATTATTATTTATTTTCTATGTATTATTATTACAAGGGTACAGAGTGGGAAAATGTAAGCATATTCTTCTTACAAAAAAAGACAAAATTAGACCAGCTTGAAGAGAAGGTGGTGATATCTGAAGTTTTATCAGAAAGTTCTTTTGACTCACTCAGATAAAATTTTTCTCAGGAAATGTCATTCTGTTTTGAGAGAAGGAACTCCCTTAGTAAGTAGGAAGTGGGGATATTTTTTTAAAGGGTGTCATATATAACTCAAAAAGTGAGATATAAACTCAAATTGACCAGAAATGTCCTAACCAGACTCTCTTCCTCTCCCAAGAGCAGCTGTTTCCAGGCACAATATTGAGGCCACTATGAAAAGTAGGGTCAAAAACTCAAGTTTCAATGTGCTAGGAGGAGAATTTGGGTTTTCCTTGACACAATTCCCCTTGTTCCAGCCTTGCCAGCAAAAATTTGGCCCCAAATACCCTTCTTGGCTATTTTGATTTCTTTTTCTTGTTTCACTCTGACAGGCACTGGCCACTGACACCAAGGAACAAAAGCAAAGCCTTCACCAGGCAGTGCCAGGGCTTCAGTTCTGCTGCTGTTTCTACTGTAGCTGCTTTAATTTTCTGGCAGTTGATTAAGCCTTGCATTTATTAAGATTGAAAGGAAGCTTTTAAATCTGTCCATGTAAATTATGCTGTAATTCAGCCCATTATTCTGCCAACAGAGGTCACTGCAATGAACTCCACTTCCAGGCTGGACATGCTGAAGAGCAAACCAAGCATTGTGAATTTGTGCATGGAAACATGCCCAGAAACACCTTTCTGCAGCAAGGTTCTGTGACATATGATGCACTTTCAATATTTTCACTTTTTAAGTGCAGGATTTTAAAAAAAATGTAGGTTTTTGTTTTTGTTTTTTTTTTTTTTAATTAAATATAGACAAAGACCCTCAGTATTCTACGTCTGAAGCCAATCATTTTCGCACTGAAAGGAGACAGCTGCTCCAAGCTGAATTTGCTCTCACTAAGCTTGGGGAATCACCCAAGTGAAATGTCCAAACCAACTGAAAACTGTCAGAACCAATAAATGAAATTTATTCTGGGAACTTCGTAGAATAAATAGAGAAAAAGCATTTAGGGAAACATATGTTGGAATTCTTTAAAGGTGAAGAGTGTGACAACAACATACTGTGGAAGTGGGATGCTCAGATGTGTGTTTTATTGCTGCTACATTCAAAAGAAAAGCCAGGGAAGAGGTGGGAGGGTCTTGGACTCCGACCAAGCTGTGTTGGTGAGCTGAAGGAGCATCCCCACCGCTATGCTCTAAAGAATTGTCATTAGCAGGATTTAGGAGGGATTGAAGTGAAAGCTTTGAGGTGTAAACTTCACCTGGTTGCCTCTGGCTTAAGAGGCAGCCTTGTGGGAAAGCACTTAAAATTCTTCCCTCCTTTTTGCTGGGAGCAGTTCTCTCAAGATAAAAACCATGTTGGTTTTACATCAAAACAGCCTAAAGTTAAACCCCTGGGTTATCTGGAATGTTCAGGCACTTAGATAATCATGCAAACTGAAAGGTTGAAATCCTGGAAGCTGACACCAGATACCCTCTCCCCTTGAGTTCCTGTTGATGCAGATTTACAGCTCATGGTCTCTGCTTAACTATCTGCAACAAGGTAGAGGTTTAAAGGTAAAGTTATGATGTTAATTCCTGAAGTCACCCTAAGATGAGAATTATTTACTGACCATAGAGTGCTTTGCAAGACTCTTAATATCGCTGGAGGCAGATAAATTTGGCCATACTTGAGCTAATGCTTCACTTCAAGTCCTTAATTTATTCCTTAATTGAGGGATAAATCCAGATGAGTACAAGATGAATCAGCAGTATCAATCTCCAGCTGAAAAATGTGCCAAGTATTTTATTTATCACGGCTTATTGTCGCCTGATGTTAGAACAGGGACTCATTTACATTTATATTTTGTCCTTTCACATTTGCTGTGCTGGAAAGAATCTGAATTTCTAGGACAGGGGAAAAGCATCAAAGGAAACAGCCCCAATTATCTTCAGAGGAAAGAATGAATGGAATTTGCATTCAGGAATAGTCTGGAGGGTGAAGGAAAGGAGCTCACATATAACTGTGCACTCAAAATCTAACACCCAGAGAACAGTCACAATTTCTCTGTGATCCTTAACTTGATTTATTAACTCAATTTCTTAGATACATTTTCTGGCAGTGAAAGGTTGGTGAGTTGGGGATTAGTTAAGGTAAAGGCAAACCAGAGATTTAATGTTTGTAGATTTGCTGTTCAATGACCTTAGGTGATCTCTGGCAGCAGAAAACAGCCATTAAAACTTGCAAGATACCTTGAAAAATGATCATATAATATTGAAATTCAGAGGAAAAGCACCATTCCTCATGTGTTGCACAAGTGAAAGACAGGCAAGCTGTGGGAACCCTGAGCATCAGTTGCAGAGCCCTGCTCCCCATCCAGGGCTGAGTGGATCACTGTTATCTCAGCTTGCTTTGGTTTTATTCACAAAGATGTGATTGAAATAATGAGATTATACAAACAGCTACAGCCTCCCAGGAGGTGGAGAGAGCTTACAGGTAATTTTGAGGTATTTTGTAATGGTGCAAGATTAAATAATGCAGAAACATCTGTAAGGCCAGCCCTGCTACACTCACATTGTTGGTGCTTAAATAAATGTTTTTGTGGTTTCTGTTTGAAAGAAAATGCAGATCTCTTGAATGAATATTAATTAGCATGGCTCAGTTAAAAAGTTGAAAGGAATCTTTTGAGGTAATCCTGATGCACAGCCACAACATGTGTAAGAGTTGTTCCTTGTCAAAAGATGTAGGGGAGAGGTAGGAAAGTTTGGATAAATGTCTGGTGATTCTTTGGTATTCTGGGAGAGCTCTGGGGCCGGCACAGCAGGGCTCTGAGTGGGAAATGCACAACATTTCCTGCCTTTGTATGTGAAACACCAACCACAGCCCTAACAAAATGTCATCAGCCTGCAGAATCACAGCCCAGGACAAATATTCATGTCTGATAAGAGTTTCCTTCTGCTCTTTTCAGGCTTATAGATCAGCAGTGAAAGAAATACTTTTAAGGGCTATTGACAATTTATGATGTCTTCTAGAAGCAGCTTTTCCTGAATGTTAGGACTGACACAAGCAATCCTACAAATGTTGAAGTGTTTTTACTTTTTGGATTGCAGGAGGGTCACCCCAACCTCAACAGCAAAGGGTAAGATGCAGCTACATCTTAAGAGTGGCTCTGTGATAAACTGAGCTGGCAGAGAAATGCAAAGGTTGAGGGAGTGTTTTCATGTGGGAAGGAAAAGTAACTTTTCTTTCAGGGAGTATTCCAACCTTTTGGCCAACTGGAAAGTTTTGGCACGTATCCAGCGCAGAACTAACGCTCCGATCCTTTCTCTTCCAAAGTCTGTAATACAAACTCCAGTCCTCCTGTAACATAAAGTCCTGTTACAAAGGATTGTGGACAAAAGCTAGAATCCAGGGAAAATTTAATACAGATGTAACGAATTCCTATGACATTTCTGTTATGTTGATTTGTTTATTATTCTACTTCAGGATTACCAAGACCTGGCACAACACATGTGTTTGATCTCTGGACAGCCACGGCCTCACTGGAGAAGCACTGGGGACAATGCAACATCCCTGGGGTTGGTGGTTCTTAAACTAGCAAAAATCCCAAACCACTGCAAGTTCTGGTTTCACTGGGAACTGAATGCAGGAGGTCATCAATGACATTTCAGGTGTCCACCCACAAATGTATGAAAAAAACATGCAAAAAGGCAAACAGTGTGATATAGACCTAGAGAAGGACCAGGGGACAGCAAGAACACTGAGGAGCATTGCTACACTCAATGTGTTTGGTTGTTTACATCAAATTCAAGGAAAAGGGGTCCTACATACATTTCTCATGAAAAGACAGCATTGCATTTGTGTTTTTACTTTGGCTTTGCTCCTCCCCTCACCCTCATCCCTTTTTTTTTTTAAATTGCTTCCTTCCCCTTGTCTTTTTCTTCCTTTTTGCCAATTTCTGCCCTTTCACAAGAAGCCACAGGATGTGGTGCCAACATTTACAACTCTTCACACCCTGCCCCAGAATATCAGGCCCTGCTCACAACTGGCCAGTCCAGCTGCTGAGGGGGTAACTACTGTAAAAATAAAGACATCATGAATCCTCTTGTCATCTTCTCTGATATCAAGGACCAGTGACCAAGGTCCAGGCAGCTGCAGGGCTGAGCTGCCTCAGATTCAGCCACCAGGTCTCTCTGAGGGGGCTGGCCCTGTGCAGTGGAGGGTTTGAAATCCACTCTCAGCCCCCGAGATGAACCACCTCAAAGGGCAGAATGATGCTTCCATGTCACACCACGGAGCAATTCAGGTGCTGCCTCAACACGGGGGGCTCAGGTGAGGTTGCAGGAGGTGAGCTGGGCAGAGCGGGTGACAGCAGCTGGGGGGGTCCCTCGTCTGAGGGGAGCCCTGGCCTGGGGACAGCAAAGGCCTGACGGGTGCCGCGCCTGAGGGGGATCATCATGGGAGGGGATCCCGGGCCTGAGGGGAGCCCGCACCTGAGGGGATGCCGGCCCTGAGGGGATCATTGACCTGGGGGCTCTCCGGCCTCGGGGAGCACACACCGGGGCGCTCCCTCCCTCCCCTCCTCACCTGACGGGTCCCTCCCCTGAGG
The DNA here is from genome assembly GCF_029582105.1 of Oenanthe melanoleuca. Taxonomy (NCBI): domain Eukaryota; kingdom Metazoa; phylum Chordata; class Aves; order Passeriformes; family Muscicapidae; genus Oenanthe; species Oenanthe melanoleuca. The sequence continues at coordinate 2,848,516 of NC_079349.1, forward strand.
CGGGCGGTGAGGGGGGCGGGGCTGCGGGTGGCGCGCGCCGCCGCGGGGCCGAGCCCATGACCGCGCGCGATGACGTCAGCGGCGCACGCGGCGCGCGGGCCCGGGGGGTGCGGGCGGCGGGCGCGCGCGGGGGGCCCGCGGAGCTGGCGCGGCCCCGCGCCATGCGGGACCAGCTGGAGCGGTGCCTCGGCGAGTGGCGGGAGCTGGAGGAGGAGTTCCGGCAGCTCCAGGTGAGCGGCGGGGCCCTGCGGGGCACCGCGGTGCCTCCCCCTCCTGCGCGGATGCAGCTTCCCCCGCACTGCCCCGCGCTGCCCTTGCCGGCTCTGCTTCGCATCGCGATGCGGGGCCGGCCCCGGCTCGCCCTCGCCGGGAAGGAGCGGGACCGGGGGTCCCCATCGCCGGCCGCATCCCCGGGGCGGCTCGGCGGGGGCAGGAGGTGCGGGCGGGCTCCCCCAGCCCCGCCCGGGGCGGCCAGGCGTGCCCGGCGCCTCCGCTGCGGCCGCGGGATGCCCGCACGGAGCGCGGCGGGGCGAGGATGGGCATCTCTGCACGGCACCCGCAAACAGCCCGTGCCCCGCTGCACCCGGGCTGCGAGCGCTCGGGACAGCCCGGACCGAGCCGTGGCCGTGCCCCAGGTCCCTCCGAGGATCCCAAGATCCTCAGATCCCAATATGTGCCGCGGTTCCCATTGCTGGAACAGGGATGGGAGAAGGGGGCGCGTTGTGGTTGTGCGCCCGTGGCGTGGTGCAAAGAGCAGCGCAGGCAGCGCCTGTCCCGCCAGCATCTCCTGGCGGAGTTTGATTTCCCGTGGTAGGATACGGCCGGTCCAAGTGCTGATTTTCCATCTTGCAAAAGTGCATTGAGGGACAGAAAGGCTTCGGAGTGGGGGCCAAGAGCTGTTCTACAAGATGTTTTTACCTCTAGAAACCTTCCCTTTCTTCCCTGCTTGTCACCGGTGCTGCACCTATACACGTGCTTTAAATCTTAAAGCCGGTTTTAAAGTACAACCGGCTGTTCTCACTCTGGAGGCTGTTTTAGCCTCTTTTAGGCTGCTCAACAGAACGTGAATGCAAAAAAAAAATAAGGTGTGATTTCCAGATTTAGTTTGTTTCTTAATTAAAACTCAGTTCAGGTTGTACTCGTGTTAGCAGAAACAAGGGTTGGGTGCTGGGGGAGACCAGCTGGGATGGTTTTGTTGGTCACTTGTTTGCTGTGGGCATCTTCTCGACAAGCTCCGTGCCTGAGTCTGACCTGAACCACAGCAAATGTCAGTGATTTGTCCCTGCCTCAGTTTCCCCACAAGTAAAAGGAAAGTAGAAACACTTTTTGGTGGGGTAGCACTGGTGCTGGTGGTTGAGGTGCCAATAACCAGGGATTAGTCCTGTAGAGTCCTGAGTCCTGCTCAGCAAAACCAAAGTGAGCCTGGAACGGTGGGAGCTGCAGTGCCTGTACAGGGTTAGTTTGATTATTAAGGTCTTTAAATCAGATACTGGAGCTTGTTTGGGATTGTTCTTGTAAATAAAGAACAGCTACCAGGTGGGTCCTAGCAAGGAGGAAAGCCAAGATTTGGTTTGTGTGGTTTCACCACCGTGTTTATGCTCTGGGAAGAGTGGTGGGAATTTCCTGTGGTTGTTGGTGTTCTGGTTGGTGAAGCAGCCATGCAATCCACACTGTCTCTTGGCACTAACTCTGCAAACGCTGTTTTCCAACTTACTATAGGTATTAAAATTGACTCAGAGGTTATTATTTGGTGCTTGGGGAGCCCTTCATGGGATGGGTTTGCAGTTGGTGAGTGTGTCCTTGTTAGCTGACCACTAATTGGGGGCTTCAGGGGACCAAGGAGCTGTGATAAAGCAGTTCCTCCCAGGGAGCATCTGAGGTCACAGGCAGAGGCATCAGTTCAACTCTTTAACCAGAATATGGGGCAGTAGGTTGCTTGAATATCCGTGGGGTTGGGATGGCAGTGGTGGCCAGGTGGTGCCTAAACCCCCAGCCATGGATTTGTGCCTGGTGTTATGTCTTTCTCCTCCCCCCCTCCCACTCTGTTAAGTCCTTATTTTTTTTCTCCAAGATTCAAGCTGTGATATTGGAGTGCCCTGTGATTTAGCCACCATTTGATGGGCATGGATCAGGATCAAATGGAAGATTAGGGGATTCAAGGATTAGGGGCTTCATTGCAGGGTGGGAGATGAATGTAGAGGATGCTTTTTCTCTTGCAGGAATTTCATCAGTGTCCATTTAAGCCCTATTGTATCTATACTGGTTTGGGATCTCCTTCTCCTTGCTTGTTAAAGGGGTTCCTGTTGTATTCCATAAAACCAGGATTTTCCTTTTTTCCCTTGAAGGTGAGTACCAAATGCCATGAATAACCTAGAAGGGCTCTTCCTACCAACCATCTCCTCTTCTCCTGCAGGAAACACACAAAGTTTACAGACAGAAACTGGAAGAAGTCACCAGTTTGCAGACAGCCTGCAGCAGCTCCATACACCGGCAGAAGAAGACACTGAGGGATCTGAAGCACAGCCTGCAACGGTAACAGGAGACCTGGAGGGTGGAGGAGAAGGGATGGGATGGTTCTCCTTCCCAAAGGCTGAAATGCTTGGATTTTTAATACTTTTAGCAGACAATCTATGTTGCAGTGCTAAAGTTGTTCCATATTACAGCCAAGTGGAATGTTGATTACAGCATGAAAGAGTAAATAAAGAAATTTAAGGGAGCTGGTGTGGGTTTCTTCCTTGCATTGCATGCTGTACATTGCAGGGCTGTGCAGCTTTTGGCTGTGCCAGGTGAGCAATACTTTGCTCTGTAAATTGCACTGGAAGAGCAACAACACTGAAGGTGTAACTTGCTCCTGGGTGGATTTACAGGAGGGAGCTGTCTCTGGCTGGTTGGCTGATCCCAGGAGCCACAGGCTGGATTCCTTGTGTGCAGGCCTGAGTGCAGCACCTCTGACACCACAGGCTGCTGGCTCTGCTGCTCACTGCTCTCTGGTTAACATTAATTACTAAAACTATTTGTCAGTAAATCATCAGCTCTGTGTCCTGTTACATCCTGAAATACTTCATACCTGAAGAGCTGCAGCCTCTGCAAGGGCAGTGCCTGAAACCACGCACAAAGTTCCCAGGGTGGAGGGAGCTCCTGCAGAAAAGCACAATATTCCCACACAGTCATGTCACTGAGCTGATGAAAAGAGAAGCAGATTTATAAACCAACTGGTTGAAGTAACCTACAGCAGTATAAACCTGGCAGTGAGATGAAGTCGTGATAAGACAAATGGTGCTGCAGAAATACAGGAGCAGAGCACATCACCTCACAGAGCCAGCTTGTTAACAGCCTAGGTTTTATGACATTATTGTCCTTCAAATAAAAAGGAGGTGAAAACATGAACAGGAATATCTTGTTTCTGTGTTCTTGCAGGTGCAAGCCCAGAGCTAGTCCTGAGGAGTTTGCTCTCATTCAGGAGATCAGCAGCCAGATCAAGGAGAGGCAGAATGCCTTCTTTGACATGGAAGCCTACCTGCCCAAGAGGAACGGGTACGTGCTCCTCCAGGGAGGCTTGTGTGCTCCAGGAATTTTGGATTTTCAAATGTTCACAGCGCTTTGTTCCTGAAGGAAAAGGTTGAAGAAAGACATGTAAAATTGGGTTAGTCATAAATCTCTTGCTGAGCTGTTGTGTCAGTTGTACACAGAATTCATTAGCTGTGAGTAGATGTAAATGTGTGTGGGCAGTGGAGGTTTTCTGTTAAAATGACAGTAACCTGCACTGGCAAGGCATTGTGCAGTTCATTGTCCCACACTGATTTTTCCTGGGCTAATTTTTTTGAGGGCTGGATCAGCATAAGACTTTTATCTCTCTCTCTTTTTTTTTTTTTTATATTTTTTTAAATAATATTTTTAACCAACTTTTAACATTTTCTTCAAACGGGGTTGCTAGGACAGAGTTATATCAGTTGTCAAGGGCTGTGTGATGCTGCTGCCCCTCAGAAGTTTTTATGAGAAACTTTTTCCAAATCCTGTGTTTGGGTTTGGACAGTGTATACTACATATATTGCCCTTAGACTGTTGTGCAGAAAAGGGACCAGGAAAATAAACCTTTTCAAGTAGCTTCCTGGAAATGCTGACCAATATTTCCACGTGTAAAGCCTCTTCTGTGGTCTTTCCCTCCAGTCTGTCACAATTAAAAACCTCCAGCAAACATGGCTTTGGCAGAGCCACTGTCTCATCACCTCAATCTAGATTGCCCTGTGGTGTTCAAATAAAACAACTTACTTGGATCTACTCTTTGCTTTTGTCTTCCAGCTTGTACTTAAACCTGGTGCTGGGAAACGTGAATGTCACTCTCCTGAGCAACCAAGCAAAGTGAGTGTGCCTCCCCACATGTGTGAATTTGGGTTTCTCTGGGGCCAGCTGTGGGTGTGGACTGAAGCCCAGAGAGGGGAATGGGTTTCTCTTAGACCTGCTAAGTGAAGTGTTGAGGGTGGGTGATTGGACTATGACATGGGGATAAGCTAACATCTTATGTAGCTCAAATTGATTCCATCCATCACTTGCTTTTATGCCCAGCTCAGCCTGTGGCCTTAACTGTAAAACTGTTTGGAGTTTTTTTGTGCTATGAAATGGTACTGTGACTTCTGGGCATACAGTGCTCCAGAAAATTGAGATATATATGTATTTTTTAAATCTTATTGTGCCAACCCAGAAACCAGCTCTCATGGACTTAAGGCATTGTGTTATAGATGGGACAGATCCTCCCTGCAGGCAGAACACTGCCTTTCACCACTGTCTGCTGCTTTTCTGAGTGTTTCAGCAAAACCTCTGTCTCTGGGCTTGGCATTTGGCTTTGTATGTAGTTTGGAAAAGGTGAAGCCACATTCCAGTTGAATTCCATCTGTTTGTGTCCATAAACAGCACCTGTTTCCTTCCAGGTTTGCTTACAAGGATGAGTATGAGAAGTTCAAACTTTATCTGACAATAATCTTGTTACTCGGGGCTGTTGCCTGCAGATTTTTTCTCCACTACAGGTAAGCTGTATTTTTATTTCTTATCAAGTATTTTGCATAAAATTGGGCTGGGTTTGAATTACCTTATGTACTGTTAAGGACAGTGAGACAGCTGAAGTGGTGTTTAGGCTTTGAGCAGTTGGGCAGCAGGATGCCTGCACTTCTTCAACTCTCACAGGAGCTGTATTTTAGCTAATTGTTTTTCCTTTTTGAAAGAGTTTTTTGTAACTGAGAAGGTCCAACATCATATTTCCTGATGATGCTAAAAGTTGATGTTGTTATTCTGGCATCATGCTGTTATTGGGAATGAACAGTTGTTTGTCTTTGTGGGCTGTCCCAGGCAGGGACCAACAGTGTGCTGCAGCTCTGGGGTAACAAAAGCAACAAAAGAGAATTTGTGTGAAATAAGCAGATCTGAAGCATTATCTCTAGATTGTGATAAAGTGTCTGAGCAGCACCAAGCTTCTACTATTGAGTTTTGCTTAAAAATCAGGAAGGTGTTGGAGCCATGCACTTCCACTACGGTCTCTGTGTGTCTGGGTGAATACAGGATCATCCCAGAAATGACATTGCCCTGTACAGAGGTTGCCCAAGTGCCCTTGACTTCAGGAGCTTGCAAATGGCAAAGTAAAGTTTTGGTATTTTGGAGTTTTTTTTGCCCCAGAGCATAATGCTCTTCCATTCTTATAGTCGATTGGATTTATATAGATCTCATGGAATCTCCTCATTGAATTAGCCTGGAAAGGCCTCTCTAAATTGGATCATCTGCTGCTTCTGTGGTGCTTTCTCTCCTTGAGCAGCACTTAATGTCATCCCTGCATACCTGCTTATCAGATCAGGATCTGCAGTGTTGGATCATGGGGGAAGAGAGCCTAGAGCCTGTAGTGCTGCATGTGGGCTAGAGATGTTCAGGATGGGACTTTGTGTCCATAGCCTCACTTGGGCAGGTTTTCTTCTACCCAGAAGGAGGAAGGAAAAATAGGGATTTTAAAAATGTGTCTTTATAATTAACAAGATTTTTTTTACTCTGTGTTTTTTCTGTTTAACAGGGTGACAGATGAAGTGTTTAATTTTCTGTTGGTGTGGTATTACTGCACGCTGACGATACGGGAAAGCATTCTCATTAGCAATGGCTCAAGGTACAGTGCCACCTGCAAAAACCATGGAAAGCATGAAATGTCCTTAAAAGAAAACCAGGCAACAAAAAGAGATTCAGCTTGGCACCAAAGCCCAGCAAATTCAAGATGCTGATGGCCTCTGCTGTCTTGTGTTAGAGGTCACACATCTTTGGCTGGAAATTCCACAGCATCCCTTGTGCTTGAATTGGGGTATCTGCTTTGTTCCCATTTTTTGGATAATTTTTTGCCTGTGTGGCTGGACTTCAATGCTGAAATCCTTGTTTCTTATCTAACTGCCCTGTGTTTTTCTGCTCAGGATCAAAGGCTGGTGGGTGTCTCATCACTACGTTTCCACGTTCCTGTCTGGAGTGATGTTGACGTGGTGAGTCTGCTCTTCCCTGCTCGAGGTGCTTCAAGCCTGTTTCATGGTGTTTATATCATCTGAGCATTTAAATCCAGTGTGACTATGAAACTGTGGCCACAGGACACATGGCAGAATGTCAGCCTTAATATTTGTTTGATGTTACAGATGTTTTCAATGATAAATACAACCCTGCAAGTTTGTATTTACATTGCTGGTTAAAAAAAAGAAAGAAATGCAAACCCTGTGGCTGTAGTTGGGCTGGTGATAGCAAAATCTCTTCAAGTTTCTGTCTCTATAATTAAGGAAACAAGCAGCACTTTGCAATAGAGGAAGGGCACCACAAAATGAATGTTTGGTGCCTTTACTGAGCCTTGATTACAGAGTTTAAAGCCAAAAATGCAAGTTATTCCCTTGCAGTGGGTGGTGGTGGTCAGACAACCCACAATGCACCCCACATACAACCTGTCTCAGCTTGGGCATGATCTGAGGAGATAATTATTAAAAATTGTTTTAAAACAACAGAAGCTCCTGCTCCTGAATCTGTAAGGGGCTGACATAGTGTCTGGGGCAGAAGGTCCCTTGGCCTCCATCTATCCTGAGCTGCCCTTGGGATAAACTGCACAACCATCCCCTGTTCCAGTGCTCAGATTCTCCATGCAGATGATGCTTTGCTACCTGGAGAAAACTCATCATGGATAAGAGGGGACATCATTTATCCTTGTTAGAGAGGGGAGACCTAATCAATGAGAGCACTTCCTGTGTGGCTGTAACACCTCTCTGGGCTCCCAGTGGGTGGAATAGGCTGGGCACCAGCTGCTGGTTCATTTGCTAATGGGATCAGGCCTGATGGTGAAGGGGAAGAGTTGGATGCATTGGATGCTTTTAGCAAACTAATGGACCTCCCCTGTGTTCTGCTTCCAGGCCGGATGGACTCATGTATCAGATGTTTCGCAGTCAATTTTTAGCATTTTCAATATTTCAGAGTGAGTATATCTTACCTTGCTAATTCAGGGGATAAAGACATTTTGTGTCATAAGTGCTTAGAAGAAAACATTTTGTTTGGTAAATACTGGATTATTAAACTCTAGGAATATATAGATAGTGTACAAATATGCAATCTACAAATGTAAGCAATAATTAAATGCTGTTGGATTAAACATTATTAAAGTAGTTTGATACTTACCATACTTCTGAATAATCAGTGTAGTGATGTTTTCTCTCTCCTCCTCCAGGCTGTGTTCAGTTCTTACAGTATTATTACCAAAGGGGCTGCCTCTATAGGCTCCGGGCCTTGGGGGAGAGAAACCACTTGGACCTTACAGTAGGTGAGGTTTCCTGCTCTACTTTCTTTGCACTGCTTTTGCACAGGTTTTGGGTGCAGTGATGGGGGGGAGAGGGTTGTGTGCCCCCCCACTGCAGAGCTATCCCCTGCCTGGCTGCCTGTGTCCTCCTCCTTGGGTCTTGTGGGTCAGGAGCAGAGGAATCTGATCTTTGTCAGCATTTGAGGAGACTAAGATGGAGGTCATCCCTAACTTTATCCTTCTCCAACTATGGCAATTTCAAGAAAATATTTTTACTTGACAGGAATAGCTCTTATGGTCTGGGTGGGGAGGAGCTGCAGGTCCAGTCCTGCCTCTTCTGTGCTCATACTCTGCCTCTTCTGTCCACCTTTTCCAGAAGGATTTCAGTCCTGGATGTGGAGGGGGCTGACGTTTCTCCTTCCCTTCTTGTTCTTCGGGCATGTAAGTTGTGTGATCCCCTCCTCTGGCTCAGTGTCTGCTGCTGCACCACACGAAGGTGCTTTGGATCACATGCAGCCATGACAAATGTTTCCAAGGTTTAATTTTTTTTGCTCATAATTAAATTGCATTTTTTCTTTTCCCCTCTGCAGTTCTGGCAGCTATACAATGCAATCACGCTTTTCAGATTGTCAAGGCACAAGGAATGCAAAGAATGGCAGGTGTGTTGGCTCTGCTCAGAAGCACAGAGCAGGGCAGAGGGGATGCTTAACCACATCCTGAAAGATATTTGGGCATCTGACTCCATTTAAATATCTCAGGATAATGCAGCACAGAGCCTGTTCTGTGTCTGGTAGAGCCCAGCAGTGCTGAATATAATCCATGTTGTAATACTGCAAGGTAATAAATGCTACTTCCTCTCCTCTTTCAGGTTTTTGTGTTGGCTTTCACATTCCTGCTACTCTTCCTTGGGAACTTCCTCACTACTCTCAAAGTGGTGCACACTAAACTCCAGAAGAACAAAGACAAGGTGAAGAAGCTGTGACTCCCTCTGTTCCCAGTGTGCATCCATCCCTCTGCCCCCAGCAGGGCTGGGTTTGGGACAGATCCTGCTCAGCCCCAGCCAGGTTGAGGGATGGGCTCGGAAGGACTCGCCTGTCCCTGTGTTTGGTGAAGGACTCTGCCAGCACAGACTCAGTATTAATGCAAGCATGGCTCTCCAGTCACACTCCTGCTATTTATGTCTATTTAATATAAAACATGTTTGCTTCTGGGATTTTTGTTCTGTATATAGAGCAGCATGCACCTACCTGGCCAAGTGCCAGCGTTGGGGAAAATGTGGGATCTACTGTAATTCCAATTCTGGAATGATACCTGACACTTTCCAGTTTTATTATTTAAATTCTGGATATTGAGTTTATTGAGGTTTATGAACACTCTGGGTGGATCAGTAATTGAGAGTGAATGCTGTTTTTCAAGGCATTTGTTTAAGGCATATTCTCAGTGGCAATACTAACCTGTGTGTACTGTGAAAAGAAAATGCTTATCTTTGTACCATACTGCTGCTATATACACTTCTAAAAAGCTATTTAAAAAAGAGAAATTCCTCCTTTGAAAACAAAATCATGCAAGCAAAAGCAGTTTTTAAATGGCAGGGAAGTCTGCTAGCCCATTTCCAGGGAGACCAGGTCATTTGTCCAGGCCTGAAAGGACCTAAAATAAACTATTAAATATGCAGCTGTCTCTGCCCCTTTTTAGTAACAAACACATGGCCCTTGGGATAGTTTTTGAGACATGGTTCTGGAAAGGGGAGGGCAGGCTCAGTTTAAATATTAAATACTTTCTTTAGGTGCTGCACTTGTACCAATAATGAAGAGAATGAAAATGCTGGGTCAAGGGGATGGCAGGGGACAAACACTGACTGCTACCCTACTAAAGTCCTTGTCCTGCTTGAATTTACACTCACTCTGGAACACCCTTTTTTGGGTGCTGTAATTTCTGTACCTCCTCAGGCAGCTGCAGCACTGAGCTGCCTTGGGCTGTCTTTCCCAACTGAAAGCTCCCTTTGAGCCAGCACAAAGCCCAAACTGGGCACATCCTCTGGAATTGTGTGGAAAACAGTGCCCTCCTCCCCAGAGTGTGCTCACAAGGGACAGATACTGCACCAGAGGCTTGAGAGGGATTCATCAGTTCTGTTGCTGCAAACTAGCAAAATTACCTTTGCCACGTCACTGTCCTGTGGGCATAGACAATAAACTGCAATTTGCATATTTTCAACAGTTTTCACACCAGTTGGACTGTATTTTGCTATCCTTTGCACACCCTGTGAGTCCTTGAACTCTCAGTTTATGAGATGTAAATTGTTGAGAGCAATGCTGGAACCTGATTCTGCAGGGGTGAGTAATGTGAATTCTGCAACCTGAGATTCTCAGAAACTCAGATTAAAAAAGCCAGAGCCATTTCCACTGTGGAGAATATCACTTTCTGAATGTTGGTGTTTCAGTACTGGGTGAGGTGAGGGGTGGTTCCTTTACTGACAAGTGGAGAAAAGACTGCACAATTCTTCAAGGTTTTTCTGTAGTCAAGGGTGTGCACAAACTTCCAACTAATTTAATTTCTCATTTTAGGCTCATAGGTATTCACAAACCTTAATTAAATCAAAACAAGTTAGGAGAAAAATGAGAAGAAAAAGATTTTTCAAGGGTCAAGATCTGTTTACCCTGCATGTTATACAATAATGATGGCTTGCTCCAAAATAGTTTTGCACTTTTAATTTAAACCAGTAGAGATGATTTCATGAGTGAATGAATTTTTCCTTCAGTGTGCATCTGTCTTGTATTAAATAAGCTGTAAATGTTTATCATAAGACTGACTTAACATTACATGTAGTAGCTGCTTGGAGTAGTTATAAATTTTAGTGCTGTAAATTAACTATTTCCCATGATACTCCACTACTTAATTGGAGCAACTGACGTATTTCCATTGATAAATACCACTTTCTATTCCAGCAGCAGGCCTTGAAGGACTCTGAGGTGCAAATCTGCAGAGCTGGTCCAGGAGGGTGGTGGATGTTCCATCTGCACTCGGGGGGCAGCTTGAGGCCAACTCATGCCATTGCCACCAAGTTAATTAACTTGAAAATGTTAAGACAAAACTTTTTCTGTCTCTTCAAAGGTGCCTGATAAGCTGCTTTAACATTGCTTCTGAAAGGTGTGAGTTTTCTACTAGAAACAAGCAGTAAATTGTGACTCTAAACTGCCACAATTATTTTGCAGAGGAAGAAAAACCCCAGCACTGAGTTATATAGTAGCAGTTTAAATAGTGAGTTGTTCACACTTAGAAGCAAAAGCCAGATGGGTGAAGGCACCCAGGGTGAGCTAACTGTGATAAACAGCTTTGAAAACTCTGTGAGAACGGTGTAACAAAAGTGCAAAAATACTAAAAATAATTAAAATTTTAAAATAAAAATTATCCTAAGAATACAAACATGTAAAAAAAGAGAAGGTTTTAAAAGTTAAACTTTTATAAAATCTGAATCACTTGGTTCTTGTGCAGTCCAGATCATAACACTGAGCACACTTTCCGTTTCCTGTGGCACTTGGCTTTCTTCATGGCACTCAGTGCAATGGCTGTGGCCTCTTTAAAAACATTCTCTATGTTCTCACGACATTTTGCTGAGCATTCCAGGTAAATTTCTGCGTTAATCTCCTTGCAAGCTGCCTCACCCTGGAAAGAATAAAAAGGTAAGAAAAAATGTAAGTTCAGTGGATGAGAGAAGGAAGGTGACTTGGGAAGAACGAGAGTTAATTTGTGCATCTTTGCAATCACGAAGAAAGAAGCTGCCTCTGAGTGCAGTGCTAGAGTGTGAGTGGCATTGGTAATAAACTGAAGCACTGTAAATAAACTTGGGTTTTTTCCACTATGCTGAACCAAAGCCTGGCCTAAGAGTTCAGAGCATTAGAGACTCTTGAGATGCAGAGTCCTGATAGCACAAAAATATTCTCAGTATTGAGTTTCTTTCAACTAAATGCTGAGGTAGGTACTTGAGTGAGGATAAGGTGTCTACATGGTGATATTTTTTTCAGGCCTGACCTTAACTATTCTGTGCTGTCACCTTTAGTAATGAATGTCACATGCAAGAGCAGAATCTGTACTGATGCCTTGCCTCGTGTTGTTGGTTCACATGCAGGAACCTTGACTTTTGCTTTGAAGCATCACAAGGGCTCAGCCAAAATCCTCATAAAAACAAGTGGGTGCCTGCATTTTTCAGCCATGCAATGGGAACGGGCTTGAATCTAAAATATTTCCATGCAATGCTGGTTGTGTGAAGTCACAAAGCACAGTGATTTCTTATTTGTGATCTTTTTACTGTCTCTGCAGAGCCAGGCCCCAGGTTTGAATGCTTGTGAGCCTTTTACTGTGAATTCCAGGTCTGCAACCCATGGCTCACAGACTCTGCATTTATTCATTATAATGTCTGGGAGTGTGGTCACATGGGCTTTGAGGGGGAGGTGTGTTTCTTCATATTTAAGCAGTTTGTCTCCTTCCAGTTGTTTGCAAGCTGCAGTGGTGGCAGACACTGTTCAGATCTTCTGTGCCTGGCATGGGAAGCATCACATCATGTGGCTCAAGGTGCCATCAGCTGTAAAAAACTGAGGTAGAGCATATTTCAGGGAGGAAAAACCAAGTTTGGCTCACATAGGAGACAAAGTTTGTATAACATGTGGCTCCTTGAGTTTAACTGCATGAAGCCTCAGCAGACTGGCCAGAAGTGTCTATTGCTTGCCTGGAACCTCTCTCATGTGAGGATAATGAAGGGATTTATTCATGCAAACAAGGGACAATCTGCAACTGTTCACAGTGACAGGCTGGGACCTCATCTTGTGTGAGAGGGAGATAAACTAAAAGGCCCAGCATGGTTTCGTGGTGATGCAGTTGCAGTTTATTTTCCTGCTGTTTAGAAGAAGTGGTGATTCACTCAAGGTCTTAGTGCACTTGACCCTGTTCCCTGGACGTGTGTCTCAATTTGAAAGCTGCTTTTCTTGCTCTGAGGTGAGAGGAGAAGAATGGCTTTGTAGTTTAGAAAAAAGAAAAATTGGAGGACCAAGCAGAAAGGTCTTGTGTGACATGGAACAAACTGTTCCATCAGTGTTTCTCCTGGAGCTGGGACAGCTATGCCAGTGACATAACACTATTCATAAATCTCACTGCTTCATCATACTTAGAGATACTGATAATAAGTAGTTTTCGTAAGATTACTTTACAGACTTCAAAGAACAGTCCCTCATGTCAGAGAAACCTTGCAGATGTTCTTGCTAATGGCCTTGTAAGGATTTATTTTTAAGTAGAATTTGCAAAACACATTTAATCCAGAATGGTCAATGTATTAAATACTGGAATGTGTTTCCTAACATCTCCAGTCTTTATCACAGTACTGATCACAGCACCAGTGATGACTGCAATGTAGGCTAATAACATTTATGAAGGAAGTCCAGCAAATTTGTTAAGACTTGCAAACTTGTAACAATAATAACCCAGCTGTGAAAGAAGAATGAGATGCAATGAGCATAGAGTGCAGATAGTTGTGTCCTTTAAAACTGCTCATATTTCTCTTTAGTTTGGCACTAAACTGGCTGGTGATTTGACCACTTCTAAAAAGAACTTACAGAAACCTCAGTGCTGCCAATCATTTCTTTACCTGGATCACCTAATTTTGCAGCACCTGTGATTGTACCTGTGAGGAGCAATGCCACCACGTGCTTTATCTCCTGCCAAGAGGCCACCAGTTCAGAAGCACTGAAGTTTACCTGGTTGTAGGTGATGGGCTCCTGCTTGGCAGCCCTGAGCTTGCGCAGCTGCTCCTTGTCCTTGCGGAGGTCTGTCTTGCAGCCGATCAGCACGAGCGGCACTCCCCGGCAGAAGTGATTCACTTCAGGATACCACTGGGGTAGAAAAACAAAACTTTTACAGCTGGCTTTTATTTTGTTGCTTGTTTCCTGAAATCAAAACAATACAGCCAAGCAGCATTTAATGTAAGCTGCAATTTCAGAGTTTTAGTCTAGCAGGGGGGCGGCCAACATGCACTATTTACATCCTAGAATGTTTAAAAGTCCCACCCAAAGTCAGCTGCTTTATAAAAACATAGTGGCATCTGTCTCTATGCTGAAATGTTTATTTACCATCTGTTTAAATTCTGAGGAGCTTGTCTAAAGTCACATTTAAAAACAGAATTTGTACTAAGCAAGAATTAAGTCTTGCTTTGTTTTCCTGGTGCTATGTCCAAGAATGCTTTGGAGTGTTACAAAAATCCTACCACAGAGAAATGGTTGCTCTCACCTCTACCCTGCAATTAAATAGATATGTGATGGAAGTAGTCTTGACTCTAAGATGTGCAGTGCTGGTCATGTGACACTGCTGCAGATAAAGCAGTGATTTCATTGCTGGTGTAGTGTTTGATCTTTCCAGTGAGAGTCAAGCCCAGTTCTGAGCACTTAGGAGCCATGGAGAGGTGAGCCCCAGGTTTAAGCTCTGTGACCTGCAGCTCAGCACATGATGAGTGATCTGGGCATCCACACACCCAGGCAGAGGATACTAAAAGCACCAGCATTTATAACCTGACATCTTGTCATATATCAGGCATGTGTAATTCATTTAGAAGCCTCTTACCTTGGCTGCCACATTATCATAGCTAGTGGGGTTCATGACATCGTAACAAATTAACACGACATTGGTGTTCTGGTAAGAAAGTGGCCGTAGCCTGTCGTAGTCCTCCTGCCCTGAAACACACAGGATGGTTTGGATGAAGAAATCTCTGTCCTGAACAGGCAGAACAATGGGGATATGTACAGACACATACTTGAGATCAAGAACAATGGTACAATAATTGCATAGACTGCAAATTTATCATAATTGTAGAATTCTTTCCCTTGAATACAGGAGATTCCCCCTCACTGACAAAACGGATGGTTTAGAACACAGAACACATCCTTGGCAGCTTTTAATAAAAAGCCTGCTTTGTCCACTTGCTGAGGAGTTAGAAACAGTTCTAAACACTGACTGCCATGTTGCTGCTCAAAAATAAACTCATCAAGAGGAATCTGACAATTATTATTAAACATTTTCAGTTTGTCAGTGGCAGTCCCCAAAATCATTTGCACATGTGATGTTGTGAGGAGAAGAAATGCTGTATTTGCTAGAAAGGAATGCAGAAACCTTTGTGGCAAACTTGCTTTTCCCAGCCTGGTGAGCTGAGAGGAAGCAGCGATTAGACACAGGATTGTACAAGCCATGCTGCAGAATGAGCCAGGCTTAACTGGCCTTTGAAGCAGGACTCCCCAGCAGATCTAAGGGAATTCTGCTGAATTCTGGAAAAGCAGGGGATTTGTCATACTTCTGATTAGGGATATTCTAGCACGTGATGTGACAAGACGAAGCTGATTTGCTTCAGACCTGTGCTCTTCCCCTTACAGTAATCACTGTGCCAGGGTCTGAAGGTGTCCTGCTTTGAGAGATTAAGTTCAAGAAAGCAGTAATTCCCAGATACAGCTGGCAGCTCAGGAAAAAACCCCAATCTTTTTCATTTAGTAAGGAAGAAAGCATGATTCAAGCAGTCTGTAGAAGGTGTATTGTCACCTGAATGCTGGAATCATGTATTTGCCTGTGATGTACTGAATTTTCACAAGAACTGGGAATGCTGTTCCTTCCCACTATCACCACAATCCACATACAGACCAGAAATTGCCCTACAGAGAAGTTCCACATCTCAAATCTTCATGTTGATATTTCAAATGAAAGAATGCAGAAAATGTCAGTGTGCCCCAACTTTACAGCAACGATTCCTGCTCTGGCACGTGCCTCAGTCCAAAATCACGTACTCATCACTTGACATTTTTGTCTCCAGCCTGAAGAACTGCAGATACCAGAAGGCCAATAATACTGCAGTATTTTTCTCCCTTCCTTAATTTAAATGATTGGTTGAGATACAGTTTATTCCAAGGCAATCCCTGCTGGATAAGCCATTACTCAGATTGCCTGAGATGTTTGTACAATTGGACCACTTTGTATTTGAGTTCCACGAGAGCCTTGTGGTCTGTGGGGAGGTGCAGAACAAAGAGGGATTGATCTCTCAGGCTTTAATCCAGAAATAATACACAATTGACAAAATTATGCATGTTGTATAAACATTCAGAGCAAAGATTGTACTGCTTATCCCTTCTTATTCTCCCAATCCATCTACTTGTTTGCAACTGATTTGCCATTTTGTTGCAGAGATAATCCCTTAAATGCATTAAACACATCAGGTGCCAAACTTTTTTTTCCCTCCTAACTTCCTCTAGTGCTGTGTAGAGTTTTCCTTGTTGAAGTTCTGGCCTCTGAGTTTCTAACAACATAGTTTGCAAAATTAAAAGGTCCTCCAAGTTGTTGTTGTTAGCAATCTGTGGGGTAGACAGGGCTGTTCCACTGGGAGAAACACGTTTATTTGCTTGGAATCAGAACAAACCTCTAAATTCACACTCTCCTGGATGG
Source organism: Oenanthe melanoleuca (assembly GCF_029582105.1). Taxonomy (NCBI): domain Eukaryota; kingdom Metazoa; phylum Chordata; class Aves; order Passeriformes; family Muscicapidae; genus Oenanthe; species Oenanthe melanoleuca. The sequence goes on from NC_079349.1 coordinate 2,864,762, forward strand.
GATAACAGAAAAAGTGCCTTTAATTATGTGACACAATATCTTGTATTGCAAGTAAAACCTATAGATATGCCCTGGTGAACTGCTCTTTCATCTTCAAATCCAGCTTTGCAGTTATGGGTTTTTAAGCAAACAATAAATGCATGAGAAAATGCTGTATAAAACACAGTTCTATGTGCATTTGGAGTGTTGGATATAGAGTGCAGAGCAGGGTGGGGTGCAGAGAGCAGGGGGGGAAGGTGAGGTGGCAATTGCTTCAGCTGTGTTACAGTGGGTGGTTGCAGCACTCGGGGAAGGAGAAGGAAGCTGCTCTTCAGGAGCTCAGATGCAGCTCCTCAGCTGCTGAGGATGTAACGGGACCCAGACCAAGCAGTGTCTAAACATAGACATCCCCCTCTCTGAAAACAATCCCTTTCACCCCCTGTCCTCAAGTGCTGCTGGTGAAATGCAAGAAAGGGCCTGGGAGGCTTTTTTTCTCTGTAAAGCTGCTTAGTCTGTGGTCAGCACTAACTTGGCACAGATGTAGGTCTTTTTACTAAAACAGTTTTAAAAAGGAGGAACAGGGGTGAACCTAAGCAGTAACTCAATGTCTATGCAAAGCCCTGTGTGCTTCCTCAAACACAGGTAGCTGTTTTCTTTCCCCAGTTAACACAAAACATGCTGGTTTAAGCTGGTTAAGCATCTGCCTCCATGTGAACATATTTGTGATCCCTCTGTCCTCCTTGATTCATTTTGCCATCAGAGACTTTGGGTTTTTCTAAAGACCAAACTCCACCCAGCAGAATTCACCTAAAATTTGCTAATTCTCTGCCAAGCTCCCAGTCCTGTGTGCCTCTGGGAGATGCTGTGTGACCACATCCCTGCAGTCAGGCCCTGTGGTGGGGAGGGAGCTCTGGTGATGGCTGAGGGTGAGTGAGCAGGAGAAGTGAAACCACAGGGCTCAGTCTCATGTGCATGTTCACCTCTGTCTGCTCTTCCTCACCCTTTTGCCCATTTATCACCAAAGTGCCTGCCTGTGAGTTGCTTGCCAGCTATATTTTTTTTTCCTATTCAGTTTAAAACAAATTGGGAAAAGGCATTCTTGGCAGGAAGAAAACCAGTAAAAGAGGACACTTGGGGCAGAAGGGGCACATAACAATTTAAAAATTGTTGGGTTTTTTTCTTACTCAGGCATGACTTCCCTCTCAAAGTTATGAGAAACTATTCTTGCATTCATTGGCTTCTAAAATGTCTCATAAGACCTTGTGCTTCTGTCATCAGAGACCTGAAAAACCTCACTGGAGGCCTTGCATGTGCTTCCTGTCAGGCAGAGCAAGTAGCCACAATGATGAGGCATTACTTCCTCCTAGCCCAGCAGTGCTCTGCTCTCTGTTCTGAGGAACTCCTGCACCAGGAATTGAGCCTCATGTCAGGACTGCACCTAGAGCACCGACTCTGCTCCCTGGGCATGGAAAAATTCATTTACCTTTGACTCTGTCAAGCACAGCTGGAAATGGAAACTTTTAATTGAAAAAGCAGCTGCAAAGGCTGTCTGCAGACCAGAAAAGTGACATGACAAAGCCTTTACACATTGCATATGTGTACCACCAACTTCCTGCAGCAGCAAGAAGCGTTTGATGAGGAAGACAAAGTAGCACAGTACAAAACTCTCACCAAAAATTCTTTTTCTGGTACATTTTACTAATCCATTAAGTTAATTTGTTACCAAAATTCTTGTCAAAAAATGAATACCTTTTGTATTTTGAAATGTTTGTTTCTTAAGCTTTTTGTTTATGTCCTCCTTCCTCAGTAAGTAGGACAAGCTCAAAGGTTTGAGCTGCACAGGACTGGACAATACAAAGAATCCTTACAAGTTTAAACAGCTCATGGAGCTGAACCTGTCCTTCACCTTTCCATGATGCTGAAGTTTGCCCAGTTCTATTTAGTGTTGCTACAAGCATGATCCTAAAAATACACAACTCTTGGTCCTAGTCTAACCTCAAGGAACTCAACACCAGTTTTGTACTATTGAAAACAGGATGAGATTAAAATGTGTGCTCAAGTGAGTCCTTCCTCTAGCAAAACTTCCAGTTACAGAAAGAGGCTGAAAAGCTGCTTGAATTAGAGTTTGACAGAGTTTACAGATATGTAACATAAAACTCTGTAAACAGCTATGAAATAGAACCAAAATTCAGGTTTTTCCCTCCCAATCAAATGTCTTAACCCAAGTGACAATCCCCCTGCTTTCTTTCTTGCTGTGTCTTACGGAAAGTGGAAGAAATTTAACAGGAAGGGAGGAGACAAGTGTCAACAGCCTCAAGAAACTTGCAGCCTTGTGGCCATGATGCTGTTTAGGGAGGTGAAAAATGTCAGGTTTCAAGGTTTCCAGATGAGAGATGGAAAGCAATTGCTCTTTCACAGCAACCATGGCAGCTCCACTTCCCAAAGTGTCTCACAAGACACCAAATGCACCCCACTGTTCTTCAGTGGAGCAGTGCTTTAGCCCAAATCAGTTTTTACACCTGAGAAATCAATGTGGAAGGTACACACTGCCTGACAGTTACATTCATGAAATTACAGGATGTGGGGTAATGGTTTTAAACTACCAGAGGGCAGATTTGCCATAGATATAAAGTAGAATTTTTTCACAATGAGGCACAGGCTGCCCAGAGAAGCTGTGGCTGCTCTATCCATGAGAACATTCAAGGTCAGCTTGGACAGGGCCCTGAGCAACCTGATCTAGTCAAAGATGTCCTTGTTCATTGCACAGGGGCTGGACTAGATGACATTTAAAGGTCCCTTCCCACCCAAACTGTCCTGATTCTGTGATAAGCCACCAGCACCAGGCTCAGCCCAGGTCCCTGGGCTGCTGCTGGCTGCAGGTCTTGTGCAGTGCTGAACTCTGACACACAAGGAGCTGTGCACCCTGCCAGGCTCAGGAGAGCTCAGAGCTGCAATGCTGGACCTGCCCAGCCTGCTGCCCTCTCCAGACCCAGCCCATGCTCCTTGCAGCCTGGAAGAGACTCCAAAGGCAAATGCTGAAATGTTTGGCACGGGGATTTTAAATGAGAGCTAGAAACCATGTGACAGGCAAAAAATCCACAGTGACAGCAAACAAACATAAAAATGACGAGTGCAGCGGCAGGTTCCTGGTGCCAACACCCTGTATTAAGGAAATCCCCCTTTGGCTGCTCACACCAGATTCCAGTCCTCTTTTCCTCTAAGACTTAGACCCAAACCCCTTGCCATGTCAGTATGTTATCCCAACTGAATGGACTCAGAGCAGTAACACTGACACAAGAAGGCACATTGGCAAATTGGGTACTCAGGATCTTACTACACTGTAGTAAAAATTGGAAGTGAAATTCACTTTTAGATGAAAAACCTTTTAAATTATGTTTTCAGCTAACACATGCCATATACAAGAAGGTGTGTTCTATTACTATTAAAAATGACTGGACTGCATTCAGTTCTTATTTGTCTTGGTGTAAATTTGGAACAACTCCACAGGCTTGAACTGAAACAGATGATTTACACCGAGCTGAAACCAAGCACGTGTCAATTTTAGGGTTCATTTAGGAACGCAGCTGGATAACAGAGTCTGGGAACTTCGAGTGGAGTTGAATACAAACCATTTCACAAGTTCCTCAAATGAACCTGAAAAACTATCAGCATTTTCAAATAATTTTTACTGCCATGGCCGTTTGATTTTGAACAGAAACCAGACTTTTTCTCCTTCCTATTCAATCGCACATGGCAGCAGATTAAAATACTTTCCTGGTTGATTGTATTATGCTCTGCATCTGGGAATTGGGTTTTAATACTTCCAGATATGTTTGCTATTTGATGTTTCTGAATTAATTGGGTTGTTAAGATAATGAATGAGTCGATGACCAGAACTGCCATTAGACAATTGATCCTTTTTTTTCTGGAAAGCACATTGATATGCAACAGGTAATAGTGGTTGGTTTGTTTGCACTTTAGTCTCTAGCAGCCTTACCTGCAATGCTATGGTTAAACTATGCTGGTTGAGAAGCAATTTGAAAATCTGCCTATCTTTACAGTCTTCAAATATTGGTCTGGTTTAAGCTGACACTGAAAAATCCGCTGGAACAGAAACGGGGGTACGTTCACCGGAGCAACATTTTACAGTAATACAGTTTCTGCTTATTTGCCTGAAGTTACGAAAGGCTGGGCCGGGTTTGGGCTCAGTCCCAGGCCAATGTCCCCGGTGGTGCCATCGCCGTGGCCGCACAGGAGCTGGGATGGGAAAGTGGAACCCCTTACCTGCGGTGTCGTACAGGTTCAGGGTGACCTCCTTCTTCCCCACCGTCACGCTCGTCGTGTACTTCTCAAAAACAGAGGGCGCGTATTGCTGCAAAGGGAGGAGAACGATCTCGATGATCTCTGAGGCCTTTTCCAACCTCAATGGGCTCTGTGACTGTGAGGAGCGGCGCTGGCGGGGCCCAAGCGCTGGGCCCCAGCCCCGCGGGGGTGGCAGCCCCTCACCTCGGGGAAGGCGCCCTTGGCGTACACCATCAGCAGCGACGTCTTCCCGCAGCCCCCGTCGCCCACGATCACCACCTTCACCTCCTTCCTGCCCGACGGGGCGGCCGCGGGGCCGCGGGGCTGCTCGGCCGCGCCCTCGGGCACGAGCACGGCCCCGTTGGCCGCTTCCATGGAGCGGCAGGGAGCGGGCCCGCTGAGGGCGCAGCGCGGCCGGGACCAGGCTGCGCTCCCCTCGGCGCCCGGGGCGGGCAGAGCCGCCCGCGCCCCGCCGGGGATTGGCCGCGTCGCCGCCGCCGCCGCCTCAGGTGCCTCAGGGCCCCGCCCGGGCCCCCCGGGACGCCGCGGAGCCTCTCCCGGGCCCCATGGCCGGCAGCAGGCTCGGGGTCACGGCGGGAAAGGCCCCTCAGCGCCGCGTCCCCTCAGAGCCGCCGCGGCTGCTCCGCCCGCCCGTCCCGCCGGGCAGCCCTCGGGGCTCCGTCCCTTTGCCCTTCCACCCATACACCGCATCCCCGTTTATTTATTTATTCATTCCCGTTCCGGTTGCTCCACAGGGAGCCCCTCCAGCTCTGAGGGACCGCTCCGGTTCAAGGCCGAGCGGTGCCGGGCAGAGACCCCGAGGCTCCCCGGGAAAGGCGCCTTGGCGCTGGCACTGGCACTGACCCGCTGCTTGTTTGCCACTGATTTATTGCTTGGGTAAGAACCGACAGCTCTGCTCATCATCTGCTCACCACCCAAGGTGAGCTGCAATGAAAATAGCTGGAAGTTCTCATTCTAATTGCAGAGACGTGGTGGCCTCAGGCTTCCACATTTTTTGGTACCGTGAAATCAGGGGATCACAACAGCTGGGTGTGTTTGGCTCTGAAGGGGGTCACAACTGCTGGATTATGTCAGGGGAGTGACACTGAGTTTTGGACAGAGCTGCTCAGGTGCAAGCTACCACCATTCAGCACCAAAAAAAGCACATTTCTTTCCTGGCAGGAATTAAGAGTGTGCTCTATCTTAAGTAAGTTTGTTTTTAAGTAAAAATGTTTTCTCTTTTTTTTTTTGTTTGTTATTATTTTTAAAATACCACTTGTGGAAATAGCAACAAACCCCTAAGGACATTCTAGGGTGTAGCAAGATTGTTTAATTCAACTAAGGGAAAAAAAACAAACAAACCCAAACCACTATTCGAGTAGAGCTTTTCATTTTCTCCTGCGCAGTTGTGTCACTAGATGGCCTTCCAGACCCAACACAAACACCACTGCACTCGGGCAAGGAGGATCCTGCTTTGTGCACAGGGCAAACAAAAAGCTAGAAAAGGATATTTCTGCAGTAGATAAGAAGAAGGACCTTTAATACCCAACAAAGTGTCATATAACTCAAATTATAATAATAATAAATTCACACCTATTTAAAATTCATTATTTTATTGAGGAAAAAGTTGATGCAAGCTAGTAGAAATTGTCAAAAAAATGCTTTACAAGCCACAATCTTATACATCTTATCTAGAACACAGGAAAAGCCATCAGCTCCTGTCCACTGTAATGGCTGAGAGCATTCCAATGGCACGGGAATGGATGGGCCAGGAAATAATTTGTTTTATCCTGGAATGATTTATTTGGACCTGGCTCAAACCTAGTATCACACTATGTATGGTACAATCAGCAGGAAGAGTTAACAGTCTTCCTGTAACTGAAGAATTCAGGGGTTTTTTTCAAGTCAATTATTGCCATAAAGGGGATTTTTGGGGGGATAACAGTATTTTGTGGTTCATTATCAATTTGTGGGGTTTTGCTTTTTGTTTTTGAGTTTTTTTTCCAAGTCTCGCAAAACAATCTTTACATTTCTCACAGCTTTGTCTCCTTGTACATTTTTTATTTAAGTAAACTTTTAGATTTGTACACCTTTAGATTTGGGATGAAACAACATAAAATTAGCAAATTACAAATACAACTGTAAACACTCCAAAGACTATTTTTAAGTAATGGATGTTGAACTTGTAATGAGTCAACTTAGTATGGATGAAATACAACATTCCAGTGTCTCAGGTACTTACTTTTAATTAACAGCTATACAATGCTTCAGGCATATCATTTGGGTTTGAGCAAAAGCTGAGCCTATTTTGCTGACTCCAAAAAAAGGCAAAATCTAAATGGAATTGTGCCACTGATTTAAATGGAAGAAGATTCAACCCTCTATTAGTGAAATTCAAATCTAATCATTACTAATTGAAGTGTCCTTCTCTAGTTCAGTTTTGGCCTGTTTATTGATTTTGGCACAAGTTCTTTCATCAAAAGCTTACACATCTGCAACTCAGGGGTCAATGTTTGTGTGGAGATTCTCAGTGAGCACAACAAAACTAGGGCATTAGTGAGGTATGGAAAATATCTGTGCTCGAGTCTTGGTGCTAATTTGTTGCTTCATGAAGGAGTGAAAAGACAGCACACTGCTTAGGAAAACTGCTGGGAGTTTGTGATTATTAAAAAAGCTTTAACACTCTGGATGGTATTGATGGGTAATTATTAGTTAGTTAGTTATGAAAACACACAAAAAAAGATTCACAGATTAGGTTCAATATAGTTTGCACACACCATCTGCTACATGCTTTTATTTTTTATTTGGTAATAAACTGGACAAGAATGGGGACCTGTTCTTCCTTGTTGTTTTCAGAACTATGATTTGAAATACACTTAATTTTTTTCTTCATAGCACAGACCCCAGTTTACAAAGACTTCAACATAACAACAACTAACCCCATTTATATCCAAGAGAATATTAATAAACTTAGTTAAGAAAGTGCATAAGAAAACAGAGCCTTAAAAATTTATTTTTCAACATTACCATTGACATTAATTATTTGTGTTTTCAGCTATGAATTCCCACTACAGCATGTACTGAGCAAGAGCAATGCCTTGAAAAATTCACAGTTGGAAAGACAGACCCTAAGGAATGGGATTTTCTGAGTAAGTCAAGTGAATCTCTGATAAATTTCAGATGTTGCACAAGGACAACAATTGCTTGTCAAATGCACACAGACTCTTGATGAGGGAGAGTCTCTGCCCCACAGAATTTGGTATGGACAGGGCAGAGGAGGAAGGGGAAATTATGATGTGGGACAGCTGAACTGTCCCTGCACACAGCACAAAATTCTGGAGACAGAATCAGTGTGAGAGGAGAAGCCTATGACAAAGCAAGTGTGTAGTACTCAAGGTGATTCCTCTTGTTTACAGAACAAATGAACAAAATTGTTTTTCAGTTGTGCTTTTGCTCACAGTGCCAACACTGTTCTGACCCTCACTAAACCCTCCACATAATATCCAAAATCAAAGCTCCCCAGTGCCCTTGACTTTCAGCTGCTTCTCAGTCTCCATTTCTGCAGTGTTTCTTGCTGTTCCTCTCACACATGCAGAGCTCAACCATCTGGTCCTCATGGCCTGATATTTTACACACATGCCCCCACCCTGAAAAATCCCTTGGGCCACATGATTCACCATCTATTCAAACCTTGCCATGTGCCTGTTTTTTTGTGTAGCAGCTCCTACTGATGTAAATCCCTTGTTCCATAAGGGCTCTCAATTGCCTTTTTCACTGAAGGCAAGGTGGCTGCAACACCTGCCAGTCTCTGAGACATTTAACCCAACCTAAAACATTATTACACTGTTGTTTGGCTGAGTAGGAGCCATATTTTTTTCCCTGTGGGAAGTGCTGCCAGAAAGGCATTAACTTTCTAGACTGTTAAGTAATATGGAAAAATTATATTTCAATAAGAAAATTTCCTTTCTGCCTTTTCATGCCTTAGAAATAGTTCCTGTTTCACTTGGCTCAAGGAGCCCCTGCACTAAATCAGTGCAGAAATCTTTGAATAAATTCTATGTAAAATCTGTTCAAATGCTACCAGGGAGTTCAGAGGCTTGGGAAAGAAAACAGGACAAGGGTCTGCAAGGGGAGGTGTGAGACAAATTAAGACACACAACGTAGCAAAATCTGGCAGAGAATATTCAGGCACTCTGATGTAGTTTGGACAAACTTTATTTATAAACCACACACGACTACCTGGTGAGCAGCTATTTATAGGGAATACAAACTGTTTCTTGGATATTTTCTCTGGTATTCTTTAAATCAGGGGTGCCACAGTATGGCCTACCTGATACACACATGGCCAATGTGCTTTGTTTTGAATTTCACCTTTCATTAGAAACTGAGTTCTTAGCTTTGCAGCTGAGGGGGAAAAACCACCCCATTTTACAAACCTGAAGTAAATTGACATGGTGACATCTCATCCTGATACGTGCTTAGAGGCAGTTTCAAGTTTCTGTTGATCACTAAAGCGTGCACTCTCAAGCCAAATTCTGTTGTGAAAAATGGGTAACACAAGGTTAGGATCATCCTATACCTTTGTGGAACATCAAACACAAAGAATGATCTCTGAAAAGCATGAAATGAACAGGCAAGTGTCTGCCAACACCTCCACAGCTCTGCCCCCAGAGATCTGGGGATGTGTCTCCCAGATGTGCTGGCCTGGCTTCCCTGAGCCAGGGGCAGGAATTTGTCACCACATGCTGGCAGATCTATCACAGCAATGCTGGATCACATCCCCTGCCTCTGTACTGGGAAGGCAATCTGGAGGTTTCACAGAGAGAGGGGGATTCAGAGTCCCCTCTCACCTCATTTCAGGTGAGATCTGGGGCTGTGTTTGCCTTGGGAGCTGGGCACATGCAGAAGCAGCGGGTTCAGGAGTGAGTGAGGCACTCTCTCACTCTGTGGCTGACAGAGATCAGGGCTCTGCTACAGATCTGCATGAAATTAGTCACCATCAGATGCTTTTTGCATCCAGATCTGCAGCAAAGAACACATCCCATCAGGAAGTAATTTGGGGAAATTTAGGAAAAAGGGCTACAAATAGCTTTGCTTGCAACACAATGAGTTCTTAGCCAGTATCCAACCAATCCCTTTAGTATAACCTCTAAAATCCCTCTGGCTTAGGCCTTCCTGTGTTTTCATTACCCAACACTCCACCTAACCCAGAAAGCATGAAAATGTTATTTTTTTCAAAATTGTAGCGGTCCTTGCAGTATCTGCTTACTTCAGATCATTTTTCCCTTCTCTCATTCCCAAATTATGTAATTCCTTGTGGATAGAGATATTTTCTTTTAATGTACTTGCTGGTTCAGAAACAAGGGAAGGCTGAACCAAAGAGGAGTGTGTGTTAATTAAGATGACCACATCACCAGGGCAGGAGTTGCATTCAGCTGCTTTAGCTTACACAGGAGGGATTAATATGGAGTGGATGAGTCAACTGTGGATTGCCAAATCTGGGTTACACTCCCCAAAATCTGTTGGAAGATTCCTCTAAACCTGAAATATGTGGAGTTGTATTTTTTTTTTTTGTGTGTGGCTGTAGAGAACATCAAGTTTAAGTGAACCCAGGTTTGGCTTCCTAAATAATCTTTTCACTATGTGAGCTATGGTGCAGCCTGAACAAGTGTGTGTTTTACAGAGTCATGAGTCAGGCTTTGATCAACACCTCATTCCTGCACTCTTGCACCTGGCCCAGGCAGGAAGCTCCCAACCCTTTTGGACAAGGATGTGAGGAAATTGGAAATATTCCTGGGGGAGAATAAAAGATGGTGAAGTAGGCTATAAGAGAATGGACTGTGGATGTAACAGGGCCATGTTTTTGCTGAGTAATGCATAGCACTGACATTATAGGGCAGTTAACATGAACTTTGCATCCTCCCCTCTGATATCTGTGCAAACTTCCCACAGGAAGGCAGCCATGGCAGACTGAAGAGATGATAAAATCCTCTATTTATATGAGGGACATCACAATTTCTGCCTGTTGTTTGTGGAAGTGGGAAGCGCTTGCTCTGTTGTCTGGCTGGCAAGATGCTCATTCATAGAGGTGGAGGTTTGGCAGGAGCCAGAGGAGCTTGTGGCTTGTCAAAGCATGGCCAGGCAAGGCACAGACCCAGACTGAATTTTTCTCAGACCTGAGAGCAATCACAGCCTGGCCAGAGTGAACCCTGACAGGAACAGTGATGCTCAGAGCAGTTTAATTAATAACTTGAGGCACTGGAAATACAACCAGGTTGTAATTGAGTGATGTTTGCTTTAGAGCTGTGATTCTTGGCTTGTGCCTGGTTTATGGGAGCTGGTTGGGCTGACAGTGCAGAGTGGCCTGGCTGGATGTCCTCCTGAGAGTCACCAGAGCGGGTCAGGAAGGTGTTCAAGCAGTGCTGTGGGGTGCAGAGGGCCTGCACAGAGAGCAGCAAGCTGACAGGGCTGGGTCTGGCACGCTGCCCTGCCCTGCTCCACACCTCTGTCCTTGATGGCACATTTCCTGTGCACTTCACCCTTCCTACACACATCTCACCCTTCCTGAATCTCCTCATAACAACAGGCACATTGTCAAGTTCCTCATTGCTTACTGGGATTAACATAGGAGCTCTGATTTCTTAAGGTGGGGAGATTCCCTGGTTAAAACTGTTCTAATTAAACTTACATCTCTCATAAGGCTAAAAATGCCCCCGTGTGAACGGCAGCTGGGTCTGCTTGTAAAATGTCAGTGCCCCAAGACCTTTAATGGTCTTGGGAGTCTAACAATAGTACAGACTGCCTGTTCAAAGATAAGGGCTCCAGGCAAATGGAAGAAGGAAGCAAATACAGAATGCAAATGAATCAGACATCTTAGACAAAAATTTTCTAAGTACAAAACACATCTGGCTGTGTATTTGCCAAGTACTTTATTGGCTTGAACTACACACAGAGCACCCACAGCAAATAATTCAAATAATTTCCACTGTAAGTCTGAGTGGACACCTCCATTTTCCTTTTAGGACTCAATTTTGGACCTGGGGAAAAGTGTTCTCAGTCGAAAGGCCTCCAAGCAAGCCTGGACTGGTCACAGCAGAGCAACAGCTGCACGAGCTTAAATTCCTCTCCCCACCCTGCTGTACAAGCCGTGCCCCTCAGTCCTGTGCCTGGAGGAATGTCCAGCTTTCCTGCTTCCCTGCCAGCTCCACTGGCATTTCCTATTCCACAGCCAATTGCACGTTAGGCACTGACACCACGAAGTGCTTTTTCATGTGGGTAGTGGTGGTGGAACTAAGGATTCCTTTTGGTCAGAACCTCCTGCAGATGTTCGTGACACTTTTTTCACTCCCCTTTATGCAGCATGTGATAATTTACAGCCACAGGAACCACTTCCTGCAGGCTGCTAACTGCGAGTCCTTCCGGACTGCTGCCAGGCACTGCCCAGGGAAAGGGAAAGACAATGTGCAGGGGAAGGTGTCAGGAAGCAAAGAGAACCCTGTCCTGCATCAGCAGCTCCCAGAAGAGAGACAGACAGAAAGGCAGCAATGGCTGTATGGGTTTAGTGGAAACTAACTTTAGTTAGAAACTAGCAATGGCCTGCCCTCTTGAAGGTTAAAACAACTAAAGATATTTTAATTTAAAACTTACAAAAAAAAAAAAGAAAAAGAAAAAAAAAAAAGAGCTAAAGCAACTACAAAAATACTTCAGAAAGTAGACAAAGATAAGAACAGAGCCTGCAGGAGTCAAGTCTGAACAAAAGGCATGGGATATGAAAGGAGAAAACCACAAATGGCAGGGGTCAAAATGTAAAACCTACAGTTCACTGTGGAACATGAAGGATGCTGTTGTATTCCACACCTCCTCTTCCTGGGTGTAGCTGTCTCCACAAGGTGAAGGGCAGTAATGAATCAAGCTCCTTGCCTCTTCCTGTATTTTCTATTCAATTATTCACAGGTTGTGCAAGTTCTGCATTATTTCCCCTCTCCATATGCCACACTCTCCTCCTGCTTTTTTTTTTTTTTTTTTTTTTAATTCTGAGCCGTGCCTTTGGCCTCTCTCCCATTCCTTTCTCCTCAGTGTGTGCCCCCTGCTCTGCCAGGATCTGCTGCCTTTGTAGCCTCTGCTGTGCACATATGCTGGCTCTTCCCTCCCCTCCTGCCACCCCCTGCTCCACCGAGGGTCCCTTCTCCTCACTCCAGCATTTTTGCCAGCGGCTCCTTGAGCCAGCCAGGAATGGAATGATTTTGCCATAGCCACTGCTCCTGTTTCCATGCTGCAGCAGCCAAGGGGAACCCGTGCTGCTCCCCTCGTACAGCACAGGCAGAGACAGCCCTGCAGCTGCTTAGCAACTGGGAGCCATGGACGGCACAGCCTCACCGACCCGGCGCCTTCGGGCCCATTCAGCTGCAACCCAGGGCTCGGGGGAGCAGCTGGGGCACTCCCCACTGTCCTGTCAAACCATAAATCAAGATGCAAATCCTTAACTGCGGGATTGAGAGCAGTGGTGGCAATGTCAAGGGTAAAACAAAGTCCTGGTCCTGTGTCACATCACACCAGTAGGAAGACACTGCTCTGATTTGTAAGCTGTACTCATTCCTTTTGATCTTTGTCATCAGTTTCTGGCTGCAACGTTTTCTACTCCATCACTTGTAATCAGAATGTTCCTTACATGTGCTGCATGTGTTAAAATGGCTCCCAGGTCCCCAGCTACCATCATATCCAGGCTATTTAATGAAGTGTCCAGAGACAAAAGTAATTTAATGCATAAATATCCTTTTAGATTACTTATTTGTATCTTCATTTCCTTTTGATGCAAGCTTTGTAAGTGCCCGGTGTCTTTAAATGGTACATTCTTTTCATTCTTTCTCTTTTATTTTTGTGAAACTATACTGTTCAGGGGCCATGAAGCACTGAACTCTTTTGTAATTCAATGGCTTTAGAATGCTGATTAGAATTGCCAATCGTCTTGATTTATTTCATGATTTTTATAAGCTTGAAAGCATTCTAAAAAATAACCAGTTCTACATCCTGATAGGATCACAGCATTTCGATGGCAGCTGCATTTCAATAGGCAAGAAGCAACACAAAACATTCTGCAAGTCAGGTGTTGAAACAGCTTCTTTATTCCTTTATAGCTCAAGAAAGATTAGATCTCTGAAAGCACTCACTCCCTACCTTACAGAGGTGGCTTTGTCATAATACTTTCAGAAATAATATGATCACATACAGTTTAAAAAGTAACAAACCCCCCCCCCCAAACCCTCAGCTCTGGCAAATATCCAACATATCCATCAAAATTTGTCTGGATCTTAAACACAGTAAATGTTTGTTCCACTGTTGGGTGTCACCATGCATCTCGGCACCCCAGCAGCCAAACAACTTAGCCTAGTGATTCCCTGTCATTGTTCAAGGCTCACATCCCGTGCATCCTCTGAGCATGCTGGGACACAGGTGAAATCTGTCAGCAGGTTGCTTATTTTGGCTGACAATTCCCTAGACAGATCATCTGCTGTTCTTAGGAAGGAATGAAAAATTTCATGGCAAGAAAATCTGAACAGGCAAATAGCCTGTCCATATTCCTACTAAATATTCCTTTGATATTCTTAGCCTGGTTTCCTAAATATAAAACTCTCTAATGAGACTGTGTTGTTCTATGTAATTTTCCTCCCTCCTTCCTCCAATCTCAAACAAATTTGGCAGGTGGGAAGAAGTCCCTAATGTATTTGGGTCTTGAAAGAACAGCTGGATACAGAGCATGTAGTGAGGCATCACGTCCAAAAAACCCCATCTAACAGGAAGGTCTCAAAATGTACTTTGTAACTACCCTGCCCCAGACATCTCATCTTTCTTTTATGGGTCCTGCAACCACCTGTTTTGTGCTCTGCATTATTTAATGGCTACATAATAGACCCAGGGCAGGCAAGTGTTGCAGTGTGCTCTGGCTCCCTTCCAGCTCCTAAACTGGGCTTTCTTCCCATGCAACTGGGGTGTGGCAAGGGCTGGTGTGGAACCAGATCTCCTCCTGACACAATACTAACACTGCTGAGGTGTGTACCCACACCCGGAACCAGGAAACACCCACAGCGCAGATAGCTTGTTTATCTGGAAGAAAACATAAAATCATAACCAACCAAGTTTGTAGGTGACACTAAGCAGCATCAGGAGGGAGTATCAAATAAAAATAATAATTAAAAAAGGTCATTGCAAGCAATAATGCTAAGACTTTTCAAGAGGACCAGAGTAAAGCCATACATGCAAAACAAAGAGCACAATCCTACAGTACAGGGTTGTCATCCCAAGAAGGAGCAGATCTGAGAGCATTTCAGCAGCCCTGCTGGAAAGCAGCTGAACAGGGCTGGAGTAATCCCTGGATGCCTGACAGACACATCTGAGCCTGGAGGGCTCTTGGCTCGGGCATGGTCACTGCCCATGGCTCTGTCCCCTTCTGCCCAGATCAAAATGGTGACAAACTGGAGCAGGAACAATTGCAGGATTAGTAAAGATGGACCCGAGGGGGAGCTCTGCAGCCTGCAGTGGAGTGTTTAAATGCTCAGCTTGCACAGAGCTACGAGGGGATGGAAATCTGGTCATGGAGCATTTCTCTGCCAAGGAGACTGAGAGACAGACACATCCAGAAACTGAAAACAGAAACTAGACAGGTTTTAAAAGGTACTTTGATTTCTAGTCTGTCAGGTAGATTTTTGATGGAAACAATTTAACCTTTTTTTACTCCCTTTCACAGCCTGTTTGAAAATGAAAATCTGATCTTTATCTACGATGCAGCTATGCTGCAGTTGAATTCTTTCCAACAAGAAAAAGCAAAAAATTCACAAAAATCCAGAGACCTGCATAATGCAGGAAGTTGAACCAGATGAACCTTGGTCTCTTTTGTCTTTTATAATCTATTAATCTAGTTTCCTTGCACAAGCAGTGGATTGTGACTTGAAAACCTTCAATATAAAGGATTCTGTGTGCAAGGCAGTCTAAAACAAAATGTTGCAAACAGTCAGGATCATTGTTTGGTAGAACAGCTGCATATTTTTTATTTCACTTTGCCTCTCAATCTAATTTGCTCTTGTTGCAACACTTTGCCAAAGAAATTAAATCACTTCTTATTGATAACAGACAGTGGTATAATTAGCATAAGAGTTTTCCACTCAACAATGCCAGGCAGGGACGCTGTGGGCAAGAACAAACTCCTTTGCTTCAAGAATGTGCATAGAGTCACCACAAGCTGTTCAGAGAAAAAAAACTTTTTTTTTTTTTTTTCCCCCCCTCCCTTTTCCCTGAAAGATCTCTTTATCTAAAGAGTCTCACGCAGCAAACCAGGGTCAATCTAACTCAAGTATGAAGGTCTGGTTTGACCTTTCTGGGATTTAAACACACTGTACCAGAACATTTCGCTTTTCAGATACGAGGTTCAGCCATGAAACCACCCACTCTGAGAGCACAACTGGCCTCAACTGCCTTGGCGAACTACGCTGAACATTATAGTCATTTAGAAACTCTAAGAAACGGAAAGGAATTTTCGGCTCAGACTTACAAAAACAACTTGCAGAAGTGCTGAGGACCCACACAACTCACTGGGGCGGCACGGCAGGCTCGCTGTCCAGCGCCTGCTGCCCCAGCAATTTCTGGCCCTGGTTTGCACGTACGCAGAGCCAGGCACACGCGTTAGGACCTCTCCCAGCTGGAGCACTTCATGGATCCTACCACCGGGAACAGCCGTCCTGGACAATGATTAATCGCAGACAAAGATCAGAGTCCTGGAAAAATATGCAGAGAGATGCAAGTACAGACAAAGCTGTCTAAGCTCCCACAGTATTATGGTCTGGCTGTGTCGCTTCAAAGCTGCGTTAGGCAGAGCTGGTTTGCTTCAGGGTTGAACAGATCAACGTTACTGTTTAAATGCTGGTATTGCTAACAGCCAAATATATATTTAAACATAAACCTTAAATCCCAGGACGGTTAATAGCCCGATGCTGTTTAAATATGCCTTTTTTAGTCTCTTCACGTGCTGAGTTAACTCATTACGATGCAAGCTGCAGAAACGTTTTCACTACAGTTCAAAAACCCCTGCAAACACGAGCCCAACTCTGCGCCGTACTTTGATCTACACGTCGCCTCTTTCGGCCATTTCCAGGAAGCTGAAATGCTTTTCACCTCTATTGAGAGATACCAGAGGAGCATTTTAATGGTGATCAGCTAAGAACAACGTCAGCGTTCCTTCCGATTTTGCCAGCAGACGGTCCCAGGGAGCCGCCGTGCCCCGGGCCGGGCGCTCAGCGCTGGCTCCAGCGCGGGCCCGGCGCTCCCGGCCGGGCAGGGACCGAGCGGCTCCGAGCGCCGCAGCCCCCGACAGCGCTGCAACGCCAGCCTGGCACTGCGGCAGCGCTTTGGTTTTGTTGTTGGTTTGTTTGGTTTTCTCCCCCTCCATGGGAACGTGTTCTGTTTTGTGCGGACGGTTTGTCGCTTGTTCTCGACACAGAGCCTGACCCGGTGAGGAGCGAGGGGGGGGGAGCGAGGAGGAATGGAGCGATGAGCGCAGTTGTTGCGAAAGGCGCGGGCTGCGGTGCCTCCTTCGCGGCAGCACCCTGCTCCCTCGCAGGGAAACAGCCCTGAGCCTCGGCACATACCACAGCACAGGTTGTACAAACCCACGGAGCGGCTGGTGCTGAGCCGCAGGAACTGCGGGCAGGGCGCACCCTGCCCGGCACATGCCGCTCCCGCAGACAGCCTCTGCCAAGCAGCCACTTACCTTCTCCCTCCCTCAGAGTCCGCAGGACGGTCCTGCTCTAGCCTTACCAGGGAGGCCACCTCTCTACAGTGTTTGCTTTTCCTCCCTGTCCTGCCCTCTGAAGTGGTTGCTCAAGCCAGGCTTTCCTGGCTCACCTATTCTGGGTCTGCAGTGAGCACAAGCTGCAATTCCCCGCAGAGCACAGCGAGGGTTGTTCCGAGATAACCCTCAGCCTCCACCCAAAGCGAGCTGCAGCAGAATCTGCTCGGGGAAAAAAAAAATCCCACCAAAAAAAAAAAAAAAAAAAAAAAGCAAACCACAAGGAGGGGAAAGAAAAAAAAAAAAAAAAAAAAAAAAAGAAAAAAAAGACGAAAAAAAACCGACGCCACATGTAACACTTCAGCGGGCCATGGCGGCTCCACTGCAGCGCGGCACCGGCTCCGCGCCAGCCCTGCCCGTGCGGGCCCGGGGAAGCTCGGCGCTGCAGGCCGGAGGAGGCAGGGCAGCGCTGCCCCGGCTGGGCGATGGCGGCGGGGGGAACAGCCCGGCAGAGGCAGAGAAGGAAAACAACAAAGAGCCATGTGACGGGGAGCGGCGGCCGCGCTCCCCCCGGCGCACCCGCTCCGGGCGGGGAGGTGGCGGCGCCGCCCGGCCCCTCCCGCGGCCAACGCTGCTGGTTCCCCCGTCCCCCACACTGCCCGAGCTTTTAATTTTTTTGTGCATTTTATTTTTCCCCCCCTCCTTGTGTGTGTGGGGAAAAGGGGGATGTTGTTTGTTCCTCTTTCTTCCCCCCCTCTGCATTAGACGACTTCCATGGCTTGGTGTTTTTTTATAAAGAGAGCGGGAGGCTGCGGCGGGGGAAGGGCGGTGTTATTTATAGCAGCCCGGGCTGCGCCGGCATTATCCGAGCTGCCTTTGTCCTCCCGGCCGGCCGCCCCCCCGCCCGGCCCGGCTGGAGCGCCGCCAGCCCCGCTGCCGCAGGGCGCTCCCGCCATGTTGTGCGAAGGGAGAAAGAGCTGCTCCCTGCCCGGCTTCGCCCTTCCACAGCCCCTCACAAAGCGCTGGGGGAAGGGGGGCGGGAAAGGGGAGAGAAAGGAGGATTAAAAAAAAAAAAACAACAAAAAAGCAAACCACCCCAAACCCACCATTTCCCTGCAGCGCCTGGGACGCGGAGCGCCGGGAGGCAGCGGGGGGAGAGCCCGCCGCGCCACCGCCCAGCGCTGAGGAGAACGCGGCGCCGAAGGGAAGGAGAAGCCATGATGGCGGCTGCCCTCACACAACACGGAGCGCGACCGGGAGCGCCGTGCCCGCCCCTCCCGCCGCCCGGGACACGGTGCTGCCGCAGCCTTTCACATAATAAACCCACCAGAATTCGGCGGGGAGGCCATTTTCGTGGGCTGGGTGGCGGCACTAAAGCACAACTGCTGTGAATATCAACTGCGTCACGGCTCTCCAACTGTAACACTCAGGCTGCAAAGGGTCCCTCACTTGGAAGGAAACTCCCTCATTTTGGATATACTTCCAGACCTCCTTTTTCCCCCCTCTCTCCAAGTTATTGCCTCTCGGTATGAAGGATTTTACAGTGCTTTCTAGGGAGACATCCGCCATTAAGACTCACCGTCGTGAAAAACACCCCCCCATTTTGTTGCCTGTTTTTTGTCGAGCTTCTGTAATTAGACGGATAAAAACATGTAAGGGATCCCTACCACCACCATCACCGCCTTCTCGCCTTTTTTAACATCAACCTCACTAACATCTTACTGTTCACAGGCAGATTTTTTTTTTTTTTTTTGGGTGCTTTCAATTTAACAGCCACGTAATGCCTGCAATGGATTCACATCGTCTCTCCGCACAAAAAAAAACCCCAAACCCACCCAGGGCTGAGGACGACCAAGAGCTTTGTGCAGAAAGAGAAATCAAATCCCTCCCTGAAAAGAGACGTTTCAGAGGCACTGTTAGATGTTTCTGAGGAGAAGGAGATCGCCAGCGCTTTCAGACGACCATTGGGATCTTTCCACCCAGGACAATACCATTAGCTACAGGCCTGGGCTGTTTATTCCTCTGCAAGGGCAAAAGGGTTTACTTACCCGCACACCATAGTTGAATGCAGCTCTGAAGGTGAAGTTGTTACTCTTTTTTAAAATAATGGCTATAAATATATATATGACCTGTATCACCACTTCTCTCGTAAGTTTGCGAGCCAAAGCGGATCTTGTTAAGATAAGTTACGGATCTTTGTATGGCAGTGGTCTAGCATCAAAAAAGAGGAAAAAAAATGGGGGGAAAAAAGCTATAGAAAAAGTCCAGCTATGTTGACTGACCGTACACAGGCGAGGACTCCTGCTCGAGGCTTAAATCTACCTTCCTGTGGCAGATTTACTCTGTACATAAAAAGGACGTTCAGTGTTTTTCCACAGAGTATGCAGACACTAAAAATATTCTCCTCAATAGTTTTAGGCTGCACATGTCAGTGTGAAAACACCTAGTTAACATTTACTGGTTCTAAACAACTTCTAAGCATATCTTAGCCAGATAATTTGCTCTATAAGTAAAATATTTCAAAAAGCATAAATTAGTTTAAACAGACAAAAACATAAGACATGCAAATGAAGGCTTAGCAATAAGGACCACTTCAGTAACATTAACATGAAAACTACACTTAGCAAGGACAGAATAGATTGGGTACTTACAATGTAAGAGGAAAGAAAGAGAAAAAGCTTATCATAGTAAAATTTCCTTATTTTTTGCCAGAATTCACTATTCCTATACCTATTTTTAAAACATTACCTTTTAAGCACCAAAGGATTTAATAAAAATGGCCAGGAATCAAGTGTTTAATACGGGAGAGAAGTCTCTCTATTTATTGATCAGTCACCAGAGCTGCTTAAAGCTTAAAAACCCCCAAAACAACGAAAAAAATATAAAAAGAATGTATTTACTCTTTTTTTTTGTTGGCATTCGAAATTGTTAACTGCTGACATAGGGTGTGCCATGACCTAGTTACACAAGACAAAGATGGATCCCGAATCATAAGGGAGAAAAAAAAAAAAATCCGCATTACATTTTTTTTTTTTGTTAAGGGTTTGAGATAGATGTATATATATATTGAAATCCTTCTTCAGTGAGTCGTCTGGCACCGTGCTAGAGGCTCCCACCACCCCGCGTGGTGTGGATTCACATGGCGGATCCCCCTTTATGGAACAAAGGAAAAGCCCAGTTGGCCATTTCGCTCCACTGCAGAAAAATGGCTGCGGGTCCCGCGGCCTCTCCTTGGCTTCTGCCGCGCGGCGCTTTTACCCCGCCGCCTAATAACTCAAGCCCCATGGAAGCCGCGCTCCCATTGGCTGCGCCCGCCGCGCTGCCGCCGCCCCAGCCAATGGCGCGGCCGCTCCCGGGGCCGCCGCGGCCCCGCGCCCCGGGACGGCCGCGCCATGCGCCCGCCGCGCTCCGCCCGGCCCCGCGCCCGCCGAGCGCCGGGGGCACCGCGCCGCCCGCCTTTAATACCGAAAACAAAATGGAACCTCCCCGCTGATTGGCTGACGAGGGCTCCGGACCTTTAATAAGCAAAGCTGCTCCCCCATCCTCCATCACCCCCTCCTCTGCGTGTGTCGCCACCCCCCCTCTCCAGCCCCCCCCGCGCTCTCCGCCGCAGCAGCGCGGCGGGTCCGCGCTCCACCCGCCCCCGCGGTCGCCCGAGCTCGCCGAAGTCTTTCCCTAAAAAAAGATTAAGAGAGAGAGGAAAGAAAAAAAAAGCGAAAAAAAAAAAAACCAACCCCAACTTGTCCCACCTATAGGTCCATCTTGTTTAGAAACAGTTTGCGCTAAGGTAAATGCAGCGGGCAGATTCCACTCGCCCCCCCGCATGCCGTTAACCCCGCGGCGGGGAGGGAAAAAAAACCCGCGCGTCCCGGCGGCGGCCCATGCGGCGGCGCTCGGCGGCGGCGGGGCGGCGGCGGGCGGCCGCGGGCCGGGGGCTGCGCGGCGCGGCCGCCGTGAATGTGCAGGCGGCGGAGCGCGGTTAGGCGTTCGCGGCGCTCGCAGCGGTGTATTGTGGGATCCCGGCCGCCGCCAGCAGCGAGCACACACAATATGTGGTGGCTCGCGAAAACGGGAGGCAGGAGCCTGGCGGGCAGCCCGCGCCGGTAACCGGCCCCATGTGAGACGGGAGCTCGCCTTTCGCCGCCCGGAGACGATCGGCCGCCCAGCGCGATGTCTTTCCGAGAGACCAAGGCGGGGGAAAAAGCCAAGCACCCTGAAGATCATGGCAAAAAGCAGAGTTCAAGTGAGATTGGATCTGGTTTTTTTTCTTCTTCTTTTTTTTTTTTTTTTTTTTTTTTTTTTTTTTCTCCTTCTTCTCTCTCTGCCTCTTGTCTGCTTGGGGTGGAGGGGGGGACGCGGTTGGCAATTCCCCCATTTTGGGGCTCGCTTCGCGTTGGATTTCCTCCCTGCCTGGGTGTGTAGAGCGGGCGGCTCGTTAAAAAAAAAAAAAAAAAAAAAAAAAAAAAAGCACACCGAAACGAAGAGGTCTTTGTTGAATATTTTTTTTTAACTTTATGGTTTTTCGTGTGTTTTTTTTTCTTTTCCCCTTCCCCCTTTCTCTCTCCCCCCCCTCTCGCGTTCAGGTTGGATCAACGGAATGGAGAACAGCACGCAAGCCAGCACTTCTGTCGAGAAAAGAAATCACCATTGGAGAAGTTACAAGTTGATTATTGACCCGGCTCTGAAAAAAGGACAGCACAAACTCTATCGTTACGATGGGCAACATTTCAGCATGCCTGTGAGTAGGGGGCTCCCGGGTTTCCCCTATTGTGTCGTGTCTCCCCCCGCAGCCTTTCTCTTACCGGCGTTTTGGGGGCTGGGGGTCCCTCCGGGTCGTGGTAATCCTCGCCGTAGCGCATGTGTGTGGGAGGGCGGGTTTGGGGGGGACACGCACAGCCACCAGAGTTACAGCCACCTGACACTGTGTATTCAACTGTCAGGAGCCCAAACCTGCGGCTTTTTTCTATGTTTCCAATCTGTGTGCATTTCCCAGCAGTATTGCAATTTGACACGTGTGTGTGTGTGCGCTTTCCCCTTCCCTTGAGACAGCCTGTGCTTCCTTGGGGTTTATTTTTTCTTTTATTTTTGTCTTAAATTTCAAGTCTTGTTGTTGCTGTTTCTATGTTTTCTCTCCTCCTCCTCCTCCTCCTTCTCCCAGAACTCGGGGATCGCTCCTGTGGATTGTGTCAGGGATCCCAGAATAGGGCGAATATGGACCAAAACTAAGGAGTTGGAGCTGTCTGTCCCCAAATTCAAGGTACTGCCCTGACTTTTGGCTTTAGCTCTGGAAACTTGTTTATCTGGAAGTGAAGCCTGAGTTCCAAATACTTTAATGGACCGTTTAAATGACAGTCATATTCTTATTAACATTGCTATTTAGCAAAGTGTTTAACAATGATCCTCTTCTATGAGGATAGCAAGAAATCAATGCATGTGTCTAATGAGATCACTTGAAGGTTTTGGAGCTGGGGCTTTTGGGGCAGGGGGCAGTGGGGAGGAGGGGGGGTCTCTGCTGACAGCACTGCTCAAAATGCATCTTTGTAGCCCAGAAAGGAGCCGGTTCCCATGAATGGCTGCAGCGGCAGAGCCTCTGCTTGGCTCCGAGGTTCACCCAGAGCCTTGGAGGTTTTGTTCTTCCCCCCGAAAGTTTGCAGGATGTTTTAACCCCCTCCCTCCCGTGCCGTCTTTAGGCCCTCCCCCACGCTCGTTAACAATGCCCATGGTTTTTATCGTTCCCCGCCTTGTGTCCGTTTCCAGATTGATGAATTTTACGTGGGGCCAGTGCCTCCCAAGCAGGTGACCTTTGCCAAGCTGAACGACAACATCCGTGAAAACTTTTTGGCCGACATGTGCAAGAAATATGGCGAAGTGGAAGAGGTTGAGATTCTCTACAACCCCAAGAACAAGAAGCACCTGGGCATTGCCAAAGTCGTCTTTGCCACTGTTAAGGGTGCCCGGGAGGCTGTGCAGCACCTTCACAACACCTCTGTCATGGGCAACATCATCCATGTGGAGCTGGATACAAAAGGTGAGGGGGCACATTAGGGCCTGATGTGTTTTGGGTTTGCAGAACCCCTGCCCATCCCACTCCCAGCACAGAGGCTGGTGCAGAGGGCAGGGACCTGGAGATTAAAAATACGAAGGGAGCCGGCAGCGGGTCTGGTGTCTGGGGCCTGGGCGAGTCACGTGGAGCCAAATGTGTTGTCTGTTGCTAAGAGACAGCCCTGTAATTTGCAAAATGCTGCCATCCTGCCCGTCCCCTGCCTCTCCCCTGCCCGTCCCTGTCCCTGCTTGCTGCCCTCTCATGTCCCCCATCTCCCTGCCCCAGGCTGGTCCCTCTCAGCCACCTGCCAGGGCTGCTGGACCCGGTGGTACCTCTACTTTTTGCAAGCTTGGGATTTTTGGGCGAGTCCTGTGGTTCCTGGGACCCAAATCTGTGGGTTCTGGTGTCAGCAGTGGGGCTGAGTGCTGTCCCCTGCGTGCCTGGCATTTCATTGATGCTCAGAGCGGGCTGGGGGCTGGCACAGCAGAGTGCACACACAGCACTTGTCGGTGTGTGCGAGTGTGTAAGTGTGAGACTGGCTCTTAAAGCAACAGCAGCTCCCTGTGCTGGAGCAAGCAGCTCCCAGCCCCACTCCCGAGCCCTCAGAAGCCCAATAAAGTTTCTACAAGTGTGAAGGCATTGTGTTTGGTCTGTTCTCTCTCCTCCAAGTGTGATAGTGAAAAGGCTTTGCTAAAATCTCCCTGAATTTTAAAAAATATCTAACTGAGGAGGTGTGGATCAGTTGCTGATAGTATTTCTACATTCCAAAGGTGGCATTTCTAGTTCAAAACTGGCTTGCTGCACTTTTTCTTGGGAAAAAGGCATTGCTAACACATTTTTTTCTTAAAAATGCTGATATTTTTGTTCTCTGTTTAAAGGTTTCAACAATTTAGTGCACAACCAAAACAGCAGTTGGTGTGCCACATGTGATGGAGTAGAGCAGGATGTTTATTGACATTACTGACCACTGTTAGAAGAAAAATCACAGTAGTATTATAATATTTTCTGTTGGGAGCTAGGCTTGACCTTACATGTGTATACTTTGAAATTCTAGTACCAATAATTTTTACAGACAAGCTCCTTCCGTTGCTTTGAAATTTGAAGGTAAAAATCACATTTAAGGACAAATTAACCATTTGCAGATTTAATATAAGCTAAAGCTGTTCTGTAAGTGATGAATATCTTAATGACAATCATTTTAAACAAGCTGATTGTACTGCCTTCCTCCTTGTTCTCCATATATAAGCTATGCTGCAAGTCTTGACCAGGCAGCTGTTCCAGAAAGTTTGTAGCACAGCAGGGAAATGAGAGGGGGTTTATGCTTCTGTTTCCTGGGAGAAAATGCTGAGATCAGTTTCAAATTGCATTGCTGTTTTGTTTGCCAGCTTTATGCTCCTAATGTATTTTTTTTCACACAGTTGCTTCTCTTTCCTTCTAAAAGAGTAGGACTGTCAGTGTGCTATAATCTGTCAGAATGAAGTAAAAATGATGTGCCTAAAATAGCATTAGCAGGTTAGGACATACTTTATATATATGTATCATTTTCACCCTTACTTTCTAGTATTCTGCTTTGCAAGACAAAGAAAGGTTGGTTAAAAACTTTGTAGCAAAATAAATATTAGGAGTGAAAGTGTAATTTTTATCTGTCTGGTGTGAGCATAGGCCTGGGAATCTGAAACTAATAAATCCAGTCTCCTCATCTGAGGCAGGGTTGTTTAAAGAAACTTCTCTGTCTCAGTTTATCCATCTACAGACTGGACACAACTAGTAATTACCTGTCTTTGGGCAATAGCTAGGAATCATTTCACATCCATAAAACTCTTTGAAACTATAACTTTTCCTGCACTATGTTTGGGATCCAGGAAGAACTATGTAACAATTGCTTTATATTTTTTAAGAGTGAGTGAAAATAAGCCCAACACTTCCATACCCTTGGCATTGTAGTGTCATGTGTGGGTGGTGTGTGTTAATATTTCAAGCTTATCTTCAGACTCTTGCAGTAAAGAGATCTCTTTTGTCATGACTTAGGTTGAACTTAAACAGTTTACATAGTTGAGGATGAGGCTCAGGACTTTGTGAAATGAGATTTGAAACCCAAATAATTTCATCTGCAACATTTGTTCAAGATAAATAAGACTTTTTCAGGACAGAATTGTGCTATGGAGTGCTTTGTTTTTGAATTGAATGGGGTGATTCACAGGGAATTTGAGGTTTGATCCTGCAGGACTTTCTCATAAAAGTAGTCCTGGTTTTGGGGAGATATTGCCTGAAATAATTTGCTGGGCTCATGTGCCAGGTCTGTCCATTTTTCTATGTATTTTTATCTTTCAGAGCAAAAATTCAGGTAGTTTCAGGGTTTGATTCTGTTGCCTTTGAAGCCGATAACAGATTTCTTACAGACTGCAAAATAAGTAGGATTAAGTTTTTATAGTAATGGAAAATTCAATATTAAGAATCTGGGTCTTTGTAGACTTTAGGAATGAAAAGGCTGAGGCTCAATAATGCTATATAGGACAGTTTGCTCTGCTGGCTTTATTCTTCGAAGGATGCCACTGAGTTCTCCTTAAACTAGGGGGGAAAAAGGATTAATTGGTGTCTTTTGGAAAAGACAGCATTAATGGCTTTGTCCTCAGCATTCCCATGCATTGTGTTTGCATTAGTAACAGGCAGTTCCTATGAGCAAGGTGTGTAGGGAGAGCTTTCTGAAGTGGCTCTGGGTGTTGGCAGAGGCTTCTCCCTTGGGTGAGAGTTTCACTTCTCAAATCTGCGAGCTATTTGCTTGGCACTCTGGAGAGGAGGGAAACGGCTGCGCTCCAGAAAGCATGGTAAAGAGCAGAGCTGCCAAGGAGGCTGAGAAGAGGAAAAAGGATTTAGAAATCTCCTTGTCTTGGCTGGAGAAGGCAGCGTCTGACTTCACTTGCCCAGCAGATTATTTAAAAATGATCCCTGCGAGCTTTGAGGTGATAACTGCTCCTCTCTTGCATGGATGCAGTGAGCCAGGAGTGGTAGCAGGGTCATGTAAGTGTCAAGAATGTGTGTTTTTACATGGATTGTGATATTTGTGTTTAATCTGCTCTTGCATTGTGGTCTGTGCAGGTGAAACCCGCATGAGATTCTATGAACTGCTGGTTAATGGTCTTTACACTCCTCAGACCCTCCCTGTAGGCACTGAACAGGACGTGTCCCCAACTGGGAACGAAGCTCTCCAGGTAGGTGTGCTTAGCTTTTTTCAGAGAAAAACATCCTAGAAAATCCCAAACTTTAACATTAGCATTTTAACATTTTTAATTTAGCTTTTTTGTGTCTTGCTGTAGTTCCAATGGCTGTTACTAATTCACATTTGAATAGAACTTGCTCATAATTGCCATAGCAAATGTACCTCTGAATATGGAGCATGTGGCTGATGTGTGCCTGCTTTGCACGGGAAGTGCTTTTTGTCTTTCTGAGTGAAAAATGCCTACAGAACCGACAGAACGTGCCCTATTAACATTAGAAATTCCTGCAGTTAGGACTGGATCAGATCTGTCCCTGAGATGAGATTATTCCCTTGAAGTCAGGGGAATGATTTACAGTGGTACATTTGGCCTGGCGTCTGCGGCGTGTAATCCTCAGCGCGCACGGACTTCAGCCTTGCTTAAAGGTGTCTGAGCTTCAATAGTGCCATCAGTTTTCCAGAATCTTAATTAGTTGCTGGAATCAGCTTTTAAAAAAAGCAGTGGACAGAATTCCTGTGGGCTTCCAGGGGTCCCTTGATATTTAGGGCACAATTCTCTACGTGGCTTTGCACGATTACCTGCTTCCCTGTGAACCCCACTGGGATGAGAGGGCCAGGGGGAAGGGAGGCCTGTTTGTGTGAAGTTATCAGCCTCTTTGGCTTGTCTAAATGTACTTTGGCTCCTCATTGTGACTTAAGAACTGATTTTAGGACATCAAATTTGAAAGAGATTGGGGAAAGATTTTTTTTTTTTCTTTCTCTCTACTTTTCTGTACTCATACAACTTCTTAAAATGCCATGATTTCATTAATTCTGTGATCAAGTGTTCTCAGGACAGGTAATAGCTGTACATTGAACATGAAAATCCCATTGATCTGAAAAAAAAAATAAGTCTTCTCCCACCAAAGTACCCCAACACCACCAAGGCAAAAACCTGGTGTCCCTTTAGCAAAATCATAAAGGGGTTAGGTTTTCCTTACCTCCCAGCAAGGTGCTTTTAAAGGCAGCAGAGAGGCAAGTAATGATTTTCCTGGGAGCCCTGCTTTGAGTAGACCCTGACTGCTCATTTCTGCTGCTTCCACATCTCTAATAAAAATGGGCAGATTTGTTCCTACTCTTTTTTTTAGGGTTAACAGCAAAACACTTAATTGATGGCATCATCCAAAGCAGTCACTGCTGTAATTATCCTGAAGATTTTTTTCTCTAGATATTGTGCTCATGTGTTATATTATTGTCCTGAATTGATTTTTTTCCCAATTATCACCAGAATTATTGCTTTGTGAGTAACTTTTAGCTGTTTGCATCATAGTTTTGACACTAGAATCTGCCAACAAACTTGTTTACTGTTGTAGTTTAGTAAATTACTCCTGACATTTGCTCCTCCTTTCATGCAGAGCAGCAAAGATCTGACAGTTCTGCAATCCTTGCCTCCAGGCCATACACAAACCCCACTGAAAAACATTCCACAGCACATCTACACTAAAGTTACAGAGTGTGGATGTTGTTAAGAACCAACCATGTGCTTCCTGCTCCTTTCTGTGGGTTTTAGGACAGTTGAGGAAGAAACTTTCCTGATGTCTCTCTGGTCATGGTGTCCAGGGGGTCAAACTGAGAGCAAGTCCACACTGCTGAGTGGGTGAGATATGTGAACATGGCAGGCAGGTGAGAGTTCAGCTGGAGTTTGATAGTGCTGGCATGTTCCAAGCAGGTAATTTGACACATCTCTGCCTACCTGTGCTTAAGAGGTCTCTCCAGTTGCCTATCCTGGTGTGCTTTTGGGCAGCTGGAGCTCAGTCCATCCTCTCTTGCTGCCAGGAGGATTCTCACTGAGCTCCTGCTTTGCATGATGGAAAATTGATTCTGGAGCTGATGATAAGTGTGGCACTGTTATGACTCAGCAGAGTCTGAGCTGGAGCAGGGCTGCTCTTAGAAACCCCCTGAACGTGCCTGTGAAGTGAGTTGCAGAGCAATTACTTGGCTGCTTTGTAGATTTGTAAGGTTTCAGTTTCAAATGGCCTAATCAGTAGCACTCTGAGCATTTGTCTTTGTGAAAAGCTTTAAAATAATATTTTTCTGGCAGTTGAGAACTTTTTGTACTTTTTGTAAGTGTAGCCTTCTCCCTTGTTGCAGATGAGTGGTAGGGAGGATGGTGGATAGGTTTGGCTGCAGGCTGGCAGTTCACTCATTTGTATGTTTTGATTTGTTCACAAAAAAAGATGAATTGACAATTTCACATCTCAGACTTTTCTTGTTTTCTTCCCTGTTTGCAGTTTAGACAAGCATTACATAGTTGCTAGAAACTGGAACTCTTCCAGCTAAAAGTGGTGTGGGAGTCTGCTGTTCACCTGATGCTCTTGGGGGTAGCTTACAAGGAAAACTTGTATCTGCTTTCTTCTTCCTCCCCTTGCCGAGGAGTTACTCTTTGCCTTTTTCTTTTAAATCAAAGGGGTCTGTTAGTAATGGATAAAGGTTTATGTTTTCAGGAATGCTGTAACCTATTTATTTTTTTGCCCTGGAAATCAGCACAAACTCTTGGGTACTCCTCTGAAAACCAAACAGATTAGGCAAATATCTTTACAAAAGCATGTGTTTAGGTGCTTTTCTCTCTGCTGTTGTTACAGTTGACGGACTCCCTGAAGCGCCTGAAGGACAGTTCCCTTTCTTCCGCGGGATCCTCCGTTACCCCCAACAGCAGCACGCCCTTTTCCCACGACACAGCCTATTCCAGCTGTCGGCAGGACACCCCAAACTCCTACAGCCAATTCACCCCTCAGTCCCAGGGAACACCCCACACCCCACGCCTGGGGACACCCTTCTCCCAGGACTCCAGCTACTCCAGCCGGCAGACAACGCCCGTGTACCACTTTGGGCAGGACAGTGGGTACAAACCCAGGAGGCACGAGACGAAGTTTACGGACGCGTACAACCGCCGGCCGGGCCACCACTACATGCACAACTCGGCGGGGGTGTTCCGAGGCACAGAGCACCAGTTCAGTGCATTCAAATCCCATCAGCAGGAGCCAGTTCAGTTCTCTCACACTCCTCCCCTGAGCCACTCTAGTTCTTCGAGCTATAAATCTGCCTTCTCCCCCTACCAAGCACCAGCTGTTTTTCCCCAGTCCGAGGAGCAGCCGTTTCCCCAAGCTTCCAGGGAGGCAGAGTACCGGAGACCTGCCCCGCCTCCCACCGAGATGGTTGTGGAGAGCAGCACTGCCCCGAGCATCGATTTTGTCCCAGTGAAGGAGAAACCAGAGGAGCCTCCGCCCTTGCCCGACTCGAACTCTGCTCCTGAACCGAGCACAGCGTCCTTCTCTCAGACTCCAGAGAGGAGTGAGACCCCTGGCACCCCCACCATGGAGACTGAGATGCAGCATAACAGTTTAGACTCAAGGATTGAGATGCTCTTAAAAGAGCAGAGAACAAAACTACCCTTTCTTAACGAGCATGACTCAGATAATGAGATCAGAATGGAAGGTAGCCCTATTTCCTCCTCTTCTTCCCAGCTCTCCCCCATCCCCACGTACGGTTCGAACTCTCAGCCCGGTTTCAGGGGTCAGACGCCTTCCTCGCGCCCTTCCAGCACAGGCTTGGAGGACATCAGCCCCACACCTTTACCTGACTCTGATGATGATGAGCCCATCCCTGGGACAGCTTCTCTGAGTCAGAATTCCCGGGGGACATCGGAGGCCAGCATGACTCCCATTGATCAGCTGGGCAGGACCTCCAAAACGGAGACCTCAGAGGCTAAAGAAATGGTGCCTGGTGACCAGACCCCAACATCAGAAAAAATGGACGAGGTAAGTGAGCTGGAACAGACTTATGAAGCTTTGCACGTGTCCCTAGAGCTGGACAGGGTGGGGAATTGCACTTGTCTTTGTGTCGTCAGAGCGTGGGGTTTCTGGTGGCTTTTCCTTTTACTCGAGCCAGCTGGAAATGAGCTAGATGTGACACAAAGTAATGGTCTTGATCAATTTGCAGTCTCCAGCTTTCTTTATTTATAATATCAGCCTGCTGCAATTTATAGCTTCAGGAGAGCTCAAGGACTGCACAAGCCACCAAAGTTTGGCCAGTGCTCAGGCTGTGTGAATGTCCTGAGTGTTGACAGACACTTAAGCCACTAGAGGAGTTAATGGAGCACTTTCTGCCATTGCTGTGCTCCCTGAGCAGGGGTGTGTATGCAGGCACACACTTGCTTAACAGGGCTTTCATGTTGCACTGAAGTTTTGAGTGTATAGGGTGTTTGAAAGCTCTCCAGCTATTCCTGCCATCTGGTTCCAAAGGGAGACAGTTGCTGTGTTTTAATACTCACTTTACTCTGGAGGGAGAGAGTATCTGAAAGGGGGAGGTGGTTGTCCTGTGGGGGATGTGCTCCACTGAGTCTTCCAATAATAGAGTGGAGCTTGTTGCCTCTGCCGGGGTATTTGTGGCTGAAGGGGGAGAGAGAGCTGAACAGTGTGGAGTGGTGCCAGCAGACAGGAATTATGTTGCATGGTGTGTCTGTTTGGGAGGTCTGTTGCAGCAAATGTGAGTATCACTGCAGTGCATGTGTTGGTCCTATTGCGCTGTGTCAAGGAACAGTCAAAATACAGATCTTTGCAAATGCCAGACCTTTCTCCTCAGTGTTTATAATGGTCATGCAAGCAGATGGATTTGCTGTCCCTGGTGTGCCAGAATGCTGCAGTCAAGAGGGCTGGTCTTCTGTAAATGTCCTGAGCGTGGTAGATCAATTTAATTCACTCATGAAAGTTTATTGGGGTTAAGCTGGCAGAATGGGTTTCCCTCCAGTGGTTTGCAGTTGTGAGGTTTTCACCAAAGAAGTGGCTGTGTTTTGGGAAAGGAGGAGCTGCTCCTGTAGCCATGGGCTTTGCAGGATGCTTCACTGGAGGGAAAGCTCTGCAGCAGTTACACAGTGCAGGTCTGGGTGCTACATAGTGAAAACAATGTGACTGTGCTGGATATTTTGGTTTTTTCTGCTTGCCTTTCAGAACCTGCTGGTCCTTGCAGTTGCCAGTTTAGCCTTTGAAACAGTTCAGCTGCTTGAGTTCCCATTCATCATCCAGGCTGGCCCAGGCTCCCCTCTTGGGAGACAAGTCCCTGGCTGGTGGGGCCTGATGATGTGTTAATTAGGAATGGAGTTTTGATTCCTTAAGCTCGGGTCTGGCAAGCATAAGAGGGGACACTCTTAATTAGACTAAAAACCAGTGAGGAAGAGATCCCTTGTCTCCTTGCCTTTCTGGGTTTGTATCTGCTGTCCTTGCACTCATGCAAGTGGATTGCACCAATTCTGAGTGTGTTTAGGAAGATGAGTAGGTGCCAGCATGGTGTGTGGGGTCAAGTACTTCTGTAGCTGCCAGCAGGTTTGGGGGACTGGCTGGGATGTGATATTGTAGGTTGTGATATGGGTCTGATGTTGAAGCCCACGTTAAGTCTGTTTCCCCTTAATGAGATGCTGGTGTCAGAAGTTCACGTCGATGGTTCTGTGATACAAAGTTATGTAAGTGCCTCAATCCTGTGCAGAAGTCAGAAGGGTGGTAGCAGGGTCTCCGTGCAGGTCATTGCTGCCTTATTTGTCTCCTTCCCCCAAAAAAAGTTGCTGTTTGTTGTTGGAGCTGTTTATTCAAACTTCCTCTTGGTTACAAATCACACTGAGCTATTCTGACATGTTTGAAAAGTTGCCTGCGCCTTTCATTGCTCCTTGTGATGCAGAAAAAACGATCTCCATGTGTTTTTGCTTCCTTTCCCCACCCTTCTCCCCACACAGTTTTTTACTTTAGAAAAAGGCTCTTCTGGCTTCCCTCTCTTTTGCTGAAGGAGCAGAGCTGAACAGTGACTTAACATAGGCTGAAATTTGAGCTGCAGCTTTCCAACTGAGTTAGAGAGGAGCATTGAGTCTGTGTAAGGGCTGGAAAACTGAACCTCCAGCTTCAGCCTATTGTGATACCACTATTCAACTCCAGTCCTTTAGAGAATCCTCCAGTGAAGCAGAGGGAAGGCAGATACAAATATTTCTAGTGACTGTGTGGCTTGGGGAGCAGAGCAGGAGTGATATCTTAGTGTAGGGAAGGCTCATTAAGTATCATAAGGAAGCAATAAAGGGCAGTGAGTTTGAACTTATTTACTTAATATTTGGCTCATCAAGGGTCAGAGCAACCCCAGGCCAGCTCTCTTTGGGTGGGTGCTCTAGCTGGGAAAATCACAGGATTCATGAGGATGCCAGCAAAGTCACAAGGAAGTTTTTGCTGAGGTGATCAGTGCTTTTGAAGGACCTCCTCCTGTTTCCCATCAAAACAAGCACGATTGTTGTCAATGATTGCTGATACAGTAACATCTGTTCTATAGGTGAAGTGCTGTCAAATCGTCAGGCAAATTAACCTTCCAGACTTGCCATAAGTAAAGGAGGTACAGCCAAGCCCAGCAAATGCTCTGATTTGTCATGCAAGACCCTGGAGTTTGATTTCAAGATCCGGTATGACACTCCTAAGCCAGAGTTTGGCAGGGATTTTGGGTGTGGGAGAGGAAGGGCTCTGCATCTGTCTGCAACACCTAACCTGCCTAATCTCAGAGCAGTGATTAAGGTCTGCAGAGAAAGTCCAGCTAAGCTTAGCCAAGGGGCCAGGTTGAGAGGTGGAACAGTGGGATGTGGGCAGTACGAGGTAAGGGGAGGAAAAGGATCCTTTCCAAACAGCACAACCTGCCAGATAGGAAGGCAGGGCAGGGAGGGCTTTTTCAAGAAACTAGAAGATGGAAAAGAAAGAATGAAAGAAAAAAAGCTGAGCTGCTTTGTTATATGAGGGAAATTTTTGAGGGAGCAATGTACAAACTTTCCTTCCTATGTGCTTGAGAAGATAAAAAGGAAAGAACTGTAATAATTTCTTTTCACAGGATTTTTGCTGTTTTGGAAGTGCAAAGGTTAAGTACGTACAGTTTGACGTTTTGACATCCCATCTGAGCCAGGTCTTGCTTTGGCTTGGCTTGTGACAGGAAGAGGCCCTGCCTTTGTCTGGGGAGGGTGACAGGATTGCAGCAAGTCACTTGTATATTGATGATGCCTTTCATGTTTCAGCTTATGAATGTATCAGTTTGTGTGCATAGCCAGTGTGTAATAAGAAGACTGTATGGCTGACAATGGTATTTTTCCAGATTTATAAGTACAAAAACACTTTTTAATGGAGGGATCAGCAGTCTCCTGTCCTCCTGGTAGTTTGGCTAAGCACTGATTTACTGAGGTGGGAGGGGCGCCTTAAAAACGCCAAAGATCATCATAAAAATAAAGATCCTGAAGCATGAATGAGGTGAGAGCAGTTCTCCTGCTGTTTGCTGGGAATTGTAGCAAATGGGTTGGGGAGTGAACTGGAAATTACACAGTGCTCAACAGCCCTAGGGACCCTGAAAGCCACTGCTGTCACCAGCTGTCTCACCCGGCTGTTGTGAGTGTTTTGAATGCTGTGCTGGGTGCTGAGGTGCCTCTTGCAGGACAGCATCAGCATTCCTGGGACAAGCTGTGTGGATGCAGTGGGTCCTCTCACAGCTACCCAGGGTGAATTTCCCAGTTGTCCTTACACATAGACGAGGTGGGTTAGGCTCAGCCCCACTACAAGCTCTACTGAAGTCCCTGAGGTTACATCTGGCCTGAATTTTCCCTTTGAATTGAAGCATCTTGAGGTTCTTGTGTGGTCATGGCCAGAACTGGAAGAAATTTTTGTTGAAGTGTCATATTGTCCCTCTGGAGCCTTAGCAGGATGTGATGACATTCCCCTGAAGACACTGCCTCGTGTCTTGTGTGGCTCCATGCTGCTGCATCCCCATCCAGACTGGGCATTGTTTCAGTAGCTGGTAAATGATTGCCCATTCCTGCAGAGCCAAGTTCAGCCTTTAGTTGTTCAAACTCTAGTGAGACAAAGCAGAGCCCAGGTGTTGTCCAGGCAGTGAGAGGAGCTGTTGAGGGTTTTGGTGTTAACAGTACATACAGTATTACCCAGGGACAGTGGATACCCTTTGGAGCTGAGCTGAGCAGGAGCAAATCCATCTGTGCCTGCAGGAGGATGTTCTCCTCCTGTACCCTGCTCCCACCCATGGATTGTGTGGGTTGGAGGCAGCCCCTAGGACATCACCCTAAAGGTGGACCCAATCTCACTCTACTGAGGGATGTTTCTGGACTGAAGAGCTCAGAAGTGATTTATTCAAGGTAAATGCACATTAAGGTTGAGAAGGCAGATCCTTAAGAGCCAGGAAATTTGATACCTTTGTTTCCACAGTAACTGTGCAAGAGCCCTTATGCCCATAGGTAGCTGTTAGTATATATAATATATATAGATACACCTGGGATCCAGTTTACAGCTGGAGTGGGATTCAGCATTTCTGGAGGGAGATGGGGAAAGTAGATGGGGGAAATGGTTGCTCTGAATGTAGTCTTTTAATTGAAGAAGGCAGGAAAACCTGAGAGCTGTGATTTATACCAGTCTCATAAACACTTTTTCAAATTTTCCTGCCTCCTGAGCTCTTGCAAATGCAATCATGCCTGACAGAACCGGTTCCTAATGGAAACTCAAAAAATAGGTATCATGTTATGACCATGAATTTCCAGAAATGCAGCCAGCCAATGCCCAGGCAGCAGAGATTTGGATGACTGCTGTGGTTTTACATGTGAATTACACCAGCCATGCTAAACCGGTGAAATTAAAATGAGAGTGAACTGCTTAAGCTGTGGGTTCAGTTCTGCCCTCTCTGACCCACACACAGCAGCAGCAAGAAGCCACAGGGACTTCAGGGGATCTTGTGGAATTTAAGCTTGTTCAGAAGAGAAAGGCAGCACACAAATCCCTCAAAAGGTGATTTAAATGTGACACTACACTGGCCCCTTTGAGAGCTCAGTGGTCTGTTCAGCTACTGAGTCCTGAGGAGGGAGCAGGACTGCAGCCCTGCATCCCCCCAGGCATGCTGAGGGTCAGTTCCTAAATAACCTGACCAAGGCAAGGATGCCCAGGCTCCCAGAGCAGAGGAAGTGCAGGTTGTTATTCTATCTTTTTTTTCAGAATTGATGCTGGAAGACCACAGGCAGGGACTGCTTTCTTGTACACTGATTCATTTACCACATGACAGCCTGCTGCTCCTACAAAAATTTATATGAAGCAGAGGAGTCTGTTCGTTTTTGCTAAGTTGTATTTTTCACTTTTGACTTTTTGTATTTGGCTCTGATTTGATTCTTGGAGTGCTTGCAGAATGGTTAGCAGAGCAGAGGGCTTGACCAGACAAATGTTCAATAGAGGAAGCAGCAAGAGGTAACAAGCCCAGTGTCAGTTTTTACAGTCACTTTTTCAGAGCAGTATTGCATAAGGTTTCACCTGGCATTGCTGATGATGCACCCCTCATGCATGTATGCTTGTGGGGGGAAGGAAACCTGCATGGAAAAATATTTGGCTGTTTGTGGTTTGGTTTTTTTGGATACCAAACAGCTCCAGTAGAGTGAGAGAACATGTCTCTGGTTGATAACAGAGCTGGAAATGGTGAAATGCTCTGGAGTGTAACTGAAAAATAGAAAGCAGGCTGTGGTTGGGAGGCTGAATGGTTCTTTTGCTCTCACACCAGGCCAAGGCTTTGAGGCTTTTTCATTTTGCATACCTGATAGAATTGACATAGCCATTCCTTTTTATAAATCACTGTTGCTGACAATACTCTCACCACTAGCTCAGTTTGTTCTGTTTCTCCACCAGTGACTTTCTGTAAATTTTCAGTTCCTGGTGGACTGGCTTTGTGTACTTGAACTGCTTGTTAATAGGTAGAGTATTGCTTATTTTGTGTTTGTGTAATCTGTGGATGCCCCTGCACTGCAAAGTTAGATCCAAATTACAGTGTTTAACCACAGCACATAGCTTATGGTGGAAGAATATCCAAATCTGAGCCATTGGCCACCTTCCTTTTGCTGCTTGCAGAGTTCTTCCTATTCCTTACAACACTCAGGATTTAGCAGTGACGATATTGAATGTTCAGATGTCAGAAATGCAGGCTGTGAAGCCTCACATTGAAGTGACACATTTTCCTCACAGTTTCTCCAACCCATTATCATTCCAGTTGCATTTCGCATCTGATGGCTGTGAAAAGTGACCAAGGGAATGCAGACAAGTTACTGGATGGCGGCGTGTGTTGCAACATGCAGTGACACTGAGAAAACGTGCCAGTGTGTTAGGTAATCAGTAGAAATATTGAGAAAATAATTGCTGTTAACATATTGTGCTGGCAGCCGCCAGAACAGCACTAATTTCTGGGTCTGGTTTGTGAAGATGCCGCTGTGTTCTATATGTGTCTGTGTCTGACACAGAGCACTGAGCAGACGAGCTCTTATTCAAATTTCTGCTGGCTGCTGCCTTTCCTGGAGCCCTCTAAATAGATACAGTTCATCAGTAGAATGTTTTTTCCATGCTGCATCAATTCTGAGGTCCGTGACTTTGCCACCCCCCTTCTGTTAATTTTAATTTTCAGTTTGGGGTACTTTTTTGTACCTAGTGAAGATGGGGTAGAACTCAAAATGAAACTTGTGAGATCGTTAATTCTGTGCATCATGTACCTGCCCATGAGGGCTCCTTTGCCCCAGACATGTTACTGCTGTCTCAGGATTTATTATGAAAGTGCAGTGCTTGCTTTTGGATATGCCCGTTCATCATGACCAAAAGATTGCTCACATTTTGTGCTCCTAAAAACAAAATAATTTAAAAAACACAAAGAAGAAAGAAAATGGTAAAGGAAAAAAAAAAAAGTTAAAAATGTTATTTTATTTGCATAGTGCTAGAATAAGGTCAGCGCCTGCTTTCACACATTTCCAGCAGTGCAGACAGGCCTCATGAAGTGGAAATAGCAAGGCAGCAAATTGAGGTTTCTCATTTCTCTCCAGGCTGGAAGAGGTGGAATGGGTTTGCTCCTCTGGCTGCTGCAGGGGTGTTGCTCTAGGAGCAGTTTGAGCAGAGGAAGTTGTTGGTGGCTTGGGCTCCAGCAGTGGCTCTGAGCACAGAGGGCACCGCAACAGAAACCGCCTGGACACGGAGCTGGCAGCAGTGCCTGTGCTTGGGAGCCTTGCCTGCAAAAGGGCCAGACAGCTGGAGCTCACCTTCCAGTTTTCCTTCAACTTCAGCACATTTAGTGGTGTTTGGAGTTGCTGGCTGCTCCAAATGGCTGTGTTTGGACTGTGTGTTTCTGGGGAGTTGATAACAGTGTGCTAAGTGCAATTACCACACACCTTTGACCAGCTCACCTGTGCTTTGCCCAGTCTCTCTCTGTATCAGGCAGTAAGCCAGGGAGATAGTTAGGAAAAGGCTCTGAGAATGGTGAGGAGGGGAGGAAGAGGAGAAACAAAGATGGTCTTGCCAAGTTCGAGTCCTTCCTGTCTCACCTCCTTGCCTGCACCTTCAAGCATTCAAGGTGGGATTTCCTCAGTGCTGCACTGCCCAGATTCCCTGTGCCACTGAGTGCAAGGGCACAGAGCCTTAGGAAGAAGAGGGCTGAGGATGCTGCAGGGTGGGTGACATCAAGGACAGATGGGGTTTTGTTTTTCCTGGGCCTTTTTGCTGTCCTGATCAAGAAATCTGATGTCTGCTGATTTTGTGGGTGGAGTGGAGTGGGAGTTGCTCTTACATCCAGATTTTTTCCACAAGAACTGTGCTTGGCAGCGAGCAGATACTTTTATGCTTATGTCCAAGTGGCCTGTCCTCCTGCTGGGGTGTGGGATCAACATGTGTTGCACACACCAGGGAGACATTCCCTGTGGAGCCTGGGGAGGGATTGCTGAAGCAGGCGGCTTTTTTCCAGATTTCCCTTTTCCCAAAGGAGCTTGTTATTTCTGCTGCCTTGTGTATCCCAGGCAGAACAAAATATACTTATTTGAGGTGATAGCAGTGTTGTTTGGTGGAAGCAGGAGCTGGTGTGGTGCTGGCACGTGGCTCTGGGGACTGTTTCCCAATCCAGTCTTTGTTGCTAAGCAGTTGCCAAACGTGGCATTTTGGTTGGCAGATGTGGCTGAGAGTTTCCAGTGCAGATAATTGAAATATTGTCTTTGAAGGATGCAGATAAATGTGAGCAACTGTTATCATGGTGCTACAAGCATTTTGCTATTGTCAGGGAAAAAAATACTTGGAAAATATGAAAATCCTTCATACTGCATGAAATTATTCAAATTGCAGTAATACAGAAAGGGCAATCTACCAGTGGAATGTATGCTATGGAGACATGTGTGAAAGATGAATTTTGACGAGGGAATCTCAACAAATTCATTTGCTTGTTAATATAGTGTCAGGTGTATTTCCCAAATTACCTCAGAAAAGTGGAAACAGCAGATGGGTTTGCAAAGCTGGGGTGTGTTCCAGGTCAGTGAGAGGCAGGCAGATGGTGAGGGTTTGGTGGCAAGGGGCAGAGCCCTGCAGGAGGATGGTGTTCTGATGCTGGGGTTGCTTTTAAATTCCCTGGGAGCTGGCATCATGCTGGGAGCACCCAACCTGACTGCAAGGCATGAGCTGTGAACCCTGCTGAGTTGGATGTTCAGGCTTCAGCTTGAGGAAGAAGTCTTGTTGCATGACTTTGTCTTGGGTTGTTGTTGGGACACACATGCTGCAGTCAAAAAAGGGTCAGTTTTTGCAGTATTTTTACTATTTTAACCGAGTTCTGGTATCAATTGCACAGTACAATTGTGTTAGTGAAGCACAACTTTTAGTATCACATCCAGTGAGATGCATTGATGATGGTCAGTGGTAGAACAACCACTGTGCAGCTCTGGTGCTTCAAAAGGTGCTGAGGGCAAACGGTGCTAAGTAATAAACAATGAGCTGCAAACCAGCACAGCAGCTGTTCCTGCAGAACTGCTTAAAAAATAAAAAGATGCCCATGCCTTCCTGCTGGCCACCTGGATCAGTGAACAGGGCATGGAATGCATGAGCACAGAGCTGTGTTTGTCTGGTTTTGTGCCTTTCTCACAACTGTTTCACATAACACTTTGAATAAGTAACCTGCCTTTTTAGACTTCATATATAACTTCTAACTAATGAAGCAGTACTAATAGGAATGCTGCTTTAAAAATACAAATAAAGAGCTGTGTGATGGAGAGGGGTTTAGCTGTGTCTGCTCAAGAGTGGGCTGTGGTGGTGATGAGCTTCTGCTCATCTCAAGCATTTTTAGTAAAGCTCTTTAAAGCAGGTAGTAAAGAAGTGAGTGAAGTGTCACCAGCATGGGGAGGCCCAGAAGAGCCTGAGAGCTGGAGTGGTGGGTGTGAGGAACAGAACATGGATCAGCTGGTGCTGCCTGCTGCTGAAGGGCTCTGCTGTGGTCCCACTGCCCTTCCACTTGAGCAGTCACCCATGGGAGAGCTTGATTACAGCTCTGCTGCAGGAGAGACTTCAGACTAACTCTGAGTAAGCAAGGAAAAGGCTCATCTTTACCTTTTCTTGGCTGGCTGTGCTGTTTGGGGTTCTTTCCTTTGGGTCTGCAGTGGGTGCCATGCAGCAGCCTCTCCCCTGGGGTCCCTCCTGACCAGCACTGCTCAGCTCAGGAGTTTCTGCTGGACTGTCTTCCACTAACATCAAATCCATTATTCACCCCATCTGCACTCCTGAGCCTGTGCAGTATCCTGTGACAGTGCTGTGCACAGCTGAATTTTGTCCTAGGTGAAAAGTGTTTTCATGTGTTTGTTTAAACCTCCTGCTTGCTAATTAGGGGACAGGTGGGGAAATCAGCACACTTTACCTCTTCTCTCTTTTTTGCATGTTTTATGCCTGCACAAATGCCAGTGGGAATGCAGCCCAGCTGGGGGGGTGTTTCCATTATGGTGCTTTAGAACACTTGTGGTTTTACAATTTATTTTGCATACAGTGGGGATAGTTTGATAGTAAAAGTTTGGTGTCTTCTTGAAGGCCATGAGAAATGTTATGTCCTGCACAGGGATTATTTCTATTAAGGGATCAACTAGTCAGCAGTTGGCAGCTGCAGGGGTTTTGTTTTTGTCACCCAAAGGGAATGGTAGGGGGGAAAAGTTGTATTTCCCTCACTGAGCAGGTTTTGAAAAAGGACAGCTTGGAGGTATTTCTTGGTCTTTGTCTTAGAAAGATTTTTATTTAATTAATATGTTACATTCCTCAATTGATGAGCCTGATTCTGTCCTCTCTAACTTCATGCACTTAGTTAAATCTGAGTACAACAAGAAAAGAAAAGTCTAAGCAGGAAACAAAGCAGTGAAATATTCAAGCTGCCCTCAGAGAGAAGAGAAATGTTACCAAAGGGGAACTGTTTCTTGCTGGCCTCACCCTCACTTTTGAGGAAGAACATCTACTCAGCTGCTGGAAATAGGCTCCTCAGAGTGAAGCATCTCCTGTGCTCTAGCTGGGTTTTAATGCATCTACTGCTTTGCTGGGAAGGATTTGCTAGGGTTGTGTTGCAATGCTCAGAAAATGAGGAGCTGCTAAGCTCATTAGGGTGCCACTCATCTCTTGTGGTCACTGCTGTGAAGGACTCACAGCCAGGGAGGGTTTGTGTCCCCTGGGCCTCCCATTCCCTGGGGCCACCTAGCTGTGTCCCAGCAGACCCACAGCATTTGTGCCACCTCCAGTGGGGGCTTTGTCCAAACTGGGTAAATGCTTTTTGTCAGTCAGGATCCTGTGGGCTGGCTGAACCATCTTCTCTGCAGCAATTTTTCTGGGAATTCAGAAATGCAGCAGATGTCCTCTTGTCCTGTCTGGGGTGATGGGAGTGGCTGAACCCAGAACAGAAAGCCACAGGTTTCCTTGTTTGAAACCATACCATGCAGCCACCATGACTGCAGTTAGGATGATAACAAGGTCCTGAAAACCTTATTAACAGTGTGTTACCTCTTTCATGCATATTTCTTTTCAAATAGCTGGTGCTGGGCTAGAACAGAGCTGCTGGAAGGAGAGTGGTGTGAAGGGCAGATGGGAGTGAGCAGGAGAGCCTTAAAGGATGAGACTGATGAATCATCTAACAAAAACTCTTTTCTTTTGCCCATTCTCCTTCAAGACCCAAAATTCCTTCGTTTCTGCCCTCTCTTCTGAAGAGACTCAACATTGCACAGGTTGTGTTGGGTACATCCAGGTCTTGCAAATGAAACCACTGTTGGTACTAACACTGAAATGCAGAGAGCACTGAACAGGGCACTGAAAATGCTGCCATAACCATGATAGCCACGTGATTTCAGATACCCAAGGGTACAGCAGTACTGTGTAAAAGGGAAGAGTATCAAACTGGACTAGTTGTGCTGATTAGAACTGTTTAAACACACCATGTGTACTACCTATTCTTCAACAGGCTGCTATCAGCTGGGGAGCTAGTCTGTTTTCCATGCTTATCTCTTTTCTTATCACCTTCTTGGTAGCAAGATCTGAATTCATGGCTCCATTTGACCTAAGGTTTAAGTATGAGGGTGAGGTCAGGGGCTGGCATGTGAGCTCCTGCCTGGCACTGAACTGTGAGGGATCTGTGTACTCTGCACATGCAGTTATTGCATGTGCAGGGTTGGTTTTTTTTTTAACTTATAGGTGGACTCTGATCCAATGTTACCAGTTCCCTTTATCTTTGATTGTAAAGTGCCTTCTTTAGAAATGTGGGTGCATTTCTGCACACCAGTGTGAAGAGCAAGGCAGTGTTACAGAATCACAGGAAATGAGTTCTGTGCACAGTGTGATTTCTTCTGAATTCCTTGGTTTTCTTTGCATCTTTAGAGAAGAGGATGCTGCCTCAAGCTCTGCATCTTTTGTGTGTGGACAGACCTTAGAATAAAATAATAGCTGAGGTGGCAGAAAATGACAGAGGAGCCCATTGTGTGCATACCAGTGCCTTTCTGTTTTTCAGAGATTGTTCAGTCCCTCTGTTGGATTTGGCTGGTTAGTTCCCAGAACTCTGCATCACTGAACCTGGTGTCTGAAAAGGGCTTTACCTGGGTAAAGCCAGTCTGGCTGTATGAAAGTCTTTGGGAGAAGCAGAGAACATTCCCTGACTAATTTATCTGTAGGGGGTATTTTCTTGCCACTCTACCATCCTTTTATGCATGACTTAGCTTCCCAGCCGACTAAGGCCTTTGAAGTAAGATTGCAAATAGCTCTTCAGCTATCCCTTCCCCCCCATCTAAAATAGGGAAACCAGAACAACCATTGCTGTGGGAAGAGCCTGCCTTGTTACCTGGCTTCCCAATGTTAACACCCCTCTCTTTTCCTCCTTCCTTTCCCTGCCTCCTCCTCCCCCCCATAAAGAAACCTTTTTTTTTTCCCTCTTAATAAGATCTACTTAAGACTTAAGGGAAAAGGCCATGGTTCCATGAGATGGTAAATCCAATTCTAGGGTGTTTCATATGAGATGAAAACCCTGTGGCCGCATGATGCTGGCCCTGAATTGGCACTCATTGGCCCTGCCAGTTTGGATTTGTGCACAGAATGCAGGAGGGGGCCTCACATGGGGGCATGCACGGGCTGGGGGCCAGGGACTCCCCTTCTCCTGCTCTCACTGGATTTTGTGACCTGCCCAGGGGGATGCTCACCTTGGTCTCACTCAGATCTGTGCAGTTGGCGTGTCTGGAGGTTTCCAATCTCAGCATTGCTGAATGTGGATCCCAGGGATGTTGTGTTGGCCTCTCCCTGCAGACACTGGAGAGTCTCTTGTGCATGGGAAGCCCAGAGCTGATGTCTGGCTGCTCCACAGATCCCAGTTTTGATGGTCCTGCTGACAGGAGCAGTGTAACCACATCATATGCCATGGGGTTTGCAGTTTGGAGCCTCCTCCTCTTGGGAGGGAGAAAGACCTGAATTGAGCCATCCTCTTTGTGGATGGCTTATTAACACTAACAAACAGAGCAACCTCCTCAACCCAGCTCTCTTTGCCAGTTCATCTCTTCAGGAGTTCTGCTGAGGAAGATCTGGCAGTTGTTTTCCCACTGGCTTAATTCCTGGCTCTGAGGATTCCTGTCCTAGGAAGCTCTTGCAGTAGGCTCTTGAAATCCATGTTGACAACTGGACTGTGGTGCTGTCTTGCCAAGAGAATGGATTTTTGAAAGTACTGAATGGTGATTGAATGTTCTCCCCTTGGGATCACATTCCTCAAGCTGTCTTTTTTCTGGATCAGTAAAGATCTGTTTACCTCAGACTGTGCCACATGGGCTTCCCATCTCTGTCTTCTTGCTTCACTTGAATTGTCTGTCCTTCCCTGCACCACTTGCTGAATTAAAGTTCTTA
The DNA here is from genome assembly GCF_029582105.1 of Oenanthe melanoleuca. Lineage (NCBI taxonomy): Eukaryota > Metazoa > Chordata > Aves > Passeriformes > Muscicapidae > Oenanthe > Oenanthe melanoleuca. The sequence goes on from NC_079349.1 coordinate 2,908,282, forward strand.
GCCTTGTGAAAAAGCCTAGCAGCTGCTTGGGTGGGTGTTTCTTACTCCAGAAACTTTTTTGACTTCTGGAAGGAAGAATCTGTGCATCATTTCCTACAGCCACTGGAGATCCTATGTACAGTCAAGTAAAAACAGCCTGAACCCCTCCTGTTCAATCATTGCATTCATTTTCTCCTATTTTTTGTGGGGTTTTTCTGTGGACCATTTCATGCCCTGTGTCACATCAGGGGCTTTGCTTTGGGAAGTACTGATTTAAGCCACTGCTTAGTTCCTTTCTGTGGAGATGTTGATGTTATTCCACTGTCCTGCAGGGAGACAGGATAATCCCCTCTGGAGTCTGAAACAGGGCCTTGAAGTGTGGAGACCCATTTCAGCTGCTCAGTGAATGTGAGGCCTGCAGGAAATGTGCTGTGGATTTGCAGGAGGCTGGGCTGCTCTTTGGCACTGCTGCCCATCCTACAGGACTCACTCTAGCTTGTTTTGTCATCTTGATTCACTAGATTTTCTGATGATGGCATGGGCAGCTGTCCAGCTCTCCTGCTGTCCTTAAAACACAAGTCAATTTACTTCTGTTCCTGGTGTCAGATAATGCTGGGAGTGAGTGAGGAGACCTTTCCCCTTTGTAAGCATTAACCCCATGTGCCTTCCCCTCTCAGGAGCCCTTCCTGCCCTACACTGACAGCCCTGTTGAGCTCCTTCCCTACATCCTTCCAAATCCCTGCTGGTGGCATCTGCCCGTGCTCAGGATGGTCTAATTAGGGACCAGCACCTGATGGAGCACATGGTGAGACACAGGCAAGCACCTGGCATTTCCTCAGCCCTGTCCCCCTCTTCTGGGACCAACAGGGTCTTCTGGGGAATTCTCCCTCTATCCTTCTGTGGTTTGAGATATCAACTCAAAGTTCCCTCTTGGCCTTGGGAAGGAAAGTAAGTGGTGTAAATTGGGCTGGTGTTTGCAGTGCTCTTTGTTTACAGTGAGCACTTGGATATTATTGTCACTTGTTTTACTTGTTGGGCAGCCCTGTAGGTGTGGGGAGCACTGTCTGTGCCAAAGAAGTGCTGCAAGCACCAGACCAAAACACAACCTGAGCCAACACAGTGTGTGTTAGGTGGGATATTGTCATCACAGAGGGCTTGAATTCTTTTTCAGGTAGTGAGAGGTGCTTTGGCAATTGGTACTAGAGAAACCAAAACATCTAAGGAGTGTCTATCCTTCTGTGAGAAATCCCTGTTCCATTAGGGCTTTTTTGGTGCCCCTTTTTGTGGGACACTGCATTGAGTCCATCACTCTGACCTGTGTGTTTGCAGCCTTTGCTTGTGAGCTCATTTGTAAGGTGCTGTATAAATATATAACTATATGAAAATCTTGCAGTGTTCTTTTCTAGAGATAGAATCACATGTTGCTGGAGATATTTTATAATCACTGATTTGTAATATGTAAACCTTTCCATTTTCCAATTACTGAGCTGGGGATTTTATTACAGTGCAAACACCAGAAAGTTGTTCCAATTAAAAGCTGCTGTGGTTGCCCTTGTGGGCTCTGACTGCAGCAGGAGGACAGGAGCTCTCTCAGCTGCCCAGAGGAGGTTGACAGACCTGACTAACCCACAGGGAGGAGGCAGCAACTTAATTCCAGCTTCAATCCAGGCTCAGTGGTGGTGGGCTGCCCACCACGAGCCATCACAGGCACTGTGGACAGCACAGTGACCTGAGCAGGTTGGAAAGCTCATCCAACAAGGTGCAGGCAGCAGTTTGCTCTGTGTTTTTGCTGCTGGACTGCTGGCAAACCACCTGGGCTGGCTCTGCCCTCCTGTGCTTGTCTGCACCACCAGCAAAGCACCACCCCTGTGAGTGCTCCTCCCAAGGCAGGGCTGTAATTATGGTTAGCAAAGCCAAAATACTTGTGTGCATTGGAAATAAGGAGCCAGCTCTGCCTTGTTCACACCTGACACACGAGGTGTGGATGCTCAGCACAGCCCCTGTGCCATGTCACTGTGCTTTCCCAGCAAGGCATGGGGGCAGCTCAGAGCCACGGCTCCTCCTCTGTGCTTTGCCTCAAACAGGGACCCTGCAGATAAAAGCAGATTAAAAATGAGCAAAGCAATATTCTCTGAAGCCCTTGCTGGGTTTGCAAATTTTGGGCTGCAAGAGGTATTTGTTGTTTACTCTGTTAGCAGAGTGAATGGTGGGATTCTCTGGGCTGAACTTGAAAGGAGTTTTTCAGTGAAGTTGTCTTGGAGGAAGAGTTGCAGTGGCTGGTTGGTGACCTCAGGCTTCATTTTATTATGGATGGTGGAATAGGAAATGTGGCAGGTTTGAATTGTCTCATTCTCTTCAATATGCTCTGCTGAAGGAGTCTGAGAAGAGAATTGTGTGTTAGAGAACTTGAGTTGTTTTCACCCAGGGATCATGGATGCTTCCCTTGTCAAACACAGCACAGGCAGTGAGGAGCCTGGTGTGGGAGGCAGCTGGAGTTGGATATAGGAGGTCAGACAGACCTGGAGTCTGTTCTTGGCCCTTTTAGTGACTTGGTGTATGACCCTCCTCAGTCAGTTGTCCTCTCCTCCTCACCTCCAAAGGCTTTTCTTTATTTTTTGTAGGGATAAAGTGTGAGATAACCACTTGTGAATTTTTTTCAACCCTTGCTTGGACTTAATCCAAAACCAAATGATGACTGTTTAACCAAGTTAGCAAAACTTTTTTGTCCAAGAGTCCCTTCTTCTAAGTTCTAGCTTTATTGAAAAACATAAAGGCTTGTACTGTGCTGAATGCCATCAATCCTGCATTTCATTATTTTGATGCACCAGAGCTCAGCCAGAGTAGTTGCTATATTCAGTGGTACCTTACCTCAAATGTTAGTAACTTGATACCCAGCAGAATGCTGAAGCAAAAATGAGCTGTAAACTTATGGTGTTCAAAAAGTGTTCTGAAATTCTGAGTAAATTCTTTTATCAGATGGCCTTTTAGAAGGAAATGGAAGTGTCTCTGCCTGTAACACTGAGCAATGTGTGCAGTGAATGTCCCAATCTCTGCCACAGTGTCAGTGCTCCTCTGGGTCAGGAGCTGGAACAGTCTCCCCACATCTGGATGCCAGGTCTGCATGCAAATAAGAGAATGTTGTTTCTTTTTTCAGCAGGTATTAACATTTGCTTGCAAAATGCTGGGTCTGGCTCTGAGGTGGGATCCATACCCCATAGCCAATGGCTCTACCCTGTCACTATTCCAGCTGATGAAGGAGTGGCATCCCAGGATATTCCCTCATTTACCTTAAGAGTCTCTGCACACTCTGCTGGTGTTAAAGGTGGCAATTAACATTTTGGGTGAACAGTGAATGAGGCCATTTATAACCAGTTACGCTGACATGAATCTCTCCCAACAAATTTGCATCATTAAAGAACCTTTGGAAAAATGTGTCATGCGTATAATTAAATACCTGTTTTGCTAACTCTTAATTTAATTAATCCAAAGTAAAGATGGCAGCACAAATTAATTTAACTGGAAATGGCTTTTCTCTCAGTGGGCTGCAGGGAGGTTTTCTGGTGGCATTGTACCTGATGACCTCAGAAACAGGCAGATGAACTCCAGGGCTGATTGACACAGGGGTTTTTTTTTGACAGTGATGGCCATGGAATTCTCATAGCAGTATGTATGTCTTCTATCAGCTCTCTTTTTTCTGCTTGTAAGAGCAAAGAGGGAGGCCAGCTAGAAGGCAGTTTCTTTGAGAGGACAGCACAGGTGCTTTTCAGCTCTACCCTGAGAGGTATTTGGTAGCAACCATAGTAAATCCAGGTTCAGACAGGTGAATGAAAAGAAATTCAAATAACAGAATATCTTTCTATGTCTCCTCTCAGTTTTTCTGTCTGTACCTTGATCTCTTTCACTTGGTGCCTACATTTTTCCCCCTTAGATATGAGCAGTTGCAGGAAAGTCATCCGCTTTAAATATTCGTTACTCTTAACTTTCTTTAAAGACTTCCTTGTAGATGATCTTCTTTTGGTTTGACCTCTTTCCTAACCTCGTGATTCTTTCCCCCTACCAACTGTGCTTCTTCTGATCCTTTTCTCTCTGCCATTTTATCTCCTGCTCTTTCCCTATCTATTTTGCTTGGGATAAAACTGGAGCACAGACTGTGTGCACTGTGCAAGTGGAGGTGAGTTGTCAGCCCAGCATTGTAGGAAGCAGGGAATCTGTTGTTGCTTCCTGTAGACCCATCTGAGCACCAGAAGTGAAAAAAAAAAAAAAAATCTTTCAATATTTCAAACACTGGTTATTGCTTTAGCAATTCTCATTTCAGCTTAAGTAAAAATTAATGCATGTATGGATGAAGGAAGCTCTGTGCCCTAAAGCATGGAATCATGCTAGTCCTGCCACCTCTGCAATTTCAGGACTAGCTTTTTCTATGTGATGTTTCATTCAAGAGGGAAAACCAGCCTCATTTATCAGGCAGGACTCACTGGTACTGAGGCTGATGAGAGGCTGGTGTGGATGGCAGTGGGCTCTGTGTGATGGGCAGGAAGGAGCACACAAATCCCATGTGGCAGGACTGGCTGGGACGGGCTGGTGCTGCTGGTGCTTCAGGGTGGGAGGCTGGGAGGGCTCTGGGAGGGTGCAGGGTCCTGCAGGAGGGACTGTGGAGAATTTGTGGCTTGACACTGCTCAGTGCTGGTCTCCCCTGTGGCCTCATGAGGTGACTTTTCTCTATATCCCATCAGATGAGATGAGGGTGAACTTGAAGCTGATTTTGTCTGTCTTTGGTAGCCTGAACACTCCCTCTTTCTATCCAGCACCGACCTTTAGCATCATCCAGCATTTGCAATTGGAGCCAGTGCTTTTAACAGGGCCTTTTGTGTTCACTTAGTGAAAACCGGGGTCTGTTTCACAGGAATCTTGTTTACACCTGCCACAGTCGTCCTTTTTGCTCTTCCTCTGCTCCTTTCACTGGAGCTGCAGTAGTTTGAAAGTGCAGAATGTCCTTTTATTCCCCGGCGTCCTCGGCGTGGGACGTGACCGCAATAGAGCAGCTGGGAGAGGATGCAGGGTGTGAGACCCACTGAGAAGTGGGAGCCAGGTGTGGGCAGCTCAGGGGCAGGATGCAACTGGGCTTTGGCAAGACTCGAGTGCAATGGGTTTTCTATCACCTCTACTTCTTTTTTAGCTGCTCATTTTAGGGTTTTCCAAACAGCCCTCGGAGTTCTCCCTGCACGCACAGATGCACTCTGTGACTGCGGGGGAGTCCCCTCTCCATCACCATCACCAGGGGTCAATAGCTCTTGCTCAGGGTTTGCCAGGTGAATGCTGTCTCCTTGTTGGGCATTTGGGCACTAAAACTGCGAGTGGGTTTTTTTGGGGTGACCCAGGCGCGGCGGGAGGCGCTGAGTTCTGCTGCAGCAGAGGAACGCGGGGAGCCAGGGCGAGGGGAGGTGCCAGGGCTGGAGCATTTGCACAGCTGCTGTGCTCAGCCTGCTCTCTGGTGGTAGCTGCTGTAGCAGAGATGACCTTTGATAAAACGGGAAACATTTGGAGTGATTTGGATAGTTGTGGTTGCTCAGTTTCACACAGCGACAGTTTGTAGCAGAGTCAACTCAGCTGCTCCTGCTTTTGTTTGCATACCCCAGTAAGAAATTCACAGGTTAAGAACCAAATCACAGCGGCTTCCATGTGAAAACTGCCAACAAAGTCTGCTCCTCAGCAGCTCTTCCCAGAACTTCCAGGTTCTCCAGTGTCTGATACTGCTCTCTCTGAGACTGGTAGGAGAGCAGACAGAAAAGGCACCTGCTGGCACGAAATGTGGAGCAAATAATAAATATCTTTGGGATCTACAGTCAAATTAGGCTGCTAACAGCCAGGAGGTTCCTAAACTCTTGCCAGGAGTGTGATAGAGAGAGGCACTTGTTGGTGATCTCTTCCTGGCTTCCTGGGCAGCAGGAGGGCTCTGGCCAGGAGGAGCATCCCTCTTGTGCCCTGGGCTGTGCTGGGGAACACGGGGGCTCTTCCCTGGCACCAGCAATGTGAGACACATCTTTGGAGGTCACAGGGACCTGTCCTGTCTGCTGTCATCACTCTGGGCAGAGATCAGCCCCATTCATGTTTCCTAGATAAACTGTCACCCTATGGGTATGTCTTCCAGCAGTGTTTGGTTACTGTATTTCCTGCCAGGGTTTGATACCTGGGGGATGTGACAGTTGTGCATGTGGATTCCTGGTGCTGGGGACACCTTGAGGACTGGAGTGCCTGTAGGACACTGTGTTCGGTGTGACCATGTGCTGTTGAGGATGGAAGTAATTCCTGAGACTTTTCATTTGTACAAGACCTAGTCTGGCAGCTTTGAGACTTCAGAGCAAGCCCTCTGTTTTAATCCAGTTTCCATCCCCTTGGCAGCAGAGGTAGGATGTGGTTTTAGCATTTTCTACAAGTCTGTATTTCTTGTAGCTAGCGAAGTGTTCATTTTGTCCCAAAAGACAACATAGGCTATGTCTTTGAATCCCAGCATTTATAACTTTGATGTTTAAAAGCAATTTAACCAGATTTGGGGTTCTTTTTTTCCCATGTGAATTGCTGTGGTCTAGTCAAGACAACTTTTAGTAGCAGAAACCATGTGGAGGTATTGTCTTTCCACAATTAGAGGTTAGGAGTTGACAGCAAATGAGCCAGGGATTCTATTAAAAAACAGGGTAATTATTTGTGCATGGAAAAACTAAGGAATAAAAACTCATGGTGTAATGTACCTAGGAGTGCTAGATGCAAATAAGAGATAATGTATCTTGCAGTGAAGGATGTTTGGATTAAGTGTATTTCACCAAGCATGGGAGCAATTCCTCCTGCTCCATAGAAGCTGAGTGTTTTGTTCAGTTGGTGCTGATGCTCTTTTAGAAAGCTTTTACCTCTCTGATTCCTGAGGTCTGACATGGAAGAGAAAAGCTTCAATGGGCACCAGCTGCTCAGTGGGCCCTGTCTTTTGAGAGCATCGCTCGCTTTTCTCCGTTCCCAATTAAAATGTGTGTTAAACTTAGCTTTTGTTTGAAGCAGCCCAGCGCTGTGGTATTTAATGTAAAGAGAATGTGCTGGTCACCTTTCCTCTCTCTTTTGTGGCAGGGTCAGCATTCCTCGGGGGAGGACATGGAAATCTCCGACGACGAGACCAACCCCGCGCCCATCACCAGCGCGGAATGTGCCAAAACCATTGTGGTGAACTCCTCCGTCAGCAACACGGCCGTGATGGCTCCATCCATCCCCCCGCTGCCACCACCGGGATTCCCTCCTCTTCCTCCTCCTCCTCCTCCTCCCCAGCCAGGCTTCCCCATGCCCCCCCCGCTGCCCCCGCCGCCCCCGCCCACGCACCCGGCGGTGACGGTGCCGCCGCCGCCGCTGCCCGCGCCACCCGGGGTGCCCCCGCCCCACATCCTGCCCCCGCTGCCCCCCTTCCACCCCGGCATGTTCCCCGTCATGCAGGTGGACATGATCAGCGTCTTGGGCAACCAGTGGGGCGGCATGCCCATGTCCTTCCAGATGCAAACCCAGATGCTGAGCCGCATGATGCAGGCGCAGAACACGTACCAGTACCCCCCTTTCATGACGGGCAGGATGCAGTTTGTGAATCTCCCTCCCTACCGCCCCTTCTCCATGGGAGCCGCTCTGGCCCGCGGGCAGCAGTGGCCACCGCTGCCCAAGTTTGACCCCTCGGTTCCACCCCCGGGCTATGAGCCCAAGAAGGAAGATCCCCACAAAGCCACGGTGGATGGAGTCCTCCTGGTCATAGTGAAGGAGCTCAAGGCCATCATGAAAAGGGACCTGAACCGCAAGATGGTCGAGGTGGTGGCGTTCCGGGCCTTTGATGACTGGTGGGACAAGAAGGAACGTCTGGCAAAAGTGGGTTTTCACATGCTGTGCCCTGGGTCCTGGGGAGGGCTGTTCTTAGTGTTTGTGGGGTCAGCAAGGGTCTGGAGCTGGATTTAAAAAACCCCAAAGCTGAAGTTTAGCCCTGAAAAACTAAGGTCAGATGCAAGAGGAGTGTTTGAAATCACGAAACCTCTGTTTGTGTTTCCCACTTTGTGCAATGAGATCTGTGGGTATTTCCAGTTCTACACCTTCCCCTTCGTGTACAAAGCAGCAATTAGCTCAAAAGCTGAACATTGACCAAATATACAAAGAGTTTCAGGGATTAGTTGAGAAAACAGCTTTGCATGAATCCTCTGATCCTTTTCTCACCCAATTTGAAGTGTACCTCAGCTAGCAAATAGCTCTGTGATTTAATGTGTGGTGAATTTGTCACTACCCAAAAAGCCTAACACCACAGAAAGGTTAATGCAAGCCTCAAAATTACCATTGCAGAATTACTGTAAAAATAGCAGAACAAACCACAACCTGCAGGTAGGTCTGTTTCAGATGTCAGTTTTCAGAGCAGTTTTTGTAAACCATTGCATGTTAACTGTGGTGCCTGGGAGAGCTCCTTGGCTTTCTGGAGGGGCTGGTAATGCTGCTGCTTAACAGCTGCTTTATGGCAGTGGAGTTTGCTGTGTGTTAGAGCTGGCTGGTGTGATGTGCAGCAGAAACCCCATCCCTCTCCTCCTGACTAATGCTCAGAACTTTTCTTGTGCCAGCCAGCATGTGCTGGCAGTCTTGGAGGAGGCACGTGAGTTTCCAGAGCAATAAGGGAAACAGATCCAGCAAATAGTTGCAAAGACAGCAACTGAAATACTCAAGAAATTATTTTAAACCAGACTTCTGTGGTGAAGAGGTAGAAGCAGGTTGAGGCAGATCTTTAGGCTCTTTTACATCCCATGTTATGGCTGGATTTGGGTGTTCTTCCCTCACCTTGATTTATTAGCCATTTTGGGAAGGGAAGCTGACTGTACCACAGTCCTTGCCACCGGTTATGTTGTGAGCAGTGTAATTGAAAATATGAAATTGCTGCATGGAAAACCACGTGTGCTTTCTGTCCAGGAGCAGAGATGCCAGAACCATTTCTGCCCCAGGGCATGTGTTACTGTTGTGTGCAGAAAAACCTCACAGATTTCAGAGCCTCCTTTCTTCTAGGACAGGGCACATTTGTTGTGTGTTGGGTGTTGGAGTAGGACAGGATTCCTTCTTAGGCACAAGTTGCCTGCTTTTGCAGAAAACAAAATATGAATATTCAGCTTAAACTGTACTTTCCCATTGCTGGTGTGTGTGTGTGAGGATGAGGTCACTGGGCTCCTTGGTGGCAGCTGGAGGTCAGTTCCCTGTGCATCCCAGGGATGGCAGCAGGGATTCTGGCTGCTATATGCCATCAAAGGCAGCTGATTGATTGACTGATTGATTGATTCCATCTCTGGCAGTTGAATGAGCTCTGAATTCCTGCTCTTCATTTGCATCTCAGCTCTGGTGAAAAAGGATTTGTTGAGGCTGTGTGTCTATTTTGTAGATCCTTTGGCGTTTCACCTAAATATTTAAGTGTCCCTTTTCCCAGGACTGGAGCCTTCTGACAGGTTTTGTGGACTTGGGCTGTGGTTGCTAAGGAAACACAGGGATGTGTGTGATTTTTGATGCACTATTTTTGGCTTTACACTCAACAGAAGGAAAGTGTTCCCAACTGGAAGGTCAGTTATGTGGGTTAGCAAAGGAAGGTAGATAACACATTGTTGGGACTTGCCTAAAACACACTCAAGTTATTTGTATTATTCTGTGCAGCTCTATTTCCTTTCAGGTGTGGGGCACCTTCAGATGCCCTTAGAGAAACTGATGCCTGGCCAGGGCAGTGATATTTCCCAGTGATATTTCCAGAGTTTGTGTCCTTCCCAGCAAACTTCCCCTCTCAAATCTGCCTTCTCTGTTGCAGGCGTCCCTGACTCCAGTCAAGTCTGGAGGAGAAGTGGAGGAAAAGCCGAAGCCCAAGGATCGAATTGCCTCCTGCCTCTTGGAGAACTGGAACAAAGGAGAAGGGCTGGGCTACGAGGCGATTGGCCTGGGCATCGGGTTACGAGGGGCCATCCGGCTGCCATCCTTCAAGGTGAAAACAAAAACCTCTTCCTTGTGCTGCCAGCCCCCAGACCTGCCTAGGTTTGTGCCCCAGAGCCCTCAGGCTGTTCACCCACTCTGGGCTCACTCAGGGGGCTCTGACCCCCCAGGACCAGAGCAAGGAGCCTCTGTTCCCTTAGCTGTTCATCCTCCACTTGTGTGAATTGTCTGTGGAGGATCTCCCTGCTCTGCAAGGGAAGGGGAACATTTCCTGTGTTTCAGCATAAAAATACACCTGTGCTCATTGTGCTTTACACAGTTACTGTTTTGGTTGGAATCTCTGATGGTTTGGCAGCGAGTCTCACCTGAAATTTGCTTAAACTCTGTCTCCTGTTTTGAAAAGCATTTGCATAAAAAATTTAAAGTATCTTAAAAGAAGTGTGGGGTAAGGGAGTGTAGAGGGCTTTCCTGAAATTAGGATTTTTGAATGCACTGAAGGTGCAAGTAAAGGTTTGGGATGAGAGATTCTCCAGTCTTTATTTAGAGTAAAACTTCCTTTGAGGTTCTTTAAGATGTGCTTAGGCTCTCTTTCTGTTCTGCTACAATCTCAGTCATGGATTTGTCAAGAGTTTTCTCTGTCATCCTCAAAGTACCTGGTGATGACATGCACCATGCTGGTACCCGGGGTGTTTTCATGCAAATTGAAGGGGTAGAGTTTCATTCAGAGTGAAATTCTGTTTGCAAGCAAATAAAGAGATCAAGAGCTGGGGAGTGGCCCTTGGTTTCTGCTGTAACCACAGCAAAGTAAAGAAGTGGCAATTTGCTTAAGAAGTTGATTTCTGGTGTTTCTAAACTTTCAGGAATGCTAATTGTGTCTTTTGTTCAGGTGAAAAGAAAGGAGCCACCTGAAGCTGCCTCAGCAGGAGATCAGAAGAGAATCCGGCCTTCTACTTCAGTGGATGATGAAGATGAAGGTTTGCAAAGTGCATTTGTTTGAAACCTAGGAGCAGATGCAAACCCCAGCAAGCTGAATCCCTTTAAACTTCACAGCAGTGCACTCACTTACAGTTAAACACAGAGCCAAGGATCTGAGCCAAGCCCTGCTTCTCACACAGCTCTGATCAGCTGGGACATGGCCCCTCTGGGTTCAATTATCTGAAATTCACTGCTGGGAAGTTTAAGACCCACATTTTAAGAATAACTCATAACCCATTTTAGCTGTGCTGGGCCCCAGCAGAAGGAGCTCAGATGGGTTCATGGGCTGCTTGGGCTGTGCTCAGCTCACTGGGATGTGGTGGGAGGAAGCACGTAACAGTTTGCTCTGCACTTGATTTGAGAAAGAAACCAAAGTTATTGGCCAGAAAAATCTGTTTGAAACTATCTTAACATTTATTTCCTATAACCAGGGAAGAGTAAAGGGGAGAGAAAGCTTTGAATTCCCTTTGTTTTGCACATGGGTTCATGTTGAAGTTGATTCAGATTAACAAGTGGTTTTGAAGCCAAAAAATGAAACAAAAAAGCATTAAATTTAGGTTACCTGTCCTGACCTCAGTCATGCTGTGTCTCCTATCTGCCCTGCCTATGTCAGCTTTTGCCATTTTGCCATCAGCACTGTTCACTGTGACTGTCCCCTGTAAGCCTGGGGACCCTCACACCACATGGGCACATTGTTCCTGACTTCCATCTTCCCAAAGAAGAAGTTTCCCTTGTGTAGTTAACTCTTCCTGTCCTTTCCAAGGTACTTGATGGTAATTTCTGTTGCTTTTGCTCCTCAGAGTCAGAGAGGGACAGGGATGCTTCTGACACAACATCAGAGCTGTCAAAGAAGGATGCAGAGGCAGTGGGGCTGCGACGGCGACCAGCACGGCCACTGGAGCTGGACAGCGAGGGAGAGGAGGGAGATGAGACATCAGGGAAAGAGGAAGAGTCCTCCTCAGAGAAGGAAGAGGAGCAGGAAGAAGAGGCAGGCTTGGTGAAAGCAGCACCTGCCAAGGTAGGTTGGTGTGTGGCTGTAAGTCATTAAAAGGGGGCCTGGTAATGCCAAATGCCAAAGTTCCCTGTTCTGGGAGATGAGGATTCCTGGTGGGGTCTGTCCTTACAGAACCTCTGTCAGGTTCTCTGACTGCCTCCCTGAGTCCCTGGTGCTTTCTGCACTGACAGCCAGGTCACAGGCTCAGGCACTGTTCATTTGTGGCAATGATTTCTTGCAAAGGAGGAAGAGGAGGATGAGGAGGATGAAGATGATGAGGATGAAGATGACGATGAAGACGAGGATGAGGATGACGAGGAGGAGACAGGCATAGACACAAGTGACAAGGAGGAGGAGCAGGACTCTGAGGAGGGTAAGCAGCTACAGGGGAAGCAGCAAGAGTCACCTCTGGGTTAGCTGTGGGTCTCCCTCTTCCTTTGTGAGCTGATTTTGTCACTTGTGCACCTCCCTTCACTGATGGGCAGTTTTACACAATATAATGCACAGAGATGTTTTTAGTTAATACCTGTGAGGTTTCCATGATCCCTCAGTCAGTGAATCCCTTTACAGTAACTCTCCAGGCCCAGCTGATCTCAGCCCAACCTGGCACAGGGGCACAGGTCTCAAGCCCAGCTAAATGTGTGCTTGTTTTGTGAAATAGGGGTGGCTGAGAGAAGAAGGGACCAGATTTCAGACAAGGGTAATTTGGCTGCTAATAACTCTGTCCTATCAATCAGTTTCTGCTCTGGAAGGTGATAGTTTCCACTTTTTAAGGCCATGTGTAAAGGCAGCAGAAAATCTCAGTAGAAGATAAATTACAGCAGGAGACCCACATGGGAAGGTGCCAGGCAACACTGCTCCTCACATTTATAAATCTCTGCAAAAATAAATAAATTGAGAGGCCACTCCTTCACACATTCTGCTGTTGGTTCTGTTTCCACCCTGTTACAGTGGAAGGGATGTTTACCTCTGATTGTTTATAAAAGGCAGGAAGCAGAACTAATGGCAGTTTGTTCTTGCAGATGTAGCAAGTCCCTCGTCTTCCAAGGCTGAAGTTGAATCATCTGATGAGAGTGAGGACTCCTCTGAATTCGAGTCAAGTTCAGACTCAGATGATGAAGATGAGGAGGATGATGATGATGAAGAAGAAGAGGAGGAAGAAGAGGAGGAAGAGGTGGCTGAAGATCCAGGCAGAGAAGCCATGGTTGCTGAGCCAGAGCATGAACCTGCTGGTCATGAGCTTCCTGATGATGAGAGGGAGACTATTTTGGACCTGTATCCTGTGGATGACTACATGGATGCAACAGGCTTGGAACTTGCTGAGCCAGCTCTGGCAGTGAAAGATGAAGGCAGTGAAGAAACCAAGGCAGGGGAAAGTGAGTGTGGCCAGGTCCCAGGGGCTTCTGTTGCTGCTGAAACTCTGAAACATTTGGTTATGGAAAGAGACCAGGAGACAAAACTTGCACTCTCTCCCATCTGTAGGCCAGGTATGCCCTTCCATGTGCTTTGGAGTTTTGTTATCATATTTCCAAGTAAATTTTCTCCCACTATCCAATATGTATGGATTTGCATTTCCCTTGTTCTCTTTCTTCTTCCAACCTTGGCTCTAGGCTAGGGATTATCTGTACAGGGAAAGAGGCCTGTGCTGAACTTTCCTTCCTAGTAAGGAGCTTTACATGAGCCATCTGCTACTAAAAATACTGTGGTTACTGTATCCAGAATCTTATCCTGGGGCAGTTTAGTTGGAGTCCTGCAGGGACTGAACAGTTGTCATCATCCAAGGGTGACTGATCAGGTGGTGTGGTGGCTGAAGCTCAAGATAGAAAAGCCATGGCTGCTAAAACAACATGAATGTCACTACTGGCTCTTTTTGGTTTTAATATCAAAGCAGTGTGTGACAGGGAAGCTGCATGGGGCAGGTGAGTGGGGTCTCAGAGTTAGGTATGGTTCCTAATATTATTTGTGGGGGTTTTTGTCACCCACTCCTTTTAAATGGGTGATACTCTCTGGTTTTCTGGAAGAAGAAAATTGTCTTCAATCAATACAGAGTTGTATTTAACCCAAGGAAATTGGAAACCTTTAACTAGAACAGGAGTGAGATGCATAAAGCTTGAGAAATTTGCAGCTGGGGGAAATATAAAAGTTAAAACTGGAGCCAACAGGGAGAGCACATCTAGTGGAGCCTTGGGCAGCACTGGTGTCTAAGCACTGGGCAATGTTTTGCTATTTGGAGAGCTGGAAATCCAGTCCCTGTACAGGGCATGACTCCTTGCCTGCTGCAAAATCTGAAAGTCACAAAGAGGCAAAGTGTTAAACTGGGCAGGCAAAGAAGAACTGGTTTTGCACAAATCCTTTCTAGAACAGGTCAGTGTGCCCAAGGAACATAAATTTGGAGACACCTGCATTTGATCAACTTGACATGTGTAAGGAGCTTTGCAGCTAAGCTGTGGGAGCAAACTCAAACTGCAGCAGTGTTCTTGGGCAGCCCAGCTCTGTCATACAGGAGTTGAAAGGCTCAGACTCTTCTCCAGCAGCCCTGGTTTGTTCAGCAGGGAATGCTTCCCTTCCAACTCTCCAGGCATTTTCACCTCCTTTCATTCTCCCACTTGAAAATGTTATTTTGAGCTGCTTAACAAGATTCACCATTTATTCCTTTTGGACCTGGCCCTAAGTGGGTAAATAAACTCCAGACAAATGAGGCTGCTGCAAGGAGAGCAGCATATAAATTGCCTCATTGATACCATCTGAGTGTCTCCTCATCCATTACAAGGGCTTCCCGTTTCCTTCATGTGTTGTTCAGGGGTGTTCTGCTATTCCCTTCACCACCCCCTCCTTGGAGAGCTGAGGGTGCTCCTTGGCCTGCAATTAGTAGAGTTCCCACATTAGAAAAGGTGATAGCTCTGGGCTCTGACAGCTCTCCTCCAAAGTCCTCGCCCCACAGTCCTCTCATTCCTTTAATGTCTGTACAAAAGGTTGTCAGGGCTTTTGAAAGCAGAGAAACCTTCATTCTGGTCTGTGTTGTAGCTAATCCTCAAATTAATAGTGTGGGTTTTTTATGGTCCATTAGGAAAGTGTGTGGTAGTGTCTAATTACTCTACACTCCGTGCCTCCAAAATGTAAAGCACTGGAGTTTTAAAGCCTCCCAGTGGAATTGAGCTGTTCTTTAATTGTGGCATCTTAAACATGTCTTTACTAGCAAGTGGCAAGTAACCAAGTGGAGGCAAAGCTCCTGATTCTCCTCTCTGTTCCTCTTTCAGAGGAAGAGCCCGAACCCACTGCCATGCTGGAGCCAGAGGTACAGGAAGGTCCAAAGCCTGAATCTCAAGATGAGGAGGCAGTTCTCTGTATCTCTGCTCCAGTGGGAGTCTTTGGAGAGCATCTGCCCAGCAAAAGCAGCTTCTTTGGCAAGTCTGAGGAGAGCAGCTTGGAGGGCCGGGCTCCAGCCAAGGCGGAGGAGGAGGAGCGGCTGCCGCGCACGCCGGGGCGGGAGGTGATGATCCACCCCGACACAGAGACCCTCCTGCTTCCAGCCCACAAGGTGCCATCCTCCATGCTGCCCTTGCCATCCACTCCTGGCAAGGAAGAGCCTTTAGTCCCTCCAGAGAAGTTCCCTGAACAATTAATGGTGACCAAAACGTCCGTGGAAGAGGAGATTCCCAGGACTCCCGGGCGGGACATTTTGGCCAAGTCTTCGCACCCCCTTGCCAAGTCGCAGAGCACGGACACTGTTCCAGCCACACCAGGGAGTGATGCTCCCCTTACAGGAAGCAGCTTGACCCTCAGTTCCCCTCAAGTCCCAGGGAGCCCCTTTTCCTACCCATCCCAATCTCCTGGCATTAACAGTGGCATTCCTCGGACTCCTGGGAGAGATTTCAATTTCACGCCTACTTTCCCAGAGGCTGGTGCTACCATTCCTTGCCTTCTTCCTGGCAAGAAACAGTCAGAGGAGGAGCTAGAGGAGAAAACCTTTAAAGAGCCTCTTGGTGCTTCCCTTACAATCAGCATGAACAGTGTTCCTTCCCCTATCCCCTTTGCCAGCCCCCCACAAGCAGATTTCCACATGGACATGGGTTTGCCTCCTGATGAGCCAATACCTGTAGCAGCCCTGCCGTGCATGCATGTAGATAGAAGAATGCCCATCGAGGAATGCAAGGCAGAAGTAAAACCCAGTTTGCTCTCCCCAGAGCTGCCCCCTGGGGCTTCTATTCTTCCTCCCCCACCACCACCCTCTGTTCTTCCCAAAAGGAGGCCGGGTCGGCCGAGGCGGTCCCCACCTTCTGTCCTCTCGCTGGATGTGTACCCAGGCAAACCCATAGAACCTCCTCCCATGCCAATGGCCTTGGTGGAAGGTGCTGTGGGCAAAGAGCTGCTCAGTGGACATCCCGATGCCTACTACGGACTGAAAGACCCTGAAGCCGTCACCCTGGACTTCAGGAATGACGGTTTCCATGAGAAAATAGCAGCTGAGGCCGTTGCAGAGAAGCTGCCTTTCAAGGAGCTGGAGAACCAGTGGAACGAGGAGCTGAAGGAGGAGGAGGCTCTGGCCAAGCCGAAGCGGCAGTGGCGCCGGCAGAAGAAGCCGTCGGAGGAGCTGCCGGTGCTGCCCTCCCCTGAGTACTCCCCGCCCCGGCCGCAGTTCCGGCCGCGCTCCGAGTTCGAGGAGATGACGATCCTCTACGACATCTGGAACGGCGGCATCGACGACGAGGACATCAAGTTCATGTGCATCACCTACGACCGCTTGTTGCAGCAGGACAATGGTATGGACTGGCTCAATGACACCCTCTGGGTTTTCCATCCTTATATCCTTTCTCGCTGCGCTGGCAGCACGAGGAGTTGGTGGGAGAAGAAGTTGTTTACAGGAATAGTGGTTGCTTGGATGAGCAGGGAATTTTAGGCTGGTTTATTCTCTGAAGCTGTAGTACAAAAATACTGCAGAGGTGGCTGTTCTTGCTGCACGTTCAGTCTGGAAGTGCAGGGACAGTCTGTAGGCACCTCTTCTGGGGAGGTTTCCTTCCTAGTTTGAGGAGCTGCTGTCTGCAATGTAACCAGACTTTTTTTCCAGCTTGCCTGTGGAGTTTCTAGTCTGCACATACAGAGCTTTCACTCAGAGCTAAAACTTGCTGTAAAAATAATCTCGCCATCTGTGCCCAAAACAATGAGTTAGTGCTTCTAGCAGCTTTAATTTGCTTTGAGTTTGAAATTCTGATAAAATCAGTGGTTTCTCAGTGGCACATCAGGGCTCTGTGTGTGCAGCCGCCAGTAGTGATCTCCAGAGCAGAGCCTGAAAGACTATTCTAAAAACCTCAAAACTCTCCAGATCTGTTTTCAGGAAGGATGTACAGGTTTATGTGTTGAAGAAGACAAACACACCACCTTGTGTGTTGCTAGAGGTTGTGTGAAGTTCAGATATCTTCATCCCTTGCTTCCTGCAAGACAGGAAAGCAAAACCAAAAGAGCGCAAAACACCTAAAAACAGTCGGTGACAACTAACAAAACCCCTAGTGAAAATAAATCTGTTTCCCTCTTGATAAGGATTATATTGTAACAGCAAAATTACACTCACTTTTTAAGCCACTTCAAATTCACCTTGAGTTCATCATGTGCCACACTGCATGGCAAGTATGACGGTACCTGCAGGCTCACCTGCTTTGCAGCAAACCCTCATCACTCTGGTTTTGAGGCCATCAACTCTTGGTTTTTATTGTCTCTCTGCTTCAGTTTTCTGGTGTCAAGGATATGTTTTGCCTCACAGGGAGAATTTTTGGGTCAGTCTCAATTGTTGTCGCTGGCAACAGTACAGCTCCACTGTCCTTCCAGGAGCCAAAGCTGTGAAGGTGCCTTCAAACCTGAAGGTTTGTGAGGTGTTTCTGAAGGAGCTGATTTCCCAAGGCTGGTGGGAGCAGCAGCATCTCTCCAAGTCCTTTGGGCTGAGCAGCATCTCCACTGTAATGTTATTTCTTGCAACCCCACAAAATCTTCCTGATTTTCCAGGCTCCTGCTGTTAGCTCCATGCAACTCTAGCAAGTTTAGTCTGATATCCACCTCTGGCTGTGTTTCTCCTTAACTTGTTGCCACCTACCAGCTTTTCTACCCCCAAGAAGAAGAAGCGGGATGACGGGATGCGGGAGCACGTGACGGGCTGTGCGCGGAGCGAAGGCTATTACAAAATCGACAAGAAGGACAAACTCAAATACCTCAACAATAGCCGAGCTTTTGCAGAGGAGCCTCCAGCTGACACACAGGTGAGGAATCCAGAAGTGCCAGGTGTGAATGGGATTTGGTTTGACACTGTCACACACAGTAGGTGCTTCCTGCCTTTTGGCAAGGAGGGAGAGGAAGCTGTGCTGTTGTCCTGGGGTTGAGTGGGAAGTGTTGATGTTTGATGTCAGGTGTTGTGTGGTGATGCGTTGTAGCACAGGGGGCTCACAGGGAGCCTGCAGGGTGTTGGGCCGGCTTTGATCAGCCATTTGTCCTCCCAGGGAATGAGCATCCCTGCCCAACCTCACGCTTCCACGCGGGCTGGTTCCGAGCGGCGATCCGAGCAGCGCAGGCTCCTCTCCTCCTTCACTGGGAGCTGTGACAGCGACCTGCTCAAGTTCAACCAGCTCAAGGTACATCACCCCCTGCTGCAGATTCTGGACCCAGAGACATCCCTTCCTGTTCTGTGCTGTGGCTAATTCAGGGTTGGGGTTTGGGGGTGTTTTCTTCATGCAGTTCCGGAAGAAAAAACTAAAATTCTGCAAGAGCCACATTCACGACTGGGGCCTTTTTGCTATGGAGCCCATTGCAGCTGATGAGATGGTGATTGAGTACGTGGGTCAGAACATCAGGCAGGTGAGCTGGGGTGAAATCTGAGCAAAAACCAGCCCTGCAAGAAGCCCTTGAGTATGACATAGAGGGTTGGAGTCCTGGGTTGGAGGCATCAGCTCTGTGGGCTGGGCAGAGGTTGGGATATGGTTTGGAGGTACAAGGGTGGGAATTTCAACAACCCATGGAAACTGAGCACTCAGGAGACTCCTCCTTGAGAAGCCCATGCTGAACCTGTGTGTTTCCAGTTAGGAGTGTGCTCTCTTGGTGTGATGGGGATGTGCAAACCCCCATTGCCTGCACAGGCAGAGCTCAGGGGAGCCTTGTGTAGTGGCTGCTGGCAGGTGGGCTGTGCAGCGTGGCTGAGGCTGCCTGGTCCCTGCAGGTCATTGCTGACATGCGTGAGAAGCGCTACGAGGACGAGGGCATCGGCAGCAGTTACATGTTCAGGGTGGATCACGACACCATCATCGACGCCACCAAATGTGGGAACTTTGCCAGGTTCATCAACCACAGCTGCAATGTGAGTATGGGCTCCTCACCTGCCTCGGGCCCTGGCACCCTGAGAGACCCTGGGGTGCTCAGGAGTGGCAGGGTTGCGATTAAATGTTGTTAATGAGCCACAGCAGGTCAGAGCAGGGTCTGTAGTGTAAAGAGGTTTGAGAAATTAAACGTGCAGGAGACTGGGTGCACTCAGGAGCCCTCCTGACTCTCTTGGGGGACCCTGATGGACACTGAGCAAGCAAATCTAACAAATGTTTCCTTAAAACATACCAAATTTCAGCTGTGGGAACAGTCTCCTTTTAGTGTCTGCATGGGAAATTATTCCCTGCTGTTTCCCCCTCTGCTCTGTGCTGCAGTCTGCACTCAGACTTGCCTGCCTGGCCAGATTGTGAAGTACTGAGCTTCTCTTAACCTGTGGCAAATTTGATGGGGCATCATGCAGGCTCTTTTGCTCCACAAATGACCAGAATTTGGATATTTTGGAGCAGCACAAGGAGGGCTGCTCTATTTTCTGGCTTCACGCCTCCCTGCCTAGGCTTGCTCTGAGTCCAGGCTCTGGAAGCATGGCCAGGGATGTCTCAGGAAGGGACTGCCCTGTTTTATTTTATCTTGGAATAATTGTGGTGGCTGGGGAGTTATGGCCCTCACATCATGCCCTGTTCTGTCACCCTTGCAGCCAAATTGTTATGCTAAAGTGATCACGGTGGAGTCACAAAAGAAGATCGTTATCTACTCCAAGCAGCACATCAGTGTGAACGAGGAAATCACCTACGACTACAAGTTTCCAATTGAGGATGTAAAAATCCCGTGTCTCTGTGGCTCTGAGAACTGCAGGGGAACCCTGAACTGAACTCAAGGTTTCTCATCACACTTGCACCTTCGGCCATGTCAAAACTGTGGTAACCAGGTGTGGTTGCACTTTGCCAAAAAAAAAAAAAGAGAAAAAAAAAAACAACAGAAAAAAGGAAGAAAAAAAAATTTAAAAGCAAAAAAGTACTTACCAAAAAAAAAAAAAAAAAAAAAAGAGGAAAAAGAGAAGACAACAAAGCAAGTTTGGCACTTCTGGCAGGATCATGAGTGAAAGCAAAAAGCGCACACGCTCACAGGACTGTTCATGTTTCAGGTGCTTTTTCCTTTTCAGATCCAACACGCACACAAACAGGTGGCTACCTTTTGTGGCATGGTCTATCCAAACACTAGCTTCTCTGTTCAGTCCCTGCAGCAATGCTCCATCATGGGATAATGGTACCTTTTTTTTTTTAATTGTTCTTGTAAACCTTCATCTTTTCATAAATGCTGCTACCTTTTTCTCATCAGTTTTCGTTGGTTGAAAAAGACATTCAACGTTTAAATGTGAAGCAGAGACTGAAAATGCCATATGGGGTTTGTTGGGAGCTTGATTGGCTGAAATTGCACAGATTTCTCAGAGTAAGCTGTAAATAAATGTAAGGTTGATGTTACAGAGCAAGCCAGAGGCTTGAGGGTGTGTGAATGGGTGTGTGTGTGCTGGGGGTGTGTGTGTGTGGAGATGTGAGACTGGAGCTGAGCTGTCCTGCCTATTCCTTAGGGATGAGCCTGAGCAAGGCCCCTCAGCCAGACCCTGGGGCAGAGTCAGGTCAGCCAGAGCTCAGCTCCCCTCCCTGGGCTCCCCTCTCATTTTCTATGCCATGCTGGTCCATGGGGGATCAAAACCTCTGCAGCTGCAGGTGAGAAATCCTTGGATACTTCAGTCACTGGGAGAAGTGGAGTCAGCTGAGCAGCTGTGGCATTGTGTGGCCTTTGGGGATGCCCATTCCCTGGGGATGCCCATTCCCTGGGGATGGGCTTGTCTTGCTTGCAGAAGAGGCTGAGATTGAATGGACAGCTCAGCCCCTGTTTGTGCTGTAGAAATCCTGCCCTGCTTGCAAGCAAGGACTATGGCCCATGTTTGCAGCAGGATTTTCTTCCTGTGCATGGGAAACAGGCTGATGTGTGACTTGTATTCATTTTTTCTCACTTTCATCTGCATTTTCCCTGCCCTTCCAGTGTTTTACGTGGAGTATTTGCTCTGGCCTTGGATGTGGGAGATGCCTCCTGTGATAGGAGCAAGCTGTGCCCTGCTGCTCTCCTCCCTCTGTTACTCAGTAACTTGGCCTGGGGTGGTCCCATCCCTCCAGAAAATCCTGGTAAAAGTGTCCCTGAGAGCAATCCTGTCCCCCCATCTAGAGCATGGAAATGAATGCTTCTCTAAATTTGGAAGGCATGTTTTAAAATTATTTCTCAATATATTTTGTCCTTGTAGATGTGCTGAGGTGAAGGTTGCAGTTCTTCAAGAGGTTCCATTTACAAATAGGACAAAACATCAAAAAAAAAGTTATTTGGATGAGATCTGGAAATGTTACACCACCGTTCAGGTATAGACAGGATCAGTTTTTCAATTTGCATTGAATTTCTCCTGCTTTAAAAGTAGAGATTAGTCATACTAAAGCCTTTTTAATTGGCTTGTAAGGGGAAGTTGCAATGTCATTATGAAATGGGAAGATTATCTGCATAACTAAACCCCTTCTCCCCACAGAACAAATTGCACAGCTGTATTCTTGTATTCTTTCCAAACCTCCACGAGCTGAGGTGACCACCTTGCAAAAGAGGTTCCTGGAAGTTTGTTCAGCTGTTCCATGGAATTGCCAGGCCTGCACTGCAGTGTGGAGCTTGTAATGTAGGTTGGACCTCTGCCTCTGAATTTCTCCTCCAGACAAAAGGCCTGAGAGAGCAGGAACACACAGACTGCTACAAGCTGCCTTAATTTCAGCTGTGTTTCTGTCTGAGGGTGAGCAAATTGTCTCTGAGATTGGACAGCCCATGGTCCATCTCTGCTTTTGTTTCAGTTCAGTTTTGTTGTTCCTCCTCCTTCACAAATCTCTCCAGCACCTGGGTGTTGGTGACTCAGAACCTAAAATTGTGAGAAGCACAAGTTTCTGTCATTGAATGTTGGTTGGAGCTGCAGTGATGGCATTTGGGAGTTAAACCAGCTGCTCAGTTTAGTTGTTGTTTTTGAATGAGATTCAATGTGTTGGCATCTCCACAGCTTGGCCTTTGACTTTGAAGGCTTTGGAAATGCATGGAAGTTTCCTGTGTGTCAGAACTGAAGCCCCTGTGCTTGGCCTTGTCCCTCTCTGCTCCATCAAAGCAGTGCACTAAGGGTGGATTTGTGGGGTGAGGACACCCCAAGTGGCCCAGCCCTCAGAACCTGCTGGCAGTTCTGTTTCCAGCATATCTGTGTGCTCTGGATGGGATCAGCAGTTTGCCTTAACCCTTGGTGAGGAAGGTGGGGAGGAAGGTCACTGTCACCTTCAGGTTCTGCACTGTGTGTTTTTGGGAGCACCAAAGGGATTTGGATGCCCAAGACCATGAGCACCTAAATCTCTTGGGTACTTCTGAAACTGCCTGTAATCCATCCCCTTTTAGGATCCCAGATAATGTGAGTTTTTAGAAGAGCTGAGCTCCCAGTAGTTCCCCAGGAACAAACAGAGCTGTTGAAGCCACAGCACTTCTGAAAAATCATATTAGGTCTGATCTCAAAGCCAAACCTGAGGCTTCTCTTTTTTCCCCCACAAATCTTGGCTTGCAGAGTCCTTGGGCTGGGATGCTGCCTGGACCTCCAAACAAATCATTTTATGGTGAGGCCTCCCAAGTCTGCTGCAGGGATTTCCAGGGGTGCCCTGTCCCATGGGGTCTCCTTGCAGGCACAGATGTGTTTTGGAGATGCCTCAAATCCTTTGCCCTGCACTTGGCAAGGGATGGGATGAGAGGAGGGCAGGAGCTGTGTGGTTCACAGCCAGCACAGGCTCCCTGGCACCCCATGGGGACAGGGACAAAGAGGAACCTCACCAGCATGAGGGACTTTTGTCCACTGAAAAATCATGTCCAAATTTATTGTCACTTCAATTTGAGACAAAACCCCAGATATTTACAGTGCTCCCTGCAAAATTCCATCTCACTGAGAGGAATGACCCAAGAGAACAGAGCAAAATTTGAGTGATCTGGGACTCTGGGGGGTCCAGGAGGGGATGGGGCTCATCCTGCAGGTATTTCTATTGTATAGAGCAGCTTATTTCTACAAGGAAAGAAAAAACAACCATCATTTTTAAACTCCAGCAAATTACACAGTAGTTTCAGTTCTGGTTTTTGTGACCTTTTTCAGGGATCATTTCAGTGCATTTCTGTACAAAATAAAAATTTAAGGAAAAAAAGGATTTTGAAGTATAAAAAAAAATGCATCTTCTGTACATAGGTGAACTCAAGAATCTTCTCTTCAAACACTGTTTCTTGTAGAAACATGTCAAAATTTTTTTGCTGATTTCTTTGTACTTCAAGAGCATGTAAATAGTTTATTAAAAGTGACTATTGTAATTTGGAGTTCTTTTTAAACAGATTCCAGCTCTAAATCATGTCAAGATGGGGAGGAAGAAGGACTGAGTATAGCAAAGGAGCTGGTGGCATTTACAGCTTGTGTCAAGCTTTGTATAATGTAAATTCTGTATAAATATGGGGTTTTTTTGTCAAATAAATAGATTAAATTAGAAGCATTAAGAAACTGAAGACAAAAAATTGCCAAGTCAAGGCTTCTTCTTTCCCCCCTCCCTCAGTCTGAAACCTATTGTGCAAAATCTATTTATTTCAAACAAGGAAAAATGTACAGTCTAATAGACACCCTAAAATGTATTTAAGCGAATTTTGCAACTGGATTTTTTCAGTTTAATATTTGTTTTGTTTTTATGAGTTTTTTTTTTTTCCTCCTTAATTGCCACTGTAGGATTTGTCCAAGTGAAAAGAAATGCATCAAGAAGGACACTCTCAAACAATGGGGCAGTTTTGAAGCAAAGTGGAAGAACACCCAGCTCCCAATTCTTGCAGTTTTCTGGGTTTAATTCCCAGTGTGGAAATCAAGGGCCTCCTTTAAAAGTAGGCAGGTCAAATTGTTTGCAATAAATTTAAAAATTTTTTTTTTCCCTAAGTTCCTTTAAAAAAAAGAACAACTCTGCTTTGAAGATTTAGGATTTATGCTTTTTCTTTTGTTAAGCAAATTTATAAATTTAGGGATGTTTTGTGCATATAGAATCTGTCACCAGTATGTATCTTGTTTTGAAGAAAGTGTTTTTGTTGTGGATGTGTCATGCTGTATATATTTGTTCATATTTTTGTGAATTGAATACTATGTACCATTGTATTATAGTAACTTTTATAAAGCAAACCATAAATATACTGACTTTTCTTACAGAAAGATTATGTTGTGCTTAATATATTACCAGGGCAGCTTTTTGCTCTTAGACCTGTGCTGGGAGCTCATGGAGGCAGATGCAGAGCAAGAAAGATGTGAAGAACTGATTTTCAGCACAGTTTACTGAAAATATCAATTCTGGTGAGCTGGAAATGAATTTAAGCAACAGTATATTGTATGAGAGAAATATGTGAGTGATTTAGTCTATGAACTTTAAGAAATGTCTCATTATTAGCAATCCTGACAGCCCTGGAGAGCTGAAGCAGAGCTCTCCTGACAGTGAACCAGGAGTTCCAAACATTCCAACCTCTGCAGGTGAGGGCTCCCTGCTCCTGCAGCTTCTGCCCTGGATTGCTCTGAGTTTGTATCCTTTTTAAAATTTATTTATTTTTAACTTTATGGGGGCAGAAGCTCTTAACCTGTGAGGTATCAGTGATATGTGAGGCTGTTGTGGCCAGAGGCTCTTTGCTTTCCCTCTTTTTAAATCAATTTATTCAAATTGCCAGGAGTTGGACTTGGATGATCCTTGTGGATCCCTTCCAGGGTATTCTGTGTTTGTGTGAAATCTGGATTAGTTCTGCTCCCTGGGATGCAGAGAAGGGGGAGCTGGGGGAGCTGCTCAGGTTTGGCCCATGTACCCATCCCCAGTGGGGGGTCACAGTGGCCTCTGAGCTTTTATTTAAGCAGAAATAGCTGGAGCAGGGGCAGTGGAATGGCTGAGGGAGGAGGAGGTGACTGCCCAGCTCAGCTCCTGCCTTCCTTAGGTGAGCACAGGGCAGGGCTGCAGGACAGCCCCAGCTCAGGGCTCAGCCAGGAGGGGCTGGGATGGGGCTGGGGACAGGACTCGTGTCCTGAGCTGAGGGCTCAGCAGGGCTTGGGCTGCTCAGGCTCTGAGAGCTCCTGTGCTGGGGAACTGACACAGGGGGGCTGTGCAACACTGGGGAGAGCCCAGGGTGTCCTCCAGCAGCAGCTGGGCTGAGGGTTGTGACAGGGAGTGCTGGATCTGCAGCCCCCGGGAGCACAGGGACTGCTCAGGGCACACGTGTCAGAAAAGGGATTTATTGTGCTGGGGAGAATTCCCCGTGCAAAGGACAGTGACAACACCAGAGCAACACCCAGAGGGGACTTTGCACAGGCAGCCAGGATGTGAGCCAAGGAATCACTGCCAGTGGCAGCAATTACTGCTTGGAACAGGGGAGAAACCCCAACCCATCATTAATGCAGGAATTTACAGGTATTACAGCAAGGCTGTATTGCCTTGGGAGGGCTGAAATATGTAAATACAATTAATTCTCATTCCAGAGTGTTGGAGCTACCCTAAAACCATGTTTATTCTCAGCAAATTCAAAGTCAAGATTGAGTCTAAAAGCAATTAAACCAAAATCTTACAAAAGGAGATGAGCAGAGAGGCAAACGCCTCCGTGCTTTCGCAGCTTCCTGTGTAGCTAAAATTAAAACTTTGGATAGACTAAATTTGAGCACTCCCAGTTGTTTCTTCTGTCTTCCTCTGTAGCTGTATGTCTTAAATCTGCCCTTTGTTAAGAATTCCATGGTTTGGATCAGATTAAGCTGCTTTTTGAGAGTGTGTTTGCTATTTCCCACACCCCGTTTCCCAGGAAGTCACCGAAGGGCAGTGCCAGGGCTGGGCTGGGAGAGGTGTTGGGTCCTGTCACATTGTCCAGCTTGGCAGTGGCTTCCCTGCCTTTGTGGCACTCAAGTCTGGGTTATTTACCAAAACACTGTGTGTTTCCCAGTTCATTTAGGATTCAGCTCCTTAGGGATGAAGGTGGCACCTGCTGCCATCCTCTACATCCGCTTGGTCTCCCCGTTGGGCTCCAGGACTGTCAGGTTTCCTCTGGCATCCTGATCCATTTCTATGGCTTCAAACAGAGACTTGAAGTTCCCAGCACCAAAGCCCTGAGGAGACAGCAGTGTTACCCAGGGCTTGGTGGCCCTGAGGGCTCATGGCCAGGATCAGCAGGAGATCCTCAAACCAACCTGGTGGTTGTGCCTCTGGATCACCTCCAGAAACACCGTGGGTCTGTCTTGAACTGGTTTGGTGAAGATCTGGAGCAAGTAGCCTTTTTCATCAAAATCCACCAGGATTTTCAGTTCCTGGAGAAAAGAAATGAGGTGACAGCTCCAAGACCCACAGAGGAGCAAGTGGAGCTCTCTGTGTCACTCACATCCCTGCAAAGCACTTGGGGAGCTGCTCCAGCCCTGGGCAGCCTTGTCCCTCTCTGACTCACCGCCAGCTTGTCAATGTTCTCCTTCACTTTGATTTTGGCAGTTTTGAGCCTCTCCCGCAGCATCTGGTAGTAGCTGGAGGGCACATCCATGAACTGCATGCCCCTCTGCTTCAGGTTGGTGATCTGCAAGGCAGGGGAGACCCAGCAGGGCTCAGTCTGGGAGGGGTCTGTGCCAGGAGCATTTCCTGGGATGCAGTGTCAGGACACAGATGCTTTCCCATGGCATTGGCCAACCCCAAGCATGAGAACCTGGCTCATCATTTCACTTTGCACCAGGAAAGGGCAGGCCCAAGGTGCCCTTCCCAGGCACTGCAGAGAGCTGTGCAAGGATCATTTGTCCTGCTCTGATCTGATACCTCTGGAGGCTCTTTGGTCTGGAGAGGAGCCCAAAGCTGGGTGCTCATCAGCAGCTGGGCTCAACCCAGACCTGTCCCTGCCCCAGTTGAAGGTGGGTGATGGGCTGTGGGGCTCAGCCTGGCGGCCTGGGCTGCCCAAGTCCCACCAAGCACCCTACAAGGACAAAGGTGCCACCAAGGGCCCTGCAGACCCCAGTTGCTTTAAGCTGGAGGGACAGGCAGCTCACAGGTGCAGGCAGGTCCCTTTGCAGTGACTCCCTGAGCAGTTAATCCTGGTTGTAAAACAACCACAAAGCCCTTGTGCTCTGTGTCCTTGTACCCTGACAGGGTCATGGTCCACCCTGTGACAAGCACTGTGCCCAGAGCTGGGGCAGGGGGGTCCCAGGGCAGAGGGTCCCAGGGCTGCACTCACTGCTGTGATGATGTCAGGGGTGTTCAGTGCGATGTGCTGGACTCCAGCCCCTCCGTAGTAATCAATGTATTCCTGCAGGGAAAAGATGTCACCATGGCAGTGACAGCACAGCCACTGTGGATTGGTGTGGGCTTATAAATAAGCAGGAAAGATCAGCCCAGGGGCACCATGGAACAACAAAGACACTGTTGGGGAGATTGGGGTAAACAGCAGCTCCCCCAGGGTTTATCAGAGCCAGGATTGATTTCTAGCAGCCACTTTAGCACAGCAGGTCTGCTCTGGCTCCAAATCACTGACCCTTGGTCCCTTTTCCTTCACCAAGATTCCCCTGGGAGTGGAGGCAGCCAGATGGTTCAACCACCAGTGTCCACTCACCTGAATCTGGGATTTCTTCTTGCCAGGTGCTGGCTCATTGATGGGCATCTTAATGGTCTCCTCATAGTTGGTGACCACGATGGAGCGCAGGGCACTGAACTCGGTGTGCAGCTGCTTGTCATCCACTGACCAGAAGCGGTGGAAGAGCAGGTTCTTCTGGTACCTGCCCAGGTCACAGGGGGCACAATTGAGCCCTTGCTCCATCCCCACAGCAATGAAGCTCTGCTCTGGCTCCATCAGCCACCCCTGTCAGGAGCAGCAGAGCTCCATTCCACCTCCCACCAGCTCTCCCCATCTTACCAGTCTGCAACTGGGACCATCTGGAGGTCAGGCTGGTTCCCCACAACGTGATCAACAAAGCTGAGCTTGGTGCTTGGTCTGTGAGGGGAGCCAAGGAGGGTCTCAGCCAGGCTCAGAGGTACCCCACAGCTCAGGGAGCCCCAGGGCAAGGCAGTGGGGACCTGTCCAGCTCCTTGTGGGACATCCCACCAGAACAAAGAACCAGGCAGGACCCTCTGGAAAGTACTCACAGCTTGGGCAGCAGGGGGTCCTTGAAGAGGGGAGGGTGGTACCCAGGGAGGAACAGGCCCTTGTAGTTGATGTTTTCTATTAAGGTGTGGGTGGTGTCACCATACTGAGAGGGTGGAAAATGGTTGTGTTTGTTTATGTGGGGGCTCCCAGCTGCAGCCAGCCCCATGGCCCTGCCCTGCCCTGCCACTCACCGTCTGGATCACTGCAAACTTCACCTTCCCAAATTTGTCCTGCTCCACCCACGGCTCCTTCACCACCACAGCACCGCGCTCCTTGGCTTTCTGGGCAGAAGGAGAGAGATCCCATCCTGCCACAGCTCCCCTGGGCCAGGGGGAGACATCCCCAGGCCCTCCGTGCCTCCCTCACCTTTCTGGGGCTCTGTGGGAGGGGGTGGAGGGGCTGCCCACCTGCACGATGAAGTCACAGTCCTCCACTGCGAAGGCGACGTCCTTCACGCCATCGCCGTGCTTCACCAGGTGCTCCCCCATCTCTGCCCGGAGCAGGAGCAGCCACAGGCATGAGCAGGACTGCTCTGCTCTGCCAGGGCCATTTCCCACCCCACCCCCCCAGACACCTACCCTCATTCCCGGGGTTCAGAGCGGATGAGAAAACAAACACGATCTGCCGAGGAAGAGGAGGAGAGCTGAGGATGGAGCCTCTGAGGAGGGTGATGGTTTTCACGGTGGGTTT
Source organism: Oenanthe melanoleuca (assembly GCF_029582105.1). Lineage (NCBI taxonomy): Eukaryota > Metazoa > Chordata > Aves > Passeriformes > Muscicapidae > Oenanthe > Oenanthe melanoleuca. The sequence continues at coordinate 2,937,368 of NC_079349.1, forward strand.
GGCATCACCCTCATGTCTGACACCACCTCACCTTTCCCTGCCCTGCCAGGGCCTCCCTTACCTTGTCCTGCTTGACAGCATGTGACACCACCTCCCTGCTGCCGGTCTCCAGCCCCCGGTACGCCAGCTCCTCGAAGCCCAGCTTGTTGCAGTAGTAGGATGCAGCCTGTGGGCAGGGAAGAGTCCCTCTGGCTGAAGCTGCAGTGCTGGTGGCCCACAGGCCTTGGGGAGCAGCCACCACGGCAGGTGCAAGTCACACTTGCCCTGTGTGTGTGTGTGACAACAGGCAGCGGCTTCTCTGCCTCCTCCAGCAGCCCAGGGGCAACAGAGGCAAGAAAGGGCTGGGATTGAGGAAAAAGCCCAGATTCAGTGGGAAGTGCTGCCTCCAGAGCCTTCTGTGAGGGCTGCCACGGGGCAGGAAACATTTCTGTGTGTCCCGTTCTGCAAGGCTGGGTGAAAAGCAGCTCGGGTGTGAAGCAGGGGGGTGTTTATGTCGCCCAGGGCAAGGGATGGAGCACAGCACCAGCAGGCTAGTGGCAGCACAGCCCGGCCCCGTGCGCTGGTTCATGTCCCACGACCTGCGCACGCCCCCGGCAGCCGCCCCCCCTTGCGCAAGGGCCACCAAGGCCAGGGCCGGGCTCGGGGACAGCGGCACATCCCGGCCGGGGCTGCGGATCAGCCACCGCCCCCCCGGCAGCCAATGCCCGCAGCGCCGGGCTGTCCTGTGGGAGGTGTCCCCTGGCTCAGCTGTCCCCTGGCTCAGGGGTCCCCTGGCACAGCTGTCCCCTGGCACAGATGTCCCCTGGCACAGCTGTCCCCTCACACACGTGCCTGGCGGCCGCCGCCTCTCACCTGCTTGGCATTGCCGACCCAGAAGGTGATGGAGTGGAAATGGATGAAGCGGCCTCGTTGGGGCTACAAGGAAGGGAAAACGGGGCTGAAAGCTGCTGCTGCTGCCTTTCCTGCAGCTCAGCTCTGGAGCAGAGAGAAGCAGCAGCTATGACACTGAAAATGCATCTCCTGCAAATGCATCTGAATTAACTGGGTGGAACAGCCCCCAAATGGTGATTTTCCAAAATGTTTTACAGTCAAGTCCCACACGATCCTGCACTGCAGGAAGGTACAAACCACTGATTTGTCTTTGCCCACAGCCACACTCCCAGTTCTCCCAGTGCCCCCCACAAGTGGCTGTCCACCTGCAAACCTTGCTGTGTTAAAGATTAATTCTTCCACAAAAGCTCTTACACAACCACCAGAGCCAGGACAGATCCCCGTTTGCTCTGTTCCCCACCACAGCCCATTTTGGAAATAAATGCTGCTTAAAGCTTGGTTTGACTGAGAAATATCCATCATGTCCTGTTTGCCACTCTCCTCCCAAACCAGAAATTTCAATGATTAATACTAATACTAATACTAATTTACAATGAGGATCTTGTGTGGCCCAGCCATAGCAGTTTTACTCCTGATTTCAACAGGTAATCAAGGAATGGATATAATCTGCACTAACATGACTGATGTTTCACACCAGGCAGAGGGGCAGGACAGGGACACGACTCTTACCTTTTCTCCCTTGTCTGTGTAGGACGTCTGAAAGAGAATGAGAAAAGAGAGACATTAATGGGACAGGCAGGTAGAGCAGCCCCCAGGGAGCTGAATCCAAAGGTCAGGCTGTGAGGAACAGCTCTGCTGTGCCACTTCCAGCACAGCAACTGGAAAATCCCAATTCAAGCAGAGCTTAAACCTCCCAAGGAGCCCCGGAGGTTTGAATTAATTCCCATCTGCTGCCCCTCACCATTTTTGTGACCAGGCGATGTGACAGGAGCAAAGAGAGCTCGACAACGGGAAGGCTTCCAATATAACAGCGGGAGGGGGAGGCTCCTCCTCGGCCCCACCTTCTGCCCCCACCAACCCAGGGATGTGTTTGCTCTGGGCCGGAGCTGCCCCAGCCTGGCACCGGGGCCGTGTCACGGGGTCCCGGCGGTGGCACCGCGGGCTGAACGCGGAGGGTGGCGAGGGTGGCTGCAGCACGTGAGGCTTGGGAGGGCTGGGACCCTGCTGACCCCACAGCCAAACCCCTGCCCCGAGTGTGCCGGGGCCACAGGGGTGGCGCAATTCGGGCAGCACATCCCCCGTTGGCCCTGGGGACATTGCCCCCGCCCTGGGGACATGTCATCCTGGCCAGCGCTGAGCCAGGACAGCCCGCAGAGCCCGGCTGGGGGCCATCTCCAGCCCCGGTGAGCCCAGCGCTGCAGGGACCCCAAAATGTGGGACAGCAGGAGGAGGGGGCAAGAGATGGCCCTGCTGGGGCGACACCAGTGCACAAACGCCACCTGACCGGGAGTGTGGGACGGCTGAGCCACCAGCAAGGCCAGGGAGGATGAGCACAGGGGCTTTGGGGGTGCCAGTGGCACGGGGGACAGGTGGGGGTCCCGCGGTGGGGCTGTCCCCTGCTGCCACACTGCTGGGACATGGATACCATGCAGCACCTGCCAACTGTGCTGGGGCACAGACTGGAGAGGGGCCAGCAGCAGGGACAGGCTCATAACACGGTACACCACGGCTGTGTCACCCGGTGATGGTGACACCGCTGTGCCACCGCATGTCACCATCAACGCTGTGTAACTCAGTGATGGTGACACTGCTGCGCCACCCCATGTCACCACCAAAGCTGTGTCTTTCACTGACGGTGGCACTGCTGTGCCACCCCGTTATCGCCACCGCTGTGTCGCTGCCGTGTCACTCCCGGCCCCGCCCCCGGCGCTGGCCCCGCCCCTGCAGTGGCCCCGCCCCCGGGCGTTCCCGTCCCGGCCCCGCCCCCGCCCGTCCCGGCTCCCGTCCGGCCGCGGCCATGGCGGATCCCGCCGGGGGCCGCCCCGTCACCGTCAGTGATGTCCAGCAGCTGGTGCGGCGCAAGGACGAGATCGAGGCGCAGATCAAGGCGTGCTACGAGCTGCTGGAGGGGGTCAGTGCCGGGCCGGGCCGGGCCGGGGGGCGCCGTGCGGGCCCGGCCCCCTCCCAACCGCAGCCTCTTTCCTCACAGCAAAAGGGCGTCGGGATGCACGAGCCGCTGGTGGACGCCGAGGGCTTCCCCCGCGCTGACATCGACGTGTACCAAGTGCGCACCGCCCGGCACAACATCATCTGTGAGCCGGGAACGGGGCCGGGCGGGAACGGGAACCGGGCCGGGAACGGGAACCGGGGCCTTGGCGGGGCCGGGCCGCGGCCCCATTCCCCGGGATGAGCCAGCGAAACCGGGATGTGCGGGGAAAACGCGGCCTCTGCCCGGGAACAGCACCGCGGGATTCTCTGAAATCCCATCTCGCTGGTTGTAATTGCTCAGAACCCGAGCCCTGCGCTGAGCCTGTTTCCCAGGGGTTCCGCTCAGTGCTCGGAGCTGAGTCAGTAAAATGCTTTTGTCCACGTGTTGCTGCAGCGGCACTGAAATTCTGCCACTGCTGCGCAGCTGTTTGGGATCTTAGGAACACAACAAAGCTTTTCTGTGCTGTTTGTAGAATAAAATTCGGGTAGGAAACAGCTTGGCATTTATTTTATCCCAGGTTTTTCCAGTGCCCTGACTTTCAGGATGGGTTTTTCTCTTCATATATAACAGTAGGTGACTTAATGGAAAGAAGACTTGAGCTGCTCGCTGAGTTCTAAGGATCACGGGCCTCCCAGCCTGCCACCTTTGCATGTTTACCAAAATTCATGGGGTGGTTTTCTCTGACTTTTACTGATAAACATCTGCCGGGCTGGCAGCAGGCCCCAGCAGATGGAGCAGAGGTTTTGCTGAGATCAGAGACAGCCAGGGCTGCTGTGCATGTCGGCTTGGGGGAAGCCTCTCCAGCTCCCTTGTGCTCACGGTGTCACCCACAGGTTTGCAGAACGATCACAAGGCCCTGATGAAGCAGGTGGAGGAAGCTCTGCACAAGCTGCATGCCCGGGAGAAGGAGAAGCACGCCAAGGATGAGGCAGAGGCCATGGCTGAGGCCATGAGGCAGAGCCAGAGCCTGGCCCAGGCCTTTGCCAAGGTGAACGCCGTGAGCCCCGGCTCCCCTGCCAGCATCTCGGTACGTCAGGCACAGCTCCTGGGGAAGGCCTGGTCTGGAGCCATCAGCTCAGACAGGGCTCCCTTTGTGTCTTGTTAATAAATGATAATAAGTGTTAATAAGCTGGGGCTTGATTAGGGTGTTACCCCCTTTTTTTAATGGGGTGTTCTCTATGGTGTATCCTGGCAGCACACAGCTCCTCCCACACCTCACTGACCACTCCAGGCTCAGCATTTCTCTTCCCATGAAACAGAACCGAGGAATGAACACTCACCTTTCCCTATGGCCATGGAGAGGGTGTGGTGATGTTCACTTGCCTGAGTGTGAGAAGTGTTGTAGCATATCTCTCCCTGTGGCTGGGTGAAGGGTGATGCCGCTGTGATGTTATGTCTTTGAGGAATGCAGATGCTCATCTCTCTTATCTCCCTGTCCAGGGACTTCAAGTTGATGATGAGATTGTGGAGTTTGGATCTGTAAATGCAAACAACTTCCAGAACCTACAGAACATCGCCACGGTGGTGCAGCACAGTGAGGGGGTGAGCTCATTCCTGCTGTGACTGCATTCTCTTGCCTGTCTCTGTTAGCCACAGCTTTTTCTATGGAACTTGGATCTCTGGAATCATCATTTCTGTGTCAGAAACAGTGTCAGATTCAGTCTATGCTGTTGTAGCCTTGTTCTCTCACAGCATTGAGCTATTTGCTCATGAATAGAAGGGCTGACAGGTGTGTGCTCTTTGCTGTGAGCATCATGTTGTTTGTTCTCCCTGGGGACTCTCTGCAGTAGCATTGCTGTGCCACCCTCATGGACTGGCAGAGAAGCTGCCACAACCATGAAGTGCTTGGTGGTGGAAGTGAGGAGATGACTTCACACAAAACATTCTGTTCTTTCAGTTACAGCCACAGGAGTGGAAATGGGCACTGCTGCAGAGCAGTTCCTTGGGCCTAATGTTCTGGTGCTTCAGCAAAAGAAGGAAGAGAGTTGATTTTGTGATGGAAAAGCGAAATATTTTGGTTAATATTTTATTTTTTCCTCTCTTTCAGAGACCCCTGAGTGTGACTGTGATCCGTGGTGGCAGAAGGGTGCACGTGGGGCTGACTCCAAAGCGCTGGGCTGGGAAGGGCCTCCTGGGGTGAGCTGATGTTTCACTTGCTGCAAAGGGAGAGGCTTTCAGCAGCTCAGGGCAGGTTTCCTGGGCAGGGCCAGCCCAGGCTGTGTCACTGCCCACTGTGACAGACCTCACAGGGAGTTGGAGGCTGCTGGTTCTGCACAGGGACACAGGAAATCGAGTTCCATCAAACACGAGCACAGGGAGAAAGGTCTCAGTGGCTGGTTTGTCTGGTAGAGGAAACCAGTGGAGGAGGGTTGTGGTTGGTCTGATCCATCCCATGTCAGTCTTCTATTCCTGTTTGAGAAAGGAAATTTATTATTTCTTTCTACCCTCTTCTTTTTCAGCTGCAATATCATTCCTTTACAAAGATGACCATGGCTTGGACAACAATAAAGCTGAAGCTTGTGCCTGCTTTCTGGACTGTGATCTGGTTTGAAGACTTCCCTACGTGGTGTTGCTGTGACCTCTGGTGCCTGAAGGGTTCTGGCAGAGCAGGGCCTGCCTGCAGTTCAGAATTGCACTGGTTGTCAGGAGGAACCTGCAGAGCTGCAAGATGTGGCTTCTCATGTCTTCCACCTTGTATCAACTTAGAATGATGCTCTAGAGAGACCCAAGTCTCACTTGATACACTCTTTGAAGAGCTTGAAATGCTCTTGTTTGGTGATAGCAGAGCATTCCTTTTTTCTCCCCTTTGAAACTCCTCACTGAATATCATGTAATATATGCTAAAAAGTCCTAGAGCACTTTTTGATGCCCGTCATAGTAGATGGCAGGCAAGAGATATGCAAGTTTGATACTTCATCCTCCCCATGTTGCCACAACTTTTGAAGTCAGTGAACATACTGAAAGGATTTTTGGAATGCCCAGTTATTTTAACACAACGAGGTAAGGAATAGGGGGTATAATTCTACTTCTGGAACTTCTAGTAGTTTATGTAGTCATGATAAAAACAGTCCTAATTTGGTTTCTCCCTCTGTTTTCTTTTGATTTTTTAAAAATTAGTTTATTTGCAGGAGTTGATTTTGGGGTGTTTTCCTGGTTCCAGCCAGGGCAGGGTTTACCTTTTTGTGCCTCCTATTCTCTCCATCCTTCTGCAGGAGCAGTGGGGGGAGTGGGTGAGTGGCACATGGTGTGGGGTGTTTTCAGTGGGAACAGTAAATTGGGGAATACTATTCCTAAACTTTGAAGGGATTCCAGGAATGACTGGTTTGTTTGAAGCTTATTTCCACTTGAACTTCAAAATAGTCTCCCAAAACAATAAAACTGAGTATTGCCTCTCTCTGTTCTCATCGAAGTCATTATTTGGGGCAGCCTCTCTGGGTCAGGGAGATAATGGGAGCTGATAACAAATCTCTTTTCCGCTCCCAGCAGGGTGTGAGGCTCTTTCTGGGCAGAAAGAAAAACAAATTAAGTTTAGGAATTGTTATTATTTGAGCTTAAGAGCAAGGCTGAGGTCAACAGCTGGGAGCGTTTGGAGCTGATTATCTGCAGGGGTGAAGTGAGAGCCTGGAGTGAGCCCTGGGAGTGGATTCCCTGTGCAGAGAGCTGGGGACCGTGGGGGACTGGCAGGGGTTGGGGAATGATTTTTCTCACTTTGACTTTGCTTGCCCTGCTCAGGGAAGCTACTGGAGCAGAGCTGCCTATAACTCCTTGTGAGGGGCATTGGGTAAAGATCCCTCATCCCATCACCGGGCAGGACTGGGGTTCGGTCCCGAATGGCTCCAGGGATGTCAAGAGGGGCGGCCACGAGCAGGATTTGGGCTTGGGCAGGGTGAAGGGCTCAGTGTTCCCTCCTGCGGGTCCCTGCTGTGGGGCTGGGGGCAGCGCTGCCTCTTCTGGCAGCCGGGACGAGGAAGTTCCCCCGCCTGTCCCGGCATTTCCCGGTACAGCCGGTGAGGATGAGGAGGGTTCTCCCTCCGTTTCCCGGTGCAGCCGGCGAGGATGAGGAGCGTTCTCCCCCCGTTTCCCGGTGCAGCCGATGAGGATGAGGATGAGGAGGGTTCTCCCCCCGTTTCCGGTGCAGCCGGCGAGGATGAGGATGAGGAGGGTTCTCCCCCCGTTTCCCGGTGCAGCCGGCGAGGATGAGGAGCGTTCTCCCCCCGTTTCCCGGTGCAGCCGATGAGGATGAGGATGAGGAGGGTTCTCCCCCCGTTTCCCGGTGCAGCCGGCGAGGATGAGGATGAGGAGGGTTCTCCCTCCGTTTCCCGGTGCAGCCGGCGAGGATGAGGAGGGTTCTCCCCCCGTTTCCCGGTGCAGCCGGTGAGGATGGGGATGAGGAGGGTTCTCCCCCCGTTTCCCGGTGCAGCCGGCGAGGATGAGGATGGTTCTCCCCTCTCTCCCCCGCTCCCGGTGCAGCCGCTGGCGGTGCAGCCGTTGCCTGGGAACGGCGCTCGCAGAGCACAGACGCGGGGCTCGCTGTGATCGCTGTGTCGGTGAGCGGGGGCTCCTCCGGAGGGTATCTGGGGGGTCCCGGGGGGTCCCGAAGGCACCGAAGCCCGGAGGGGTTTGGAAAGGGCTCCGTGTGAGACCCGGCGGCCGCGGTGGTTCCCGAGCTCCCGTCCCGCCTGCCGGGGCCCGCCGAGGGTTTTTCCCAAGGCCTCTTTCCCTTCAGTGAAAGTTTTCTGTGCACAAGGTTTCGGTGTTGGCTCAAATCCAGACCCGTGAAGCCGGAGATGAAGCAGCTGCCGCCCAGGAGCAGCTCTGTGCTCACAGGGACTGGGATAAAGCCCCATCCAAAAGGGAAATTTCCATGCCCGCGGTGTGCGGGCAGACACGGGACGGAGCTGCTGGAAGAACCGCTGTACTGCGCTTGTTTGTGCTCAGGGCAGGAGTGTTACTGGAGCTGAGAAGGGGCTCTGGGACCCATTTCCCAGTTTCACAGGTGCCCTTTCCTCCTGCTGTGCCCAATTCCAGGTTGTTGTGCAGCCAGATCTGGGAGAGTGTGTGTGGGGAAGTATTTCAGAGCATCTCCACACCCCAGCTCCCTGGGAGGAGGGTGAAGGTGTGGATGGATGGTCCGTGTGAAGTTACACTGGAGTAACCCACTGAGAGAAGAGCAGCACTAAGCAGTGAGCCCAAGGAGATGTCCTAGGACAGACAGACACCTCAGGAGATGGATGAGCCTGAGAAGGTGAGGGCAGCACCATGGAAAGTCCTGTTTGAGGCAGGGTCTGGGGCAGGTCTGAGTGGGAACAGAGCCCCTGGGATCTGGGACATGCTGGGGTTCATCCCCAGTAGCCACAGGGCAGTCCCCATCCAGACCAGCCCAGGAGCCAGCATTCACCAAAATCTCTTTTTCTTTTCAAGGATCTTGCTGCTCCCAGGGAGAATAAAGGAGAACCAGACAATACTGAAGAGTCACCATTCTGTCCCCGGTCATCTCCTTTAGGTATGGGGATCTCAGACACCCTGCCCAGCACCTGGGCTGGGAGCCAGGGCAGCCTGTGGGAAGGCACTGCTGGCACATCATGCCCAGAGGGTGCTGGACCCCCAGAACCACCCCCAGCACTGTCTGAGGCCAAGAGAGCCATCTCCAGCCCTCTCTCCTCAGGCTACAATGAGAGGCACACACCACATAAAGGCTTTGCCAGCTTGGTGTGGGGGGCCAAGCCAGGGATGCTGTTCCAGAAGAACAGGGACAAGAGCTTTCACCCCCTCGTGAGTACCAAGGGGCACAGTGCCACCGGGATTGTCTGCACGGCACTCCCCTCTCTCTTCCATCACCCCACAGACCTCCTGTGCCTTTTTGTCCTGGCTGCTGAGAGCCAGGAGCTGCCTCTTCCCTGCAGGAGCTGTCCTGGGTGTTTGGCTACAACAGCAGCCTGGCTGTGCACAGCCTGATGGACGGGGAGGAGCTGGTGCTCCTGTACGTCTCCTCCCACACAGTGGTCATCCACGACATCCCACGGAACAGGCAGTTCCACCTGCAGGTCTGGCACACACAGCTGAGCATCTCCCTCCTCCTCCTCCCCTTCTCCTGAACCCCCTCCCTCCATTTCTCTTTCTGGTGCCCTGTGCTCAGGGGTCACCTATAACCCCACCCAGGAGCAGCCCATCCAAAAGGTAAGAACAAAACAGCCCCAGGTTTGCAGCCTCCAAGGCACTTTGCTGCTTCCCCCCCCAGGGCCACACGAATGTCATCTCCTGCCTGTGTGTGAGTGAAGACAAACGCTGGGTTGCCACTGCTGACCAAGGGCCAGATGCTCTGATCATCGTGTGGGACTCCTACTCTGGGTAAGCTCCCAGGAACCTCCTCTTTTGGAAACCACCTGTGTCCAGTAAATCACTCAGGACCAACTCCAGTCTCAGCTGAGAGTAAAATGGGAGAACACAGGGGCAGACTAAAAAGAAGCAAAGGAACCAAAACCAAACCAAGTCCCTCATCGTTCTTGTATCACCCACACTCATGGGACACTGGCTGAGCTCCCCCAGACTAAGACATCACATCTCCATGCTGTAGGATCTACCAAGATCCCTGGTGAGTTGTTTCATTTACTTGGGAGGAAGAGATGGAGGGCACACTGAGCCTGTGGCAGCACCAGTGTTTGCAGCCTCCCTCCCTCCACCCCTTCTTCCACACAGACCAGGGTGGGTGGGTTGTGCCACAGCTTTGCCAAGTGACTGCCTTGAACCCCCTGTGCTGCCAGGAGCACCCATGAGGTCTCTGCTCCACAGGGTACCCGTGTGCACCATCTTTGAGACTCAGGCAGAGGAGGGGATCTGTGCCATTGCCATTTCCCAGGATGCCAAGTATTTGGTAACCATCAGTGCTGCTACTGTGCAGGTGAAGAGAGTATCTCCTCTTTCACAGCTTTGCAGGATAGAGACCTGGAAGTTTTTTGCAGTGCAGCACAGGGGAGGTGGAAATTCAGATGGGGAGAGAAGGGAGAGGGTTTGCAGAGTGATGCCTTGTCTTTGCTGAGCCATTAGAAGACAGACCTGGATTGCATTAAAATGAATTCTGCAGAGTTGAGAAAATGGATCTTAATTTGGGATAAAAGCTTCTGACTTCATCACTTTCATCTAAGCAATTTCTAGCATTATTTCCTGAAATGAAGCTTTCTGCTGCCAGGCTGTGCTGGGATTTTCCCTGCTCCAATCTTTTGGCCACGCCAGCCCCTGTAGTGGGTGGGGAATGGGATTTACCTGGCTCCCCCAACCTCCCAGAAAGTCACAAGTATTCCTTGGATTTTTCTTCCCTTCTCTTCCAGAAAGTTTGTGTTTGGAGATGGACTTTGCCCACAGAGAAAATCATATGCAGCACAGAGCTGAAGCCTGAGTTTGGGTATCAGGTGAGTGACCATGGCCAAGGGGGGCAGAGGGGATGGACTGGACTGGGCAGCCCCATCCTCCCCTGCTCCCCCCTGTACCCCCATGCCCACATCCAGCATGGGGCTGCTGGCAGGTGTCAGCTGGGGATGGGAGGATCACCCTGGGTACCCTGGTGCAGCAGAGCATCCCAAGGGGTGCTCCCTGTTCCCCTGATGCCTGACAGACATGGGGTGTCCTCTGTTTTCAGTTCATTGCAGCTGGTCAGGTGGTTTTGGATGGAAGAATAAGCAGAAAGCACTGCTCAGCTTGGCACTAATGCAATTCTTTGAATTTCAGGATTATGTAGTTTTTAACCCTCAGAATCCCCATGAATTTGTCAGCAACAGCAAAACCCAGGTGATATTTTACCTGTGGGTAAGTAGGGACATGGAAAGTCGTGTTTCTGGTGGCAGGGGGTGCTCAGGGGCTGGGTGTCTGTCCACAACTGGAGTCACACTGTACAGATCTGTGCCTTCCCTGCTCCTTGCCCTTGCCAGATCCCATAGCGGTCTGGACAGAGTATCACACTCCCTCCACTCCCATATTGGTCAGGCCCAGCTGTTGCAGGGATGCTCTTCACCTCTCCCACTCCTGCTTTCCAATGGGCCTTGTGCCATTCAGCAGCTTTTGGAAAGAAGCAGGAGGAAGGAGAGGATGTTTTGTGCTCTCTGGAAGGCCTTGGAACCTTTCTGCCCCAGGAGCCCTGCTTTAGTCACCACAGTGTGGGGCCAGTGCCCAGAAGGTGGGGAGGGGACATGATGGTACTGCAGAACACAAAAATCCCTGTCCTGGATGTTTTCTCTGCTTTCCCCAGGATGATTCTGGTTTGCAGTATGGGACACCATTCCTGAGCAATCAGGTGAGCACAGCAGGGAGGGACCACAGCATGTCACCCTCTTGGCTTTTGGCAGCAGGGCTGGCCCTCCCCATCCCCTTAAGAAAAACAGTGGCCATGGCTCCAACCTGTCCCCCTCAGACAGGCACAAGCCAAGTTTGCCCAAGCTGAGCTCAAGCAGGGCTCTCTTTCCTACGTGCCCCACTTCATTTCTCCTGGGGCTCTCCTCTCTTGTCCTGTCATGGGACAGGAAGGGAATGAGGACCAAGCAGAAACCTCTATGCTTGAAGAGGGCAGAGCCAGTTCTGGGATAAAACCACAGCCTGGTTGCTGTCTCCACAGACCTTCAAGTGCCTGGTGGGACAGTTCAGCCAGTCAGTTTTCCATTTTAACAACACCCAAGCTCTGACGGGCACCTCGGCCGGGAAGCTGGTGGTGTGGGACATGGACAATCCCCGCACCCTTCCCGAGGAACTGCCAGCCAAACCCCACGGAATCACAGCCACCAAAGTGGTGTCAATGCAGAAGGAGAGTCTTACTGTGCTCCAAGTGTTGGAGAGGTAAAGGGGCAGCCCTTTTCAGTAGCTGTAAGTACAGTCCTCAGGTACCTCAGCTGTAGGAGTGGCAGAGATAATGCCGGAGTTTCACTTGGCAGCACGGTCACTCATGAGTAATTTTCCAGAGATTGATTTGCCCGGGGGTGGAAATGAAGTTGAAAAGTCGTGGTGATGTGATGCCAGCTTTGCTGGGGTAGCTCAGGCAGCGGCTCAGCCTCCTGGCTGCTACCGGCAGAGGGAGCAGACAGCCACCAAACGCCGCGACAGCCTTGGGGACACGGCGGGGACACGGCAGGGTCACAGCAGAGCCGCTGGTTTCTGCACAACCCCGGCTTTCTCCTGCACGTCTGTGCAGGGCTCTGCTCATGTACTTGTGCAGTACATGGAAAGAGATTTGCTTCCACCCAAGGAATCTCTCCAATAAATATTTGGGAGTTGTCAGTCAGTGTGTTGGTTAATAACTTTCCCTTCCCTGCAGCTGTATAGTCACAGGTGATGTGGGAGGGCAGGTTAAATTCTACGATGGGCAGCTGCGACTCCTCAACATCTACAGCCACGACAAAGTGGGTCCCATCCGCTCCATCTCCTTCTCCACAGTCCTTCGTGATCCTCCCAGTGCCCCTCCAGGCAGCAGCCAGCCCTTTCTCACCAGGTGAGTGTCTCTTTACAAAGCCAGATCTTCTGTGTTTGCCTTGCAGCTGAGAGCTAGGGAGGTGGTCAGTGAGAGCTGGGGAGGTAGTCAGTGAGAGCTTCTGCCTGGTCTGGAGCAGGATTCAGCCCTGTGCCCAGGCTCCTGGGCAGGACAGGGAGTGTGGGTGGGCTCCAGAACATCACCTCTGATCTCAAGGTGGTGCCCTGGCACAGACACGGCGTTGGTGCAGGCACGGTGATGATCAGCTTCTCTGTCACGTACCAGGCAGTGCTAGTGCTGAGCCTCCAGCTCTCACTGGGCCCCTTAATCTCCCCTTAAACCCCTCCCAGGGATGGCTGTATCCAGTTGGATTTTATCATGGCTTGGCAAGCTAATCAGGGCCGTGGCACCGGCGCAGGGCTGTACCACACTGCCTGGTCACCAGCCCCTCTCTGTATCTCTGTGTGACACAGCTGTGCCTGAGGATTTTTAGGGAGTCTGCAGGCCAGATGAAGCTGTTGAGTGGCTCCATCCAGCCTGCAAACCACGTCTGTCACTCCTGTTAAGGCTTTCCTGGCAACGTCTGTTCTTAGCCCTGCGTGTTTTCCAAAGAGCCACGTGGAACTGATTCTTCTCCAGCCTGGGGGATGGTTTGGTTTCCCTGTTGGTCTCTGTTGTCTCATCCCTCTTCCTGGGTCACTGCTGCAGCTCCTGCCACTTGTAGCTGCTGTGGGCAGCACAAAAGGCAGAAAACCAAAGGGGAAGGCCTGAGCTCATCCCAGAGGCTGGTGGGATTAGGAATGGCTGGAGAGCCCAGCTAAGTAAGGCACGCAAGGACTGCAGAGTCCATCTGTGCCTGGGCCAGATGTGCAGAGACTGGTGGCTGTGATGGAACAGCTGGCAAAGAAGCTGTGCTTCCCCACTTGTCTGTCTGTGCAGCTCCAGGATTCAGCCTGGAGAAGACTCCAAGAAGACCTTATAGCTCCTTTCAGTGCCTCAGGGGCTCCAAAACAGCTGGAGAGAGACTTTGGACAAGGGTGTGGAGTGACAGGACAAGGGGAGAATGGCTAAAAATTGGCAGAGGGAAGGGTTAGATGGGATATAGGAAGGAATTCCTCACTGTGAGGGTGGTGACATCCTGGCACAGGTTACCCAGAAAAGCTGTGGATGCCTTGTGCCTGGAATTGTTCAAGGTCAGGTTGGTGAGGCATGGAGTAACCTGGTCTAGTGGAAGGTGTTGAAACAAGATGATCTTTGAGGCCTCTTCCCACTCAAACCAGTCTGGGATTTCTTGTCCCTTTTACTGGGTCCAGACTCTCAATCAGGCAGACTGAAACTGTGCATGTTTGTGCTGTAATGTGAATAATTATCCATCTGTCTGCTTCACACATCACCAGTCACACGGTGAAACCTCACTGCTGTGCTGGTCAGCGTGGCCAAGTGAGCAGACAGGGACTGAAACTGCCCTCTGACCTTGGCCATGGCAGCACACTCAACGTGGAGCCACTGACAATGGTGATGTGGAGACATGAAAAGCCCATTCAGAGTATCTCCAACTGCTCATTTGTCCATCTCACACACCAGTGACTTGCAAACGGCAGGAGCTCCCCAGATGTCATTCATCTTTTGGCTTGCCCAGCCAAGTAGAAAATGGAACTGGCTCCAGTGTCTTCCTATGGCCATTTCCCAGGTCATGAATACAAAGTGCCACTTGCCTTCCAGGTCAAGGAGCGTTTGCATACCGTGTATCACAAAACATAAGTGATTGTCCAGCTAACTTGCCAAAAGGAGACTGATGTGTAATATTGCTTGGAGGGACATGAGCCAGTTGGTCTGATTCATCGAATTCTGTTTCTCTCATGCTAAACAGGAACTTTATCCTTTCAACCTCTGATGCAACCATGTTGCATGTTGCAACAGACAGCACAAACTTTGAAAGAATCATGGAAGAGGCGAAGAAAGCTGTGAATGCCATTGCCTGCCACCCGCAGGAGCCACTGGTGGCTGTGGGGAGTCACTGTGGGCTGCTGAAGGTGTGGGAATACAGGCAGACAAAGTACCTCGTTAGCAGGATATTCACTGAGGCTGGCATCCAGTGCTTATCCTATGATCCTGAAGGTATCCCAGCCCTGCGACCTCCCCGTGTGCCAAGCATTGGCCTTCCTGGGAGGAATGATGGTGTCGTGAGAGGTTTCTGGTCTGTTTTCCAGGCCATTTACTAGCTGCTGGTTTTACTGATGGAAGCGTTTACATCCTTGATGCAATTTCCCTTCAGTCCATCTGCAAGGAATTCCAGTTCTCGCAAGGTCCCGTGACTCACATCAGCTTCTCTCACGATTCCAAGTACCTCGCAACCGCTGTAAGCTTGTTTTTTCCGCTCTGTGATTTACATGCTGCTCGCGGGGCAGCGCTGGGAGGGACTGGGAATTGCCGGCCATCCTGCGAGGCACAGAGAGCAGGGCAGAGGGCTGTCCCTCCCCTGGGGCTTGGTGACTCTGAAATGCAGAGCGAGCAGGGCAGAGGGTTGTTCCTCCCCTGGGGCTTCCTGACTCCGAAATGCTTTTCCTGCCTTGAAGAGTCACTGTACAAACGTCACCAGTCACAGCGGCTCTGCAGACCCGCTGCTAGCAGTGCTCCGTCTCTGACTTTAGGGACAAGTCTCAGCTCTGCACCCATCTGAAGAAAGGGCTGGAGCAGGAATTTCCTCCTGGCTGGTGCTCTGGGAGGGGGCTGCTCCCTCAGTCCCATGTCTCGGTATAGAAGTATTGAGGCAGTGTTGAAGCAGTTTGGCTCAGAGGTTCCAGCAACTGGTGATGATCTGTACAAAGAAAAAGATTCTCTTTGTTAATCTTCATGCTGTTGTTGCAGGATGAAAGTTATTCAGTGACAGTTTACAGGAGAGTCGTGGAGAACAGGAGCAGACGCTGGGAACACCTGGCAGGGCTGGACTCCCACTACAAACCCATCCGGAGCATCCTCTTTGGGGTCCACCCGGACAGAAACGAGCCCAGGCTCCTGAGCCTCGGCGAGGACAGGCAGCTGGTGGGTTGATGCAAAAGCTTAAAGGACAGTGAAGATTTGTGGTTAAAGGGGTGGGGCTGGACAAAGCCATCAAAGGACACTCCATGTTTGGTTCCATGGCTCCCAACCCTCTCCCCACCAGCTCCATTGCTGGGGGTTGTTTCTCAGCCTGGTCTTGGTGCTGAAGCTTTCCTATTGCAGCTTCTCCAGGAGATGCAAATCCAGTGAATCCACAAGGTCAAGGTCCAGGGCAGACTACAGGGGAGTTGCTGTGTTTCCTTGTCTTTTCTCCAGGTTGAATATGACCTGAAGAGCAGCATCAAGGACTGCTTGGTGGTCACACACAGGGACAGGCTGGAGCAGGATGCTGTGCCCCTGTGCTTGACCTGGTACCCACAGCTCAGCACCGAGTCCTTTTTCCTCACTGCCAACAGCTGCTACAAAATGAAGCTCTACAACACAACGACCAAAATGTGCAGGTAGAGGATGGATTCAGGCCTGGGAGCCTCTTCCTGACCTTGTGCTCTCCTTGGTCTAATGACCACCATATTCCTACCCATGAGCATGTGATTTTCTATCTGTGATGAAGATCTTGGGATGGCTCTAGAGCCCTCAGGCTCAGGTCACTCCATTCTTAGGCCCACTCTGCTGTTCACTAATGTGTCATTTAGCAAGCTTGTGGCTGCAGGCAGATCTTGGTCTGCTCTGCACATTGGACCTGAGATGTAGCAGTTAAAGACATCATATAAAGAGACTGGAGTCCACATCAGCAAAGCATAATAATCCCTGAGCACTAAATTAATTTCTGAGCCCCAGTGTAGCCCTTTCTAGCCAGGGACTCTGTCCTATCCTGTTCTCTCAGCCAGTAGCACAAAGTCTCTGCACACCTCCTATATCTCCCCATCCTTCCACACAACAGCTATTCAGAGGGGAAAAAGGTTTTGGGTGGCCTAGAGTGGATAAATACATTGTCTGCCTTTAGAAAGACCCTTTTGGGACCAACCTATGGCTCCCCCTTGGAGAAGATACAAATCCTCCCTAGGACAAGCTCTGCAGACCCCCAGCAACACTATCTGGTATACATCACAAAGGACAAGGTATGGAGCCCCAGCTGTACAAGAACCCCCACTTGCAGAGCTGGTGTTCCCTTGGGGATTTCACTGAAGGTGAAGGACCCCCAGCCCTCCTAGACCCCCTCTTCCCTTACAGGTGGGCTTGCAGATGCTGCCTGTCGATGGCAACCCCCACAGGTCCTCAGCCTTCATTTGCCACCCTGATGGTGTCTCTGACTTTGCCATCTCCCACGATGGGCGTTACATCTTCACAGCTGGGGGCAAGGAGCGAACTTTCATGAAATGGAAGGTCAACCTACAGTGAGTCATGGCAGGAAAGGGAAAGGAAACTTGTTACTGCTTTCCACAGCTGCTTGGTCCACCCATTGGGCCCCAAGCAGCTGAAACAGAGGGACATATTTTTGGGGGATTTGTTCCCCCCTCTGACATGTAGGAGGGATTAACCTCACAGGGGTGGCCATAGTGCCCAAACAATACCATTTCCTAGTCTAGTAAATGATGCCCAAATGGTTAGAAGTTGGGCAGAGGATTTTGTGATCCTTGTGAGATCCTTGTGGCCAGTGTGATGGGAGATGGTCAGGGTTAGGCGCACAGAAGGAGCACACAGGGCAGCTGCTGATACAAAAGTGTCTGCTCTCCAAATGGGATAGGAATTTGCTGGGAAATCCCCCCTGTGTTTGAAGACTGGATTTAGGACAAGCCACCTTAATCCTATAAAGCTTTGCTTACATGAATAAATGGCCTGCAGTAAACGTGGTGGTTGAAGAGTGGAGGCTGCTTTAACAAAGGAGGATCTCCAAGCCCTGGCCCAGAGCACCAGAGATGAATCCTGCCAGGTTTCTTATGCCATCCTCTGCAGGTTTCCCTCTGCCAGATGCCTCAGGCAGTGGTGCCAGGCGTGCTCCCACATGACAGGAGGGTAACCCAGCAAAGGCAGAAGAGATATTTTCATTTCTTGGCATGTCAAGGACCAAAGCTGCTCAATGCAATACATGTTTGGGGCACAGGCTCTTCCCTCACAGCTGCAGGTGCCCAATAGATACATTTGTACAGATGTGAATGGCATAAAAACTGCCAGGCCACCATGGAACCACTTCACCCTTGAGGGACTGGAAAGAGAGCTTAGTCCATGGCAGAGTTAGGATAGTGTGGCATGGTCTCCCTCAGCCTGTGCTGTTTTGGGTTTTTTTCAAATCCTGCACAACACCCTCCTAGCACAGAGCACTGTCTCCTGGTTTCTGGGAAATAACTCCATGGGAGCTGGCTTTTAGCCTTGTTTGCCATTTGGTGTGCTCCTAGGAAACACCACTGCCCCTCACCTTCCTAGGACCAAGGCTTTGTGGTTAAGACCCATGCTGGTCCTGCAAGGAACACATTTTGCAGGTTCCATTTGCTCTGAAAAAAGCCCAAGGAGTGCCAAGCCAACTCACCTTCATGTGCCAGAACAAAGGAAACCTGAGTGGGAAAGCAATGGGTTTATTTATTTTCTTTTCCACTTTGTGTGGCTTAAACAGTCGGGGGTCAGGATAAGAGACATTTTAAGGAAGGCAATAGAATATAAATGATCCTTCTTTATAATGGTTGGCCAGAGTCCAGGCAACATTGAATTCCTATGTAATTTGTTTTTGGAGCGAAGTTTTTGATGAGCTAATTATCATTTTATTGCTGCTTCTGGCATCTTGTGAATCTCCACTGTGTTTAATACCCAAATAACTTAATTATGAAAAAAGCATGAAGCTTGCAAAAAAACCCCCAGTGGAAGCAGCACTAGAGAGGTGTGTGTGAAAGCTGCAGCCTGGCTGCCAGGCGTGGGGTATTATGTGGCAGTGCTATGCCATGATTGCACTTCCAGGCTTGGTTTCTTTTTACATCTGCACAAGCCAAAGGGATTCTTTTGGCTCCAACTGCCTATGAAATTGAAACAAAGAGGTGGCTACTCAGGCACTTTTAGTTTAATGCAAACTGCACCTGCGACTCCGTCGCCTGCCACGGCAGAGGAAGTTGGGTAATGGATTGCACTGAGTTATTGGGGAAAAATGTGTTGGATCAAGGAACAGGGAGTTGTGTGGTTTATTGCAAACACCCAGCCCCAGCCTTCTCTGCATGTTCAAAATGCTGATCTAGCTAATTCATCTCCCTCAATGTCTCTATAAGGAAGCAGAAAAGCCAAATGCCAGACACCAAGTTCAAGTCCATGGAAAAGCTCCTGGCTCCCAGCCCTGTACTCATTCCATTAAACAAGAGGACCATTCAGTAATAATTAATTCCCACACTGTGCTATTGTATGTAAAACCTGGGTATGAAATATACTGTAGAAGTGCAGCTGATGATAAAATAGCACAAGGTTCAAGGCAGTGCTTTTCTTTCCTGAATTCTGAGGCCCAGGGATTTTAATTATTGAAAGTGTCTCCTCACATGAACCCTTCCTGTACTTTTTTCCTCCCCTTCTGCCAGTGCCTTGGATGCTGTTGCTTTCCTGGGTGGGGAGGACATGATCCCATTCTACAGCCTCCTGGATGGTGGCAGAGAGGGCAAATTCTTCAGGGTAATTATGCTCACCGTGAATGCTGTCTGGCCACATCTGGCTGGAGTTTAATCTATGCAGGCCTGGCATTTCTTTATGTTTTGTCCAGCTTGCCTTTAACAGCAATCTCATTGATGTGGCTGTTAGCAAAGCCTTATCTTCTGTGCCTGTTGGTAACTGAAATTTGCAGTGTTTGTTTGATTCCCTGGCAGGAACTGGAGGACTATTTTTACTACATACAGCTGTGCAGCCAAGGTATCATAACACTGGAGAGAAGACAGGTGTCAACACATATTCCCTTGGAGGAAATTCCTTCTGTAATGAGAGCAATAGGATTTTATCCATCAGAGGAAGAGGTTGGTCAGCTGTTTTTATTGTTGTTATTAAAAGAAGAAAGAGAAAGAAAGAACACTTCCCAAGTGTTCTAAGGGCCAGATTCTGACCATAGCCATGCTGGAAGGCTCTGGCATATCATTCTTGGCTTTCAACGTATTTTTATCCAGAGAGAACTGATTTAATAAGGTTGCTGCTTCTTCCCCTTTGTGTGGCTGTTTCTCCAAGGCAGTTTGTACTGTATACAAACCTCATTTGTAATGTGTAACCTGGCATGACTGAATCTGAAGCAAGATTTGAATAACGACCTCTGAGCAGCAGCTCCAGCCCTTCAGCACAGGAGAGGCTCTCCCAAGGGAAGAGGTGCATCACTGCACTCCCCCAGCCTTTCTGTGTTCATCTCTGCCATGGCACAGGAGCCCACAGGCTGCTGACACACTGCTGTGAGTCTGTGCCACCCCATCTGCCCAGGGATGCTCTGCCAGGAGAGCCATCAGATGGGAGGCAGGACCTTTGCCCCAGCTGCGACCAAACTGACTCACTTTGGAGTCCCCACAACCAGCAAATGTTTGTCTGAGCTGGGGCTGCTTTGCTCTGGTGTCAAAGTGAGGTGTTATCTCTTCATACTGTGTTAGATTTCTTCCTTTGGTTATTACATTTTTGCCTCTTGGGGACAGAGAGAACATACTCCCTTGGGAAATGTCTCTGGAATAGTAACTGATAATGCCCCACACTTCCCCAAATTAAAATATAAACAGCATTTCAGACATGGAAACAGAGGTGCTGAGCTGTTGTGAAACTAGGCAACCTACAGTCAGTAATAAATCCATAGAGGAGGTTCATCTCTCTCTAGAGTGTTTTAATAAAAGAAAAGCAGGAGGGAGAAAAGGCAGCCTGGGCTGACTAGCAAAGCTTTTGGGAATTGGTGTTTTTCTTTTGTAGTTCAGTGGGGTTGATATAAAACCTAATCCCAGATCAGCCAGAGCCGAGTGAAAATAACTGTTCTTGCTTGGCGTGACATTCACTACAGGAAAAATATAAGGCTGAGATTTCCCTTTTCCCTGGGCTTCATTCAGTGGAAAAACTTGTGACACAAGGACAAAGGCCCAAAGCTGAATGCAAAGTCCTCCCTGGGGAGATCTTGCATCAGCTCCCTTCCCGGGGAGCAGCAGGCCTGGTACGTGTTGGCACCGGGAATTCTCCCCGTGCATCTCTGAAGGGGCTGCAAGCACAATGAAGGCATGGAGCAGATGCTGCCTTTTGGACACACATCTGCACAGCTGCCAACTGGGCTGACTCACAGCACCAGACTTCAGGAAAACCACTGGTATCCAGCACAGCCAGTGCTTGCCTGTTTGTCTGAGAGGAGAGAGAGGGATCCAGCAGGGCAGGGTGTCACCCCATTGAGCACATTTCGGATTTGGCTTGTGCAGCGCCTGAACCGCTCTAGACACAGGGAAGAGATTTGTTATCCAGTCAGGGTGTGCAGCCTGGTTCTGTTGGGACCCTCATGTGTGTGTCCTTCCAGAGCAAGGAAGGTGGTGTTTACTGGTTTGTGGTTTGCCTGCCCACTGTCTCAGAGTGGAGACACAGCTGTGTCACCAAGGTGCCGGTAACAGCTGCAGGGTCACCGAGTGCCTGTCATGAGAGGAAATCCAAAAGGACTGTGTATGTGTAACCCCCATCTTTAGTTGTTATTGTCACCTCAGCAGGTGTGTGACTGTTGGCCATTCCCATCCTCACTCACTTCCTCCTGGGATGTGGTCGTGGCACAAACACAGGCTCAGTTTGGGGACATTCACAGGATTGGAAACTGGCCCAATGCTCTTCAAAATAAAACATGTAACAATCTGCCTTGTCTTGATCTTTAGATTGAAGAAATGATAAATGAAGTAAAATTCAGCAAGTATGCGGATACTAGAGAAGAAGTGACAGAAATCAATTTAGAGGATTTTATCAAACTTTATATAAATCATCGACCTGCACTTGGCTTGTCAATGAAAACCATACAGCAAGCATTTCAGGTTCTTGGTTATGATAACAAGAAGGGAGACAAAGTTATTGACAGAGGAGACTTCCTGTTACTACTTCAGCGCAGAGGTGAGTTATTTTGTATCTAATATCAGTTTTATGCTTGCTAGCTCTGCCTGCAATTTCAGGACTTTTTCCCTGCAGCAAGAAATTATTCTGGAATGATAACCTGGTAACCAGGGCAGGCATGAGGAGCCACCTGCCTTAAGATTTTAAATTGAATAATCACATGTCTTATCCTAGCTGTGCTTCTTTTACTGCTCTGGAAATCTCTGCTGGCCTGAGGTGTCTCAGCTATTAAATGATGAGTATGGATCTTTGCAAAATGTATCCTTCTCCCAGTGTGCCCTTATCTGAATTGCTGTTCTCTCTTCCAGCCACACAGGCTCTGGAAAAAATAGTATAAAACTGATAAAAGGGAGACAAGAAAGGAGGGTTGAAATTGGTCCTGGGCTCAATCTGTAAGAAAGATTGAAAAGATGGGATGATTTAGTTGAGCTGAATCAGGGAGAACACCATAAATGTGGGTGTTAGTATGCTCGTGGCCAGTGCCATAGAGTGCTAATGACAAACTTCTATTGTCTTACTTCTGGTGTAAAAGTGCAGCTGAGCATTCAAACAGGTAAGGGAAATGCTGGTTTACTCAGTACATCACTTGGCAAGACTACTTGCCACAAAGATCCTTGGAAACCACAGATTCAACTGGAGTGAGAAAGGTTAGCTATTTATACAGATGGTGTGAACAGCCATAAATAGGTACATGAGATAGAACAGTTTCATAACAGATCTATAACCTCATGCTCCAGGGTGTGAGCCAACCACTAACTGGGAACAAGTGCTATGTCCATGTTCCTAAATCAAGACTTTTCTCCACCTTTCTCTTCCTCTGCATGAAAATGGCTACATGGACTGTGGTCTGTGCCAGGAATTCTCCAGTGGGAATAGAAGCTCAAGCCCCTGCTACTGCAATGCTGCTTAAAGAGCTCTCTACATCAGAATTTCTCCCTCTGACTGACATTTTTCCCCAAAATGCTACAGGGAAGAGCTGTTTTCCTTAGGATAAACATTTTCCTGCATTGAGATCATGTGTTTCAGTTGGCAGTGTATACATCTCTATCTCAGAAAAGCCAGATCCTCTTTTGAACTGTTCTGTTTAATTTGAGTTGTTTTTGAGTTTTTGTGCTCCTGACCCCACAACTCAGGGGCTGGTGGTGCTCTGCTCTGTACAGGGGAGCAGATGACAGAGGATGAGCTGGCTGAGTGTCTGACCACCCTGCTGGGCAGCAGAACCAGGAAAGGAGAATCTGAACTGGACACCTGTGATGTCACAGGTACAGGATTAGCTTTCCACACAGCACAGAAGCAGGATTGTTTCAATTCCCAAATGGAATAATTTAAATTTCAAACCCATTTACCCTGTTAGGCCAAGAGCTGTCAAAACTGCTCAGATGGGATTGCAAAAATAGTCACAGAGCTACAGACTGTCCTTCATCCACACAGCAATTGCATGGGTGTATCTAAAAATAAATGGACAATGAACTATAACTGGGGCCTGACAAGATTACACTGCTGTTTATCTGCTGGCTGGAACTGAAATTAGAAACACACAGGGAAATCCCAGTGCTGGTTTCACCCAGGCTGCAGTGCCCATTGTACCAGAGCTGTTGGGAACGACCACATTTGTCTGCAATTTATGTCCCAGTCCACACCAGTCTGGAACAGCAAATTATAGCATTGATTTGAGCCAAGAGGCTGTATTTAATTGCCCATTGTAACTGGAACTGCATTTTTGTACAATTCATGTCCCAGTCCCCACCAGTTTGGAATAGCATCTGTTTAGGGTGACTGGCAATGGGCCCCATGCAGCAAAGGTGCTGCTCCCAAAGGGAACTTTGAAATCCCTGGATCCCTCAGGATCCTAAATCACATCAAATCCAAGTGTAAAAGTTGTCCCATGACTTCTCTGAGGCAGGGATCTGCTGCAAGGTGAGACACACAGATTTGACAGGTTTAATCCCTGATATAAACACATCAAGTATCAAGCTAGTAAACCATCACTTTGTCACAATCCCTTCATATACCTTTAAAAACATTTCATTCACTTATTGCTGCTTATAAATTTTACTGGAAAGCCATTTTGACATTGCTTCTGTGTGTCTTGTGCTGTTGTTACTGCTCTCCAGGTGCAGCAGCTTTGACTGAAGAAGAAATTCCAGCAGAAATCACAGCAGAGATATTTGTTAGAGACATTCTTGGCTTACCTATTGCTGAACCAGAAAAAAAAGAACAGAAGGAAAAAGAAGAATCTTTGATCTACAAAGGCTCAGAATCATAGCTACCACTAGATTTTCTGTTTGTTCCTACTTTCCAGGATACTCTCTCAAATATCTGTAAAATTTACGGCTCGTGTTTATTGCAAAGTAAAGGTCACATAGTTGTATTTCAGTCAAACTCTAGAACAAGTCCCCAGTTTGGCACATGCCACAAACCTATAATTTCACACCTATATAGGGAAACACAGGAATGGCTGGAAAGAATGAAGCAGGTGGCCACTCCATCCTTGGCTGGGACCTTCCCAGAAGCCATTTCAGGTGGGTTTGTGCCAGATGCAGTCTATTTTCATTAGGTTAAGACAGTATTCATTTGTGAAACCTGACAGCAAAAGAGCAGTGTAAGTGTATTGTATCGATTAAATACATTGATAAATGCTTTGACAGGTTAGAATGCATTTGTAATTATAAATCCAATGGACCTCGGTAAAGAAATAAATGCTGTGGTATCCATTAAAACCACGCTTCTCTTTTGGCCTTTAAAGTGACTTTTTCTTTCTGAAAGTAGTAATTCCAATTAGCAGTGTAATGCCAATGGGACGGCATCGCTCTGTGTGTGTGTAAACAGCATAATGAGACTGATACAAGTTGCTGTGGAAAGATCAGTGAAGTGCTGTTGAACAGCTTCCTTCTTTACATCATCCTCGGCAGCAATTTGAATAATAATGTAGGCCCTTAAGAAGCGTTCCTTTCAGAAGCAATGTTTTTTAAACAGAGATCGCTGTTGTGTACTCAGAGCATCTGTGATTGTACAATTAGCAGCAGCAGCAAGGTGTGCATTAGGGAGAAGTTAATGAAGGAGTCCAGCAGCACCACACCAGAGCTTGCAGGTCTGGGATAAATTTCCTGCAAAGCATCACCTCCTATGTAAGTAATTTATTTATGCTCATGTACTTCCATATGTCTGTCAGAGCTGAGCCTCTGCTGCTCAAAAGCAGCCCAGTTCCATGGATAGTATTGGAATTATTTAAAGCAGCTAAGAAACTTTATAACCACTGGGGGAAAAAAAACCAAAACCTGTTAATTCTAGATTTGTGCTTCATGTTAAACAGGGGACTCATCACCCACCTCTGTGTTCAAGGTCTCTCACAACAGTAAGGGTAGGATGGGTGTCTGTCACTGCCCTGTACAAAAACTGGTATTAGCTCTATGTAAAGTGCTTCGAGGTTTCTAAAATCCCTGGATTTTAGGGCTGGATTTTGCTTAGTGGTAAAATATAACTGTGCTCTTGATGCTGCTACACTGCATTGGTCTATCACAGAATCACGAGAATCAATTTGGCTGGAAAAGATCTCTGGGATCCTGACCAGTCACCACCTTGTCAACCCAAACAGCACCAAGTGCCACATCCCATCTTTCCCTAAAGCGGAGCTGATTCCAACACCGCCCTGGGCAGCTCCTGGTGACCTTTTAGAGTGGAGGCGAGCTGAAATCGGATAAACTTGTTTAGTTCTGGGGTAACTTACGGCCTGAGCTTGGTGGAAGTGGGGAAAGAACGTTGCCCGAGGAACACCCGAGGAAAAACAGCGACGGGAGCTCAGGCAGCCCCGCGCGCGCGGGGCCGGCGGCCGCCTCGGGCTCCTTCCCGCCCGGCAGCTCCGCCGCAGGGCCCCGCCGGGGGCGGCTCTCTGCGCCCGCGGCTCCGCGGTGTCCCCTCAGCCCCAAGAGCCGCACGGGGGTCGGATCCATGCCCGGCGCTCCCTCCTCTCCCTCACGCCCGGCCGCTCTTCCCGCCACCCGCCGGCCCCTCACGGCGCGCGCCCCTCCCCTCCCCGCCGGCCGCGCGCGTGCGCGGAGCGCGGGCCCCGCCGGGCGGGCGGGCGGAGCCGAGCGGAGCCGCCGAGCGCAGCCGTGCCGAGCCCCGCGCAGCGCCGGCATTGTGCGGGCGGGCGCCCCGACACACGGACCGAGCCGCCGGCCGCGCCGAGCGCCGCGTTCCCCGCCGAGCCCGCCGCCGCCCCCCAGCAGCATGTCGGGCCGGTCGGTGCGGGCCGAGACCCGGAGCCGGGCGAAGGATGATATCAAGCGGGTGATGGCGGCCATCGAGAAAGTGCGCAAATGGTGAGCGGGCCGCGCCGCGCCGGGACCCCGCGCCCGCGTCCCCCCGCGCCCCGCGCCGGCCCCGCGCGGGTCCGGGGCTCGCCGGCGGCCGCGGGGGGCGGGGAGCCGGCGGCACCCAGCAGCCATTTCGCTCCGGCGAGTCACATGAAGGCGGCGGCGGCGTGTGAGGGCGAGAGGCGGCTCCATTGTGCGGCCGAGCCCCCTCCCCGCCGCCCCCCGCCGCTCCCCGCCGACCCCGGCCCGCCGGCGCTCGCCGCGGGTCCCGGGCCGGGCGCCTCGGGCACGGGCGGGCGGCGGGCTCGGGCCGGGCGCCTCCCGCCGCCAGCTCCTACAAAGGGCCCGAGGAGCGGGCCCGGGGTGGCTCCGCCGCCCGCTCTTCTGGGTGGAATAGTGCTCGGAGAAGTGTTCTGGGAAAAAAAAAAAAAAAAAGAAAGCACGTTAAGAATACGCCTGTGAAGCTTCCGAGAGTTTATTTTTGAGTCGTTGCCTGTTTATGTGTTGATTTCACCTCCCAAGTTCCCGGGGTTCGCGCGTAAAGGCGCAGCAAACCTGAGCGCGATCGTCTCCCACCGGCGCTCCGGGAGAGAGCGCGAAACTGCCCCTGGAACCGCTCTTAAATCATAAAATTAAATGTTATACCCCGTGTGATATAAGTCCCTTTTGTTAGGCCTTCAACGCGTTTTGGGATTTCCCCGCTTTTGTCTTTTTTTTCCCCCTGCTTTTGTTAGAAAAACCCTCACGAGGTGTTGAAACAATACAGCTAAAGCGGCCGCCGCCGTGCTGTGCATGATCGGTGCGGGGATTTGGGATGGCAGAAAGAGCAGTGCCGGTGTGATTCAAGAGTGAATCTTTCTTCCAGCAAGTTGGCTGAGTGTTCAGCAGTCTCTGTGCTTGTATCTCAAAATACTTTCTTTAAACGTTTAGAGAATCCACGGGGAAATCCCTTGCGTTATTGTTACTGTTCATCACTCAGCCGGTTTGAAGCTTTGAAATCAAGGGGACACTTCTATTGTCCTCCTCAGCTGACGCTTTGTTTTCCTTAAAAAAAGAGCAAGATGCAGAATTGAACGTGCTCGTTATTAGGGTGAAATGAATCGGTAAGTTTTAAATGGCCTTGAGCACACGAAGGGCCCTTTGGAGCGATCCGGACAAAGAACCGGGATGTGTCCAGTGACGCCGGGCACGGGATGGGGATTTCAAAGAATCCAGCCTTTGTGTGGGGAGCCCGAGCAGCCCCGGCTCCGCAGCTCGGGTGGTTTCAGGAACTCTCTTCTCCTCGGTTGTTGTTTTTAAGTGCAGTTTGCTGACTGCTGGGCCGGCTTTGGAGGGTCAGAACAATGTGCACTGGTGTGACAGGACTTTTGTTCCAGCCGGAGCGTGGTTGGATGCGTGGGACTGTTCTGTCTGTAGGTATTTCATTCATGAGCACAGCACGCTGCCTTTGAATCCTGGTTTGTGGAATTCAGAGAGGAGTAGAGACAGAAGCTTGGCCATTCAACAAAATACCTAATTTATTTATTTTTTTTTCTTGGCAAGGACTCTCTGCCATCATGCCAGTTGCTATGGCTCTTTCTGTAAAGCAGAAATCTTATGGTATAAATAGATTTCTCTACATTTTAACCTTCGTGATAGACAGCTTGTTTTAGAGGGTTCCTGTACACTTGATTATTTATTGTCAGAAGTATTGATACGACTTTTTGTGCGTGCACCTCACAAGTATTTACATAAAGCAATCTTCTTATTTTTAAAGGAATCATAATTTGAAGATGAATCTCATGGTTACCCTCCCACCTGCAGTCAAATACAGCGGGAAATTAGCTGGAGAGATTCTGTGTTTTGTGGTTTCAGTGTTTTGAGAAGACTTGGCTTGTTAAATTGAACTTTCCACACTAGCAATTCCTGCGTCTTCAGAAGAGCCACATCGGCAATTTCCAAGTGTGCAGTTTCATTTGCATAATAGGAGCAATTTGTTGCCATCCACAGCTCTTCTGTGGAAATGCAGCCGCTGAAAATTAAAATACCTTGCGTCCAGCGTTTCCTAGAACAGAATTTTGTGAGTTTTGTGTGCTCGGAGCAGCGCGTGGCAGTGATGGGCAGGGAGACAGACGGGGCTGGGAGCTCACCTGAGCAGACAGTGCCTTTGTCCAAGGCATTGTCCACCTGTGCAGGTGTGCAGCACCTTGCTGTGCTTGCTGTTCCTGAATCCCTGTGCCTGCTGCAAGGCAGCTTCCATCAAGGCAGACTTTGTTCCTCAGAAAATCCGTGTTCCTGGACAGGCAGCGCTTGGATGCAGGTCCCCTGTCTTCCTGTCTGTTCCCAGAGCGCGTGGCACTTCTGGTTATTGCTGGAACTTAGTAGTAAACAATGAAGTTGTTACGTTTTTATCTTGAGATTACTGTAACCTTATCTCCTTTGTTTAAACCACGCTCATGAATGAGCATCTGTTTTGGAAAACACACAGCACGTGGCTTACAGAATACATGGTTGCCCTGTGTTTGTGTGGCAGAAATGTTAAATTTCCACAGTAAGAGAACAGTTGTACCCTTCTTTAACAGTGCTTAAAATTCTCTCAGTCTGTTTTAAAAAATCCTGAAATTATTTCATCTCAATGAATGGTACAGGATTGTTTTTTTATCTTTAAAGGTTGATGGGTACATGTAATTTCCAAGTGGGTTCTCAAGCCGAGAGAGGCAAAAACTATAGTTTTATTAGAAAAGTACTGGACACTCTTGGTCTTTATCAAAGTTTGATTTATTAAATGAAGGAGAACACAGACATCTAGAGCAGGAGGAAGACATAAGTGGTAAGATGTCTTGGGAGGCAGTGAAATAATTTGCATGGGTACATAGCACTGCTGGACTTTGGGGCAGCTGTGCAAATATGTAAGGATGGAGGTCTGGTGGGGATAGGTAACCCTGGCTTGAGAGAATGCAGCAGGAATCAGGAAATCCCACTGTGGTGCCTTGCCTTTGAATGTCAGTGTTTCTCAGGAGTCCTTTGACCTTTTTCTGACCCGTCAAGGCCCTAATCTGTGGGTAGTGATAACATCTTAGGAAGAGAGGTGAACCTGGACAGCTGGTGAAAGTACCTGGAGAAAGTTGAGGGAAAGAGTCCCCACGGGTTTTGCTACGTGGTGCCACGGGCTGGGATTGTGAGCTGTGGCTATTTAGGATTTCTAGGCAATGCTGGTGTAGCTTTGCTGTTCACTGTCTCCATCCAGACTTGCTAAAATGCTTTTGTGTGCTATGTAATGCTCTGAGATTGAGCTTCTGCAGGTTTTGCTGCTCATGCCTCCTTCTTCAAATTGGCTTTTGCTCTAAAAAGGAGTCATGACACAGAACTCCTTAACATGATGTCTTTGGAAAAAGGCTGTTTGCTACTCCCAGATCACCTCCTTGCTTTAGCCTGTCTGTGTTGGGTTTTCTGCTAAGACTGAAGTTCAGTAGTGGTAGTTGGAAGTAAAAATACCCAGTGTATGTGCAGGAATGCACTGAAGTTCTGTAGTAGCCCAAACACACTGTTACTATGCTTGAATTATGACACCTTTATTTTTTCTGGCTTGTGATTATTTCTTTCTGAGCCAGGATATGCTCTCTGACTTCAGTGGAAGCTGGAGGCAGAATTTTGGCATGTGTAAGGCATGGTTCTCTGTGCTGTGAGCATGTTGCTTGTGGCCACGTGGAGCCAAGCTGGGCTTGCTTTAAGCCATGTGTACCTTACAGGGGACTCCCCAAATGTCCTGTACTTAGATAAACCCAGAGAGAAGGTGTCTGTGACCACATGTCCTTGTCCAGTCTCTCTACATGGCATCTTATTATATTTGCAGCCTGTTCAATAAACACCATGTGTGTTTGGGGCTCCTTCAGTTTAGGCACTAGACAAACATCTACTCAGCAGTAGGCGTGCTCAGAAAAGCAAGCCTACGCTTCAAAAATATCATTTTTTGTGCATCTGACAGCACTTTTTGTGTATAATAATGGCATATTCTTTCCCATCCCCTTTCTCTTTTGCTTGATCCCACAGGGAGGTCATAATTCTGTGATTTTCACCAAACTCTGTTGCAATGCAAGTGAGTGTGATGTGATAAATTCAGCATTATGACGTCACTTCGTGATCACCAGCAGAAGATGGGGTATGTGGGAGCAAATTTGTGTGTGAACACACATCACTGTGTTGAATGGTAGTCGTGGGGAAAGGCCAGACAAGTGGGAAAGCCTTTTCCTGAGTGATGTATTGGCAGAAAAGGCTTTCTGTGTCTCTGCCATCAAATGTTTCTGGCGCTCACTGCTGCTGCAGAAGCTGCCTTGACACTTTCTGTAGAAGTGTAATACACACTGTTGTGTTTGCTCACACGTATATTACTTTTATACGTGGAATCTGATGTTCATCTGTGGAGCTTTAGTGTTATTAAACAAAGTATAAATATATTTTAGAGTCTTGGGTTATTTAGAGTGGGGAATTGAGTATATAATGATGTAAGTTCTGAGATATTAGTATGCCTCAGGCATAAGCACTGAAGAAGTGTTGATACTAATGGTTACCCTTTGTACCCTTGGCTGTCCTTTAAATGCTGTGCAGATATAGTTCAGAATTTAAAAATGCTTTTACACAATTTCAGATAAATGTAAGGGTTTGTTTCTGAATTTACCATAACTAAAATATTGAAGATACTTCTCAGTGTGGAAGATTAAAAGAAAAGATATTAATGTATATCAGTTTTGCCATTTTCTGTTGTTGTTACTTCTGAGTCATTTGTGGAGGAGCAGGAGAGTTTTGGAAAAAGGCAAAATGAGGTTTTTTGTAGAATTGGAGTTTACCAGCTAAACATGGAAAAGTAAAGTTGATAATTGCCACATTTTTACCTGATAAAAGTGTCAGGTTGATGGTATTCCATTAGCCATCTTTTCCTGTCCAACAGTCAACACAGAGCTCAACATACAGAGAATTAGAGAGGATGGTGCAATAACAGATATTGCTCAGTCATCACTTATCAAAGGTGGAATTGAGTGATGGGGGTGGAATTCTGGTCAGGATCTTGGGGTGGGTGGGTGCAGCAGAAAACAGGTGAGGAAACTATTTAAGGTTTCACAACAGGCTGAGCACAAGAGTCCATGAGTTCCTCATCCCTATTCCAGCATTGGGCCAGTGAGGCTCTTCTGTGATTTGGGCAGCATTTCCCAAACTTGCTCTAAATTGTCAGTTCTCACTGAGTGAGAAGGAAAGTCCCTGATCAGCAGGTTGGGATGGTGTCTTTGCACAAAGGATTAAAAAGTGAGTGTTCAGAGTAGAAGGAGGTTTGGGGTTTTTGTTTGTTTTTTTGGGTTTTGTTGTGAAATGGTAAGGCAGTAAGTATTACAGGTAATATTCTAAGCTTAATTTGCAGTAAATGTTATAAATCCTGAAATTATTA
Source organism: Oenanthe melanoleuca (assembly GCF_029582105.1). NCBI lineage: Eukaryota > Metazoa > Chordata > Aves > Passeriformes > Muscicapidae > Oenanthe > Oenanthe melanoleuca. Next base: position 2,968,639 of record NC_079349.1, read on the forward strand.
TACCCTGTTGATCTTAAATGTCTGAAAGTCGTTGCATTTCTTTGTTAACAAATTTGTGTTTGTGCTGCCAATGCTTTTATTAAGTTTTAGAGGAGGTTGTCTTCTTTTTTTCTTATTAATACTTTCATGGTCTTAAACTGTCAATACTGTAAACTCTTACACATGTAAAATATTTGCATAATAGCACTGTGATGTTGGGTTTTCTTTTTAACCATAAGTGTTTGCAGGACTGGGATGTTGGTGTACTTCCATCACAAAATATTCCCATTGTTGTCTGAATTTCTGTGTATTGAAATCAGTTTAAAAATCCCTAGAGCTGAGGGTTATCAAAATTTAAAGTGGTACATTAGAAGCTCAGAAGAGTTAAAATGTCAGGGCTAACTTTAATACTAGAAGGAAAAAGTTACTAATATAGGTTTCCTCCTGTGTTCTACAGTCTGTCCAGTGAAGATGCTGTGTGAGGCTGCTTTGAGATGCTAACAGGTATCTTGAACTTTTGGTTTTCCAGTGCAGCATCTCTAAGTAATATTTTGCTGTAGGAAAAGACTAAAACCTTGATTTTTTTAAAAAAGCATTTATTCACCTCTCCCCACACCCAAAACAAAACCCCAGCTGGTTTTATTTCCATAATTTCAAAGGTTTTCTTAAGTAGAAATAAATCTAGTTTGTCTTGTATTATCCTTAAAAAACCCCAAATTATACCATGATCATCTCTTCACAATTAAGTATGCTCTCATTATTGACATGCCCTCATCTCCACTGCCATTTTTATTACATGTAGAGCTCCAAATTAGAGTGAAATTGGATTTACAGATTTTGACATACTTTAACCACCTAGTGTTACCCAAAAGGCTGTGTCTAAACACACTGAGGGAACGTTGCTCCATGAAGAGCAGTGGGAAATAAATTAATGTGAAATAGTTTGGGACCTTATGAATTAAAATACCATAATGGACAGAGCCAAAATGTATCAAATAGTCGTATATAGTTTAGTTTTGCTTTTGGTCTTAATTAAACAGGAAAATGCCTCTTCTAAAGGGAAAATATAAGATTGGCTTTAGTAGCTAAAACAAATAGTCAGGAGGATGCTTGTGACATTTGTACAGTGTGGCTGCTTTTGATTCTGGAGGCCCTTTCTAAAAATGGAGCTATCACATATATATAAATATATATATTTGGAGTCACATCCAGCTTCTCCCATCCTGCAAAGAACATTTTTTTTAATCTATAACTGAATCCCAAATCTATTATTTAAATGTGTTTATGGGAAAAATAAAAAAAAAAGCCTGAGATCTCATGCCAAATTAATTTCAGATGTTCCTGAAAATTTAATGGAATTGGTCTTTGGTGTTAACTTTTAATTGATCCATTTGCAGAGCTGCATTGCAAACCCAGGATCCAGCAGTGGTGATCTGTGAAAACTGATCCCAGAAACGTGATGAAATTTCTCTGGCATTGTGGACCTTCCTTTAATCCCTGATGTGCAGAGCTCAAGGAATGCATCCCTCAGTGCTCAGCATCCCTCTGCATGCCAGCCCTGGGACCCCCTGGGGCAGAGCCACCCTGCAGCCACAATTCCTTCTCCCTTTGTCACCCTTCAGGCTGGCACACAGCACCCCAGGTTGTGCTTTCCCCTCTCTGGAGCTCAGCCTTGCCTTTCCCAGAGCTGGGCTCTCCAGAGTCTGGGTTCTGCACCAAGGCATGAATTGCTCCCTGGGAGCTCTTGGTCTTAGGCTGGAATTGCAGAGCTGTCTGTCAGAAATTTCTGCCCCCCAAATAAAGCTCAGATGGTCAAAATGCATCTAGATTTCTAATCCCATTAAACAGCTTCATGACAGTCAAAACACACTGGTCTGTCTAAACCCTCTTCTGCTGTCTAGAAACTTCAGTGAAAATTGTAGGCATTAAATCTGCATTTTCAATTGCTGTTCTTCTTAACTTATCTTTAATCCAGATCTTATTACTGCTACTGCAGTTACTCACCCAGTCAAGTAAGAACCCTGAGAAATCTGGAGGTTAGCAGTGCTCTAGCAAGTTGTGAAATGCAAAGAACAATTTGCACAATGCAGTGCTAAAGACGATGTAATAGAGATCATCCTACTTAATAGCCTGTTTAAAACCCTGACAACTTACAATAGTAAATCACTCTCTTCTGAGTCTGAAGTTTAACTTCTCCTGCATTGTAATTTTGTAGGGAGAAGAAGTGGGTGACAGTTGGCGACACATCCCTAAGGATTTACAAATGGGTACCAGTAACAGAGCCTAAAGTGGATGATGTAAGTATCCTGCAGTATCTTGCTTTTTCCAGATGTAGATGCTCCTGTTCAGGCAAAGTCTAAAGAAATATTCTTTGATTTTTGTTGAGCCTTTAAGCTAAAACTGGTGTGGGTCTTGCAAGCTGCAGGGAGATGTTGATCTCTACAGCAAGTGATGTTGGTGGGTGGGTGTGTGACAGTCTCCCTGGAGTCAGCTGGGATCAGGTCTCAGATAACTGTTAAACATGCAGCTGAAACTGAGTTTCAAAACCTTTCTGTGACTAACTGAGAGGCAGGGAGGGGAAGTTATGACATGGATTATTGTTCCCCTCTTTCTGCCTGGTGATTTAAAGAAAGTAGCTGGTTTGGAACAGGGCAGAGAGCATATTCTGTGTATATATCACTGCTGTTTTGCTCAACAATTGGTGGAAAAAACTGACATGAGTGTAGGAATGTCCTGTGGAGCTGAGATCACTTTATTAAGATATCCAGCCAAATAATACAGCAGCACACACTTCTGTTGTCATGTGTGTTTTCTCTTGAATGTTCTGCCTGTGTATCCTGTTTGTGTTGTATGCACTCTTTGCGTGGTGTAAAAATAACTTAAAATCAAAGTCAATAGGACTTAAAATTGGTTTTTAAAATAATCTTTGCTCTCAATTTATAAATTGTAATATTGTGATAGAGAGAACACTAACCTGTGATACCACAGTAATTTGACACAATAGAAAACATATCCTAAATTTGGTACTCATTTATTAGTCTGACATGTGCTTTTACTTTACCTGGAAAACTTCTACATTAATAGGTGTGTAAAGTGGTGGTTTTTAGACAAGACAGTGTCATGACCTTGTCTTACTCAGACTCCAGTTTTAAGACCTATTTTTTTAATGAGGATTGCTTTAACTGAGTTTATTTTAAGACCTATTTTTTTTTATTAGGATTGCTTTAACTGAGTTTCTTTCTTTCTGTTCTTTGGTTGTTCCACAGATTTCAGTGACTGTCAGAGTTGGGGTAAACCTCAGGGGTTCTTTCAGTGCTTGGGCAGCATCTCTGAAGTTACCCCTTGGGAATTGGGAAACCTCTCAATTATTTTTAGTTGTCAAATGTTTGGTCTTGATTTTATTATTTATACATGTTGGGGAAAATTGTGCTATCCATGTGAGAGGGTTTAGGATATTTAGGCTCGTGGCTTCTGGCATTGTTTTCCTGCTGTTCAGCTGTGCCTGCAGGATGGGTGCTGTGGGACTTGGAACCAGAATTTCCAAGTGAGCTTCTGGAGGAATTTTCAAGGTCACTGCTACCCAAAGTCAGGTTCTCTATTAGGAAGAATGGATTTATATAATGGTTTCTATGTGCAGAGTTTAATTGTGTTTTCTAAGCCATCATCTCTAGGTTGAGGCTCCAGATTTGTTGAAATTGGGACACTTGTTTAAGAGCAGTTACATTAGTGTCCTACAGTCGTGTTCCTTTTATTTCAAGTAGAGGCTGTTGTGCAGCTGCAGTTGTTGCAGGCTTGATGTTGGCAAGGTTTCTGTCCTGTTGCTCTGGAAGTTCTCACAAATAACACAAGCACATCTATTTTAACTAAATACTAGGTAGGGATAATTTTGTCTTTTAAATTTTGTTGTGGACATCCTTTTATATCTGATTTCATCCACTCTGAAGGACCAGACAGTATATTTGCTTTTCACTGAAATAGGAGAATGTTATCTTCCCTATTTCAAGTGGAAGTTATCTTTGTTTTTGGTGAACAGAAATTAAATTACTTCCCCCTGACGTGTTGTTCCTTAGACACTTTGCACTACAATTAGCTTTGCTCTTCCTCCTCCTGGTTGTAGAAGGCTGTTCTGGAACCTCAGCACTTTGATGGTTAAACCTCTTTAAAAAACATCTGTCAGCTTCTATTGCTCACAGTCACTTTCAGTATTTCTTTTGTGGCAAAAGTGTCCTTTTTGCCTTTAAAAAACAGCAAAACCAAACCCCTCTGACCTTTCATTTTGTAAAGAAATCATGTGCTCTCACCTCTATTTCATGCATCAGTGAGTAAAATGTGGCTTCTCTAAGTAAAAATACAGCTTAGAAATAAGCTTAATAATCTGTTTAAAACAGAAAGAAAAGTCCCTCCAGATATCACTTGTTGAATTTCTTTTGCAGTCTTAGGCACTATTTGGTTGTGGTTCAGTTCCCTCCCTCCTTGGAGGATGCTCTGTGTCCAGAAGGGTGGGCTGAGAGCATTCTTCCTGGAGTCAGGCTGTTAATTGTCTCCCCAGCAGGCAGGATCTCCAAAAGCACTGCAGCTGGCTCTTTTTCCTGTGAGACTGATGACGTCACCTCCTAATTGCAAATGCTGCATCCCTTAGCAGGCACAGATTCCCCACGTGATGGATGCCAGGTCCCTTCCTTTGTTTTCATCCTTGTGGGCTGGGAGCAGCTTGGGACCTCCAGCTCACGCAGGGCTGTAGTGCTTGTGCTCTTTGGTTTAGGTCAGTCTGATTTTTCTTAATCCATCTTGCAGTTTTAAGGGAAAAGCAGCATTAGTTGTAGAGAAGGAGGAGGTTTCAGTTGAGATTGTGAGCTGCTCTTACAGAAGTGGGTTTTACACAGCAATGTGGAGTTCTCTGCGTGGCTGTAGCCTCATTTGTGTGTGGTGCCTTTTGTTTTTCAGAAAAATAAGAATAAGAAAAAGGGCAAAGATGAAAAATGTGGCTCTGAAGTGACCACTCCAGAGAACAGCTCCTCCCCAGGGATGATGGACATGCATGGTGAGTGGGAGAAGGTCAGACCCAATTCCCCTCTTACACTGCTGTGAAGGTGTAAACCAACAGCCTCAGATTCTGCACTGCTCCGATGTATGGACTTGAAGCAAAACGAAAAACACCAGCAGACACTCACTTGGTACCTTGGACTTCTCTTCTGTGGATGTACTAACAGTTGTTTAAATGCCATGTATATTTGGGCTATGAGTGTAAGGGAAAAAAATTGTTAGTGGAGTTAAGTATGAAAATAAAATTAGAAACATCTAGCATTCAAAGCACTGCACTCAGGTGGAGTAATACCTCCAGGAGAGTTTGCTGCTTGAAGAACCAAAAATCCCCCAAAGCCTCAGTGGGACCTACTGTAATTTAGGCAGGTTTTGTACTTACTCTCTTACTGATTAAGGTCAAGAGAATTCTGCAAGAGCCAAGAAAGGGAGCTCTGGTTTTGTGGTGCCTTCCTTCTGCTGCAGCTTGATGAAATTACTGCTCAAGAAAACACTTTTTGTTTGCCAATCAGGCACTATGAGGTCCATTTTATTTCCCTTTAATTTTTTTTTTAAATGTGACTTTTGAGTGTTAGCCTGGTGTTTATAACAGAGCAGCTTGCACAGCTCAGCTCTGCTTGGTTTTTACCTCCTGGGTGTTTGGATAACAATTATGGCTGAGAACGCAGCACTGTTTGAGCTGATAAGAGAGGATCACTTTTTAGGGGGTTGTAAATTTTTAATTTAGTTTTATTTGCATTTGTGTTGCCTCATGGTTGCTTTTTGCAGTGCTGACAGCAAGTGTGGTCTTGAATAAGCAGGGATTTTGCAGATCTGGATTAATTCTTCATCTGTTTCAAACCTTTTAATTTTGGTTAGATAATTTAATTTTTTAAAGTCTTGATTCTCCCATCCATGAGGTGAATATACTACTTGCTTTTTTGTCACTTATCACCTGTGTTTTTAACTGTACAATTTCACACTGTACAATTTTGTGATAAAGTTAATCTGAATTGACTCCAGGCTGCTCTGGAGAGAGCTGGTCCCAGCTCTGTGTTCCTGAAGTCCTTTGGATGTAATGGTTGTACAGATGCAGAGGGAGGTGGATTGATTGTATTCTAATAATTAATATAAGCAATTATAATTAATTCTTAATTACTTATTAATTAATTTCTAAAATAAATTAACTATAAGTAATTCTAATAATTAATATAAAATAAGTAATATAATTAATAATATTTTGCAGGGTTAGTTTCCTTTAGGGAGCAGAAACTTGCCTCTTGGTTATCCATGGATGTTAGTCTGGCTTAAAGGAAGTTGCACCCCAGTGCTGTCCATAAAATAATACCTGAGCTACTTCAACCACTATCACAGGGAGGGCACAGGCAGAATATTTCAGTTACTATTATTATTATTATTATTATTATTATTATTATTATTATTATTATTATTATTATTTAATTTAATTTAATTTAATTTAATTAATTTATTTATTTTTTAAGAATATGCAGATCTGTGCTGCAGAAGATTATTGTCATCCAGTAGGGCTAGAGAATATTCTGGACAATTATCACTTAAAAACTGTTGATATTGGGACTGGCTGTAACATTTTACCTTGAAGGGGTTTTGGGTTGGTTTTTTTTCACATTCAGGACTCAATTCAAAAATATCTGATTACCTAAACATTGGAGTGATGGGTATTTGTAAATCTGCAGCATGAACTTCCTTAGCTCTGTTGATCTGGTTTACTCACATTACAAAATTCTGGGTTCTTTTGGATTGGATCTGAGTAAAATGCTCTTAATGTGTAAAATTACTTAGAATTAGATTTTTAGTAATTTTTGAAAACTCCTTAGGCTGATGTGGAAAAAAGTTGGGTGTGTAGTGTGAATCTAAATGATTTGACTCAGTCCCTGATGAGCAAAACTATATCATGTGTTATCAGGGAGTAATATGGAAGAATTAAGGTGTATCTTGTCAAATCAAACTTTGTTGGCTTTCACTCTTCTGTTCACAGATGACAATAGCAACCAGAGTTCAATAGCTGATGCTTCTCCAATAAAACAGGAAAACAGCAGTAATTCCAGTCCAGCACCAGAGCAGAACTTGGCAACACAAGCAGACGGCACTGAAGTCAAGTCTGACGAAACTCAGGCAGAGGCAAAGGAGCAGCCTGGTTCAGAAGGTGAGCTGGGAGGGCTGTTTGAAAACCAAACAAAAAAAAAAGTTATCCTTTAGTGTGTTATTTATTTGCTTATCCACTTAAGAACTGGGAAATAACAATTTGAAAGAGATGGTTTCTGAATTCTCGGCATTTATGTGAAAATGGGTCACAATTTCTCTGACCTACTGGTGATCTTTCATAGAACTGGAAAGGCACACTGACATTCAGGGGTCTTTTCAGAGAGAAACAAACAAAATACTGGTTCATTGTTCTCAAATATCAGTATTGAAAGAAGAAATAATTTAAAATCATCTTTGAAATGGCTGCTAGCATGTAATCACACAAATCCTGCAGGGTATTAGTTTGTGCAGATCTCTGGAAATTTATGCCCTAGTGTGATGGTAAAATAGAGGTGAGATACTTTGAAATTACTTCTTAAATTGTGTAAACTATAATGCAAGCTTTCCTTTCTCTTAACCCTGCTAGCTGCTTATTCAAAAGTTAGCTCTGAGTTCTGTCCTCATTTTCTAAAAGCATTACAAGATTCTATTGCAGTTGTGGACAGATTAAAAATACATGTGGGTTAAGGGATTGTTCTGAACCTCACTCTTTAAATGATATTTTGGGTAATTGAAACATGCTCTGTATTTATATTCTTGGAAAGATAACATTCTTTGTCCTATTATAACAGATAAAAGATGTCCTTAACACCATTCTAACAATTTGGTTGCAGAATTCTTCCCATACCAAAGCAATTAAATTATGCCCTCCTGATTTAGTTCTTCACTCAGTAGATCCACTGACCAATTTAAATTTAGAACTTTTATCTTGGTAATGCCAGAGTGTTAAATATGTTAAGTGCTGTCATTGTTAACTGGGGTTAAAATTTGACAACAGAATAATCACTAAGTTGGAATAAATCAGAGCAGCATTTCCTTCAAAGAATAGCTCCACTTGCATATTTGGCCACAGTAAACATTAAGGATTTACTCCTTGGTGTAATGTTGTCTGAACTTGCTTATGTGAAGCTGTTTCATAGCATGCATGTTCCCCTGGTTAAATTTAGGTTTGGGGAAAATCATTCCAAGTCCTCTGGGATTAGTTCCAGAGCCAGTTACTGTAAAATGAAAGGGAGATATAATGGCAAAAAAATACCTGTTATGAATGTGAGGGGTTTTCAGTTGGTTGAATGCTGTGTAAACAATTTATTAAACATTTATCTACCTTGTTGTGATCAGTCAGAGCCCTGCAATTGGGACATTATTCAGCTGGACAAGGTTAATGACCTTGCATGTCTGTCTCATGTTACTCTGCTGGAACCAGGGAATTCCTGCAAGCCACTTTGTGTGGTCAGAAATTAATGAGCAATTCTTAAATAAAACAGGTGGATTCAAAGCTTTCTGCTGTGTGAACAAGTCCTGCAGGCACTGGAATAGCTTGAGGCTTGGTGGTTTAAGGTATAGATCCCCTTGCCCAAAGATCAGCAGCAGGCTGAGTGTTCTGTCAGGAGCTGCTGGAAGAGAACATTGGTGATGAGCTGGGGCTGGATTTGTCATGGGGAGATGGGCACATGGCTGAGTGCTCCTCAGCTCAGAGGGGGCTGAGAGATACACAGCAAAAATCAAAAGTCAGACTTCTTTGGATCCTTAGGACTTGTTTCTTTATCAGCAGGAAGATGCTTTTCTGGTGAGATGTGGACAGGAAGAGGATTCTGCCCGAGTTCACTGAATGTGATCTTTGAGATGTTCATGATGGACTTGACTTTGTCTTGAATTCAGAAATGCTTGTGGTGCTTTTTATAGGGTACACCACAAAAATATCCATTACTCACTGGTTATGGCATCTTCATTAACCAAAGCTGTCCAACAGTTTTGTTTGATCTTGCATTTCTCTTCATATGGAATAAATTCGTATAATCTTTGGGTCAGGGAACTAGGAACACATTTTACGTGACCCTGTCCTCTGTTTAAGTAAATGAGTGCTTTAACCTTGAGTCTTCTGTAAGTCTTGTTTTGAGAGAGAGAAGGGTTTAAAAAACAACCAACCAAAAAGGAAACAAAAACAAAAAAAACCAGTGAAAACTGGAAGCAATGGTAGGCTGGAGGACTTCTTCAAACCTGCCCACCAGAACTAAAAATTTGGTGGTTAAGCTGGTCAGCTGAATTTCTAAATTCTATCTCAAATGTAGGATTAAGAAAAAAAAAAAAAAAAAAAAAAAAAAAGATGATTTTAAATACATGGCTGAATTTGGATTCAGGTAACTTTATTCTCTCTGCTTAGCCACAGGTTTTTAGATGTTAGTTGTAACAATTCAGCCTTTTGCTTCTGGCTTGAAAGAATTCCCTTGCAGTCCAGACTCTGAGGGCTCTGACATCCTGTTGGAGGCTGTGCAGGAGCTTGGCTCCCTCTAGGGTCTGATCCCAAGGTCTGTGCTCCAGCAGCAGGAAGGAAAAGCTCAGGCAGCAGCTGGGTTGTGATCCTTGAGTTTGTGCTTAATCCATCATATTTGTGCACTTGTTATGTGTGTTTTCATTAATGGTTACAACGTGGGGGAAATGGATGTGCTGGGGATGTTGCTGATGGGAAGACATCCTGGAAAGCTCCTGCTGAAAGCTTTCATTTGTTTGTTTAAAATGATTTCTTGCCATTTCAGATACCTCTGATGAACAGAATTCACAGTCTTCAATGGAAAATTCCATGAATAGTTCAGAGAAAGCAGAAATTCAGTCCTCTGGAGAAAATGATTTAATTACAGAGGCATCTAAAAACTCTCAGGTAACTTTAAGTGCAATATTGTGATTGCATGGATCTTGGAAAAGTTTATTTTTACTTGAAAGCAGATAAAAGGAGGACAGTTGTGTATTTCCATTAATTTCCAAAGTGAGGGCAGTAAAGCAGCTGTAGATATTAAATGTGCCTGTAGCTGGTTTTGTGGTCCAGGTGACTGGCTGCTTGAATCTCACAGAATTGGAACAGTAAAACAGATTGGTCTGATGGGTTTCTTGATTTCTTAAACCAGACCATGTTTTTTTAGTGAATATTAACATTTTACATTAATAAATTGCTTGGAACAAACCTACTGGACCCTTTGAGGACCATTCAGAAGTAAAACACCTTCTGTTAAGGTAAATACTCATGGCAGTTAGGAGAGTTGATTTGTGGATGCTTGGGTGTTCACTCACTGAAACACTGAAAAATTCTGGGTGGGTGGGAGGAAGGAATTATCCTTGCAGTTGTGCCCTTTTCAGGGCAGGACAAATGCAGATCCTCAGGCAGAGCCCTGCTCCTCCTGGTTTTCCTGTGAGTCCTTTCAGTGTCCCCTCCATCATGGCTGTTCCTTGAAATATTCACTGTGGGTTTTAGCCTGGAATTAGAATTTTGCCCTTTGCAGATGACAACAAGTGCAAAGATGTTGAGGTAAGATGTAAGTAGAGGAGTGATTTAAGGCAGCACTGGGACATGTTCTGGCATCCAGGGATGCTTTGTCTGGGACACATCACACGCTGGGGAATTTGTTTGGTGCTGTTTGTTTGATGTTTATGGTGCCTGAACTTCAGTGCAATGATAACGTGGCTGTTTTTCTTTTCCCCCTCATTAAGGACTCTGAAGGAGTGCCACCTTCTAAAAAGATGAAAGTAGAGGCTTCCCAACAAAATGTTGAAGAGATTTAGACTATAGATTTTTCTGGTCAGTTTTTATGTAAGGTACATCAGTGGGCTTAATTATAGAACAACCTTACTTAAGCATCTTCTCTTGGATGAGGACAGAACTCCTAACTTTTCAAGTTACCAAGCAAAAATCCAAGAAAGCCTAACAAAGGTTTAACTTCTCAGACACTGAAAACTTTTTCCTGTGAAACAAACATTGAGAACTTTTAAGTTACTGTCTCTGAAATGGTTGGAGTAAACAACTCAGGAGGGGTCTACGCACTGTTTCTAAAGTCAAAATTACAATTATGTTGCTGCTGTATTTTTTTTTCATTTCTCTATTTAACATTGTAAGATATTTAAGGATGGTACAGGTCAGGTATTAGCTTTCATGTGAAGTTCATTGTTCTGGCGTGATGTCTGCTTTTGTTTTGTGCCTTGTGTTCTGAAAACAGTGCTAACTTTTAAAAGTTGTTTTGCAACTGTCTCCTTTGCAAAGTGGCCTATGTTTGCATAATGCCATGTAGTAAGGCTTTTTATTTTTTCTTTTTATTTTTTTTTGTTTGGGGTTTTTGTTTCGTTTTTAAGTTTTAAATCCCTGGTGCTTAAATTTTTAAACAACTACAAATCAGGAAGCCATTTTCACTCTTGGAGTCCAAGGAGAAAAAGGAGCTTGATATTTTATTTTAGCAGCTATAGCGGAGATCTTTTATTGAATGCATGGCATTCGCAACTGTAAATTTGGTCTTCTAAATACTTAACTTCATCAGAAGTTAACATGATCTGTTTACCATTTATAGTCCAGATCTGAATAGATATTATAACACAGGCACTTAAAATACTTACGTATTAGGTCCAGATCTCTGTACTGGGTACAACTTGCTTTACAGAAAAGTTCCACTATGTACATAAATAGGATCAAAGGGATTGATGCACAGTGAGTTTATTTTCAATTGGTCTTTTTTGATATCATGTTTTCACTGAACTGGATTTCATTGTACTGTTTCATTATGAGATGTTTACTTCTATGTTCCAGGAAAATACTGTATTGAGGGGGGTGGGTTCCTTACTGTCTTTCAGCAAGTCTTGTAAATAAGCCTTGTTGTTTCCATAGTCCAGTTCCTAACCAGTTAGGAACGTTCCTTCTCTTCCAATTAACGTTGAAGTGTGCTTATGCTAACTAAACTAATGGAAAGGCACAAGGTAGGTGCAGCTCCCCTCAAATTCCTGGCAAGCAGAAGTGTGGAACCATCTGCATCAGGTCAGGAGGGTCTGGTCTTCCAGTGGGCTTTGTACTTCCAGGGAATAAACACCCGGTGTCGGTGGAACCGCTGATCTCCCACTTCCATGCACACACATCCATCCATGTGTCCATCCTTGCTGCTGGGTCAGGCCCTTGCTCTGTCTTCTCCTGGTGTGGGAGATGGAACTTGGAATTTCAAATACGATCTCACAGCTCTGGGAATGGTTGCGTGTAGTTTGTAGGCTGAAAAAAAACTGTAAATACTTTTTTAGACAAAAAAAAAAAAAAAGAAAAAAAAAAAAAGAAAAGTTGCTTCCAGTTGATAAGGTTTTTTCATAAATTAGGTCTTTGTGAAGCTTATTTAGGTCTGAATTCTCCAATAGTGAAAATGGCTTGCACTTAGACTACTGCATTACGTTTGCAATTACCACTTTATTAGGAAAAATAATGAGGAACTGGGGGGAGGGAAATGGGCAGGGAGGAGTGGGGAGCCAATACTGACCTTCAGTAAGATGTTTGTAGGATTGAACCCCAAATAACCTATGACACTCAACTTTTCCTTTATGTTGAAATAAAACATTTTGGATTTTGACTGAATAAAATTTGATTGCAAATCATTCATGATAACAGCGTGCTCCCTAATGAGATTTTGGGATTTCTGGTCTGATCATGAAGTCCATTAACATTCTGAAAATAAGGAAATGAGGAGCCAAAAACTGAAATTGCACAATATATGCAATGAGACGGTAGAATTTTCTCTTGAATTGTGTGTATGCCTAAAATGTGGATAACTGGTCCATGATGATTGATTTGTATGTATATTACATTCAGATTTAAGTGATATTTTGTGAGAAGTTCTATTGATATATTAAATGGGCAAATCTAGAAAGATTCAAACTTCTAAATATTTTTGATTTACTAACTTTTCGTTATTCTTAATGCTAAAACAAAACAAATTGATGCCACCTTTGACAAGTAGTTGTGTTTACTGATCCCTCTGTTCAGGTGCATCACAGCAAGTTTTTAATTTCCATTTTGTAGACGTTTCCAAGGGAGTAAATAGACTTTTCATTTAGGAACTAATTCCTGTACTTTAGGAAGAAATAAAATATATAAATAGCACTAAAAATACCTCAAATTTTTCATTAGATAGAAGCATTTATTGGCATTATTGACATCAACAGGTTTAATTATAAGCTTCCTTTTCTCTCCTGTGGCTTCTGCTCAGAACTGTTCATTGTTCTGTGGCTAACAAGACAAGGCATCATAACCATCTTCTAGAGGCTTTATTTCTGAGGTAGAAATCCTTTATTTACAGCTTCTACAGAATGCATTCAGGTCTTTTATTTTAACCAGAGATTCTAGTGACAACAGACAACTGAACAAGCAGATAGATTTGGGTTCCTTAGACCCGTTATTGTCAGTCTCTGAGGGAAGAGACTTTGACATTATCTGGTATGAAGAAATCCAAAATAGTGTATAAGACTGTTATTAGTCTTTTTTTGAAGTGCCTGATAACATTTATGGGCCAACGGATGTGATTGAACACATTTAATGCCAGAAAGTACAGATGGGACCAAACCAGAACATGGAGTTCAAATCCACCTGAGGTTTGAAAGCAGATCTAAATCCAGCTTGTTTTGGCTTGGACCTATCTCTACCCAAAACTTGTTTTATGAACTCACTGTAAAAGGGTTTATTGAAAGCATTGAGAGATGGAGCAGGAGAAGAGATGTAATTTTTTTCAAGATGACTGAAAGTTCTCATACAGCTGATGTTTTAGAAATAGTGCAAATATCAAGAAGTGCTTCCTTGCTACAATGCTGAATGTTGGAGCTTCAGTTACAAATAAATAAATAAAAAAAAATTAACAAAAAATATGAAAAAAAAATTAAAAAGAAACTAGAAGCAAGCAAGTAATTTAGCTGAGTTTGTGGAACATGTGGGAACGCCTTCCAGATAATCGATTTACTCAGCCAAACATTTTATAGCAGAACTATTCCTTGGAATTTTTATGCTTGGGAAAGTAGTTGTTAAACATTCCAAAAAGTGCTGGCACTTACAAAACAACAACAACAACAAAAAAAAAAAAAATCAACAAGGCAGTATAAAATATCGGTTTTGGGTGGCTATCTTCATACATAAACATTGTCATGTTTTGGAATGTTCTTTATATCTAAGGGCCTGTTAGAAGGTGTAAAGAATTTTGTTTTCTTCAATACCTAATCGTTTTCCATCTTATGATTTGTGTGTATGTGTGTTGTACAGCAGTATAATTTTTCACTTATTTATTCCATCGGTAGTTATGGTTTGTACAATGTACAATGGTTTCATTTCAAAATAAAATAAAAAATCACAACACAAATGCTGTGTGAATAATTTTTATCAAGAAACTTAATTTCAGTTTTTTTTTTTTTTTTAATTTGCAATAAATTTCTGTTTTTATAAATGGTATTTTTAAATTTCTCTGGTGTTTCGTTTGATAACGTGTAAAATGATCCACCTTTGAGCAGTCCAAAGGTGTCTTGATAATTGTGTGGTGGTTATGAGAATAACGAATAGATAGGGCCAGTGTAATTGCAGCAATAATTTGGTAATTTGAGATAATTCATTTACCAAATTCCTCGTTTGGTGCTCGGTTAATGTGTTGTGGTAACTCAGATTGGAGGGGTAGGGGAGGCAGAACGTGGGAACGTGCTTCGGTTTGGAAACCAGCTCGAGCCTGATGCTTGCAAGGGTGAAACTCCTGAAGAGTTTTGGAAAGATTCTTTACATTCAAGATGGATATAAAGTGTCCAGCTTATTTTTAGTGTTCGGTGTGCTCTGTCCCGAGATGGCCTGCAGCTCCACAGGCAGCTGGAGTGCTCTGCTGGCTCTGGCTCCCCAGCGGGGTGAGCCCAGCCTGCTCCCACATTGGCTCTGCTGCCCCCCTCACATTTACTGGGGTGCTCCTAACATCCTCTCCAGCCCCTTAAACTCACTGGCCTGGGAAGGAAGCTATGTTTTAGTTTGGTTTTTTTTTCCTTCTCCAGATCAGTGAATTAAACCAGGAGATACGTATCAAGGAGTTCCATACTGGGTGGAACTGGAGAGAGAGGAAAGAACAGGTAGAAGCAAGGCTGTAACTCAAGATGGGTCCCAGAAGGAAAGGCCTCTGAGCAGGTAAGGCTTGTGCCAGGGAGTGAGCAGCAGCAGCCTGGAGCAGGGCATGGCTGGAGGTTGTCCCTGTGGTTTCCTGGAGCAGGACAGGCACGGCTGGGCTGGATCCTGCACTCGGCCCCGGCCCAGGCTCTGAGTGACTCCTTGAGCTCTCTCCCTCATCACTATGGGAGTGCTTATCTCCCTGTGTGTGGATTCGGGAGGATAATCTCACCACTAAGTGGTGTGGAATACACTGTGGGCATTGAACAGCTTGGATGTCTCTGTTCCCTGTGTGTATTACAGTGGAATTCTTCCTGTGCTAAAAGCCTAGTTCAAGGAATTGATGTTCCTTGAAGGAACATCATCAGAAGCTGGTGGCCTGTGTTTCACCTTGCACTGGGGATTGATGAAAAACAGTAAGAAAAGACATACTTAAAAGATGCTGTGGCCTCTGTTTCCCTGTGCCTGCTGGAATTGCTTGCTGTGGAGCAGTAAAGCATTGCTGGCAGTCTTGAACTGGTTCTGGTCACCTAAATGTTCATCTTAAAAGGGCAAACCAACAGGTCTGTCTCAAAAATAAGTGGATTTATTTTAAGGGATGTCCCTTTCCTTGCACCTGGCAGAGGAGAAAACCCTGAACTTGTGTTGTAGCTTAAAGCTGCTGCCCTTTCTTTAAATGGTGGTGTACTCCTAACTCTTCCTAGAAAATTGCACTGCAACCTAATGATTTTATTTTAACAAGTTACCTGTCTTATCCTGCAGGAGGAAA
Organism: Oenanthe melanoleuca; assembly: GCF_029582105.1. Taxonomy (NCBI): domain Eukaryota; kingdom Metazoa; phylum Chordata; class Aves; order Passeriformes; family Muscicapidae; genus Oenanthe; species Oenanthe melanoleuca. The sequence continues at coordinate 2,984,601 of NC_079349.1, forward strand.
CACTGGCTTGCTTAGAATTTAGTGAGGTTAGTATACAGGCTGTTGTCATGGAAATACTTTATACAGTGCTGCTACTGATGTGATTTTTTTAGCTCAGGTTTAGTTCTGAACAAATTATGTGGAAGACTCTTAATAGGTATTCTTAAATGAATGTTATCTTGAAATGTTTTAATTTTTTTGTACTTAAAATATTCTGAGACTGTCTTGCTGGCAGGCAGCACTTTTTTTTTCTTTTTCTTCTTTTTTTTTTTTTAAGCAAATGTTAATATAAGATATCAATAACCAGATTTGAAGCTAAATATGACTGGCCTTTTATTCAGAATTTGAGTCATGTATGATGCTGACTAAGAGCTGAATGCTGGTTTTGGTTTTTAAAGATCTGAGACAGCTCTCACATGATGTGATCATTCCTTACTGTTGCTTTCATGTGTGGGGAAGTGTTTGACCTACCACTCCTCCCCTAAACACAGGGATCAGCCTTGATTCCATGCTAATGGGGAATGTCAGATCATTGCATGGGCGTAATTGGGAAATTGCAGGGATGCCTCTTCTCTCCTCACCCAAGACTTGCTCTCAATCTCTTAAGTCTCCCTTCATCTTATTTCTGATTTAACACACCAGAAAAAGTAGCATGTGGCTATTTAATGTTTTTCCCTCCTGAGGGTGGCTATGTAGAAGAGCCTGTTTTTTCATTTTAAGTGTGAGGTCCTAAAACTGAAATAATATATGTGATTTAGTATAAATGCTTTGGAATGAGTGTCCTAGGATCTGACTGCTCTCCTGGTCATGGAGGTTTGCACTGGGCAAGTTTAAAGTCTTTTCTCTTGACTTTGTGTGCACATATGTATGTGTTTGGGGTTTTGTGCTGTAGGATGATGCTCTCTCCCCACACTGGCCCTGTTGCAATGCTTTTATGTTAACCTACAGGATCCATTGCTTCCTTTATGCTTTTGAGAAGGATAAAGTCTGACCTTCACTTTCCCTGGAACCTCTGTGGTTCCTTTTCATGTGCCACTGAGCAGGTACTGGGTTAGGTGTGAGCCACCTGGCAGCAGGAGCTCCATGTCCTGACCTCTCTGTGACTCTGTGGATCTCCAGCTTCTCTGGCTGCCCTGCAGACTGCTTCTGGAAAATAATGAGCAATGTAGTATATTAAAGACAATTTAAGTATTTCTAGTGCAATCGCTCTCTCAACATTCTTCAGCCATTTCTGGGCTGTCCTGTACCTCTCATGTTCCTCACAGTCCCTTAAGTTTAGGAATGCTTTCCCTAATGGTTAGAGCTGGGAGGGAGCTCTGGAGATCACTCGGTCCAGCCCCGCTGCCCAGGCAGGCTCACCTGGAGCAGGTGACAGAACGCACCCAGCTGTGCTTGGAATGTCTCCAGAGAGGGAAAATCCACGGCCCCCTGGGCAGCTCCAGTGCTCTGCCACCCTCAACCTAAAGGAGTTGTTCCTCGTCTTGAGGTGGAACATTTCGTGTTTTAGTTTGGTTTAAAAAAAGAAATCAATTTGTCCTGCTGGGTGGAAGTCCCCGCTGAATCATTTAAAACCAGAGGGAGTGGGGACATTCCTGGCACAGGGCAGCAGCAGCAACGCCTTTCCCTTTTTTTTTTTTAATTTTTTTTTAGCGATCCCGCTGGAACCCGCGGTGTCCCCAGGCCGGCGGGGGCAGGGCGGCGGGGCCGCTCCGTCGCCTTTAAGCGCGGCGGGGGCCGGCGCGGGGCGGAGCGGGGCGGTGGCGGCGCAGAGCGGGCGCGGGCTCGGCCGCGGCGGCAGCAGCAGCAGCGGGGCCATGGCCGCCGACGTGTTCATGCGGCCGGCGCGGCTGCTCGGGGCGGCGGGGCCGCTGTCCCCCCGCACGGAGCCCGACGAGGACTCGTCGGACACGGACGATGGCGGAGCGTCGCCGGGCGGGGGGCGGCGATGCGGGCCGCGGCGGGGGCAGCCCCCGGGCCCGCAGATCATCCACTCGGGGCACTTCATGGTCTCGTCGCCGCACAGCGAGCACCCGCCCAAGAAGGGCTACGACTTCGACACGGTCAACGAGCAGACCTGCCAGACTTACCAGTTCGGGGCGGCCCGCGGCGGCGGCGGCGCCGGCGGCCGCCTCAGCATCGACGCGTCCCTCACGAAGCTGTTCGAGTGCATGTCCCTGGCCTACAGGTACCGCCGGGGGCCGGGCGGCGCCGGCAGCGAGCCCCGGGCCGGGCTGGGCGGGGGGACCGCGCCGGGCCCGGCTCCGTGCGAGGGGCGGGGCCGCCGCCGTGTGGGGACCCCCTGACCCGACCCGACCCACACGCGGGTTCGGTGCCGCTTTTGTTTCCAGGGGCTTTGGGGATCCCGGCGGGCGCTTCCCGCAGGCCCCGGGCCCGCGGTGGGCTGAGCCGGGGGTGTCGCTGATCCCCCGCCCTGAGGGCCGAGGGCCGGGGTCCCGCTCCCCCGGCCGGCTGCGGGTGCCGCTGGAAGCCCTCAGCATCCCGCGGCCAGGCCGGCGGCGAGCGGGAGCCTCTGGTGCTAAGCAGAAACCCTTAAAGGGCAAAGTGCCCTGCTCGATGTGAAACCCGGCCAATTTTCCCTTTTCCCCTCCCCAAATTTTATTTTTATAACAAAGTCAAGCAAGCGGGCTCTGTCGCTGTTTCCTTTGTTCCTGTGGTGGCTGCAGCTGGCAGCAGCACTTCCTGGGTTTATCTTAAGCACCTTTTGCTCAGACTTCAGTTGTGCTTTTCATCTCTTCAGTAAGGCGTTATATTCCCATTTATCCCCTTTGTCTGTCATCCAAAATGGAGGCAGAGCTGTGGAATAGAAGTGTTTTGGAAAGATGTGTGTCTGCTCGAGTCTTTTGTTCCGTGTGATATAGCAGAAACCGGATCCAATCTGATGTTCTTTGCTGAGCGTATTTTGGAAGTTGATTAAAAGGGTTGATGGAAAATGCCTCTTGGCATATCAGCAGAAATATTTATTTTCATCTATAGGCACTACATTAGCTTGCTAAAAGGAAATTAACTTTGCCCACCCCAATTTCATCTGTTTAAGTATTGCTCAATGAAAAGGAAACAATAGAACTATCTGTTCTGTACAGTTGTGAGAAGATGTAATGTAAGTAATCCTTAAATTTTGGTAATATTGGCCAAGAACGTTATTAGTTATTGGCAAGAGCCTGAACCTCAGATAAGGTGTGTGCAACAGTGGACATAAGTACTTTGCACTTACAAAAGAAATAAAAACGTGAGCCTTAATTAAAAATTAATCAGTCTACCTTTATTGTGCAAGCTGGGAGGAACTTGCAGAGGAACCATAGGGATTGTGAAGGACAGAACTGGACTGCATCTGCTCCTCAGCCTCTGTCACCTTTGTGTTATTTTGTCCTTCCATCAGTGTGTCCTCGGGATTTTGAAACTGAGGACCACATCTTCTGCAGATGAATAATTCTATTAGACTGACTGACATTACTCAATTGTGATGTAGGTGAATAAACTGAGTACCAAATTTATTTCAGAAGAAATAATTTTATCCTGCTTGCTGGTGGTAGCATGAGGCAAGCTGCAGAAAATATCTTCTTAGAGGCTGCCAAAGGAAAGCACATTCTTAATGCTTCTGTCCTTGGGTATCTTAGGGTTTGCTGAGTTGCAGCCCTGAAGCATCCTGCCCAGATCCAGCCTACTTACTCAGCAGCTTTGGGATACAATTTTTAAATCTGCCAAACAAACCAGCTGTAATCTCGGCTCTAAAAAGGATTAAAGTAATTCTGGAAAGTCTGATTTGAGGTGATGAACATGGCTGTCAAATGGGAAGTGTGTTTTAAAGAATTGATTGAGCCTGCAGGTTGTGGGTCTCTCTGTCCACATCTCAGGTTGGATTTGATCTGGGTTGGTTTATGGGGATGTTTTGTGGCTGTTGCCTCACTGTACCTTTCTCATTATTGCCTGTCAGATCCAGCACTGACAAAACACACTGATTCCACATCAATGCCTTCTGTGCTGCCTTTGCTGGGTAAAAATTCACTCTAGAAAAGGGCTGGGGGTGTGGAAACCAACAGCAAGAACTGTAACACAGAAAGGTGAATATTTTGCTTTGTGAGCTGCCTGCAGAGCTGGGTGATGCAGTGTGTTAAACACAAACCCAAGGAAGCTGCTGTAACAGAGCTCTCTGCAATATTTATTTACACATGGAACCCATTGCTGATATTTCAGTGTTTAAAGTTTTAAAGAGAAGCAGTAAAATGTAGTATCCATTAGCTTTGCTGATGGACTAGAAAGCAAAGTTTTTCTAGATTACCTCGGTCATTACCTGGGTCATTACCTCGGGTGGTTTGTTTGGAAGTGACCAAATTTATGCAGGATCATGGATTTGTTGTGTAACCTGGACTTTTTTAATTGTGCTGTAATTTTTTTTTTTTGAGTTTGGCTTTGTGCTGTTAACGGTCAAACCTTTTATGATAAAAAAAGTCATTTCTGAGCACCAGGGAAGCTTTCCCTCATGCCTTTGAGCAGTACAAACCAACATGATTCTAATTTTCATCACAGCTGTTTCAGTCACATATCTAGTTGCACAGCTTGAAAAGTCTCATTTCAGATAAGCCATTCCAGAGGGGAAAATATGCCTATAGCATACTCCCCTGTACAGTGAGCAGATTAAAAAAAAATTTAAAATTAATTAGTAACTTATAAACACTGGGGTTTATAACAGGTGTCACGCGGGCTGTACTTTATCTAAATGTCACTTGTTTTTCTGATGAGATTGATTGTGGGAGCTGTACCACACTGACAGAAGTAAAGGAACATTGGTTTTCTCCTTTTAGCTCTTTCATCTCAGCTCTTTAAACCAGTGTGACCTTGCAGACCTTGACATGTAGGTAGCTAGAATTGACCTGTTGCAGCTCAATTTAGACTGGCAAAAAGATCTTAAAAAGTGTTCTTCTCAAAATGAGAAAGACCTTTGACACTGCTAATTCTAATGAGAAACTGTGCTCCTGGGTACATGACCTACAATATGCACAATTAAGTAAAATGTTATGTCATCTTGATATTTAATTTAGTAAAGCCCTCTTATAATTTTACCATTATCCAAATAATTACATTATCCAGAAATAATTTCCTGAAGCTGAACTGTATTCAAAAATGTTCCCACAATAGCCTATCATGAAGGTTTTTTTCCTTGAGATTGGAACAGAAGATTTTTTTCTCTTTGTTTTGGAGACTTCTTGTCTCCAGTGGAAGAATCATGTTCAGCTCCATGTAAAATGCAGGCTGAAGACTTGTGTGAGGTGAAAAATTGTGCTCTACAAAAGGGCACTGTGAACCATTTATTGCCCTGACAGTGTGGAATATGGGACACTGGACTTCCCTGTGGAAAGCTTTGCTTTGGGAAGAATGATGCATAGTTTAAGGTTTAAAATCTGAAATAGGAATTTTTCTGAGCTGCATGTAGAGCTGTGAAAAATTAATGTTGGGAATCAGTGACCTTATGCTAGTTTATCTCTAGGGTAGAGAAGTAAATCCTGCTAAAATGACTAATGTAATTATTGCAGGGAGTAGGAAATACAGTGCATTACTCCTGGAAAAAGTAGATTCAAGATGATTCTTTATTTTCTCCAGTGTAAAATGCGTAAGTGACATTGCAGATTTCAGTTATACTCTGCCAGTGTGTTGTATACACGCCCTGTGAAGGAATAAGAGGTTGATGAGGCTCTGAGACCATGTAAATAATTAACTCTCTGTGTTAAGGTTCCCTTCCTGTGCAGTGCTGGGGAGACAGTCCTGCAGTGGAGAGAATGGGCTCCTCAGATGTGTGTGGCCTTGTACATTGTGTAAACAAAGCACAAGCTTTATTTTAGGAATTATTAATCATACTGCTCACACGAAGTGGTGTTCTTTTTAAACTATTGTATGTTATTATGGCTCTTGTTTATCTGAGCATAGGGCATGGTAGGGTAGATGAAGATGACTTTGTGGGCTCATTTATTCTTAAGTAGCCTCAGAGTTCTGTCACCTCTTAATAAGAGCTTAAGGAATATGCCAGGTGTACTTGAGGTAAGAGTGTTAAGGTTGGCATGAGATCCTTGTCCAAAACCCTCTGGATCCTGCTTGCTAAAACTGCACAGAGCAGGAGAGTGGGCTCTGGGAACTGGGACAAAAGCTGAGCAGCTTGCCAGGTCATTTCTAGATTTCATCTCTCCTCTTTAGCAATATGACTCCTTCACTTCATGTAGATGTAAGCCAAGAATATTCCCTTCCTCAGTGGACTGACGTTAGGGGTCAGCTTGTTTCCAGAGTACCTTTGCCACACATTCTTTGTTAGAGCAGTGTTTGGGGAAATTCTCAGCAGTGCTGATAGCACTTGGAGATTAAAAGAATTCAGTTACATATTTCACATGCTGCTTGTAGAAGGTACTCTGATAAAACCACCTATGTTCACCTCTGAATTTAGCCAAACTTGAGCAGAGCTGCTGTTACAAATATTTTTTAATCATCATTTTTTAATCATTCAAAGCAAGGACGCCACAGTCAGTATGATCAGGACATTGGTACTGAGCCTCTTACCCTGCTTATGTCAAATGCTTGATATAGTCACAAGCTTTTAAGCTCTGTATAAGATGCACTTTGAAATTCCACCTTGACAACCTTGAACCTCAGGATGGTCTGCAGGAAGGTTGCTGGGCTGTTCTTGTCTCAGAGATGCATTTTTGCCAAAGTAAACATTTAGTAGTGGTAGTGTGAGAAGGCCTTGGTTCAAATTAAAGTTTGATGTTTTCAGGGCTACAAATGACTACAGGACGAACAAATTCTGTGGACAGAGGTTTAGATACAGGGACAATTCTGTTTGTTTTGCTCCTGGCTATTTTGGTGTCTCTGCAGACTGGTTTCTATGGACCTGGTTGGGCAGGGTATTACCATAGAGGCGTGGGGCACAGTAGTCACCTTTTTCATTAAAAAAGCACATTGTTACCATCTTTTGATCTACCAATTAATCTACATGTTTTGTTGTAGTTCTCATCTTGTTCTTTTACTCAGTAAACATGTTATTTTCTGGCTTAAATACAGCGTGGATTTAGTAATCATGATATTTGATGGATTGCTGAAATAGGGAAAAGGGAGCTAGTTTGTCCTCAGACTGCCAGTTCTCAAGAACTCTGTGTGATCTGAAAAAATTGGCTGAACTTTCAGATTTGGCATTATTTTTAATGAAGATTTTGTGTTGCATGATTATGATGTGCTTTGAATGGCAACAGAAATTAATATGTTGATTTCCAGTTCTCCCCCCCTACCCATTTTTATTTCTTTCTGCTGAGTGGCAAGAGGAATTAAAGCCAAGAAACCAAAAATTCAGGTCTTGGCTTTACTCATGTTTTTCCACAGACCCTTTTAGTAGGTCACTGAACCATTCTTGTTTGTTACTTTCCCATGTGGGGGAAAAATTTCCATTCTTTTGGAAAGCAGAGTTGATACTCAGTCACTTGAGCAGCTCCTTATCTGACTGTGTGTCCTTAAGCTATGATTAGTCTTAATCAAACAAAAGGGTATCTAGTGATGCTGCAGGCTGGGAAGGGGTGGGCAGGAATAAAGGGAGCTTTGTAGCCATTTTGAGCTGAAGGCTGGGTATTTCTGGGATGTCAGAGGCATTTTGACAGGCTTGAAGGAGAGAGTGAACTCTTTAAGTTGTTAAGGGTGGGTGGAATTTTCCCCTAATAACAGCACTTAGAGATCTGTTGTGGAGCAGCAAGAGTTGAAAGGGCAAGGAATGAGGCTGGAAGCTCACTGAGATGTGGAGTGAAATTAAGAGGATCTTTGAGGAATGCATTGAGTGAATTAGAAGGGACAAGTTAAAGCCACAGGAAGAGCTGGATAGTGTTGACAGAGGCCACATGGATGGAAACAGGAAAGAAAAAATGAAATACTGTAAAAGTCGAGTCAAACAAAGGATGTCTCAGCTGACTGGGTGGGTTTGAGCCTGAGTTACAAACTCGCTGAACCCGGGTGAGTGAGGAAACACCCAGCAGCAGGGAAAGGGAAGTCTCTTATCATGGGGGGGACTGTGGAGAAGAAAAGAGGTTGGAGTTATACTTACATGAGATTTGAATAAAGGGACAGAGGTAAATGATCATGATGAGTTGGGGAGAAAAGAGGATGTTGGTGTAATGCTGTTCAGGACAGGAGAAATAGAAATGAAAGGGAACAATATATGGAAAAGGAAGGGTAGATGATGGAAGGTGTGGCTGGAGTTGGAAAAGTCCTTTATTCCCCATGCTTTGATCAGTGATAGGAAAGTTAGATAGGAAGCACTTGATGAGGGTGTTCCTGGTAAAGGAGAGAATGAGCTGGATGGACCCAGATATGGAAGTCATGGATGATCGAGCAGTGAGATGGGGGCAGGAGATCTGGAATTCTTGCTTTGGCTCTTCTCATGCTGCCCTGCTGCCTTTTGCTGTTGGAGGGAAAGGGTTCTCTTTTTAAAACAGAACAACAACAAACCTTATCAATTGAGAAGCCTGGACCAGTTTGGGTTAAATCTGGTATTTTATTTGTAATTAACAGACTACAGGCTATATGCTTGCAACTTCCTTTCTTTGTATGCAGAAATTAATTGCATTTACAGTTTCCCTCGTGTCCTTTGATATCTTAATATCATTGGCACAAACAGTTCTTTAAAGACAAAACTTCTAAGCTACTTCTGAGGAAAAAGACAAGCTTTCCAAACTCTTTGATGGCTATAGAAATATTTTACAGCTTTCATACAATTTTCCTTTCACTCTAGAAAGGAAACCTTTAACATGTCCATAAAACAATTCTGAAGATGATTAGGAAAAGTACTTGTTTCAGTTGCCTCCAAAGAAAATAGAGTTTGTTCTTTGTGTTTCAGACAGTGATGGAAAAACCTGAATCTGATTGTTTTTAGTGCAAGCTAGAGTTGCACTATTGTCACAGTTTCTGAAGCAGGAAGGGTTGAAAAATAGGGTTAGGAAAAACAAAGTTCTTCAGAAATTGCTTCTAATAGTTTTAGTACCAGAACAAAAATTCTGAACATGGTCTTTTCAAATAATTTTTGCTCAAATGGGAGTTGGATGGTAATTTTTGGTTGTTTTTGAACATAAGCACACTGACTTGGTGTCACTCCTGATATAATTAATGTAGCCATGCCTTGGTAAGAAAAGCAGCCACTGCCATCGGAAATGTTCCAGTGTGCATTTGCCACAGCTTATTTACTTAGTGACACACTAGCACAAAGCTCTTCACTAACCCTTGGTTTCTTGGCTGTTGATCTTAGATAAATCACTTACTGCTTTTTCCTCCCTTTCTCCATTCTGAAATGACCAAAACAATCTCAGCACTTCATAGCCCCAGATGTGTGTGCTGGCCTTTTAGAAAGAGGGAAACAAAGGCATGAAGTTTAGAAGTGAGCTGACACAGGAGTCTAAAAGGAAGACCTATCAAAGATGACACTTCAGCTACAAACTTAATAAAGGAAAGAGGACAGACAAATGGAAGAAAGATTTAGGAGGGGATGATGAAGATGTGCAGCTCACTGACACATCCTTTATTGGGGAACCTTACAGATACAAATTACAGGGTAGTAAAAGCAGGCTGATATTTGAAGGGCATTCCTGATGCTTCTGGAAGGCAGTGCACTGCTAAGTACCCTTGGCCTTCACTGAACTGCCTGAGAAGCATCTGCTCCCTGCCCTGACTGTGGTTCTGAGAGGCATCATTCTCTCATTGTGCAATCCCCAAAAGTTCTTTAATATCTGGAGCATCATTCTGGATTCCTGATCCTGCTGCTGACAGTGGCCTTCTGGAGAGTCTGGAAAACCTTTTTATTCTGTTGGGCTTGGAAGCCTAAATGGTGTGAGCTTGTCTGAGCTGTCAAATGGTTAATTGCCATTGGAGGCAGGACCCCTTTCCTCAGGAGAGATTTGTTCAGGAGCTGAATGTGCCACTTCAGGCAGCAGGAGGACCCTGCCTGTGTGGGAACACTACTCTGCAAGCAGAAATGGAGGGCTCCTTGTCTGTTTTCCTGCCTTGGCTCCATGCACTGCAGTTGCTGGACTCTGCCTCCCTGTGTTAAATCTATTGTTGGATTCAGCAGAAGTTTGCTGGAACCCGGTGGTGATAGTGTTTTATCTTCCTGCCATTCCCATACTGTGACAATCTCTTATCAGTCTCCTCCAGGCTTGATGCCTCTGAGCAGCAAGTGGTAAGGAGAGCCTGGGTGATACCTTGGCTGTTCTGTGTACTGTGAATGGCTGCAGGGGAGTTGCCTGTTCCCTCTCTGTTAAGCAGATTTCACTTTGTGCCTTAAGGTATGGAAACTCTTGAGTGCTGCTTAAGAACAAGCTCAGCAGCAGTTACCTTTGTGATAGATTAGAATTTTTATTGGCTGTCCAGCCATGATACCAGTGGATAATAGAAATAAGGATTGGAAGGACCATAGGAAGCCATCTAGCCCAGGGAAAAGATTATCCAGACCATGGCCACTTGCAAGGTGTATGAAGGTACAAAGCCCACAGTGTTGGGAGTGATTCTCAGGGCTGCTTTGTCACCTTTGAGACTGCAAGAGAAAAGGTGACATGCCAGATGGAAAGGGCTTACAGGGCACTGCTTGGATTATCATCTAACAGGGTATTAGTGAAAGAATCTGATTCACTTCAATTAGTGATATGTCAGTGTGTTTTGGCCAGAATACTCCTGACCTGCAGATAACCCTTTGCCATGACACAGTTGCTGATGTACTGTGATCTGAGGAAAGGGTTCAGCTGTTTAAGTAGCTAAGCATTGCTGCTTAATGAATTGATCACTTTTTCTGAAAGCACAGAAAAAATTTTAATGACTTGTTAAATTCTAATGACTTATTAGAGAGCATTTTATCCTCGGTTTTGTGTTTGCAGCACATTATCTACAACAGTAATGCACAGTTAGAGACCTTTTTGTCTCTCTGCTTCTAGTTTAACTGATGGTGTAGTAAAAGGAAGCAGTGGATACAGCCCTTTTTGCTATATTTAATGCCTTTTCTTACTGTATTTTTTATGTGTGGTAATGTCTTCCTACATACAGATATAAATGCTTTTTATTTTTAATTATAGTGGGAAATTTCTGGATTTCTAGGAGTATCTGTTGCTCATTTATACCACATCAGAGCAAGCAGAGAATATCTTAATGAGTAGAGTACATATGAGGTGTTTGTGCTTTTGTTTCATTGCAGATTAACAATATTTCCCTATGCATTCTCCCATGATTTGGGGAACAAATAGCAGAATTTTGGGGGGACAGTTCAGAGCAGAAATAAGAGTTGTGGCTGCTTTCAGCTGAAGGAGCAAGGAAGAATGGATGAGAGATCACCCTTACTACATGAAAAGTTGTCATTACTCAAGCAAAGGAGTCTGATACTTGTCACAGTTTTGTTCTGTGTGAGCTTGAAAGGGCTTCTTCCATCTCAGGAGATGAAGGGTGGTCTTGTCTTTGCTGCTTTTGGGTGGGGCTTACTTGTCTCAGGGCTGGCTTGTGAACTCAGAGCAAGAATTGAAGAGTGGAGCCTTGAGGATGACTGAGGGGGTAAGGAGAAGATAACCAGATAACCTTGCTCTTGTGTAATAGGTTTGCCCTTCTTGAGAAAGAGGATTGCTGGTACTTGTTTTGGAAGTGAGATAGAAGCTGCATTGTTTGTAGTTGGGTTTTGCAAATCTGGGGGGAAGGTGGCAGCTTGCAAATGTGACCTGGCCTGAACCCTCTTTGTGGGGTGTTTGCTCCTCCTGGCTTTGTCCTGTGCTGTCTGCCCTGGTATTCTGAGAGAGTCCTGCTGATGTGGGTGCTCAGAGTGTCTGTGCTGGGAGTTTGTGTGAACACCAGAGCCTGAAGTGCCATTGGAATCCCTGTGGTGAGTGCAGGACCTTGGTCCTGTGTCCTGCCAGGTGGAGGGAGCCAAGGAACAAAGGTGTACAAGTGTTTTGCTCTGAGGAGTTGGTGTTGCAGCTCGTTCTGCTGCCTAGCGCAGATCTGCAGATGCACAAGTAAGCAGGATGAGGCCTTTTGTTTTCACTGATCCTTCCAGGGGAGGCTGTTAGTCCTCAGAGATCAGCAGGGCTGTTCTTTGAGACATGTCTGCATAACAAGATTCAAGCAAACATTGCAGAGGCACGAAGGAGCCTTTGCTTCTGGAGTCTGTCAAGTTCATTGTTTTCAGAATTGTGGAGCATGGGATGTTTACTCGAAATCCTGGCCTCCTTTCCCTCTGCTGCTTTGTTTACTCTCCCTTCCCTCAAGGTCCCATAGTAACAGGGTGCTCTGCCTGCAGCAGTTCAAGGATGTGACAGCTGAAGTGACCTTGGCCAGCGTGGCTGGGAGACCTCTGGCCAGGCTGCAACAACTCAGTGACTTCTGTATCCAGCAGCCAAACCCTTCCCCAGCCCGTGTGAGCTTGTCCAAAACACTTCTTGTCCATATTGCCCCATCTGTGTTGTCTCGGCACCAAAATTCTAATGTAGGGCAAGGGTTAGACTCACTCCAGCCAGCCAGGGTGATGATACAGAGCCCAGGCCTCTGTGGTAGTGCTGGTGTATCTTGGGAGCAGCTGGAATGTGGGGTTTCACAATAGTCCTAAAAATAACTCGGGCCCACAGCATTTAGTTACTCTATGTTGATGTGAATGTGAGCCATCCCAGGCTCTTCTGCTCAATCCTTCGTGCTGCATCTTACATCCAGATTTTAGGCTGCTATTAAATCTAGTTTGTCCTCACTGCCCACACCATTCACAAAGAGACAGAGAACAAGTGAAGCAAGAATTGTGGAAGAGCTTCTCAGGTCTTTGTAATTCTTCTTTGAAGTCCATGACTGCTCTTGATTATCTTTTTATCATGCAGACTTTTGCTTTTTGGTGCTGTGGTGTGACACTTGATTTAGGCTGTGTTAGTTGTTGAAAGTGTTACTTTGAAGGCAGAAGTGATCAAGGTAAAGGAAAGGCATGCACATAAAAAGGAAAACTTAAAAAAAAAAAAAAAAGGTAAAAAGGAAATACCTGAGCTGAGTGGGTCTGGCAGCTGTTAGAGAAGTGCCAAACAGGAAGAGGGCAGTGGAAGATCTTCTTGCATTCCTGATCTGCCAGTCATTGGATATGGGTATTATCTGCTGCCACGTTTCCCAGAGCAAAGAATAAAATTTGTTTTGTTCTTTGATGGACACTCTCTACTCATCCTGATGAATTTCTGTATGTTTACATAGAAGCTGTAGTCTGAGTAAGCCTAGCCATGGCTAGTCAAGCTCTGTTAATAATATTTACAGTGACAACTGTGCATCAGGAGAACTCCCAGTATTTGATTGAAAGGCGACACAGCAAAGTCCTGGTGCTGCTAAGCTGTGTAGTGGATTCAGGAACAGCTCTGAAATGTGCTCATCTGTTAGCAGCACACAAAGGTCTGGATGTTTGATATCATGCTTCTGCTGTTAGCTTGTCCTGTACAGTGTCCAAAGAATGTATCCCCTTTTCCCGGTATAAACTCCTGCAGATTGGGATCTGCACAGCTTAGTCCAGCTCTCTGTTTGCTTGGTAAGCATCTGTCCCTGACAGGCTGGAGGTTGAGGAAACTTGGATAGAAAATGTGCTGGTGGTGTGCCAGATGTGGGAAAGCATGAAGCAGTGAAAGGGAATCAGCTACTTGCCTTTGCTCTTTAAAACACAGCTTTTGAGAAAGCAGATTGAATGCACAGGTTGTAGAGGAGGTTTGCTATCTGGAAGCATGCAAAAATTACTTTTCTGGATTAGAGGATATAAAACTTTTAAGAAAGGAAAGACTAAGTCAGGGGATTTGGATATGGTTGTGAAATATTTAGATCTGTTACACTGCCATAAAAGTTCTTTGAATGTTGTCAGGTTATTTCAGATGAACCTGGTGTTGGGATGGGAGAACTGACTTGATCAGGAATACAAATATCCTCAAGGAGGAAACTGCAATCACTTCAGGTAATTATTAGTAACCATATTTGACACTAAAACAGAAAACTGAGATTGTGAAATAATTGCTTTGGGAAACCGAAGCAATCTAAAAGCTGGGACATCCAAGCTGTTGAGTAATCAGCATAGTGGCTGTTCTCTACTGAAAATGTCATCCCTCCCTTTTCACAGCAGAGTCCTGCCAAATCAGTATAGTACTCACTCAGCTAGGGGGGAAGTGTCTATAAAGCAGCAAAAAGAGAAACTGTGTAGTTCTTCAGTTCACTTTCAGGGAGTGAGTTAATACACTTGCTAATATAATTTCCCTTGAGAGCTGGGAGGGGCTGGATGTTGGGAGCTGGCAGGAACACCACAGGGACAGGCTCATGCTGTAGTGACCCTTCCCCAAGCACCTGCTCAGCCACTGCTGGGACTGAGCAGGGCAGGGCTGGACCTGTGTCACACTGGGTGGGTGTTCTTACAGCTCTTGCCAAAGCAGGTGCCAAGTGCTGGAGTGAGCTACACAGTGTTTTAGTATCAGCTGGGAAAAAATTCCAGGCAGCATGTGGTCTCTGGAAGCTGGAGATAAGGCTGGAGTGTGTGGCTGTGCTGCTCTCTGTGTGGCAGCCCCATTCTGTGCTGGGGATTCCATGGTCTTGTGAAAGCACAGAGCCAGTGTGTCTGTGACTGGAGTGACACTGTGATCTGAATCATTCCTCCTGTGAGGAAGGGTAATCTTCAGTCAAGCTGCATGGGAACCAGAGGCATTCCTATGTCCTGGTCTGTCTCTCTCATGCTGTGTGAAATTGTTAACTCTTAATGGAAACCGTGGGATTAGATTGCACTTATTTACTTTATCAAATCAGCAAATGTTACTGAAGAGCAGATCTCAGCTCTGCAAGTAGATGCATAGAATTCTGCTAAAAAAGCTAATTTATTACTGTTTCTAATAAAATTTTCGTCTCTGAAGGCTGTTGTTTAGGAGCTTAGCATGGATCCCATCTGTTTTTAGTATCCAGTTGAACAAGTAAAACCCTCAAATCTCCAGTAGAAATCTTAGCAGAGCTTAAGGAGACTAAAACTTTTATTAGCAGTTTTTATTAGCACATTGGCTTGGTATCTAAGCTTGGCATGTGGTGATTATAGGCTGGGTGCATGAAGCAGGCTTTTGGAAATGGGGAAAAAGATCCTAGGAAATTTGGAGAGGTTGCTTCTCTCCATAACCATAAACATGTAAAAAGTGTTATTTACCTTTCACATGAGCTTTCCCAAAGGACTGTCATGTCCCCAGGACAGGACTCTATGAATGAAGGTTGGGACTGGCTTTTTGTGATTTTTGGCACATAGGAAAAACGTGGCTCAAAGAAAATACTTGAGTGAGGGTCATTTAGTGACTTGGTTGTTGTTTTGCTTGTAGTAAGATTTGTGAAAGTGCTGATGCTGTCACATGTTTTACTGGTGAAATCACCACTTGCTTTGGGACACAAACTATCTCAGTCCATTTGAAAGTCAGTCCAGCCGTGTCTTTTAACTACTGCACAGGTGGATGGCATGAATATTTTTGAACTGTTTTGCTGCTTGATATTTAATCATGGTGGTTACTGGGAGCAAAGGAATGACTTTATAAGGGTGTAATGCAATAAAACGTCTTCTTCTGACACTTGCTGCCTATAATGAGGTTAAATATTGCTTTATGAAGTTAACTGCTATGAAACATTCATCAGTGCCCTGTGCTGTGCATGGTTACCATAACCACCTCCATTATAAAGTAACAGATCCAACAATTCAGCAGGACTGGAGCCACCAAGGACAGGGTTGATCTCTCCATCTGTGTGTGGGAACCTGGCATTGCCCTTGGCCTGTCCAATCCTAGAAAGGCAATGGGAGCCATCTGGGAAAAGTGTGGTGAGGATTATGTGGAATGAGCATTATTAGCAGCTTCCCTGCCAGCCCTGTGTCCCAATTAATTAAGGAAGGGTCACTCATACAGCTTCCCTGAATTGCAGCAGACAGATCTTCACAGCTCCAATTTGACTGGTGACCCAGGGGTGGAAGTTTGTTTTCCACTCTGTGTTCTCTAAATGTTCAACCTTCCCAGGGGTCTGTGGTCTTGGATGGGTGGACCCTGGGGGATTTTACTGCAGTGTTTGAGATGTGGCTGTCTCCACAGCACAGGCAGTGGGGTGTTCACCATGAATTGAAGGGCTGGTTTTAGTGAAGCATTGCTAGAGCACTTGTTTGCACATAGATCCAAGAAAGGTCTAAGTGGAGACTTTCCTGTGAGTTATGCATGACTTTTTAGAGACTTCCCCCCCCCCACATTCCAGGTTGTTTTGTGTGAGTTCTGGAAGGAGTTTTCTCCCTGCATCGTCTTTCTATGGGGTTTGGATTGATCTTTGAATCGTTTCAGTAGTAACACAGTGGTGCCTTTACCCTGCTTCTGTCTCTTGTGTAGTTTCTGGTTCAGCTTTTATGTAAACTTTGAATAAACTGTATGTGCTGTTGCAGTCTTGAGTCTGTAATAACTGAATTTGGGAGCCAGCCCGGTGTTTTTCAAGCTGCAGGGAGCTGGCTGCAGACAGCTGGGATGAAAGTTTTGTTTCACAAGGGGAGAGCTGGGGGAGCATCTCTGCTTTTGCAAACCTGTAAGGCGCTTTCAGAATAAGATCCCTGAAGTTTGCAGTGTATTTATAGGCTTGTAATGCTGTTCAGGGAATGTTACAGTATCCTCTGCAGCAGAAGTGCTGGTTTCGGGTTTCTGGAGCATGGTAAACAGCTCTGGGCTCCGGTGGTATGTGTGCTGCTTAGAGAGCTGGCTGATCTGCCACGCTGATAGGGTTTGTTTGGGTTTTTCAGTGTGAAAAATCTTTTAAGTTCCAGATCATCACATCTTGATCAGTTCATTAATCTAGGCTAGGGCCTTGATGATCAAAAAGATTCTGACACATTTATAGCTCCCCATACAAGAGGGTCCCTCACCAACAGCCATCCTTTTAAATGAAAACAGAGGTGTACTGCAAAACCCTATCAGTTCCTGCTCATCTGTATTGGGAAACAGCTCTTTGTAGTTAATACTGTGCTTCTGAGAAGGTTGATGAAAAGCCAGTGGCAGAAATCAATTCTTAGGAAGAAGTGGAAAATTTCAAGACACTGAAATAAGTAGGATCACTTCCCTTTACATTGAAGCAGCTCTAAAAATGACACTTCTGTCCACCATGCTTGAGAGCACTTTAAGAAAAAGGAAAACAGAATGTATTGAAAAAAGAAGAAAAGCCAAATATAATGATCTGATGTGAAAAATGTAAATCTAATCTTTTCTCAATCTCACCCTTGCTGGTAGCATTTCTGGAGTGGGGTGTGCGGCTGGGATATGCTTGGCTGGTGTTCTGTCCATGCTTTGCCACTGACACACTTTGTGCCCATGGGCAGCTGCTCTCCACCATGGCATTTCAGATTTGGGCAGTGAAAGGGGTGGGATTTCCTCTGAGCCTGGATCTCAGAGCACTCTGTCAGTTTTGTGTGTCTGCTGCTTTTTCCTTGGTGGGGTTTCTGGTACTTCTTGAAGCAGGTACTGATTTTTGACAGTGGAAGTTTGTGGCGTTTTATAAAGTGTTAATATTTATGAAGTTACAAAGTATGTAACTTTGTAAAGGGGCAAAGTTAAAGACAGCAGGGATCAGGGAGAGGTTTGGGGAGGGTCAGCTGTGAGAGATGGGATGGTAAGGCCCATTTTCTCAGCCTTTTGACTGACAAATTAATGACAGTTCTCAAGAAGCTTTTTTCTTTTCTTGCTGTTCCAGTTCTGTACTAAAGTGAGCCACTGTTGGACAAGTGTCTGAAAAGCAGGAAGATTTCTAGAAATATCCTTTGATTTCTGACTGGAAATGAGAAACTGTCTAAATATTCTGAGTCTTTAAATAGTCACTGGCTGAAGGACACCATAGCCTTCAAGTCTCCTTGATATTTATACTGTTCTTTATGTTTGCCCAGTGCTTTTTTCACCTGCATGAAACCTGCATCTGGTGAAGGCATTTCTCAGTGGTCCTTCCCAGCTGCCTGCAGCCTCCCCCTGCACACAGCCGACCCTGCCATGTTGTGTTTGACTGAAACTGCAGCAAGCAGCTCCTTTCCCTGGTTGACACAGTGGTGGTGGTAGAAAAACTGTCAGGGCTGGTGTGATAATGCTCCCAAAATGTGAATTTTGGGAACTCCCTGAGGAGGCTGCCTTGACACAACACCTGCCTGGTCATTCCTCAGTCCAGCATAGACCAGGTTGTCAGAGCAAGAGCCCAGGCACTGCAAACTTTCATTTATGCAAATTACATTAATCTTCCACGCTTAAAATAGCATTGAATTTATAATATAAATAAATCAACGTTTCTTGTAGATATGTTGGGGCAGGAGTATTTGCTTCAGGCATACAGCTGACCTTTCACTTTCCTGTTCCATTTCAGGAGGTGCATACCTGAGCCTGCCTCCGTGAAATCAGTGCAGATAACATGTTTCTTGGCAGGTGTTGCAATTCCAATTTTCCAGTGGCTAAACTTGATCTTTGTTTTTTATTTCTATTGCATTTCTTTATAGGTATTGCTCGTGACAGAGGAAAAATATTTGTCTGGTTTAGTATCTCTGTCTTCAAGATGGAAGTATTATTTTTAAAAGGTGATGAATCAAACAGTGTGGGGACTTTTGGTTGTTTTAAAGTGTTTAAATTCAGCACAGAGCTCCCTGCTGTCCTTTGTGGTCTGTGGGCAATAGAAGATCCCTCCACAACCCTGAGCCTGCTACTGCAGGAGGATTTCAGGGAAGGAGGATGAGCCAGGTAACAAAGCAAATGCCCTGCCCTAAATCTGGCTTTTAAAATGAGCTCTGTCTGGGATTAGTATCCTCAGGCTGCAGCTGGGATTAACTTTGTAGGTAGGAATTGAGATGCTAAAACGTGGTCTCCGCATCAGTCCTACACACATTCATGCCGTGTAGAAATGTTTTGGTTTCTCTTGCCTGCCCCTTTGCTCCAACACACAATGCATATAATCTGATTCTCTGAATGAACCTTTGTTTGAGGAAATACTGTTAGTTTTGGCTCTTGGAGAGCTGAGCTGACAGGCCCAACTCCCCAGCAAAACAGATTGGAGATGACAAAACCAATTAAAACCACGCCTTTGAAAAAAAAAAATGCTGGGAAGAAGCCAGAAAGTTCCTTTTCTGTGTTTCTGAACAAGCTAATCCATTTAGCTACTGTATTATCATGTCTGATTTTTGTCCTATTACTTAAATTAAGAGCCTCATTGCCATTACCTGTAATAAAAGTAAAATTCTTACCCTGCCTCAAAAAATTGCATGATTGTGCACAGGAAGGAACTGGGGGAGGCACAGAGGAAGTGGGTTTTGAGGCTGGAGCTAATTAGGCAAAAAAGAGTTGTTTTAGCACAAGGGCAGGAGGAATCCATTACCTAAACAGGAAAACACAGGACATTTCTATAGCTTGTTCCCATAAACTGAAATGATAAAATTCAGATTTGAAAACAAAATAATTTGTTTACAACCATAGCACTTTAGAATCCAGTGATCTGTAGGAGAAATGATTCCTGCAGACGTGCAGTAGCTGCTTTCCAGCCTGTCTGCTGGGCTTGCTGGGAACACATATTTGGGCAGCAGGACAGGCCTGTGGAATCTAAACCACAACACTTGGAGGTTTGTGTTTAAATTCCATGTACCATAGATCTTGGCCAGGTGCTCTCTGAGGAGAAGAGAAAACATAACAGCTCCTGAGCTAGGGAGCCAAATGTTGCCAGAGATTTTGTTTGTCCTGTGCATCAAACAAATGAAAGATGAGAGGGTGGAAATAAGAGTTTTATGTCCAAAGTGTGGTGGTGTCAAAAAAATCCGTGTCCTCCTTCTGCTGTGTCACACACACACTTTGTAGCCACGGGCGTGTAATTCACTCTTTCCTTATTTTATGCAGGATATCCTGCAGTCCATCCTCAGAAGGCATTTTAAAAACTTCTTCCTTGGTGCAGCATTTAATTCACTACAATCCCAAAATTACTTCCCGGCTGAAATTCCTGCTCAGCGACTTTTACACGTCATGGTGTGGAGAATGAACTTACATTTTTCTGGATGGGAAAAGGGGATTTTTCAGGCTGATGTTTACAGCAAAGTCTCCCCTATTGCCTTCTGTTGTGAACATTTCTAAGGGAGATAAAAAATGGGGAACTGCAAGTTGAATCTAAAGCAGCTAAGTAAAGCATTTGAGCTATATGAATTCCATAAGCTCTGCCATGCTGTTCCATATAGTTTCCATTTAACTGACATGTATTCAAACCACCTGCTAAGTGAAGGATATATGGAATTTATCTAAATATTTTGAAGTGCTTCTCTGCCCCTTCAGTGCTCTTTGTTGAAATCAGTTTCCTAAAATTATGGTGTTTCTTAATGCTATTAAGTACTGAAAGATCCCTAAATTTCTTCTGGGTTTGCACACAGATAGATGTCCTTTTCTGCCCAGATCTGGAAGGTGCTTCTGTCATGTGGTTTTATGCTGACTGAAGTCCATCTTAAAATCCTCTGATTAAGGGAGGAGAACAGAGGATTCTTCTGTTGTGAGTCATCTCATCTCAGAGCTTGATCCTGCTTACAGATGTTGGGAGGAGTTTCTCATTGAGTTATTAATTGAATGTTGTTTCAGTGCTAGGGAGAGCTACTGGTTTAAATTTTGCAGCAGTGAATGGCATCTCATGTGTATCTGTTAAGAAAGAGGGTCACCCCTTTGCCTTGTCTCTGCTGAGTCCAAAGCATCACTAAAACATCCTGCAAGATCATGAACTAGAACAAAACTATGAGAGGCAAAACTTTACTTGTAAATGGA
Organism: Oenanthe melanoleuca; assembly: GCF_029582105.1. NCBI lineage: Eukaryota > Metazoa > Chordata > Aves > Passeriformes > Muscicapidae > Oenanthe > Oenanthe melanoleuca. The sequence continues at coordinate 3,005,384 of NC_079349.1, forward strand.
TACTGTCAAGGTACTGTTAGAGCACAAACCTGCTCCCTAATTACATTTCAGTTGATTGAAGAAAAATTTAGAAATCAAAGGTGTTGAAGGGAATCAGGTCACACTGTCACAGTGGATGTCTGTTTCTTGTACTTTGCTGCAAATGTTGTGATGTTTGAAGGTTTGTAATTGTTTTAAAATACAGCTGCTTTCATTGGAGTTTTAGAAATGGAGAGTTGTGTTACTGTGAGAGACCAGTGCTGTGTTATCTGTCTGCCTGCTTGGATCTCAGTTGTCTGAGGTGTACTTCCTGAGCTGGGAAAACTCGTGTAAAAACCTTGGGAATGGACTCCAGCCCCTCCTGGTGTATGCAGGACTCTTAGGTGAAAGTTGCAGCCTCGTGTTCCTGCAGCCTCTCCTCCAAAGCACGCCGGGGCCGCTCTGTCCAAGGGGATTTCCAGCTCTGTTGCTGTTGAGCTGAAGCTCTTTTGGCTGGTTTGCTGTGATCAAATCACTTGATGAGGACATTTGGACCCAGGAGGTGGAGATTTCTACATGGGAGACTGAGCTGAGCTGCTGGAATGCATTGCAAGTCACTCACCAGATGGTTTTCAGCTGCTTTGATTTGATCTGTGTGATAGTGAGGAGAACATGAAAGTCACCTGTTCCTCCAGCATTGCTTTCATGAGCTGAGCTTCTGGCAGCAGCATCCCCTGCAGGATGCACCTGGGGGCCTGGCTGTCTGTGTTCTCAGCTTGGGCACTCTCTGTGCAGCAGCAGCATTCCCACAAGCCGTGACACTGTTGGGTCCAGTTCTCCCTTGGCACGTTCTCCTGCTGCTCTCACTGGGAGCAGCATCCCCAGAGCTGCAGCAGCTGTGGGAGCTGCTCCTGGGCTGTGCTGCAGGTACGTGGTGTCCATCCACCTGTTGGGAATTGCTCCACATTTGCTGTAGGACTTGGCAGGAGCAGCAGCCAGATGGTGTCTCCAGTTGTTTGGGTTTTTTCCTTGTTGTTGTTTTGCTGCTTTAAAATCTGAAGACTGCTTTCAGTTAGGCAGCTGCTCTCAGTCATAGTGCTGTTCAAAGTAATTGACTTTCCATTGACTTTGGAATTTGGAATAGTGTCTAAATATTGTTGTCAGCTTCATGCTGATTCCTCTTCACTGAGGCTGAAGTCATTTCACTTATGACCTCAAGCTGGACTTGTGTTTTGCTCCCATGGGAACTAAAAATAATAATTATTTTAAGAATAGGTTCTTAATCACTTCCTTCTTTTGATGTACTAGTCTTGTTTAGCATTTTCTAAGAATGTAATTGAAAATATTTTAAACTATTTGTGTTTTAATTCCAGTTTTAATTAGCTCTTTGAAGATGCAAGGAGTGTACCAGACTTGATTACAGTTCCTTTTAGTCTTTTTATAGAAAAGCATTTGCTCTTGTTATTCTGAGTGCAAATTATTAGAGTTTTGTTGCTTTGGCAAACTGTCGAGTCACACAGAGCTATGAAGAGATGAACATTAAGTTGACAGATTTTTTAGTCAAAGGCATGTGGGCACTTTGTCAGTGGTGGTGATGCACCAACATGTTAATCTCCTGTCTCCAAACTGTTAATGGTACAGATGAGAAACAGGAAAAGATGTGCTTTGGTCTGGGTTTGGAAGGAAACATAAGGTGTGCAGTGGTTCTGAGGCAGAGTTGGCTGTGCAGTGAACATTGCAGTTTATTTTTGAAGAGGACAAGGAAGGAAAAAGAAATTCCCAGTCAGGCAACAACTCATCTTCTGGTGCATTGCTACAACCTGTTGCCACAACTGGCATTTTATATAGCAGTAAAATTGGAAGAGCAGAGTTGGTTTTCTTTACCTGTCTCTTGTCTGAAGCCTGGCAATTGCTCCTCTGTTACTGTCAGAGCTGTGGGAGTACCTGAGTGTGAGAGCAGTTGTGGTGTCAGCAAGGCAGGAAAGAAATGGGAGCCAAATACGTGAAAAAATGTTGGTTTAATATCCTGTTATTGGCAGCTCTGGCATTCTAATTGCTTTTGTTTAGGCTTAGGACTTTTTACTTACTTTTAGCATTGCAAGTTTTATTAAAAGGTTTCTTTAGAAAGAGCTGCTATTGGGAGGTTTCCCAGACCAAATAGGAAACTGGGAACCATCAGTTCTCTAGCCTCAGGCTCTATGCATGGGCTTTGGTGAGCCAAGGGAAGTGCCTTGCCCTTCTGTAGGATGTGCTTCCTATTTGCACAGCAATTTTAGAGCTTAAATGTGAAGTGAACTTTTAAGGATAAATAATTCCTCTCTGAGTTCATTTGTACTGAATGTGTGAGGCAAATGTGCTGTACCAGGGCACTGCACTTCATGGCAGAGACCATTCCTGACTGACCACGTGCCCAGGAGATCTTCTCTGAGAGGGAAGAGTGTTTGTAGATGACATTGCTCCTGTCACTCCTTCTGTCCATCACCTCTTGACCTGATGCTCGTAGTGTCAAGGTGACCCTGTTTCCTTTGTTGTTGTATGGGTTGCAGTTGGTATTGCTGGTCCAGTTCCCTCATAGCAAGACATAAACTTGAAGATGTGGGGCTAAATCCCCCCAAAGCAAGAGAGAGAATCTGGGATAGGCACAGTTCCTATACTTTAATCTCTGGCTTGAAATTTACTGTGCTATGGGTATTTCCTACTTCCTCTGCTCTGTCAGTAGTATGGATTAATGATTCATAAAGGTGTGTTTTAAGGGCTGGGTAGTTTGTGTTTATACAGTGCTTAGTAGAGTCCTTGCTGTTTCTTCCTTTTTTCTTCCATTTCCCTTCCATCTCCCAGGAGCATTCATGCATAAGCCATTTCTTTTTCCAGCCTTGCCTTTCCTTGGAGTAAAGTTACTCTTTCTAGCCTGTTGGCACTCCTTTGTGCCCAGCTCTGATTACAAGCAGTGTAGAATTAATGGGTTATATTTTTTCTTGGGCCAGAACTGGCATTTCATTCCTCCTTTCCAGTGTTTCCAGCCTGGGTAATCGAATGGAACTGTATCTGACCAAACATGCAGAAGCCTCTTAATTTACATAATCTCAATCCCAGTTGGAAGAAGCTCATAGTTGAGGATTAGAAGAAGTGTGATACTGGCACAAAGAAAAGTGTGTGTGAAATTAATTTCATTTCTACTGATATTTGTGAGACCAGCTGTGACAGTTCGTAGTTCTTGTGGAGGACTCTTGAAGACTGGAATAATCTCTGGCTCCTGGCTCAGTGAGCCATGGACAGCAAAAGTTGTGACTGGCCAAGTGTGGCTTGTTGTTGTTTCATCTGTTGGCATTTTGACTGGTTCAGGGGGATGCTTTGTCTTGAAATGAAGGAAGAGAGAAAAACTGAAAGCAGAATGATTTGTTGTCTGTTTTGTTGCAGCGGAAGGTTGGTTTCACCAAAATGGAAAAATTTTAAGGGATTGAAGCTTCAGTGGAGAGACAAAATCCGTCTCAATAACGCCATCTGGAGGGCCTGGTACATGCAGTGTAAGTACCGTGCGGGGGGCGGGTCTTTCCTGAGTGAGACATGGGTGGGAACAAGAGATTGTAATTATTATCTAGTGAAGAGCTCGGGATGTTTGAGGCAGTGCTGTTGGATCAGGGCTTTGCTGGATGTGCCCACACCGGGGATGTGCTGAGTGCTGCAAGCACAGCCCCAGATCTCCCTGTTGGTGTTTATCAGGCAGGAATCCTGGCTGGCTCCCTGTCACACCTTGGCACTGAGGTGACAGCTCTCTGCAGGCCCTGCCCTGCTCAGCACTTGCATTTCTGTTGTTGTTGCAGACCTGGAGAAGCGCAAGAACCCCGTGTGCCACTTTGTCACCCCTCTGGACGGCTCCGTGGACGTGGACGAGCACCGGCGGCCAGAGGTGTGTGAAACCCTGGGAACAGCCCAGGCAGCTCTGGATTGTAACAGGATTTTCTGGTCTGCTGGAAACAAGGGCAGCATGGCCAGGCTGTGCTCTGTTTTTATTTAGAAGGAACCATTAAAAGCAGAGTGAACCTGGTTCTGTGAGTTCATGTTAGGATGATCAAGGTGCAACCAGAAGGACATTTGTTATCTGTGTAATTTATGTTCATGTTGTAGTTTAATGAATCATAACTCATAGAAATGCTATTTGAATAGGTAAAATTTTGACAGCCACTGCTGTCTTCTGACTGGAAGTTGGTGTGAAATCAGTGATGACTATTTTCAGGACTGAATCTAAGTGACCCTGGGAGAGTTTTCTGTATTTTATGTAATTGGCAAGGTGTGGTTTCAAAAGAACAAGCAATTTCTTTCTCTGTATTAAGGTAGTTTCACAGACAGATCAAATATTAGTTTGTGTACTTTCATTTTTGTGCTGCTGTAAACATAAATGAAAACTAACATCTGCCCTCTGGCTCCTTGCAGAAAACCAGTGAGGCCCTTGATGTGGCAGTATATGGCTCTCTCTAGACTGCATAACTCTAGAATAATTTATAACTCAAAGGAGTTCCAGATGAGTTTGTGGAACTGTCTCAGGTTTTTGAAAGAACAGTGTTGATGTTTGTGTTGAAAGTGACCCTCGAACACAAAGTTAAGGCTCTCATTAGTCTGCTGTCCCCAACTTACACACTGCTCTCTGTGATACATTGAAGACCCATATTGTCTGATCCTTTTGTTGCCATCAGTGTGTGGCCTGCAAGGTCCTCCCTGAGCTGGACATCAGATTTCTATTGCTTTGTGTCATTCATAGCAGCTTCTGCTTATTTTGTGTGTCTGTGCATGTGACCTTGTGGAATTCACAGGATGTTGTGTGCTTTTACGTTATATTTCAGTAAATTAATTTTAAAGTTTTTTTTTTTTTTTTTTTGCCATTTTTAAACTCTTGATTATGGTTGAGCTGCTGTGGGAGATGCTGACAGTGCAGTCAGATGTCATCTGGTGTTTGGGTTTTGTGGGAAAGATGAAATTAGTACTGTCAGATTTGCTCTGTGGTAGCTGAACTCTGGGACAGTGTGGGCTGCTGATACATGGGCTCAAATAGAATTAGCATGCTTTCTTTTGCATTTTTTATGCCTGAATATTTGCTTGGAAATGTATTGAATATTCATCCCTTATGTGATTCCGTGTAATTCATGGTATGTGTTTGTGTTCTCAGGCCATTGCAACAGAAGGGAAATACTGGAAACGAAGAATTGAAATAGTCATTAGGGAATACCACAAGTGGAGAACATACTTCAAGAAAAGGGTCTGTTGGTTTTCATAGTGAAAGTAGTTTGTTAGAGCTTGATCAGTATGTTGCTGCTTTTTGAGTTTATCTATCACTTTTTCTGGCATGCAAGAATACTTAAAACAGATGATAAGCTGGTACAGACATGTTCATCTGATTAGTTCCACTTAACTAAAAATTATTTTGCTAGGACTGATTGTGCATGATTGGGTCTTAAAAGTTTTTCAAAATCAGGTCTTCCACTGGCACATACAGGACCTATTCTTACTTCACCATCTGTTCTGTTCTCCTTTTGCAGTTACAGAAGCACAAAGATGAAGATCTTTCAAGTTTGGTCAGGGTAGGTAACAACACTGAGAAGTGGCAGCATTTATGCTTGTAGAACCCACAGCAGATAACAAAGCTGTAACATGCAGTAGCTTGCTTTGATTAAAATCTAAAGACAAGCATCTTGCTTAAGCGTTAATTAAGGTTAGACACCTTAATGTTCTGTGCCTCAGAGAGCAATGTGAGATTTGTAGCTTGAATTGCATGGAGGAAAGGTTGAATGTAAAGTGCTGTGACAGAACTAATGGGAATCAGCATTGCATGCCCAGAAAGATCAATCTCTGAGGGCTGGCACATTATTTCAGCTTGTTACTGAGTTGTAACTGGCACTGCTGCCTTGCTTGTGTAACTGGATCTGTGAAGATGTGGGAGCTACGTGTTGCAGATCTTCCTGCTGTGCCCACACCTCAGGCAGATAATATGCCAGGATCCTATAAAAGGACAAAATGGTTAAAGAACAGTGGTATCACCATTTAGTATGTCCCCTTAAACTATCAAAATTACTTTGGGTATATAAGCTGATGGTCAGAAGTACTGTTCTACTGTTTTTGCAATGCAGTGTAGAGTAACTTGACCTGTAGTGAGGGATGAGTAAGCCAAGCCACATTATATTGCAGTTTTCATGGGCAAAAAGTGTCTTGTGCAAACTCAGAGTTTCAGATACATCTCACAAGACAGGAGTTGTTTTTTTGCATTCTTGCTAGTCATGTTTTTTTTAATCTTTATTCAAACCAAGGGATTGTTAATCTAGGTGCAAAAAAATACTTGTGTAATCAATCAAACAAGGAAGTGTTGTTATCTATCTTACATCTTTCTGGTCAGTATTTGGGTTTGGGGCAAAAACCTTCCCAGTGTTGTGGCATTTCAGTGAGCTAAAGTTGCTGGGGTATCAGAAGCACCACTGATGTGTTTGTCCATTTGATGGCTCCTCAAGGAGAAGTTCTTTCTTTAAAAATGGGAAAAATTATTATAAATCTTAGCGATTGATTAGATGATTATGGATTTTAGATTATATAGATCTGTAGATTATAGATGATTATAGATTTTTTAGATCTGCACCAGACTGCTTTGGCATTGCTAGACAGCCCGACCTCTCTTCCTTTCCTTTGACAGGATGATGATGTGGTTCTCTGGCAAAAAAGAAGGTATGGCAGAGAAACCCCAGTGCCCATGGAGGAAGGCAGTCTCTTGGATGCAGACATGCTCATGTCTGAGTTCACCGACACCCTGTTCTCCACACTCTCTTCGCATCAGCTGGTTTCCTGGCCAAATTCCAGGGACATAGGTATTTGTTGGCTGTAGCTATGTTGTATTGAGAACCCCTACAAAAATTCTGGTTTGTTGCTTTGCTGCTCTAGTTTTGCCTTAGAAATCTATCTTATATTGCTGATGCAGATTAAAAACAGGTCAGGAAATGTGGCTGTCTTATGATTCTGTAGGTTATAGAATCCCAGTTAATGATCTGAATTTAATTTCTGTCTTAGCTTCTTATGTGGTGCTCCCAGCTTTGCCCCCTAATGTTGCTCTGAATGAATCTGTGCTGAGCAGTATTTACTTTATCAGTGGTGAAGACATTGTGATTTATCTCAAAGCATAGTTGTGTGTGTATTTTTCAGGGAGTGCCTGTATAATTTTGTTTGGCTTTGTCCAGTAGAACCAGTGCAAGTTTCATCTGTACAAACAATTCCAAGAGCTGTTCAGCTCTGTCTGGAGGCTCTGACAGTCTGATGGGACAGCACATGTCCACTGTTCACCATCCCTTGCTGTATGGATGTCTGAGCAACTCCAGAGCAGCCATGGTTTGCATGAATTGTACTCAGGGCAAATGAAGTGGGTGATTGTTTATTTTAAAATACTCTGCTCTGAGCTGTGGTGGGCAGGCTGTGCTTCCCAACATGTGTGTAGTGCAGCAGGGGCAAGACAGGAGGTTTGGGAGCAGGAGGCATCTGAGCTTGACAATCCCAGATGTCAGTTAGAGCCTTCAGGGTTCACCTCTTCATTTTTAGTGATTGAAAGTTTAACTCCCCAATGGCTTTGATATCTGGACTGTGCTGTAGCTCTGAAGAGAAGCAGATGCTCAGTTCCTTTCAGCAGCAGTTTTTCTGTAACATCTTGGCCAAGCCTGGCTGTGGAGTGTTTTATTCCTTCTGCTGTTATTATGTGAGTGGTGGGAAGCTAATCTAATCTGTCTCCTGAATTTTGCAGGACACTTAGGAAATGCTGACATGATTCAACCAGGGCTTATTCCTCTCCAGCCAAATTTTGATTTTATGGATACTTTTGAGCCTTTTCAGGGTAAGAATCATATATAGAGTTCATTAATTTCTTAAATATTGCAGTGATTTATGAACTAGGCTTTAAAAAGAAAGTTTATTACAAACATCTAAGGTGTTCCCATTTCACAGTTCTTAGTGATGAAGACATTTAACATTTTATTTGTCTTTGGATGTTTTATGGCACTGTCAAGGATCCATGTAACATTAAACTGCTGACAACTTTGATGTTTATGGACCTTCATGGAAGTAAAGGGCCACATCTATTTGCTGGCTCTGCAAGCAGTCTGCATCTGATAACTGTACTTTGTGGGACTCACTGAGGATCAGCTCTTGGCTGTCTTTGTGTAGATGAACCTTTGACAGGACTGATTTTTGCATTGTCCCAGTTTGCATGAAAGCTGAAGGAGTCATCCCCAAAGAGAGAGTTCCTCTGGAGACAGCAGTTGTATGAAACCAAAATCTCATGGTTTCATTATTTACTAAATAATACAGATATTCCTGAGAATTTTAGGATCTAGCAATCCTGTACCTTGAGTATAAAAAGTAGAAAATTAATAGGTGACTTTTCATGTTTCAGAATTATTCACGCCCAGTCGCTCCAGTAATTATTTCCCTTCCGTGTCTGCTGTCAGCTCAGCTACCACAGACAGCAGCAGCCACTCTTCCCAGGTAAGAGATCTTTAAAACAGAAGGCTCTGACACGAGCCATGTCCTCCCAGGAGGAGTTCAGACATGTCTGAATCAGTGACATTTCCTTGTCTCTCAGTCTCCTGTGCTGCCATCGGGTTCGTTGCCCAGCACGCTTCCAGCAGAGAGCATCAGCGATGAACTGATTCCTTCCTCAGTACCTGCCCCTGTCATTCCTGACGTCGTTGCTGGCCAGTGTTCCAGCATTAGAAGCGGGGGATCTTTCATCCAGCCGGCAGACTTCCCTCCTGACTCGTCTCTCAGCGGGCCACAAACGTTCATGTCAGTGTTCCAGCCGGCGCTGCCGCTGCTGCAGCCCGCGGGTGCCCAGCCGCAGTCGCCGCTGCCCGCGGTGCCGCTGAGCTCCAGCCCGAGCCCCGCCCCCGCCGCCTTCGCTGCTCCGGAAACCCCCAAGTTCCTCTGTGAATCCTCGGTCATCACTCACACGGCTTCTGCCACGCTCACCCACAACGCCCCTGCCACCACCTTCAGCCAGAGCCAGAGCCAGAGCCTGGTCCTGGCCACGCAGCAGCCGGGGGCAGGAGTGCCTTGTAACCTGGCCTTCCAGAGCGCTGTAGTGCAGGGGCAGCCCCGGCCCCAGCTGACATTTGCACTTCCCAAACCTGTTCCTCTGGCCAGTGCTGGGACAAGGCCCAAACAGTCACAAAAAATAGTGCCTGCTCCGAAGCTTGAAACAGTGTCCTTATTGGTAAAGAATGCCTTCATCACCCCAGGTGAGGAGCACTGCGGGAGGATGGTTTTGTTTTCTGAGTTAGACTAGCAGGTGGAAAAGATCTTCTTGCTTTACATAAGTTAAAACAGAGCTTCTGAGTGTGTCCATGGAACCCTTGAATCCACTAGCTGAATGCAAGTGGTTGCACTGTTCAGTGGGATGCTCTGGACTGCTGGAAGGATTGGAAGCAGCTTGGTTGAGTGTGAAAAGCTGATCTGCCAAAGGGGTTCTCTCTGCAGCATCTCTGATGGGCTGTGTAGCTGCATCAGCTCTGTGCTCCTGCCCCATAGAGACCCTGGATCTTGGTGTGATGTTGTGATTAACTGCCCCTCAAAGCATTCAGCCACAGTGGAGGAGGAGATTCTCCTCAGGCAGCTGGAGATCTTTGTCTCAAGCAGTCTAGAGACCCTTGAGATGCTTTAAGTCAGGAGTGGGTTTCAGGTCAGGGTAGGAACGCCTGGGACTTCCACCCTGGGTGGGATCTGGAGCCACCGTTGCTGCACAAGGCAAATAACAAGATAAGGAGAGAGAATTTTGCTTGAGGTGTTTCTTGTAGGAAAGCTCAAGGCTGGAGCAGGACAGGCAGAATGCTTTTTTAGGATTATTGCAGTCTATTTTTAGACTTGTGCTGGCTGGGGGCCAAGTGACTTCAGCCACTTGAAATGTGCAACAATAATTCAAGAAAAAGCTTGCCTGGAGGAGTAATGTTAAACAGGCTTTACTAGGGAGTAGGTGTGTCTGCTGGGGCCTGATAGTGAGGTTACCCACCAAAAAGAAAAATCAGTGTTCAGGAGAAGGACAGACCCAAGATCTAGTTCTAGGATGTCACTGGGATCAATTTGGTCCATGATTAATAGCACGAGGGTGTTAATGGCAGTGTTCCTATCTATAGTATATTATTAACTAACAGTCCATGTGCCTTCAGCAGTCAAGACATGCATTTCTCACCTAGTAAAGATTGTAGGCAGCTCATTTTCAGAAAGCCTTTGCCCCTGCTTTTCTCAGTGCTTCCTGGGTTGTTCCTCACACCATATATTACTTTCCCAGTGTTCCAGCATGTACTTCTATACCATCACAACCAGTGGCTTTGTTTTGCAGATCAGTGGCATGTGTTTGGGGATCATGGTGTTCCTAAACTACTGGGACACCAAGCTCAGGGGACAAATCCAAGAATTTATATAAATACTAGAGCTTTATTTTTGGCAATAGAATAAACATCAGTACTTGTAACTGAGGCATTTATGCCTGTTATTTGTGTTCAGGACAAACAAATCATCTTGTGACTGTAAAGCAAATTACATTATATCTTGTGTTAGCACTGCTCTGTATATAAGGACTCAAAAACCTGTACAGATTGTCTCATCAGGTGCAAGACTTCACTGCTATCACCATTTCATGATAAATGTGCTGATTTTGAGAGGAAAGTCTGCAAAAGATGCATGTGTAGGACAGAAACATGAATCATGTAAAGCGACTGCTAAATATTGTTGATGGTTGCTGTAGTTCCCCAAATGTGGAAGTCAGAAAGGCCAAGCCTGTGCAGCAGCATTAATGCACTGGTAAGAGGTCAATAGAGATGTCATAAGTCCAGCTGAACGTCAGTGAACAGTGGAAGGGTTGTGATTCCAGCTTTAGGTGTGGGAATGCTCAAAGAATGAACTCCCTGTGTCAGTGACAGAGCTCTGCTCCAGACAGACCCACACAAGGACTGGCACAAGGTTTGTACAATCCACGGGCCTCTCTTAGGGAGGCTGTGCAGAAACTCCCCTTGAGTCAAAACACAATTGTCAGTCACAGGTGACACTGTCAGGGAGGGGACATTGGATAACCCTACACTGTCTCCCTGTCCTGCTGTGTGTGTCCTTCAGGTTCCTGATGCTGAACTGCAGAGGGGTGGCTCAGCAGGGGCTGATCTGTGCTGACACTTCTGCATCATGGCTTTATTTGTACAAAGGAGAGCTAAACCACTGCAGCCAAGAGTGAGGCCAAATATGTTTGGTTCAGTTTTATCAAAACCCAGACAAAAGTTGTGTCTTTGCCTGATTCTTCTCTTTGTAACAGTTTAGGATGGTCAGTCATGTTCTGTCTAGGCTGGGCAGGAACCATATCAGCATGAGTGCTGTGGTATTGCATTGGTTACAAGGAGATCTTCACAGACTCATGTGGAGACATTTGCTGCTATTCAGAATTACCTCTAGCTGCCTAAGCACTGCAGAACTCTTGGTTCTTTAGCATATTTTATAGAATTTTGGTGTGGATTCCCAATTGCATTTAGTTGTCATGTGGTTATGTGTCATCTAAAGCAGCTATAAAACCAGGTAGTGAAAGAAGCTGGTAGGTTGAAGTGCTGAGGGAAAGGATTTAAGATACGTGTACAAGGAAGCATTAAGTATTGAGTCATTGACCCTTCCTGGGTCAGCAAAGCAAGCCTGAGTGTGATGGAAGAGGGTCCTCCTCTTGTTAAACCCAGCTCTGACAGAATGAAGACACTTTGCATCTCCCTGAACTACTACATACCTCTGTAAATTCACCTTGAAACAGTGACAGTGATGCTAGAAAACTCAGAAATAGCTGGAGTGTTGAAGTCCTTTGTACTGGATTAAGGGGGTTGAGATCATTGGAAGACAGGCATTTTATACTGCAGTGAAATAGTACCAGATAGAGGCCCCTTGATCCACACCCGTGTTTAATGACAAGTTATTTCAAAATAATCTCCATCTCTGTTTTTGTCTCATTAACTATTCTAACTGAATTGTGTTCTTCAGCTGCCTTTCAGGGACAGTCCAGAGCTGTGATTGTAACTCCAGCACCTTTAAAAAGAGAGGGGATTTTGACGCCAGCCACGTCTCAGTCTAATGTTGCAATTGCACCAGCTGGAATTGTCAGAGTAAGGAGAAGAAAAAAAAAATTACATATTTGTTTTCTAGGCCTGTTATTTGCAAGTAGTGAGAGCCATAATGTGCTCAGGCAGGTAACGAGTCCACTAAATCCTGTGTTACCCAACATATGCATTTGTGCATTCAGCTTTATCTTTGCTTATTGTTAATGTAGCCACTTTATGGGCTTGGAAGCACTTTATAGTCTTGACAGGCTCTGTGTCACACAACAGTAAGGTTCTGAGGAGGCCTGTATTCACAGTGCTGTGGATGGGGATGGTTTGTGCTTTAACTGCAGAAGCTGGAAGGAGCCCAGGGAGCTCACCTTTCCAGTACCATGTTGGAAAACATGCTTTGAGTATGTGAGTGGGTTTCCCCAGTATGTTGTGTGCAGGAAGATGGAGATGGATTTTAGTATATTATACTGTTGATGTGTTATAATACTGCATTAAGTTATGAAAGGATACTGGTATCCTGCCAGAAGCCTGACTTTGGTGCCTGCCAATTCCTTATATGTTAGCCCTTGTTTTATGTCATCAGATTGTTAATCATGTATTAATTTGCTACTTGTAGTGAAAGGCAAGGTAACAAATCTCTCTCTCTCTCTTTCTCTTTCTTAATCTCTCCTTCCACTTTCTCTCTCTCATCCCTTCTCTCCCTCTGCCCCCACACTGCCCCTCCTTCTCTCTTTCTCTGTTTTCTCTGTGCTGTTTCTGTGCTGTTCCCAGGCTCCCGGGGTGACGGAGTTCCGTAGTAACATTCTGGTTGGTCCAGCACAGCGAGCACCAAGTAGTCAACAAAGCCAGTCCACAGTCTCACATCTCTTCCCTCCTAGTGTAGTCCAGGATGTGTTGGTGAAAGGAGAGCACATCCCTTCCCACTGTTGCAGTTCACAAGTTCCCTCACCTACACCTAGTAAGTTAGAAAGCTGTAAGCATTCTCACCCCTGCACATGGAAGTGTGTCTGTTGGTTAGGCAGGGTGTAAAGGGGGCCTTGAGGATCCCTAGATAATTTTTGAAGGAAAAGCTTTTCAGGCCCTTCTACTCCTCAGCTTCAGTTGCATCCAGTGGTTTGCAATTTTTATCTTAAATGACTGTGCAGCATTCCCACAAACTGTGAGTTTGTGGTTCCTGTAAGTCACTCCTTTCTAAAGGGATGTGCTGTTTTAGTCACCAAGAAATGAAAGGCATCTGGGTAGGAAGTGCTGAATAGGTTTGTTGTTCAGTGTCATAGCTCTGATTTTGACTGGAGGAACTCAGACACAATCCTTGTAGGTAAGTGCAAAGACTCCTTTTGCATGTGCATCAACAGAGTGTTCCCTGGGCTGGCTCTGGAGGTAAATGCTTGAAGTGTCACCATCGTGTCCCAGGCCTTTAGAGACTCGTGGGGAAGCCCAGGAGGACCATGGAATCACAGCCTGTGCATCCAACATGCCTCTGCTGAAATATGTGTGTGTGAAAGGATTGTTACATCTTGCAATTCAGGATGTATCATGTGACATGTTATCCTAAACTTTCCCAACAGTGTTGATGTTTTCAAGCATGTGGTTGCCGTATCAAACAGTGTAATTTGGTTGCTGACTGCATTTTGGTTCAATTCTGAGTAGAAATTTCTCATCAGATACATTTGCTAACAAAGTTGTTTGTTAATGTGTCTTGTGTTTTTTCCTTTCTGAAGGCCGGGACTGTCAGAACTCAGGCCAGGCTTCTCCCTGCACCTCTGAGCAGAGCCCCAGTCCACAGTCTCCTCAGAGCAGCTGCTCAGGAAAACCTGCCACTGACCCTACTATGGCTGCATTTAAGGTGTGTGTCCCTTCCTTTTAGGGGAGTTTCTTGTTTGCCTTCCTACCTACTTTTCTGTCCTGATGTCTGAGCATGGACTAGAGAAAGTTGTGCTTCAGGACAGTAGCATGTTTGTGTGTTGGGCTTAGCTGCTGCACCCGTGCTGCTCTGTGCAATCCAAAATGTCAGATTCTAATTGACTCTGCTTTCTCAGGGATGTGTCACCAGAGGGGCCAGGCTTAGCTGTACCTCTGCAGGACCTTATGGTCATGACAGTTCCTGCTGTGGCTCACAGGAGTGTTCTGACAGGTATCAGTTTACTTGGTCAAAGATTTCAGGTGTCTTGTTCTAAACTGTGGCTTTTTGCCACTGTTCTGTTGGGGCTCTTCAGTCTGCAGGGCTCTGGCCATTGCTGGAGGAGAAGTTCTTGACCTGCTGAGTTACTTACATGTCTCCAGTGATGCTATGCAGCTCCACAGAGGAGCAGCTCCACAGACTCTACAAGTTACACCTGTAAAACCCTTCCAGAATTACTGGGGTAAGAACTTGGCGGCCTGGAGATAGCACCCGAGAGCTGCTTGTACCTCACACACAAGCTCACCTTGTCAGAACACTTTCTGTGGTGGTATGAGAAACTTCTCCAGAAAAACCCCATCAGAACAATCAGCTGGAACCCTCTCATTCATTCTGTTGTGGAAGGGAGCGTTACTTAACTGTTTTGTAAGTGCCAACCTCCTTCTGGCTTTTCTTGCTCTGTGTACCCTGTGAGTTTGGTTACTCTGGGGCAGAAAGGTAAGTTTAACACCTGCAGCCTGTGACTGCACTCAGGTCTAGATCTGTTGCAGAGGATAACCAGAGCTGCCCCTTGCTGACCATGCTGCAAGTTACTCATAAAATTTGGCAGGGGTTTGCATGGCATGAAAGCTCACAAGCAGTGGATGCAGCCTGTTCTGCTGCTAGAGAGTAAGGTAACAAAGGAGCGAATTAGTAGGGCTGGCTGATTGTGGGAAAGTGGTCACTAGATGGAAAAGCAAGGACATGGCTATAAAATAGGCTTTACAGCCATGTAAACACACCTGCTCTGACAGGAATTGCTTTGGATATGTACTGTTACTAACTCTCTTGTAAGACAAGAAACAGTGATACTTGCCAGGCTCCAGATGTGTGCTTTTGTTCCTCTGTATTGTTAGTTAGATTAAACAGTTCTGTATTGCTAGGTAACGTGGTTATTTCAGTTTGGCAAAGCATAGAGGGCACTAGAAATCTCAGTTTTGCTCATGAACCTGCATTTTCTGTGGTTTTGGGCAACCACTTCACTGCTTTGTTCATTGCTTTCCTCCATTATAAAGTGGGGTGATGGTGAGCTGCAGCCAGAAAGCCTCACTCTGCCAGGAATGTGTTCTCAAAGTGCAAACTCAGTTAAAGAAGTTTCTTCATCCCAGGTTTTCTGTGGCATACTCCCAGGGAAAAGCAGAAATTGATTGGCGCAGCAATAGGAACAACTCAGGCTGGTGCTGCCAGGGAGAGACTCAGAACAAAGAAATCCCTGGGCTGTTACACAGTTATGGTCTCTTCCTTCCTGGATCTTTGTCTGTGTCCCTGCTGTGGCTGGGACCCGTGTAACCATCCCAGGGATGATCCCTGGCTGTTGCAAGCTCCAGCTGAGCTGGGCAGGAGCCACAGGGCGGCAGTGTGGCCCCAGCTTTGGGAAGGGATCTGCCAGCTCCTCCTTTGTCCTCAGCAGCTCAGAGGCCTTGGAATAATCTGGCATTCCCAGTGCTGGAGCAGAAACTAAAGCTCCTTTTATAGTTTGGAAAGTTTTTTCTTTCTATGAACACCAACCTTGGGAGCTCCAGTCAGTGGTTTGTGTAGCTCCCCAGCCCTGGGATCCAGGGGCTGCAGGATCCTCCTGTGCCTGAAAAATCCTGCCAGTTGTTTTCTTTGTTACTGATTGCAAAGTATTTCTGCCACAGGCTGGACCAGTTCTGGGTCTTCTGATCTTTGTTCTTTTGTTAATATAAATCCTAAATATTTTACTTCCTGATGACACAGCTGAAACTTAGATGTAAGGTGATCGTTTCTTTCTGCTAAAGCATTCAACAGACAAATAGTATCTTTCAAACCTTTGTGTGCCTTGCTGGCAAGGTAACAATCATGTACAAGTCTAGAACTCCAGGTAATATAGTATCTTTCAGATTTTCTTCTTGCCATCCTGGCATGTGATGCTTAAAATAGGTGCAGATGTCAGAGGTGGGTTGGTCCATGAACACACTGTCAATTCATTATTAAAATTTTGGAGAGTTATCCCAGGGGAGACTGAATGCCAGCAAATCAATAAAAATGACACTGAATTTGAGTAGATGAAATAGTCATAGCAGCAGAACAGTAATGGAGAACAGCATAAACTGAGCTGATTTTATTTATACAGAATCGAAGGATGAAGCATCTTTCAGAACAAAAACGAAGGTTCAATATCAAGATTGGTTTCAGTGCTTTGAACAGCTTGGTGTCAGCCAACTCCAAGTTGGTAAGTACTGCAGCAGCACCTACAATTTAATGTGAAATGTAAAAAACAGCCATTCTAGAAGTCTTGTAAATAAATGTAATCATTTCACTGCTGAGTGCTCAGCACAGCAGAACACACAGTGCTGGAGCACAGCAGTAAGCAGAGGTAGAATGGAGAAGCTCAGGTAAATTCCTAACATTTCTTCTTCTAACATACACCATTGAGATCTCTGCCTCCCAGCAGGAGTCAGGCATGGTCAGTTCAGATGATTTGGAAAATCTCTTTATACCACCCAGCTGTTTTTAAGAATCCAGGCCTTTTTTCCCTCTTTCACCTGTGTTTTGTGCATGGGTTTACGGAGAAAAAAAATACCAACTGATTTTTCATTGTTAAATTACTTTGTCCAAACTAAAAATTTACTCTGGCTACACTAGTTAATTTAGTTCACTAAACTGAAATACAGATGTATCTGCACAACAAAATTCTTAGTGACCTTTAAGTGCCAGGAGCTTTGAAACATGGAAAATATGAAATCTTTTTGTGCATCATGTTGATTTGCTTATATAATTTTTATAATTTCAGAAATTTAGATGATATGCTGTCAGAATTTCACCTCCTGACTTGAATAGTTGGTTTTGAAAGGTAGTTCTTTTGGAAAACTCAGCTTTACTGAAATGTTTGGTTATTTTATTTTTCAAGTACAGATTTTTAATAGGTTCTTCCAAATTTAAGAGTATTATTATCTGTCTCCTCTTGTGGGTACTTCTGTTTAATAACTTCAGGTTTCTCAAACTAAAATAATTTATATTACCAACTTCAAGCAGCGCTTCCATGAGCACTATAAATCTGTCTGGAGATATAGCACATCCTTCAGTACTTAAGTAAGAACTGTAAATACTTTTAATAGGGCAGATAATGAAATAAAGTATTTTTAATTATTAAAATACTTCTTTCAACAAAGTAGCAGAAGTGTAATTTATGGAAGAAAACAACCCCTGCAGCCAGATTTCTCTGTACGGGAGTGCAAAGAGGATTTACAGAAATGCAGAGTTGAGTATCTGAAGTGTTTTGCTCTGCCTGACCCTGTGCTTTTACAGACAGTGAAGGAAAGTTAAAGGGTGCTGAGTGCAGGTTAGGAGGACAAGCTCCTCCTGAAGCTCAGGTTGTTGCAGGAAGCGAGCTGTGTGTCTGTTTGGCCTAGATCAGCCACGCCATCACGCTGCAGAAGACAGTGGAGTACATCGCCAAGCTGCAGCAGGAGAGGACACAGATGCAGGAGGAAACCCGGCGCCTCCGGGAGGAGATCGAGGAGCTGAACGCCACCATCCTGTGAGAACGGGGAACTGACAGGGGTGGAGCAGCTTCAGTGATGCCTGGGCCAAACAGCAGGGAGTGTGAGCTCAGTGTCACACCGGAGCAGATGGGTGTGGGACACAGCAGAGCAGCTGTGGGATGGGCATGGTGCAAACTGTGGATTTTCAGCAAGTTCTGAGCATGGAATTCACAGCAGTGGCAGCAACTGGGAGGATGTGTCAGGTCACAATAGTTCTGAGAGGTCAGTGAGGATGTTTTTATAAAACTCATTGGTGATTGAATGCTCACTCTTTACAATGGCTTTGCTGCAGTTTTCTTTCCAAATGCGGTTTTTATAGAAAACTGTGATTGAGTACATAAGACAAAGAACTTGGGCTCCAGAAGTTTGCCACTGGCTGAACATAACTGTAATAAATCACTTCACCTTCCCAGTGCCTCAGTTTGCTCTTTGCATTTATGATTATGTACTATTTACTATTGCAAAGCACGTTGAGGACTTCAGTGGCTTTACCTCCATCTCCAGAAGTTTTAGGCTTAGGCATGATGTTAGAATTAGCAGTAAATCAAAATCTTTTTATATTTCTTACAAAATATGATGAAGTCTGCTTAGTTTTATTTTAAATTGATTTGTTTCGTAAGAATCTCTGTTACATTTTCTTCTGTAGCATTGCTTAGGAGTAACTGTAATTTTTTTCTTGCCTTCTAATGTCCTTGTCCTTAATGGATGTCCAAAATCACTTTGTTCTATGTTTTACTTCATTTCCAGTTTTGTTGTTTGTAACAGCTTGATAAATTACTTTGCTGCAGTAATATAGATAAAATTGTTGGGAAAACAGTTTTTATTCCTGACTGGAGCAGTTAACACTCTGGGGGGATCATGGACTGGGAATCTCATCCACCAAAGACACCAGGAGTACACACTTTTCTCCTGCTGTAGTTTAGTCTGGAAGAGAATTGTGTCCTTTTTTGGTGGGATTCTGACCTTCAAATATCTTTTCAGTTCTTGCCAGCAGCAGCTCCCTGCTACAGGGGTTCCTGTGACACGGCAAAGGTTCGACCACATGAAGAAGTTGTTTGATGAGTATGTGAGAAGCAGGACCCTGCAGAACTGGAAGTTTTGGATTGTATCCTTTTATACCAACCTGATGAACTTGGGCTTTGGTATCAGCACTTGTAGAGCCAAAAAGTTGGGATTCTGCTGCTGTGGCTTTAAGCCAAGTTGCTTAAATATTAAGTATCCTCAGTTTTCATCCACATCTGTGTGTGGATATGGATTCTTGCAGAACTTGCTCACCTCAAGTATGGGGAGGCAACTGGAAAGTAAAATGCAATGCAGAGCCAAGGTTTTCTTGCTAGGTTATTGCACTGCAGAAATCTTTTGTGGACTCTGCTGTAACTGCAGCTTTGTTTGCCTTTTGGAAAATGTACATAGACAATAGCAAAGATTTCAGGGGGAAAAAAATGACAGTTACTGAAGCTGTTCAAAAATTTGGACATTCCCCTTTTTTCCTCTTCAGGTCAGTGTGGAGGAATTTTACAAAATAATAGTGAATATCACTAGGAGCTAAAGTTCCATTTTTTCCTCAGTCTCAGTGTTACAAATTTGAAAATACAATTATTTAAACACTGCAATCTCTCTGGCAGTTGAAGTCCACTTAGAAATTGAGTGTCTTCTTTGTTACAGCCTTTCCCATAGAATGTTTTGAACTCCCCCTTTGTTTTCTCCCTTGACATCTGGTGGTTTGCAGTTCAGCATTATTATTAAGCCATTGTTTGAGTCCTTCAATGGGATGGTTTCCACAACAAGCTTTAAGGATCTCAACGACACTGCACTGGCCTGGTTGGATCAGCACTGTTCTCTTCCTGTTCTGAGGCCAAGTAAGTGAAGTTCCATTCAGCAGCTCTTCAGATCATAGAAAGTATAATGTCATAGCATTTCTTAAAAGTCACAGGATGGCAAAGAAAGCACATGATGCTGAATGGGACTTTCGCTTCCTTTTGGTTAACTCAGTGAAAAAATAAGAGCCTCTTCTGACTGCAAAGGTGGAAAAAATATTGTTGAATATATCAGAATTTAAATAGTCTTTAACTACATTTAAGTTTCAAAAGCTTGGCTCTCGTTGGAGTACATTTGGCAGTGTGATTTATCTCATAGTGAGGGAAGACCTCTGAGATTTGTATTCAGCTTTGTAGTGACCTTCTCTTTGGGCATCATTGCTCGATTCTTTCCCTCTCACCTTTCAGCGAGTATTTAATTTACATTTACAGCTGTCAAGGGCTGCTCTCTTTTGTAGAAGATCAGTCAGATTAATAGCTTTCCTTGCTTTTCCTGATGGTTTCCTGCCTTTTTTTTTTTTTATAGTGGTGCTGAACACCCTGTGGCACCTGAGCAGGAGCACCTCGATCCTGTCGGACCCATCGCGTTTGCCGGAGCAGGCGCGGGAGGCCGTGGCCAAGGTGAACAAGAGAGCAGGGGAGACCTAACAACCAAAGACTCTGAGGTGCTTGTCCCAGGGGTGGAGAACCCACCAGGCCCTGCCTGCCCAGGCTCCTCCAGTCAGTGCACTTTAGAAAGGATTCTCTCCATCACCAGAGACATTGTTCAGGGCACCTGGCCCTGCCTTGCGAAGAGGTGCAGGTGATGCAGCGTTGTCAGAACGTTTGGGTTCCTCTCCAGTGCTGTGCTGTGCTCTTGTCACGTGAGAAAAAACACCAAGCTCAGGTAAACTCAGCAGGTTTGAGCCCTGCAGGCAGCAATAGATCTCCATCAATGCATCCTTATGCAACTAATGAAACACCCTCAGTTCTCTGAAGTGTAAATCCTGTACACCGAGGAATGTGCTCTTCAAGGGGAAAAAAGTACTTCTGATTTCATGAAGCAAAATGTGCTTTTTATTTTGTTTTCTGGTATTCATTTCCATGTGTTTTACTTGAATAGTGAAAATTGTTAAACAGGATCATACGAAAAACCAAAGGAGAAGAAAAATCTGTCAGTGATGTCAACTCGTGGCAAAAATACTAGAATTAAAATCTCAGGCTGTGTTTTGTGTATTTTATTTTAATGAGTGTATCATTGCATCTGATCAGTTTCAAGATGTGCTTTATTTTCTAGTAAATAAAGTTGCTGATTTTTATTTTTTTTATATAGCCATTGCAAGGAAGTAGCAGGCTGTGCAGTAAGTGCAAGAAAACAATTTTAGATTGTATAAATTCTGCAATTAGGATAAATACATGAATTTTATATCAGTTTAATCAATGAGCTATTTTCTTGCACTCTGCACAGTTCAGCTGCCATCCTCACAAAATGTGCACATATAAAACACATCCATAGGTAAATGTAGTAGCACTTCAGAGACAAGAATTGAGTTTTTAATGTTAAAAAATTGGCTTTTTTATTATCTCAGAAGCTGTATCAAGCCACACAGACTTGCAGTCAGTTCTTTGCTTCTTTGTCTTTTTTGCTTCTTCTTTTTGCCTTCTGTCTGAAAAACCTGAAGGACTTTGCTAGGCCTGATCTATATGGGAAGGTTATGTTCAGCATGAATTATAAAACATGTAAAAGTAAGTTTAAAACTCAAAATACAACATTACATTTTTCTGTGACAATCTCAGCTTGTGCTGTATTCTGCTGCAGGTGAACAGAGTCCCGTTCCAGCAGTGATTGTGCATCCTGAGACAGCACTGGGATGTTCATTCCAGCTGATTGTTCACAGTCTGGGATGATCCCATGACCCTTGTAATTCCACTCATGACTTGATCCTGATTGTTCAGAGCTATGCAAACAGTGGCAGCACTTCTTGAGCAGTGTTCTTCCAGTTCCAAGAGCAGGCTGAGGTGCTGTGCAGCCTCTCACTGTGGGAAAATGAGGAATAACTGGAACACTTGGGGATTGCACACTCTGAAATGGGCTCAGTAGGTTCCCTTGGGGAAAGGAGCTTTTTCTCAAGCATTGTCCCCACTTTCCTTCACTTTGGAAGGAAACAACAGGCCTGGGAAGTGGGGCTGAGCACATTGTTCTTGTTTCTCCTTTGTCCTGAGTTTTTGCAGCTAATGGCTTTCCTTGCAGAGTTCCTTCTGTGAGAGCAGCACTGTAGCAAGGACAAGGCACTAAAGGTGAGCCTCTCCCTGCATGGAGGGACTGAGGGCTGAAGGGGAAGGCAGAATGGCACATTTTGTACCGACACAGCTTCCTGTGACTGTGCAGGCAGAGGGAGAAATGCTTTTCTTTCTTTTCTTCTTTTACAGTAGTTTTGACATATAATTTGAAGTTCATGGCACATGTGAACACCTGTGTCCCTGTGATAGAAGCAACAAAATTCCAAGTCTCAGCCAAGGAATGGTGTGCAAAGGTTGTCATAGTAATCAAATAGTGAGTAGATTTTCTGGAGGGATCCATTCCTAGGTCTTTCATAATGTTGTAATCAATTAAACAATATTATTTTGGATACATCTGGGTAACAAGTGTTGAATAAGTAAACCATTTTGTGAATCAGAGCTTTCAGTTCTCCCATTTTTATCACTAGTTGTGAATTTGACTCCAGTAAAGTAATTTTACACTGTGATGAGCTGGGGGTGTCCCTTATGTCCTTTCCTCGGTGGGCTGATCTCACTGTTTGTGTATTAAAAGCATCTCTGGGTTTCTAGCAAGGAAGCAGCAGGCATATTGTCCAAGAGCTGGTGGTTTTGCTGACCCTTTCAGATGAGGAGATCCTGTGATGCCTCCCCTGCAGTGTGATCTGCTTGTCAGCAGTGATGGTGTGTGATTTTTACCATTTCTAGTATTGATGACGTGGGAGTTTTGTCCCAACAAGCACAATGCAGTACAGTCATCCTTCAGGGCCCGGGGAGGAGCTGAAACCCTAACATCACATATTCACTGAACAAACTGGAAAATGAAAGCAAACTTAAAGGAACAGGGAGGGATAATTTACCTGAACTGCTAAAAACTTTGTCCATTCACAGTTTTGATGTGGATGGAAAACTCATCCATCAGATTGCACTGTGAGCTGGTTACAATTGGAGGGAAAGTGCTTGTTTAACAAACTGTGGTGCAGAAACAAACTCAAAGCACTGTTAAAAAACTGCAAGTCTTAGAAGAGAAAATATTTCTTACTTAGGCAAGAGTGTAGGAGGGAGGAAAGGAAAAGTGAAAAGATACTTTCCACTAGTGCAATTACCAGAAATGACATGGCTGCTCTTTGAAGCAGTGATTCAATATATCTTGTCACCCTGTTATTGCAGATCAGAATCCTTTTATCAGTCAGCCTTGTGAGGAGAGTGATTTCACTTCATTTGGAAACACAGAGGAAAAAAGCTGGTTTATGTCTAACATCTGAACAGTAGAACCACTAAAGATTGATATGGAAAGAGATGGATCACGTATGTATTAGTTCCTGCATAGTTTTTCACTTTGATTTATGTTTAAACGCCTTAGTCTGTCTTTATTACCCATGGAAGAGTTTAAATACTTAATTTCTCTCAAAGTTTGGTAACACTTTCTCCTGTAATTGAAGGACTCTGATTTCCTCAGTGTCACCAAAGTAAGCAAGCCAAACACACAGTGCCTATGGTCTGCACAGCATTGCAGGTGCTGCACATCTGTCTGGTGCTAAACTTTTGGAGAACCCCCATATAACTGAATACAAGTTGTATTCTGTCAAATCCAACATATTTCACTCAGTAAAGGAGTGGCTAAATAACTTATTTATGGCCTGTGATATGCACAAAGTCAAACTGGGATTGTCTGCTGGATTTCCTTCTGACCTCAAATCGTATTAATTAGTATATTGTAGATGGCCCCACCCCTAACACAAGTTCTGGAGAACTTGGGCATTATCTGGTGGAGTTATCAGCTTACCTTGTAGTTACTGGCATGCTTTTAGCAGGAGGAGCAAGGGATAAAGGTCCAGGAGCAAACTAGAATTTAAGGAATTACTGAGGAGTAGGATCAGAGACGAGTGCACACTTCACCATGACTGTCTGATCTCTGCACAAAACCAAAGAATTTTTGGTTAGTACCATTTGACCTGACTGGAATGTTCTTCCATGCTCTTCTAGACCCCTGGGGAAGGCTTCCCTGAAGGAGGGGGTGCTACTAGAAAGTTTCCATCTGTGCCTTAGATCTTGGTGTCATGTATACATTTGATTAATCATAAATCATCCACTGTTCCTCCTAAAATGATGCTCTGTGGAAAATTCAGCGAATGGAAGAAGTGGGGCTTCCCTGGCTTTTTAGGGGATTTTATCTGTGTGGCATTACTGTGACCCTTTCAGACTGAAGTTGTGAGTAACTGTGTCTATATTTGGAAAAAATTGCATCTTTCCTGTTGAATGCTCCCCTCCCCACTGCCATGTGCAGGAACATGTGTGCACACATGGACATCATCTCTGACAAACCCAGGAAACAGGCAAGGGCTTCAACCTCTAAATATCAAATAGCTTCAGAAGAAAAAAGGCTCTCAAATGTATTGAAAAACTGCATCTCTTTGTATCTTCAGTTGTTTTTTTTAAATTCCTGTGTGAGTATGTTAGTGTTCACATGGGGTAGAAGGGGCAGGGACAGGTAAATTTAGTTTTGTTTGCTTTTAAAGCTCAAAACTCCTGAAAAACAGATTGAGAACAGGAAAGGGAAGCTCACTGCAGAAAGATAATGCTTATTTGAAGGCTGTTTCACTTTCTCAGTTTCTGAAGTGGTTAATTCTTGCCTTGATGTTGCCAGCTGGAAGGTACTGCTGGAAATTGATTGGGTTCTTCACTGTTTTCTCCTTTTTCTTTCTATTTTTTGGTTTATTTCCACTTTTATTGCATGGAAAACCACCAAAAATCAAAAGGCTGATGACATCTAGTTCAGGTTCTTTAGAGATTCAGTCACACCAGTCTGGAGGACTATGGACAATTGTCAATAACTTTTAGGAGTTCTTTAAATTAGGTGAGACATCAGGAGTTTTTCTATTACTCCTCAATTTATACACTTGAGTTTCAGAGGAGATTATTTGGGGTTTTTTTTTGTTTTATAGGACCCCAGTATTTTTCCCACAACATTAATTAAAGCTCTTCGTTTTTTTGGTTTAATTCTTTCTTGGATTTTCTGCTCATTTACTGTGTTAGAGCAGAAGTGGTAGAACCAAACTGTAGCTTTATCTGTAAAACTTGAGTTCTTCAGTTACAATTACAGTAACTTCAGTTACAATGAAACACACCTTAGGTATATAATGGAATTAGTTTCTAGCCATTATCTGAACTTTTTATGTCTGAACTTTTCCAACATGAATAAGCTTTTCAGTCAAAATACATCAACGTTATGAGCAAGCCTTCTAACAATACAATGAATAAATAGATCGTTTTGTTCTTCTAACCTTGTATTTAAATGTGTTTTTAAGTGAATGGAATTCATTCTTGTTAAGAAAAAAGGAAAAAAAAAAAAGCTTGAAGGTATGAGGACTTCAGGTTGTGCTCTTGCTTTGCTTAGGTTTCCTGTTCTGTTGCATGACAACTTCTGTTGTGCTGTTGATATGTAGCACTTTTCAGTAGGTCTGTTAAATTGTGCAATGCATTTTTTTATATTTACAACCAAAACAATAAAGGATATTTTTTGGAAGAAACTGGTTGTAATGCCTTTACTTTCTGACTGGAGGTGGGGAAATGGTAAGTAGAATTATTCCTGGACCAGAGTCAGCACTTGACATCCTTTTTGCAGCTCTAAAAGGTGACAAGAGCTCATTTCCCTGTGAACAGTGCTGGAGTTACCTTTGGATCTGTGTGTTTGGCATTCCCAGAGCCGGGCTCTGTATCCTCTATGGAGTTGCTGGTTTGCACTTTTGGGATTGATGTTGGTGTTAGGCTCTGAGCTGCTAAGTCCATTTTAAAAATGAAGTTAATAAATCTTCCTTTAATGACTGATTTTTGTTTTTCCTGGTAGGATACTCCAGCTGTTTGTGCTTCAGTTGTCACCTCCTTGGCATTTTGGATTTTCTTGCCTAGTGGAAGCAGCAGTGAGGCTCTAATTGGAGTAAAAGGTAATAGAAGAGTGAAAAGAAGGATTTATTTTAAAATCACCGCTCAAGAGTTGGTGCTGGTTGATGTTATCCTTGTGATTAATTTGTCTTGGTATTTCTGATGAGTCAGGCCTGCGGTTCCAGGAGGTTCAAAAACCCTGATTTGCTTCTTCAGAAATCACAGGCTTGATCTCACATAAAGCATTTTGGTGGGAGTGAGGAGCAGTTGCTATTTCAGCAGCGATAAACCAACTCTTCAGCCTGCCTCACTCTTGACCAAGCACTACAAATGCCAGAATTACTGCAGAGATGCTATCAGGCTCTCTGGGAGGAAGCTGTGGCTGCAGAGCCCTGTTTCTGTACTACTGATTTAGTGGTGATTTCAGGGAGGCTGCTGTAACTTCAGCTGAGGTGCCAAGAGAGTTTGTGAAGTGGTTTCTTTTTGTGGCTGGCCCTGCTAATCCTTGAACACTGCTGAAAGTGGACCTACACTTGCTCTGTGGAAATGATGCCAAATGAAATCACTGCTCTTAAGTGATTTCACAGCCCAGGGCTCTCTTTATATCTAAAAGAATGGAATGGAGTGCTCACTAGATTTTTATTTATTTTAACCTATATTTGCCCTCAGGAGCTCATCTCTGCCTATTCTCATCCCTGAGCACTTTCTCCAGGAGGTGGGCAGACAAAGAATAGTTATTTGGGTGTTGGGGAAATTCCCTGTGTGCAAACACAGAAGAGCCCTTCTTGTCATCCAGAGAGCTGTTTAACATGTTCCTGTTTCGGAACAAGGTGTGTGTGTGTCACATCCCCAATGCCTTTCCATCACCAAATGGAAACAAACCCAAGAAACCTGAGACTCATCACATCCCTGGGTCCTGCTGCTGCTCATCTGTGGCTCCTCCATCCAAACTCTTCATTCTTCACAGGCCTCAAAAGCTGTGTTTTCAACCAGGATAAATGGGGTCATAAATCATGATCACAGCAGAGAAGCTTTCTGTGGCACAGGTGCATCCCCCAGCTTGCAGCCCTCCAGGGCTGGGGAGGATTTATCTGAGCCCTGTAACACTGCAGCAGGAAGGGCACAGGGCTGCAGCTGTTCTCTCACTGCTCTGCCTGGGGCTGGTGCCTTTTCCTCTTGGCAGTGACTGGTCTGAGTCTTCCTCAGGGGGAAGAACAACTATTCTTGCTCAGGTAGCTCTTCCCATTATGTGACTTTGGACAGACCATCTGACTCACTTTGACATCTCCTTAGCACTACTGAGGAAACATTTCCCTTTCAAAAGAAAACACTTTTGTTGAGCTATTTATACATGTAGAAGGTGAAACAAAAGCTGTGCATGGGAGAGGAAAACACAGGGAGCAGCCCTGTAAAATCCTCTGGTTCAGCAAAGCTTAAGTGGTTTGTGTCAGTCTTGGCAGTGGTGATGTTTAAGCCCTTGGGGTGTGAGTGTTTTCCTCCTCAGAGTGGTTTGCTGTCCACAACTGAAAAGATCAGGCAGGTGTTGCTTCAGCCTTGGGGATAAACACATCCCCAGGCAGTGATTTTTATTTTTTTTTTTCCCCAACCACTCTTCTTTTTCTATTAAAAAAAGAAGGCTATGAGGTTGGAATTTCGTGTTCTTCATGTCACCACTATGTGACATCTCCACAGTTGTGCCTGAAATGGGACCTACTGGGGAGGAATTCTTCCCCTGGCTCCAGCAAGGAGCTTGGTCCCTCTGTTCCTCTTGGGAAATTGAGTGCTTTTCTAGGATTCCCCCTCAGACTTTCTGGGGGCTGGCAGTGCAATTCAGTTGATAGCAAACCCACTTTTCCTGGAGGAGTCTGAGTAGAACAGGGCCAGTGCAAAATATATTGTAAAAAAGAATTAGTAAAATGAGAATTCAGCAATATTTATTTTATTTAATATTTTAATTAAAGTTCCAGTTTCTATCCAAAGGTGGTAACAGGAAATTTGTAAAACCATTAATCTACTAAATAGCAAAAAGATCCCTTTCAGTATTAAAATATAAGAGTTTAAAATATTAATAAATAAATAAATAAACTAATTGCTTAAATAGTTTTATAAAAATAGATGTTTTATGTTGTATAAATTCATAAATAAAATTCACTAGTAGAGAGAGAAGTACAAAATAGGCCTGCTGACAATCAACTTTCCTTTTAAAAAAATAACTGCAAGATAAAAATATAAATAACATTAAAATTACTGAAATTACACTTTCCTGATTCTTTATATATGTCAGGGTTGGTTAATTAAATTACTTGACTCATGTTAGTCCATCCTTATTATATGCTGTTGCAAGTAAGACAGTATAGTTTTATAATAAATACAATCAATAACTTAACACATTCATCCTTTAAATATTAAATTAATATAGTTAGTTATTAAATTACATAGTTATAGAGAATAACAAGTACATTATCAATGTTGATCCTGGCATCAAACTGATGCTTGGCACATTTAACCAGCTCTCCAGCATCTTTAAGTTATTTTTTCATCCTGGCATATCAAACTTCTGATTCAGAGTACAGGTTTTCTGTAAATTTCATGATGTCCTCATATTTCTTTAAAACCCACCAGATGTAGGATATTCTGTTTGCCAGTTCCATTTTCTGGAACTGGGAGTGCAGCTGGGGCAGGTCCTGGCTCCTGCAGCTGTAGAAGGCAGTGCCTTGGCCCAGCGTGGCATTCAGCTGCTCAAGGTTGATCCTCACCACATCTCTGGAGCTCATGGGGCAGATGGTTTTTATTTCACCTTCCAGGGTTTTCAGATTGTTCTGGATGTGGTGCAGAGCACAGCAGCTGGCCTGGAAAGCTTGGCATGTGGGTATTCTGTCTGCCAGGTTCCTGGCGTCGGACTGAACTGTCTGGGGCTCAGGGTGGAACCCTGCAGAGATGCACTTGTTCTGTGGGGAAGGAAGAGGAGAGAGAAACTGTTAATCCTTTGGTTTCCCTTTCTCATTTGTGTACCCATTTGTGGGGTTTTTGGTTGTGGTTCAATCGTTGCTAACACCTCCATCCCACTGATCAAGCAGGCAATGCACAGTGTGCAGTTCCTCTCCCCATGCCTTGGTTCTCAGCTTTTCTAAATCTTGGGTTCTATTCTTTGCTGTAAGGGCAAAATTTACCTGTTCCAGAAATCTGTTTTGGCATCTGTTTGTTTTCATCTCTGCTTTTTGATTTCAAGAATAAATTCAGATAAATTCAGATGAAGGAATTCATTCTTTCTAAGGAAGTGATGGGTGAACAGGATTTTTGGCAGAAGTGCTCAAGTACTAGGGTCAGTCTGAAGGGCAAAGCAATTCTCACCACATTTCCAGTGATCTGGTTAAATTCCTGCAAGAAGGTGCCCAGTGGGACTCAGGAGACTGAGAAGGAACACTGGGAATCAGGAAGATCCCAGCTGGCAATGAGCTGAGGCAAAGTCACCCAAGCTCTCTGCAGCTGCCCTGACTCCTGAAATAATGCAATGAACGCTTTCCTTCTTTCATGGAATACAGAGAAGAGGCTACTTTAGGTTTTAACCCAAATACTTTTCTGGTGGTCTTTCTAGTGTTTTATAATAATTCAAGAGATTTCTCCACAGACATAGGCATAGCATGTGGAGAAGGTTGCACTTACATAGAATTCAAACAACTCATGTGCGTTCTGTTGTATTACTACTGCGTAGGTCGGTATCTCTGTAGTGAAATGGTTCTGCCTCTGTCCTGATGTCTCTGTCGGTGCCATGGAGCCCAAAGGAACCAGTAAACAGAAGAGGAAGATTGCAAACCTGATCTCTGCATTCAGATGAAGAGAGGAAACCAAAAGGAAAGAAAGAATACAATGAGTAGTCTCGATGTTCTGCATAGTTTTTTTTTGCAAATCTTAATAGCAGCATGATACATTTCTAAAGGATTTAGGCATGAAGTGGTTGAGCTAGAGATGAACATCAACCAAGGCAACCTTACAGCCTGTAGCAAGGGTAAATCACACCCACCTGCTCTGCATTCCATGGCGGGATGGGACAGCAGTGGCTTGGCTGGGAGCTGGCCTTGAGCTGGTTCTGAAGCTTCTGCCTGCCTGGAGTGCTGTGGATGGGGCCAGCCAGGCTGCATTTAAGTGCTGTGGAGTCCTGCGTCAGTGGCTCCCCCACAGTACTTTTTTTTTTTTTTTTTGTCAGTGATAATTCGGTTTTTTTTCTTTTTTGAAAGATTACATCGAAAGTTGATTCAAATGTGTCTGATTGTGATCTAAGTGCAGTTTCAAACTGACATAGAGTGGGTCCTGTGTAATTTCTTTGACTAGGAGCTTGGGATAGTTGGCTTGACCATCCCATCTAAATAATCCTTGGGATCTCCAAAGTCTAGGATTTAGAACATTAACTCTTGTTTTATTTTTGAAGGTGGTTGGGAGCACGTTATTGCTGCCCAAAGCCATTGCTTCTCCTGCAGAGTCAGTGTAAGAGTGGGCCAATGCAGGGAATGAAAAAGCTTGTGTGTAAGGTAGGTCAGGCCTCCAGTCCCATGTATAAATCCTTTTGCTGGATGCCTGTAGGACCCTGTTCCCAAGGGATGCTCAGGATTTCCCCTCCCCGTCCCTGTCACCCATCTCTACAAATTCCCTGAGGCTGTTTTCTGCTTCCAGTAACCAAATGCAGGAAATTTTCATAAACACCAAAACAGAATAGGTGCTAAATAATGCCAAGGAAGTAATGAGTTACCATGGCCTATGGAAAGGATTGGCAGACATTTATTTTATTTAATGGTTTTATTATTATTTGGTGAGAAAATGGAGACAGACAGAGAGCTATTTCTTTGTGCGTGGCATTCTTTAGGAACGTCCCCACAAAGGCAGTGGTGGGTAGAGATGGCCCCTTTCAGCCACAAGGGTGGCCTTGGAGGGTTTCTTGTTTGGAAGCACCAAATCTGCAGAGATGCAGTTGGTCAGTGGCCCACAGGAAGATCGGTGGGAGGTGTAGGAATTTGTACATAAAAGATTCCATTGGGCACTGCCAGCCCCTCCCCAGATGGGATCTGGTCTTCCCCCAAGAGCAGGAGTATCTCTGTGCAGCACTGAAGGCAATGGGGCCAAATTATTTTAATTAGTGATGCAAATAAGCAGAATTTTTACAGCTTTGCTTTTCCACAAAACATGATCAATCACTGGTGATTTTCTTCCAAAGCCTTTTGGAAGATTTTACTTCATTTTCTCCCAAGGAAGCACTTTACCTGGTTATTCCACTCCAGGACATGCCATTATCTCATAGCCTGTGCTTGCTGTGCACATCCTTTCGGGTCTGTTCATAGGCTGTGATAAGCTGCTGAGCTGATAAGGGAGCAGGTCAGCATCCGTCCTGTAAAACCCAACCTGAGAAGTTCAGCTTTCCACCACGTAACGTCAGACACCACAGAGCAGCTGCGATTCATTGGTGAGGTTCTGCTGAGACACGCTGCTCTCTCAGCTCTCTGAAATGGAATTTGTCACCATTGCCTCAACACCTATCGCTGGAAAAAGGAAATTAGTCTCTGTGTGTGGAGACCTGATGCTGACCTGAGACACAGCTGTGGCTTTTGTTCCTGGAGCTCACCTACTTTTTCCAAGTGTGGGAGCTGGTATTTTCAGCTCTGAGCTTGATTTCTGATGGCCTTACATGGTTGTGTGACAGTGCCCTCCACGTAAAGTGGAGAGCTGGGCTTTCAGAGCTGACTGCTTCTTCCCTGAAACCTGAGTGGAACAGGACACAGATAAGGGAAATGGCAAATCCCATGCCACAGGTTGCCCAGCCAGGGAAGAATGCTGATGCTGCACCCTGCAAGTGCATTATGAGGTCACCTGCTCTTTCCCTAATGGGGAGCAGAACCCAGTGGGAACCAGAAAACCAGGAATTTATTCCCAGCACGACAAGCTTGGTGCTATTCCAGACCTGCTCCACCCTCTGCTTGGAGAGTTTAGTTCCATGGCACCATCTCCTAGCAACAGGGACACAAACCACTGATCCAGGGGATTCCCTGCCAGGCTGGGGCTGGATGGCAGCACCCCGCAGCGTCTCGGCTGCTTTTCAGGGGTACCTGCAGTACCTGGGGGTGCGCGACTTCCCCTGTGGCCTCGGCAGCTGGGTAAGGGTCTGGGGGGGCACAGCCCTGGGGCATGGCACAGTGCTGCCACCGCCGCTCCTCTCCCTGTCTGCAGAACAAATCCCGCCTCCATGGCCGCAGGAGCCCCCGGGCAGAGGCAGCGGGGCTGGAGGAGGCTGTGCCGCCGGGAGAGGAGAGCCCCGAGGCGCTGCTGGAGCTGCTGAGAGACCAGCACAGCCCCTGGGCACTGCCCTCCGAGGGCAGCCCCCAGGACCGGCTCCTGCGGGAGGTGGCCGTGCTGGCACCCGAGCTCCTCCATGGCTCCAGGATCTTCCAGCTTGTCAAGTCCCTGCGGATACTCGACAAGGGGGTGAGTGCAGCTGCTGGTGCCCTAAAGCTGTAGGCCAGGAAACCATGTTGGGAAAAGGAGAAAAGGACACCTTCCCATCCCAGGTGTTCCCATGTGCTGCAGCTGGAGTAGAGCTGCTCCCCACAGCCTCCCCAGGATGTTGTGCTAATCAGTGTCACACACATGTCACACATTGCATGTCACCCTGGCCATGAGCTGCCCCAGGGACAAGTTGGCCAAATGCAGCTCTTTGCAGGTGGAGGATGTGGATGAGGGTCTGCTGCAGTTCCAGCAGCTGGAGGAGCTCATCCTCAGTGCCAACCACATCAGCAGGGTCACCTCAGCCCACCTGCCCCGGACTCTGAAGGTGAGCAGGAAGGGTCTTGTGCAGGAATTCCCATGTGGGAACACAGTGGAAGCCAAACAACTCAAGGGGATGCCAGGAACCCCCTGGCACCATTTCCATGGTGTTTGTTGTTCCTTCTGTCCTGGGCAGGTCCTGGAGCTCTGCTGCAATGCTGTGGGTGATCTGCAGGACCTGTGTGCTCAGCCACCCCCAGAGCTCCAGCACTTGGGGCTGGGCTACAACCAGCTGTGTGGCCCTTCCCAGGAAAAGCACCTCACCGCGGATTTCTGGTAATGCCACAGGCTGAACGTGGGCTCCTGAAAGGGAAATGAACAGATGTGAACAGGTGACCTCAACCATGGAGGTGGCCCTTTTTGGTAGAATACAGAAGGGAAGAATTTGGGAAAATTCAGAAGGGCTGTTTCTTTGCTCTGTGTCTATTCTCTGTGCAGAGCAGTCTCCATCATACCCAGAGGTTGTCTTGGTCCTTAGCAAGGTGTGGAATGGGGAGATGACCAGGGGAGCTGACACCCTGCCCACCACAGTTCCATTTCCCTGGGCAGTTTACTTTTTTCCATGTCCTTCCCAAAGCCACTGCTGGAAGTCTGTAAGGATCTGAAGCATGGACTGCATCACCAAATGATGCAGTGGGGTCATCAATGGATGCTAAAGAAATGTTTTTGTGTTGTGGGATAGACTGGCAGTGGGGTGTATGACTCGGGAATTTGGAACTGGACTCCAGAATGGATTCTTCAGTTCAACCCAGTTCTGGGAAATATGATTTTTGTTTCTGTTTTTGCCCCAGGGCTGTAGCTTTCTATCCTCAAATGAGTACTGGCTGCTTTACCTCCTTCCCTGGGTTCTCTCCTTAGGCCAAACCTCATCTCCCTTGACCTGAGCTTTAACAGCCTCACAGACCTGCCAGGGCTGGTCTCCCAGCTGTCCACTCTGCAGAACCTCCAAGTCCTGCTGCTCCAAGGGAACCCACTGGCTCTCACCCCCACTTACAGAGGCTTCCTGGTGGACAGCCTGCCCAAGCTGTCCATCCTCGATGACATCTACATATGGCCTGAAGAGAGGCAGCAGTTCCATGGTCTGGCAAGGCAGCCAGGTGAGCCCTTGCCTTTGAGCCTGCCCGTGCTGACCCTGTGATCCAGGAGTGGACTTAATTACAGTTGAGGTAGTTTCAGCCTTAGGCCCAAGAACAGCCCATCCCAGTCCCAGCACTGCCTCAGTGTCCTGGCCTGCCTCAGCTTTTCTTCCCAGACACCATCTGGTTTCAGGCCATGCATTTCCCTCCAGCTGTGGCAAGAGGAACATCTGTACAGGTGAAGGTGCTCGCATGGAGCTGCACTGTCTGCACTCAGTGCTGCCACCTCTGTGCCACATCCCTGACTGGGATGAGAGCAGGAGGCTGGGAACACCCAGGATGGGAAGGTTCTCTTGATGGTCCCTACTCAGTGAGTTTATGTGCTGGATGTGCTTTTTGGAGGCTCAAATATTGAAGGTGCAGAGCAGCCAAGCCAGGAGGTGTTAGTGTGGCTTTGGAGTGACCCCAGGTGGCAGTGGTTTGTCACAGCATTTGCACAGGCTGGCACCGAGGGATGCCAGGAGGTGGGGCATGGGACCTGGAGGTTTCTGCTTGCTCAGTTCCTTCCTCTCTCTGGAAGTAAAGCACTGCAGCTTCAGGGCAAAATTGTTTTTCTTTCAGAGCTGATCAAGAGTGAAGCACGAGTGGTTGTGAGCATTGGGGAGTTGAAGGGACTCCCTAATCCTGAAGCTTTTCAGCAGCTGGAGGTTGGCTCCGAGGGTCCAGTGACCACCTACAGCTACTGTGTGACCTACGAGTTTGCAGAGGGAGAGCAGCTCGAGGACAGGGGCAGCCCTGAGGTTGGTGCTTGTTTGTGCTCCTGGAAACAAGCAGGTCACAGCTGGAGGAACTGCATCTCCAGGCTATGGGCTGATGGGCCTGGCATGGGCAGCAGCAGTACTGGGGACAGAATTCCCAGGTGGCTGCATCCAGCAGGACAAGCCCCAGCTGCCCACATTCCACATCCCAGAGTTCTGCACGTGGGGCTGCACTCACAGCCCCCCTCCTGCTGACTGTGGCAGACCCTTTCCCTGGCATTGAAGTCCCTTCTTCCCATGAGGGTGGGCTGGGGAATAGGATTTTGGAGGCAGATCCATCTCTGTTCCAGGGAACAGAAATCCACCAGAGTCCCACAGTGGCCGTGCTGGATGTGGACACAGGAGAAACAAAGAGCCATCAGGAGCCTGCAGCCACAGAGGAGCCCAAGGCCCACTCTGGTAAAGAGGAATGTCATAATCTTCTGTCCCATCTCTCAAGGCAGGTTTGTAGCTCTCTGTGGGGTGTGGTGGCATCAGGATGTCCCTCAGTGCCAGCTGGGCTGTTCCTGGATAATGACATGGCACCAGCCATGTCCTGGGGGTCCTTCTGTCCTGGGGAAAGAGAGGTGTCCTCTGAACTTTTTTGTGTCCTTCCACAGCAAAGGTGTTTGCCACCCCTGGACAGCCCTGGGCAGACACCATTGACTGGAGCTACAGGAAGGAATACATCACCAAGGACTTGGTGGGGCTGAAGTCCTACCTGGAGGCTGGAACGATTGTCTCAGTTGTGGAGGAGAAGGTGAGGGTGTGGCTGAGCTGGATGAAGGGGGAAGAGCTGCTGGGAGGCCCAGCCAGTGGCATCACATTCCCTGTGGGAGGCAGGCTGGGATGGCAGTGACCCTAGGCCAGCTCCTCTCTCTGGGCAGGTGCTTTCATGGCCTGTGGATGCTGATGCAGAAGAAAACACTGTCACAAGTAAGAAGGAAGGACAGGAGCTGAAGAAGAACACTGCAAAGGTAGGGTGCTGGGAGAGAACAATGACCATATTGTATCTGAGTTGCAAAAACAGTGATGGGAGAACAAGGACCCTTCTCCTGGGTCAGTTTGGTGTGTCAGAGGGTCAGACCTCTCCCAAAGTCCCCCTTTCTGTGAGGGGAAGGCAGCAGCTGTTGGCACACACCTTGGCCAGGATTCAGTGGTGGGAAAGGGGCTGGGTTGGGGTTACTTCTCTCTGATAAAGGGACCCCAGCCTTCTGCTGAGGCCTGTCCCCATGTCTGTGGAGAAGCAGAAAAAGAAGAAGCAGCAGCAGCCGTGTGAATTCCGCAGTGACCCTCCTGTTCGGAGCACCCTGGGCTCCATGAGGGTGACCTTGGAGACCCTGCTGGCCACCGAGGACCTGGTGGCAACTGTGTGTGACTTTGGGATCCTGATCCCTGAGAAACCACCAGAACCACCAGTTCTGGAGGAGAAGGTAAGGAGCATGTTCCAGGGCAGGGCTGCAGGCTGGGGTTCAGCAAATGCCCTCTCTGGCTTGGGCATCCATCCATCCATCCATCCATCCATCCATCCATCCATCCATCCATCCATCCATCCATCCATCCATCATCTCTCCCCAAAATGGGGCTGAAATAGCCCTGTCTAAGCACCAACCACAGCTGCTGGTGTGGTTATTGAAGGCTGATATTAGTGAGCAGTACTGCTTCTTTTTCTGGGCCTAGGAAAATAGATGAGTTTATTTTTCCATTCCAGAATGTGTAAGCAGCCACTCGTGCTTCCTCTGGTGCTCTCTCTCAGCATGGCAGCACATGTCAGCTGTACCAACTTTCTGTTTCCTGGATTTTTTTCTCTGAGCAGCCACTCTGCTGTGCTCCTGCTCCCCCTTCCCTCTTTCCTCTGCCCCTATAATCCCACTGACATCCCAGATGATGACATCTGTCATGGGACTGAATGAGGGCAGTGAGTTTCAACACAGCCTTACTATGGAAACATCTCTCTCCACAGGAGGTAAAAAAAGGCAAAGACAAGACCAAAAAACCCAAAGCAGAAAAAGAAGGTGAGGCCAGCCAGAAAAGCAAAGCATCTCCTAGTGGTGACAGAGGCTGGAGCTGGCTGGGCAGGGGATGGGGTGTGTGAGACAGCAAACAGGAGCAGAGCCCTCCCACCCTGCCAGCTCCAGGAGCAGCGACTTACTCACATCCTGAGCCATGAATGCAGACATTGACTGTGGGACTCTGACAGACACAGCCTGGACTCATGAGCCAGTGTCTGCACAAGCACCGAGGGTGGGCCATAAGACTCACACCCACAGCACCCTGTGCCAGGGGACAAGGGCAAAGCAGATTTTTGGGTTAGGAAAGTGCTGCCTGCTGTGTCAGCTGCCAAATGTGGGTGAGGGCTGCCTGGGATGCAAAATGAGCTCCTCATGCACTGCCAATTCACATCTCCAAGCACTTTGCAGAGGGGATTATTGTTCTCTCTGGTCTGGAGATGAGGTGCACGGAGAGCCCCAGGTGTCCCAGCCAGCCCGTGGCAGGGCTGGGAACACATCCCAGGCTGCTGTCACCCATGAAGAGACCACCCCGACCCTGCCAGGTGTGGCCCCTGCCTCCCCAGCACGGAGCTCAGGGCTGCCCAGCCAGCAGCCTTGCTTCATCTGCCAGAAGTAAACCTCACCCTGCCTCTTGCAGGTTATTTTTCCAGCAATCTTGGTTTTGACTGCAAAAAAACCTGCCAACACATCGGAGGGGGAGGAAGAGATGCAAGACTGGGAGGAAGTGGGAGGAGGGAAGGGGTGGCCAAGCAATGCTGCTCCTGGGTCAAGGAGGGCATGGAGAGGGCCAGGCCTCCCAGCACTGCTCAGAGCTACCAAAGGAGCTTTGTTTCGTGCTCTGGCGTCAGATTTAAGAGTGCAATTAACCCCCAGAGCTCCAGGATGCTTTCCTGTGCCCTGTCACCCGCAGCAAGGTCCCCATCTTTAAGGAGGCTTCAGAGCTCAGCAGTCCTGGGCTGTGTCTGCATTCAGGGAATCCTGTGGACTCCCCCAGCGATCTGAAAAGAACTCCTTGAATTGCTGTCCCCCACAAGATGATGTATTTGCGATGTACACTCAGCCTGTTGCTGAAGCAGGCAGCTGCTGTCAAACAGCTCAGCTTCAGCAGAGGTTGTTTCTTTGTTCCTTCCCTCCCTGCTGTGTGGTCAGTGCGTGCAGGAGGTTTCCCTTCAGCTTGAATGAGGGTAGAAGTGCTGTTGTGTGCACAGAAGTGCTGCCGCAGGAAGCCCACGGCAATTAGAGATTTGTGCTTAATTTGGTGTCCCCTGTGCCTGTGGAGCGTGAGGCCACTGAGTGCAAATTTCAAAGTGTGAGTGCAAAATGCACAGCGCCTAAAAACGAGCTCTGGGCTGTGACTCACCAGAACACCCCAGTTGTGGCTTTTGAGGGGCTGCTGGAGCCCTGCTGAGCTCGGTGCCTGCACATCCTGCCTGTGCCGTGAGCCACCAGCTGCTCCGGGCTGTTTGACACTCTCATCACCTGGGGATGCACCTCCCTGCGGCTGTGACAGTGGCCGTGCCCCGGGGACAGGGGATGGCTCCCAGTGTGCGTCCAGCGGGGCTGTGCAGGGACCGGCACTCTCACAGCCAGGGGCTGATTTGCATCCCTCAGTCAGCAAATGCACACAAATAATAAGTGTTCTCAGAGGAATTGGGATCACTTCCAGACGGCTCAAAGAGGAAAGGCAGCGGGCTTTTTGTCACAAGTGAGCCATTTGCCCAGACACTGAAGGATGTCTTCAGAAGTAGTCTCACGTAGATCTCATTTTACCCCACACTTCATTTCCCAGGATCCTTGAAATAATTTATTTCTGCATCTTTATTTTGCCCTAGGGCAGTTTCACACCAAAAAGCAAGGCTGCACTCAGGTCAATTGCCATCTTAATGTTAAGTGGGCTTATCATCCAAAGTCATATTCAAATAGATTTCCCTGGACGCCCAGTCAGTGCTGACAGCCTTTCACACTGCTGCTTTTTGGATGATTTACTTTCTCAAGACAGTGATAAATGTACTCCTTACCACAGGAAAAGGAAAAAACAAAGACACTGCTGAAGTGGAGGAGGGTCAAGAGCTCCAGCCGGTGCCGCTGACGGTTCAATTCCAGATGCAGCTGCTTCGGTGGCCCTTGGCAGCCAGCACCCAGAGCCAGGAGACCGTGGCCATGGCAGGGGGGAACACTCAGTGATGTGTCCATAGCAGAAGCGTGAGTGGAAATAAACCACACAGGAACGCTGCGTGGAGCCTGGTTCAGCTGAACCCCCAGAGCTGGGAGATGCCCCGGGGCTCCTGGTGCTCCGTGGCTGGTGCTGGAGCGGGCAGGGGGTGAAGGGTGGGGGTGAAGGGTGGCTGTGCCCGGTGCCGGGGCTGGTGCCAGCCCCCCGCATCCTCCTCCCGCGGGCGGGGTTCGGGGGCTGCGGGGCGGGGCGGAGCGGGGGCGGCTCCCGGTGAAGCACGGAGGAAAGGGAACGGCAGCTCCCGGGGAATCCGGAGGGAACGGCGGCTCCCGGGATTTTGCCGTGCGGGGTCACCGCGGAGTGGCGGCTCCAGCCCGGTGTGCGCGCCCCGGCGGGACCGGGGGCTCTGGACCGGAAGCACCGGGTACTGGTGAGAGCCGGGGGGAAGCACCGAGACACGTCCCGGTCCCAGGTCAGGTGGGACGGAGCGGTTCGTCTTCATCTGCCCGCCCGGGGCCGGTCCTGCGCCGGATGCTGCCATGTATCCCAGGATTAAAAGCCTCGCGCTTTACACCTTCTCCATCACGCTGCTGGCCTGGCTGTTTTACATGAAGAAGGAGGCGAAGTTGGCAGCATCGTCAGCAGAGCAGAAAGTGGATGTGGTGGGTCACAGACCTCAGCCTTCGGCTCTGGACAGCGCTGAGCACAGCAAGTGTTTGCCCAACTTGACCTTTGCCAACTCTTCTCTCGCCCTCCCCGAGCCTCACCGCGTCTTCTTAACCTACAAGCACTGCAGGAACTTCTCGGTGCTGCTGAGGCCCTCCAGGTGTAGCAAAGAGATGTTCCTCCTGCTGGCCATCAAGTCCTCCCCCATCAACGTGGACCGGCGAGTGGCCATCAGGAACACGTGGGGCAAGGAGGTCTCCATCGGGGGCAGGCCCGTCAGGCTGGTGTTCCTCCTGGGGCGCTCCGAGGCCAAAATCCAGCTGCAGCCCCTGCACCAGCTGCTGGCTTACGAGAGCCAGGAGTTTGATGACATCTTGCAGTGGGATTTTGTTGACAACTTCTTCAACCTGACCCTCAAGGAGCTGCATTTCCTCCGCTGGTTCACGGAGGAGTGCCTGCACGCCAGGTTCGTGCTGAAGGGCGATGATGATGTGTTTGTCAACACTTACAACATCGTTGAGTTCCTCCAGGAGCTGGACCCTGAACAGGATCTCTTTGTTGGGGACGTGATCGCCAACGCCCGGCCCATCAGGAACACCAAGGTCAAATACTTTATTCCAGAGCTCATGTATGGAGCCACCTTCTATCCTCTCTATGCAGGAGGAGGGGGGTATGTGATGTCCAGAGAGACAGTGCGTCGCCTCCAGAGCGCTGCAGAGGACATGGAGCTCTTCCCCATAGACGATGTGTTTGTGGGAATGTGCCTGGCAAAGATGTCAGTGACCCCAAAGAACCACGCTGGCTTTAAGACCTTTGGGATCCAGAGACCTTTCAATCCTTTTGATCCGTGCTTGTACAAAGAGCTGATGGTTGTGCACAGACTGAACCCGACGGAGA
Organism: Oenanthe melanoleuca; assembly: GCF_029582105.1. Taxonomy (NCBI): domain Eukaryota; kingdom Metazoa; phylum Chordata; class Aves; order Passeriformes; family Muscicapidae; genus Oenanthe; species Oenanthe melanoleuca. The sequence goes on from NC_079349.1 coordinate 3,045,457, forward strand.
TGTGGATCATGTGGACGCTGGTGAAGGATGCCAGCATTAGGTGTGCAGTGTCAGTGACACACAGCTACAGCAGGGGCTGGAAACGGATCTACTGATGAGCCCAGTGGGACTGTGGCTGCTGACAGGGTACTTGAACTAAAAATCAGGTTGTGGTAGAAATGTGTCCATTACTAACAGACTGCACTGGAGCTGTCGTGGGTTGGTTTGCAGTGAGTCTTTTTCTGTGGGGGGTCACTGGAAGCAGTTGAATTGTCACAGGGTGGCCAGTGGCTTCGTGACACACAGTGCGGGGGACTTGGCTCCTTCCAGCCAGACTGTGCCAGGGAAAGTTGCAAGTGCCACCTGCACTGGTGTCTGACTGCCAGCCAAAGTCAGTCTCATGTGGGGCAGCCAGCCATGACTAATGAGTGACAGAGCATTTGAAATTTACTTGAAGGCACTGCAGAAAGGCCAGAATGTCCTGCTGGGTCTGCTGTCCTAGGGCAGCAACCCCACAGCTTCTACCAGTCAGCAGGAGAAAGGGAGTGGAGTGCAGGAAAGGAAAAGCTTAAAAAAATATATGGCTTTAACACAGCAGTGATGGTGATCTGAGGGACTGGGCTCTGCCTCCGGCCCTTTGGCTTTTACAGAAACCCACAACAGGTTTACATGCACTGGAAACTTTAGCACAAACACTTTCTGATCTGGTTTGAGAGGAGCTATGTGTCTTGAATAATCACAGTGGTAGGAAGAGTGGCTGTAGCTTTCCATGTTGTGTGGGAGGTGTTTGGTTTGTTATTGTTATAATGTTGTGTATAAATAAAATAGTTTTGAAAAGTATTTACATGGGAATATTCTTAGGTCTCCTGAAAGTTAAGAGCCCTAAAAGCCAGGGAAGGCTGAGATCTGGTGCTGGGTATTTGCATTAAAGAGAATAATGTTAAGTGGAAATGGATACTTGCCTCTTCCTTTTCTGTGAGCTGTTCTCTGCCCTGTCCAGACAAGATGCATTTGGCACAAAAGTGATTAATCTGAATGTGCTAGAGTTGCTAATTTGAGAAAAGATCAAATATAGAACTAAGTTTTGGTGGTAATTTTGTGAAGCTTATCAGTATCATGCTACAGCAGGAGCTGTGGATGATCAGGAAGCAGCCTGGAAGCCTTAGGGGAAAAAACAAGCAAATGAGTAAAGAGGAAGTGTGTGATTAGAGAAAGCAGAGTCCTTTGTGCTGTGCTGTTGTAATTGCTGTCTCTAGTGCCAGCTGCCCAGCATCCCTCCCCCACCAGGTGGGAGCTGGAGCTTTCAGAAGGGCCCAGGAAGTGCTGCCAGGAGGCTCTTGCTTGTCCTATAGACAGGACACCCTGAGAGCAGAGGTGTGGGAGCTCTCAGTGGGATGGTGAGGGACTGACTGCTGGTAGGATGTGCTCCCTTGGCCCTCTGGAGCACCTGGGGTAGCTGTGGCTGAGCCCCAGGGCTGAGCCAGGCTCTTGGGGCAGAAGGTGCCATCTCACAGGAGCTGTTTATGTGCCAGGTGTGAGTAAGGGGTTTGTCTCAAAGAATTGGTGACTGTCTGTCCTCATTGTGTTTTTGTGCAAGTTTTTTGTGTTTTTTGGCTGCAGCTCCAACAGGGCTTCATTAACTGTAGCTGAACCAGTGCCTGTGTGTAGTTTGAGGTGTGCTGGCTTTGTAAACAAGGCTGTGTCAGCAAACCCCAGGTTCTGGGCACAATTCTCTGGGCACTGCTGCTGGTCCTGGAGAGCAGAGTGGACAGGGCAGGCACTGTGGTGCCCTGTGAGCTGCTGTGCCAGCACTTCTGTGATCCACTCGATGATTCCCAATGCAAACTCAAGAGCAGAGCATGATGTCATGTCTGCTGTGGGCTTAGGTGTGTGGGCTAACCCCCAGCTGGCAGCTCTCACTTCCTGACAAAGGTGAGGGACTCCCTTCTGCCCTGTTTGGGGGTGATGTGGAGCCATTCATGGCTGGACTGACTGGGTGGTTGCAGTCCCATCAGGCTGGATGTGTGTGGGAGCAGCAGGAAGCACAGGATGTGCACTGAAACAAGAAGTGAGGTCACAGCAGGGCTGGGAGCAGGCCCTGAAAGGGGAAGAGGGACTTTCCTGGCTTTGCAGGCTCCTGGCAGTGCCATGCAAACATCTGAGTAGAGTTACTGTGGCATCCTGAAAGGCACACAACTTGTTTGTGCACTCAGGTCAGGGGCTTGGCAGATGTTCCTCAACTGCACGAGGTACCAAATAAGAGCAGTTGTGGTTAGATGTTGATCTGAGGGTGCATTTGGCTCCTCAGAGCTTGGCTGTGCCACCACCCAAGTAATTCTCTCATCAGAGGGGTTTTTTTCCCTCATGCTCCAGCCCAGAGCTGTTTGGCACAGCAAACACTGGCAGCTCCCAGACTGTGCCATCCTCCTTGGATACAGCAGCACCCAGTGAGGAGCAAAGAAAGATGGTTTGTTAATTTTCTTTTTACTACTCTGTCTATAAATGAACAGTGCTGTGCACCTGAAACTGTGTTTGTTGTAAAGGCAGCTAAAATGACACAGTTTACGCTGCAGGTAAGAAAATTCCTGGTCAGGCACAACTCAATTTGGTAACAGCAATCTTGACACAGATGCAGTGTATCAGATGCTAATTGTGGTGAAAGACCTTTGATTAATGTGTGTTTTCAGATGGTGTTTAACTGCTTCCAATCATCAGTAAGAACGTTCTAGTGGATGCTGTTCTACAAAGCAAATTTCACACCAGCTGTCAAGTTAGGAAATGAACATAGTGAAAGACACCTGTGGTTTAGAAACCTGCAGTTAAACATTAAGCTTGCAAAAGAAATAATTATGATTATTTCCTGAAACTTGCACTGGGAAGCATTCAAATATGTAAAACTCTCTTTTGCTCAGTGCTTTGTAGAACAGTACACACCAGCTGCCAAAACAATTTCATTTATAACCACAGTATCTTGAAAATCAATCCTCCCCTTTGCTTCCTGGGAACCTCCCCCAGAGGTGACTCTGGGTGAAATAAGTTGCTGTGCTGAATAAAAATGCACCAAGAGCCTGGGTGATTCCATGGGATGTTCTCAGCTCAAGAGCAAGTATTTCCTGACTGCAGCTCAGTGTAATTTGGTGCAGCTGCCAAGTCAGAGGTGAAAACTCTGAAATTCAAGTAAAAAGCAGGGCGTCATCTTTTCCCCAAATGGACACACCCACAATGAGCTGCTTTTGCACAGTTTAATAAGAGCATCTCCTCACAGACATCATTTACTTCACAGGTTAAAACCAAGGACTTTTAAATACACTTCTCTGGCTGATCCCTAATGAGCTCCCACAAAAACACCAAGGGAGCAGCAGGACCCTCCCAGCAGAGACACATTTACCACCAGGCCATCCCTGATAACAGTCTTCACATTTGCATAGATAAACATTTAAATAAATGAATCCAAAAGTATTACAAACAAGGTAAGTTACAAACAAAATCGAGGCCTTCCAAATACTTGATTTGTAAAGCAATCCTTTTTCTGGGGGGGAAAAAATGGAATCACAGGCTTGTTTCAGCAGTTTTACTCTATCCCACACTTCAGAGCTTGGGACTGTTCAATTTGTGGTTGAGCCTGAGAGTTCAGTTCTGTTCAGTCCTCCCGAAGGTAAGGGTCATCATCTGAATTTCCTAGAACACCCTGTGGCAATGAGGAATCCTCTCCATGGGCTTTTATGAGCTCCTCTGTCTGAGCTTCAGCTAATTTGGTCTCTGCTTTCTGGGACAGCAGCCGCACCTCCTGCACCTGGGATTTCATCACCTGGATGTGGCTGCGGGCTGTCACCGAGGCCTGGTCTGCACCTGGGGGGAAGGATGCACACACTGGGTTAGAAGAGCACTGGGCTAAGGAAAAGGATGGGATTGTCATCTGCTTTGTAGTATTGGGATAGCTCTTGGGCTGTATTAATGCTCAATGCATTTAATGTTCATTTACCTCAAACTTTTTGTCTGCTTTGAGATGTCACTGCTCCCTTGAATTCTCCCATCCCAGTGGGACACAGATGGAGCTGGATAGGAGTGATCCCCTTGTGCCAGTGGCTTTGAGAGCTAAGCCCAGTCCAGACCCTGTGTGTCAGAACCTTTCAGTCCCTGTTCCATCCTGGCACCTACAGCAGTGGGAATACCTGTGGCACTGCTGAATTCCCACCACTCTCCTCCCATGCTCCCACAGATTTTGGGGTCTTTTCCAGGCACTTACAGAATTAGGGTGTCTGTATGTTCACTGCTTCCTCTCCCTTCTCCACTCCAGTAACTGCCCATTTACCACAAACCAGTCCATAACTAACTCTCAGAGCTCTCAAATCTCTCCAAGGAGACAAAAAAACCCCCAAAATTAGTATATTTTCCTTTTTTAATATAACTAAATCCAGCTGGAAAGCCCTACTGGACTCACATGCAGTCTTGATTCTGTGGCTCCAAGGACTGTGTTTGAGCCTTGCATTTAAAAATAACTGAACTCAAACATTTTTGGCCATGGTTGGTCTTGACCTAAACCACACGTGAAGTTTCCTAGAGGGCCTAGTTCTCAGAACCCACCTACAGACTCACAGCCATAACCAGAATGTACGTGCTCAGCACCTCTAAAAACCAGGCACCAGCTGTCAGTTGTGGTGTTAACAGAATGTACATTGTGTGAGAGAGGGAGAAGGGGCAGAGGCTCAGTGCTGCTGCTTGTGCTCACCTGACTGATAGGCAGCCTCTGCTGCCATCTCCGACAGGCGCAGCGCTGTCATCCAGCTGGATTCCAGCCTCAGGTACTCCTGCTGCTTGGTGGTCATCTAGGAGCAGGAGAAAATCAACAAGGGTGCAACAGACCCTCCTGAGCTGTGGAGAGCAGGGCTGGAGAGGCAGATGGTGAGGGAGATTTGTTTGCTTACATCCACTCTGGCTCCTATGACCACCTGCCAGACTGCATCCACCTCTTCTGAGTTCATTTTCCCAAGGAGGTTTGAGTATTGCTTGTAGAGAGACACCAGGGTATAAACTGCCTGTGAAGGAATCATTTTGCAGTTACCACAATAACCTGCAAAGCTTTGGTGTTGTCTCAGTGTTACCTGGTGTTAATTTGCAAAATTACTCTTCACACACTTGATGTACTGACAAGGATGTAAACTGGGATGCAAATACTTTACTCAGATTGGCGCTTTATTTGCAAAGTTTTGTTGTTTTAGACTTAAGTAATGGCTCATGCTATTGTTCAGATGGAACTCAGTTCATGGCCTTAAGAAGGCTGAGAAGGGCAATAAAATGCCCAGGAACAGAGAACTCAGTACACAGCTAAAATAAATATGTGTTAGGAGTTTCTTCAGCCCCAGTTCTGAGGTCCAGGGTCATTCTGCCTAAGTAAAAAGGACTTCTTACAAGAGCATGAAATGACAGGACAAGGGGAATGGATTCAAACCCCCCCACCTCTTTGGTTAAATTAACTTGCAAAAGCCCATTTTGAGCGTGGTTTAAGAGGTGTGGTTAGCAGCAGAGCAGCTGGCAGTGGCTCGTGGCAGGCTGAGAGCCCTGACTCACCTTGGTGTACTCGGTGAGCGCCTCGATCAGCGCGTAGGTGGTCTGGGAGAGCAGCGTGGCCGTGCTGTCTGTCACCAGGGACACGGCTCTTCTGATCAGGGCGTCATTGCTGAGGGACCCCGAGCTCTGCTGCTGAACACAAGACACCCTGTGACCTCCCCACTCCCACTCAGAGCTGAGGTAAGCCACGCTGAGAGGCTGCAATCCCAGGGGAGAGCCAGGACAGACAGGTGGCTTTGGGTGTTAAACTGGTGCAAGGAGGGGGTGCTGGGGGTACCTCCACAACGGGGACAGCACACAGGGCCACCCCCAGCCCCACAGCCTGCTGCCACTGCCCTCTCCTGCCCACGAGGCCTCGCTGCTGGACGCTGGCCAGGACTGGGAAGCTGCGCCTGGAAAAGCAAGAGGCAAAGTTTAGCAGCAGAAACACCCCTGTGTGCAGAGGGAAATAGGGGTCAAAGAGGAGAAACCACGCAGGAGCTGCTCCAGCGGAACTTGTCCATGCCAGGCTTCTATGGGGCAGCTGCGTGACAGTGAGTGAGTTTGTTTCAAATTTCGTATTATTGTTTAATCATAAGTGCAAGAAAAGACAAGCACAGTAACTAGTGATTAAGGAAATGTATGTTAGCTGGTACCGGCACACTGCTGCTAGTCAATAATACTGGAAAATAGGTTAAAAAACAGGCTTAAAGTGGCGTGTGGTACATGCAGGTGAGAAATGTGACAGGTTAGTTACAAGCCAGCGACACTTGGATAAAACTGTGGCCAGTTTTATATACAAATGCCCTGGGGTCAGAGTATTTTTTTTCTTGTTGTTGTCCTACAGCAACTTAGTGAAAACAACCGCTCGGTTTTTCCTTCTTTTCTGCAACGTGCTCTTTAACCTAAAGCCCGCGGGTGGGGAGGGCGCTGTGGGCAGCGCGTTCCCCCCTCAGCCTCTCCCCCCGGCCCGCCGCGGTACCTGAGCACGGAGCAGCAGCTCCGCAGCCACCGCCCGCCCGCCGCCATCTTGGCCCGCCCGGCGCGCGGGAAATGACGTCACAGCGCACGCCTGAGGGGGTGCGGCGGCGTGGGCGGGGCCGGGCGCGGCGCGTGCGCAGAGGGCGGGCGCGTGGAGGGGCGCGCGGGGCCGTGAGGGCGGTGGCGGGAACGGCGCGCGCGGGGCCGTGAGGGCAGCGGCGGGAACCTGAGGGGGGAGGGACCGGGCGGTGTCCCCAGGGATGTCCACAAGGATGTCCCCGCGTCCCCTCCGCCGTCACGGCCCTGTGGAGCACAAATGGTACTGGGAGACACCTCCTCTGTGTTTCGCCGCGATGCCCAACATCGCAAGGGTCAGAAATAGGCAAAGTTTGCCCAGTTGTTGGGAATGAGAAGGAGATTATGAAGCAGCCTTATTGTTGCCTTGCCTAATTGTTGCAAAATGTGAAATGTGTAAAAATTATCCTTAAGAATTGTTACTGTTCTTTGGTGTTTGATTTTGTAGCTTTCAAGCCTGATGAACAATAATATTTAATCCGTGAAACAGAACAGCCAACAAGCTTTGGGTGATGTCCAGGTGTTAGAAAACCAAATTGCTTGGTGTTGGAATTGCTATGATAAGGTTCAGGGCTTGATGTGTTTCAGTGGCATTAGATCTGGGAAAGGTGAACAAAGCTTGGGAAGAAGGATTTGGACAAAAGGAACGCAGAACTTATGGGCCACAAGGACACTGTAGAGAAGCCCCAAGATAAGGAAGAAACTAAAAAACCCAGCTTTGTATCTCTGTTGAGTTTACCATTAGGTAAAAGGCAATTCCAGCAGGGACAGATCTTGACCACCAACTCGGAGACACCAGTGCTCCTCACAGCCCTGGTTTAATTAATCTTTATTGTTCTAAAGTACACGATGCTGCTTTGATTTTGGGTAGTTCCATGCTAGTGAAAATCGCCACCTTCTCCAGAAAAGGTTTCCCATGCAATTCCACACAAAATGGCCTCGATCAATTAAATCTATTCTTTTTAATTACAGCAGGAATTCCTATTCTCTCTCCTGTTTTCAGAGACTCACTCAGCACAGGTTACTTTACTGAGGCAGTGCTGTATCACACACTCTTCATGCTTTAAACATTTGTTCAAAAACTTGACACACCTGAGAGCACCAGGTAACAACCCTGAACCTTGTAAAACCAGGGAGAGGGGAACCTTGTGCTGATTTGAAATGTCTTTTCCCAGGACTTCTAAAACAAATTACGAGTAATTTCTGTGTGTCTGCCTTCACACCCTTAATGAGGCAGAGTAGGACAAGGCAGGACTTGTTTGTTGAGATGTTGGAGTGGGAATCTCGGGAGAAAACCGCTGGGAGGCTTTAAAATAGTTCAGAGAACAGAAACAAACGTCCAGGAGACACAAAAGAATCTACGAGAGCCACAAGGATCTGTAAAGTGCATACTCGGGGATAGCTTTTCTTTTAACCTTTATTATTTTTACACAGGAAAACAAGACCGCGATGAGGCAGCGAGAGCTCAGAACTCTTACGGGTTTGGCGCAGGGGGAAGGGGCCTCCTCCATCCTGTGTGCAGAGCTGTTTTGTGCAGCCAGGTGCCTCTGGTCAGCCCGTGGGAGCAGCAGGAGCAGAGGCAGAGCCCTCATTTCAGCACCATGAAGTAGGTGGTCCAGCCGGCCAGCAGCAGCGCCCCGAGCAGCACCGTGTAGCTGAACAGCACAAAGGCCAGCAGCTCCCGAAGCACCTTGAGGAAGTGGATGGTGAAGGAGTCCGGCATGGCTCTCCTGGCTCCCTGGGGCTGCCTGCTCCCTGCTCCTCCTGCAAGCAGAGCACCAAGGTGAGTTCACAGCAGGGACACCACCCTGCCATGTGGTAGAAATCCTGTGGGTTGGTGGCCACCTGGGAGGTTGTTAGCGACTGGTGTGGGCCTGTTCAGAGTCCTGCCAAGATGTCGAAAGAGAGTTTGGGATCTGATCAAAGTGTCCAGATCAGGACTGGTAAGGAAGCAGATGGAAATATAGACACAGGCAGTGGGCACAGCTATGGGGGTGAGGCTGGGGGTGTTACAGAGTGTAGCTGGCTCCTGGAACCTCTCCCCTGGGGCTGTGGCTGTGCGTCCAGGAAGCGTCAGGATCAGAGCGGCCGCTGATGGTGCATTACCAACAGTGTGTTCTGATCAGAGTGGTCAATTCCTCCAAGGAAGCCACCATTAATATTTAATTCTATAATTGCATCTAATGGAGGTACTGGCACAAACTGAGCCTTTTGTTTAAGAATGACGAAAACGGAGGCTTAAATACAAGTTTGCACAGGCAAATATTTATATCTCACGTTAAAAATAACTGTTAAATGGGAGACATGGGATAAGATGCCTTAGAATTCATCTTCTAGCAGTATTGTATAGACACATATACACATTGACTTGGAAGTGATTGCTTATTTGTTAGTTTAAATTAAATCAGAACTTTTTCCCCAAAGTCGCTTGCTTCTAAGATTTGAAGCTATGAAAACCCACCTAAAAAATTCTATTATCTCTTCATTTTACATGTTCTTTTAAATTTTGATCACAGCTGTGCCTGATCAACAATATCGACACTCTTGGTCAAGCACGAAAAGAGAGTTTAAAATCAGACTTAGGATAAAAACTAACTCAAAAAGATAAAAACTAACCAGAAGGATTATTTCTCTTCTGAACAGCAAACCAGCTAAACTAAACTGAATTCCTGTCCTGCTGCTTAGAATGTTTTTTAAAGAGCTCTTGTGATAAGGAATTCACTTTTTGGCGTTAACGAGTTCAGCCATTCCATTCCAAGCTCAGGCACATGTATACAGTAAAGGAGTTAGAGCATTTTTAAACCAGCTGTGGTTTCTCTGTTGTTTAGAGCGTTTCAGTTTGCTGTCCATAGCCTGTGTGAGATTTCTGGTTATCTAGAAAGACGCTGATAAAGAAATAAACGGCTTACCCAGGCAGATGACGGGCTCTGCTTTGGCGAGTTGGTGTTTCTCCCGAGTTTTGTTCTGCAGCTGTCCCTTTTCCAGGGGTTTGTGCTGCTGGCTGATCCCGGGAGCAGGAGCAGAGTGTGTGTGTGCAGCCCACAGCAGGACTGAGCTCTAGGTGTGGTCAGCACCGGTTATGATCCGACAGCGCCGTGGTGCTCGGAGCACTCAACACTCCCCTTCCCCCAGGGGCTTTTGGCAACAGCCTTTCCAGAGTTCCAGTGCCAGGGCTTGGAGTCACCAGATCAAAACCTGCATTTGTTGAGATGTGGGGGTTTGCCTCTGACAAAACCTTGTGTCATCTTACACGTTTTTATTCTGGCATCTCGAAGGCTGCAGTGCCTCTTGCTCTGTTCCCTGTGAGCCACCCAGGGAGGAGGATGCTCACACACAGCTGGGGCTCATCCCAGGGTGGGACTGTGCAGGCTCAGCCAGGATTTTTACCAAAAATCAGTAAGGGCTGAAGGCAGCCTAATCCCTGCACTGTCCCCAGGTCACTGCTGTAGTGTCACCCTTAGCCTCCCTCCCAAAGAGTCATCCCGACCTTTTAGAGCGGCAGCTCCTTTGCAGTGAGGGGAGAAGGGAGCCAGGCTCTGTTTATTCTTAGCAAAACTGCTTCTGATAATGTTGTATGAAAAGTGAAAGTCTTTTGGGGTAGAGGTTGGGTAATATATTCTTTTTTTTTTTAGTAATGCAGACAGCAGAGAGAAGGAAGATTATGTACTGCAAATCAAATCTCTTACCTACAAAGATATTATGATGTAGAAAATGGTCCCTTAATTTAATTAGGTTCTCGTTATCAAATTATTACCCACATGGTCAGCAGGGCCTTGGACAGACACAGAACATCATCAGCTGCCCAGGAAGCCTGTTAAATAGTAATTGCTCCTCCAGGGAATTGATCAGCGTCAGGATGGCTTTTATTTTGGTGCTGAATAGTTCCAGGAAGAGGCTTTGTCTAGGTGGAGTGGTTCTACCTCAGTGCTGGTGCAGGCTGCAAAAAAAATATGCAAAATAGCAATGTTGGTGATGAATTCAGAGTTTACCAAGTGTCTGGTGTAAACTCTTACCAAAAAAAGTTTTGCCTGTATTGTTACTGATTGCTGGCCAGGGGAAAGGTGAGCCAGTCTTTGTGTTTTCCTTCATTCCCCTGTGGTGTAGCTTTTACACAGCAGGACCTTAGCTCAGAAACCAGCCTGGTCAGTATTTCCTTTAAAATCCAGTTAAGATTTAAAAAAAAAAAAAAAAAAAAAAAAAAAGAAAAAAATTGTGATACTACAAAGACCCTCAAGGCAAACCCAAGGACACTCTGTTGCTCGAGTCAATTTCTTGTTTTTCTCTACACAGTAACATCTAATTTTTGATCCAAACCTAATTCAGTTTTCTTTTTAAATACTCTGAAATTAGCTACTTTAAATGGAACTTGCAGAGCAAACAATCCATGTTTGCTCTTCTTGCATCACTAAAGTTGCAGCATGTTTTTTGTTAAGTCTGTCTACAAGTTGCCTCCCCACCTGAAATACAAAGTCTCCAGTGACTGAAATTGTATTTTCCTTCAAAGGCTCAGAAATCCCACTTCTAATGTAGTCTGTTAGGTGGCAGAATAGAATGAAATTTTGCATATAAAATTGTTATAAAACACCTCAATGTTAGAAAAATAATTTCAACTTAAGTAATCAGTTATTCTGGGAGAGGGAGACAAGGATGCAGCTACCACAGTGCTGGGTTTTATTTTATTTTTGTATTCTAGAGACAGAGAGAATACAAACACTTCCAAAAAAAAAAAAAAAAAAAAAAGATTAAATACATCTTTATTTTATTCTGGTAAGTCAGCTGGAGTTAAACAGATAGAGGGGCTCTGTGGAGGATCTGACTTGGCAGAACTCAGTGTTAGAAAAACAGACCAGAATCCACAATCACAACTGTGACAACTTGGAGAAATGGAGGATTTATTGGGACATATTACATATGATAACCAAGGCAGAAATGTTTTTGCTAAGAGAATGATTTAAGGTGAGGAGTGGGCTTTTTTATTATATAGCTGTCTTTAAAAGTGAACTGCAGTGTGGAAAATTCCCTAGTGGCTGTGAGGACACTGACAGTGCCCAGCAGCAGCACAGGCACCACCAAGGACCCTGCTCTGCCTTACCAGCCTCTGGAGCCAGGAGCTGCCTCTTGCACACAGCCACCAAGCCCATGGAAAATTCCATTTTACAAGTGACACCAAGTACCACAGTTTGTAACCTGACCAGGGGGTGAAAAAGGTGTCTGTTTTAAACCCACTGTTTACTGGGTCCCTGCTCTTGCTGTTTTTGGCCCCTACACAGGGAGTGTTTGTGTGTCCTCAGCCATAAACTCAGGACACACTGATGTCATTCATACTCTGGAGGAGCTTTCCAGAATCAGGTGGGTGTACCTGGGACAAAAAAAGTCACCTCACAGCGATCCCTTCAGGGGACAAGTGAAGTAAAAGGCTCAAGAATCACAGGTACAGCTGTGTACAGACCTCTGACTGACACATCCAATGCACCCAAGGAATGTATCAGGCACCAGAGACAGACAAACAGTCTGGGAATAGTGGTATGAAGTCAGGAATAGAGAACCTCCTGCCTCCTCAGCACCTTAGGAGGGTAAAAAGCAGAAATCACATCTCCCACCAAAGCTGAACTGAAAGAAAAAAAGCAGCAATCTGCCAAAGAGAAGGACCAGGGCCACTCCCGCTGCCCTAGTGCTTGGCTGCCAGGTCAGACCATGAGCAGGGGTCTCTCTCTCTTTCCCACTGTTTATCATTAGTGCCTTCCAACCCTGCTTGTCTGCTTGGAAGTGCCACAGACAGCTGGAACACAAGTGCAGAAGGGATGAGGGGAGCTGCTCACGAGCTGGTCCCAGGAGAGCTTCCTTCACTGCTGTGCCAGAGCAGCAGCTGATGAGCCTGTGTGACACAGGGCCTCTCACATTTTCTGTCTCTCAGCACACACCCTAGAACGGGGCAGGCTCCAGTTTTTCCATCAAGGATTTGATCCAGGTTGTCCCGTTGATGAGTTTTGTGGTGGCAATGATGTACTCTGTGCCTCCATCCTCCATCTGGGACAGGAATCTCAGCGCGGCGATCTCCGCGTACGTCACCCCCCCCAGGAAGAACACCAGGGTCACTCTGTTCTCACCCTGCTGACCTGTGGGTTCACAAAAAAGGTCCAAGTTGGATTGGTTTGATTTTTACAGCTCCCCAGCATCAACTGTCAGTCAAACTCAAATAACCTGATTTAGAGGCTTGGACAAAGAAATGCAGAGTCTGCTCCAAGCTCTGAAGTTGCTACAGGATGTGCTTCTGTTTGAGAGTATGCTGACCCTCTTTCACATAATATTAAAATCACAGTGTAAGTTTAGGGTTTATTTAGTACTCTGATGGGAAATTAAACCACTTGTCAAAGGAGAGTTAGGTCAATCTAACACTACTGTGGGACAGGGGCATGAGACAGAGACCTGGACTCTGCTGCTCTGATTCCAGTTCGCCTCTCCCTGCTCAGAGAGACTGAATTCCCTGCAAACCACAGGAAAACAAAGCCAAACTTACGCTTTTTCTGCAGGCCAGTAGGGAGCTGCTGCCTCTCCTCGAAATGGGGCCCTGGCAGCATCTTCAGCACCTCCTCGATGCTGCGCCAGCCCGGCCGCGCCAGCAGCTGGGCCAGGCGCACGCTCAGCGGGGCGTAGCCGCTGTACACGTACGAGATGTCATTGGGGTTCTGGGGACACACACAGAGGGAGCAGCAGGTCAGTGCTGCAAAACAGCCTCAAAGAAACTAATATCATTAAATAAAAACAGGAGGTTTTCCTGCTGCACATAATTCTGGAGTTAATGTTTACCTGCTCATTGACATCATCCATCCACAGGCGCAGCGTTTTCCTGATCGTTGGGTAGTTATTCCTGCCACCTGTCTGAGGTTTCAGGAGTCCAGCCTTTTCCAGGTTGTTTAAGGTCAATATATGTTCATAGCCATAAGTCTGTCATATGAAGAAATCACCTTTAATGCCATGGCAATAACCCATGACCAGTGTTTAAAACAGAAAAAAAAAAACCAAAACCAAAAAAAAAGCAAAGATCTTTGTTTAAAAGAGATGTTTGTTTAAAAAAAGCTTTTTGGTTAAGATCTCTGTAGAGTATACCCAATTTAGAGTGTTTAAATAATGTTAGTAAAAAGTGATATTAACCTCTGTATCTACATGTTGTAATACACAAAAGCACCTCCCAAGTACCAGCCCAGACAGAAACCCAGTGATCCCTCTGTGCACATTATTCAGGTGTAAGATGTGTCTAACTAGAACTGATGTGCAGAGCTGAAGATTTGATGTGGATTTTCTCATAAATTTATTGCTCCAAATGTTAGAGCCTAACCTGGAGAATCTCTCTTTTGTAATGGTCCAGAACCTTCTGCTTCAGCCCACTATTGCACACGGATTGCAAGCAAACGAGACGCAAGATCTTGATCAATGGATGTTTCTGAGCTATGCAGTCTTCAATATAATTGTTAACCTATTAAATAAAATACATAAGCAGTTATTTAAAGAATTGTTAAAGTGCCCATCAGACCTAGAAGAAAAAGACCTGCTTTGCCTGGATCTCCAAAATATCAAGAAAGAGGAGCAGCTGCTCTGCAGAACCATCTGTAAAACAGTGACCTAGCACTGGTTCCACCCAGGCTCTCCCCAGAGCATCTCAGCTTCTTACTCAGTAGCCAGACTTTGCCTGATGCACTGAAAAATTATTACTGACCATCTTCTATATTCCACTGATTCCTCAGAGCACAGGGTGCCTCAGGATAGGTCAAGCACCCCAGCTGTGCACAGGTAACTCAGAGATCCATTTCACTGGACATCATCTAGATCAGATATTTCCCCTCCCAAAAGAAAAAAGAAGAAAAAAGAAAATGGTTTTTGAAGATGTAAGAGTGGCTAATTGCCATTATCTACTTACCTTGTCTGTGTCTATTCCAGACATGAACTCTTGCTCCACTGTTAAATTATCAAAGAAATCTTCAGATGCTTTGGGAAAAGAATGCAAATCAATACAACAGCAACTGACAGCTTATGTTTTACATTTAACATTTCAGCAGAGATGCACTGGATGGAACAAAGCCAGCTTTTGTCAGGCTGAGTGATGTCCATCAAGTTCTCTGGCATCCTGCTGGGTTTGAATGACTCCTACTCACTGGTGATGTCCTTGATGAGCTCTGCAATGGAGGTGTGGTTGGCCAGCGAGCTCCTCGCCGCCTGCATGTGAGGCAGCTGCGACACAAACTGCTTAATCTCTCCAACAGTCTTGGCGTGGTGCCTTTCCTGGAGAAATCCAGCACTTGGGTTAGGCTTGTTCATGTTACTAACACCAACCAGATCATTTTATTATGAAGGATTTTTACTGCACTCCCTGCAGGCTTTTAACAAAGGGCTTTAGATGCTTACGGTGAAGTCACAGAATTGCCTGAAACAGCACCTGGATCATGGGGAGAGGCAGCACGTAATACAGCAGGATCACTGACTGTTATTTTCCACTATCCCACTGTTGTAAATCATTTTATCCACATTTGTCTGACTCCAGCCATCACTAGCTGCTCCTCAATTTCCCTACCAGGGAAATCTCCCTTTTTCACACAAAGAGGAATTACTTTGCTGGCTGACAGGGAGCTCTGGGCCAGTGCTGGGGAATGTCTCCCCTTGGAGCAGGAGTGAAAGGTGCTGAGGAATTGGGCTGGCAGGGTCTGCCATTCACTCTACTTGGTGCCAGGTTTTGAGGCAGGATATGCTGAAGCACCACGCAGAGTTCAGCTCCAGAGGTCTGCACTGCATTTGGGCTACTTGCCTCTTGCTGCAACTTGAAATAAAAATAGTAATAATTTGACTTGTACATGAAGGATTTAAATGGGCAAGTGCAAGCAGGAGAGTCATGATGGAGCCTGTGATTGAAGAAGTCCTCTGCTGCCAATACACTGCTGTTTCATTATCACCTATTACTGCTGACAATTTCTTAGAATTCTCTTTTTTTAACAACCAGTATGAACAATCCATCTTTAGCACCTCCAGCACTAATAGTGCAGAAGCAGAGCTGCACTGGGGGATGAGGCTGAGCACTCAGTATTTCAGTTATGGTACCACTACCTCATCTTAGATGTTGCAGAGGTTAAGCTCAAAAAGCCCCCCCAAGGAAATACAATCAAAGAGTGAAACAAGTTCTCTTGTCCCCATGAGGTCAGAAAAATGAGATATGGGATCTCAGTTTATGAATCATCAACAGGATGTTTTCAACAAAACCACAAACGTGCAATGTCTTTTGCACATTTCTGTTGTTTTTGATGCCAGCCATAATACTCTGTGAAAGTACATTCTGGTGATTTATTGCTTAAAGCTTTTTTTCTGCATCCTGAAGGAAAAAGGACCTTTCAGTGAACAAGAGCAGCCAAGTGGAATTGATCAGCACACCAAAAATCACCTTTGGCTTCTTGCAGAGGGAAGCAGCACCTGCCTCCTGCAGACTGAAGACAGCAATTCCTGTTATGGGCTCTCTGGGCTCACACAGCCAAGGGTGGGTTAAGCAAGCTCTGAACAGAGGGAAAACCCCAGGACAGAGGTGTGGGGATAAATAAGGCACCACGTTACTACAGGCTTAAAAGGAGATTTGACCAACATCTGCTGAGAACAATCCACGTGGAGCTGACCTCATCCCAGGGCAGGGGAACAGACTGAACAGCTTCCTGTTTTTTCTTTGGATGGGGGAATACTGTGTGGGAGCAGCCTAAGCTGCCAGTCCCAGCCCTGTTGAACACAGACTATGAATTATCTGATGCACAGCTGGACACAGGCCTCACCTCAAAAGCTGCTGAGATGATCTTGGCTTTCTTGCTCAGCACTGACCCCACAGCGTTGAAGTTCTTGTCTCGGATTTCAGCATAAAGCTCTTCTGCAGAGTTCAGCTGGAGCTTCTTGGGTTCTGTGGGGAGATCTTTCCCACCCTCTCCCTGCTTCTTCGGGGCAAACTTCTCAGGAGGGAGTTTCACATAGGCTACCAAGTGCAGAGAATAACCCTTATAAGGAGTGGATCTTCATCAGCAGAAGATCAGCAAGCTGTGAAAATGTGTGCCCTGAGCTGGAAACAGCTCTGAGTAGCAAAGCAATATTAATACTCAAACCACTCAGTGCCTGTGTGTTAATCAAGGAGAGTCTCCTTGCACTCAGCCAGGGACCTGCACAAACATCAGAACCCAAGTGCCAGCTGCCCTGCTTTCAGAGAGGCTTGGGCAGCCCAGCAGGAGGGATTACAGCCCATAAGTGCCTCTCTGGATTTTCCTACCCCCTGAAGAGCAAGACAGCGTTCTGAAAACGGCATTTCACAAACTGTCCCTGTCCCCTCAGTGTGGCACTTCCAGGATGGATGCTGAACACACTGCCATTCCCACTTACACACTCCCTGTTGTCACTGTGCCTCCACCAGCCAACAGCCAAAAAACACCCTTTCAGTAACCACAGACTGTACCTGGCTCCCCTTCCCAGGCAAAAACAGCCAGAGTGATCTTGATGTGCTCCAGCTTGGAACTGCACTATCCCCACACTGATTTCAGCTGAGCTGCTCCCACATCACATTTAGTGAAGCACAAACCCACCCAACACACTGCAGCCTGCCCCAGGATATGGGAAACCTGCCCCTTCCCTGCAGGACTCACTGTTCTGAATGCCATAGATCTCATCTATCAGCCCCTCGTAGGTCAGCTGCGTGGCCAGCGGGGTCAGCAGGTCCACGTTGCGGTCCAGCAGCAGGAGGGTGTCAAAGACAGGAAATATGGAATTCTGGCTCCCAGGGAACTCACGCTTCATCCTGATCATCATGTTGGCCACATGCTGCAAGGAAATCACATCACGCTGGTCATGGTACAGGCCACAGCAGATGGATGTGACCTCTGGGCCCTGCAGGCACACGCTGGTAAAGGAAGGGGATGGCAGGAGGTACAGACTGGCTGACTGAGAAAACAAAAGTCCTTCTCTGCTGCTCTCTGCAGCTCAGCAAGACAGTGATGGCCAAAGCACTGCATTCACCTCAAACTGCTCTCTCACCACAAAAAGTACTAATTAAACCACAGGCTGATCAGAGAGAAGCAAAAAGGATGTGGGTGTGTCATAGCAGGATTAAGAAAACCCAGAGGTGCATTTAACCAAACACTCCTTAAGGCAGCTCCAAAGAACAAGATGCGTTTGTTCAGCCTCACCCGAGCACAGTCGCCCTTCCCAAAAATCTGCGGGATGGTTCCGTAGAGAGCCTGCAGTGTCATCAGCCCCTTTGCTGCATGGTACAGACTGGTCTGGTCACTCTCCAGGTAACATTCCTAAAGAACAAGAGGGATTCTGATGGAAGGTGTCAATCCAATAGAGCTCCCTTCACAGCACAGCAGGGTCCATGTGAACAGTTCAGAGGAGACACAGGCTGGGGACAAACTATGGCTGTTGGCATACATGGGCATTATTATCTGTGCTGTCACTACATCAAATCATTTTTCTGATTGACCAGACACTAGTATTTTTGAACTTCAGACATAATCCAATAAAAGTAAAAGAAAGTGACTGGAAGGACCCTCTCCTGCTAATTAGGCAATCTGAGCACCCAAAACCTCATTACAGCTGCAAGCCCTGACATCCTCTAGGCTATGCACAGGACAGAGAGGACCAAGAAACTCCCAAACTGTCCTGTCTTTGGATGCAGCACATGCAGCTGGGATGTGACAGCTGTTAATGCTCAGTGCAGCTCAGTGCAGTGACAACCATCACACACAGCTCCCTGGTGTGCAGGAACACAAACTGTGCTGGCTCCTTGTGACAACTGAGTGCTTTAAGCCTCAGCAATGCTCCATTTGTGACAATGACACCAGCAGCTGAAGCTGGAGCAACTGGGGTACAGCTCGGTCTAGTGACTGTTCCTTCAGCATCAGTGTGAGAACACACAGGGAAGTTGAGGCTGGAGGATGGAGCCAGGTTTGCTCTGCAAGGCCTTTCCTTGCTGTGCAGGTCACTCACAACCCCCCTGAGAGCCGCTGCACCAGCACCAACACCCAGCACAAAACCACGTGGCGTTTTCCCTCGAGGCCAAGGCGAGCGCGCACCTTGAAGGCGCCCTCGGACTCCATGGAGAGCAGGTCTCCGTCGAAGGGGATGAGGTCCAGGCTGTACTGCTCGCGGTGGATGAAGGAGCCCAGCACGCCCTGCTCCTTCAGCCACTGCTCGCACAGCAGGCTGCGGCGCGGCACGAACAGGATGTGGAAATCCCTCTGCGGAGAGCGGCCTCTGTCCTCCCTGCAAGAGTCACAGCAGCAGCACAGCACGCGGTCACTCACTGCACTGGGAGCAACAGCCCACGGGAGGGGCACTGGATTCACTCAGAACAGGAACGCTGCACTGGGCTGTTCACTGGTTTGAGTGTCAGTGTCCAGCCTTGGGCAGCCACAGCTGACACACTCTGACACCTGCAGTTCCCAAAGGGCGCAGCAATCCGAACATGACTCATTCCAGCTAATTAAAGGAGTGTACATCCTCGCAGGGAGGATCGCAGCGGAGATGAAGCCCCCCTGCCCAGGGTGTCTCGCACCCCCGCTTAAATGCAGAGTGGCCGTGCTGCAGTTTGGTGTCTGCACATCGCTCCTCGTTCCCTGCGCAGCTGTAACAAACCCCAGGTGATTCTGCCCCCTCCTCACGGCCGCCCTGCCCGCGCTACCTGAGCACGTTGTCCGTGATGATGTCCATCAGCTCCAGCTTGGGCCTGACGAAGAAGATGATGTTCTTGACGTCGGCCGGGGGCAGCCGGCCCGGCTTGAGCGTGAACATCTTCTCCACCTCATGCTCCTGCGGGGAGGCGCGGCCGTCAGGCGAGTGCGGGAGCGCCGGGGCCCGGCCCTGCCCGCGGTGCTTACCTTGAGCAGCGAGTACTGCGCGATGAGCCCGAAGGGGCCGGTCAGGTACTCGTCCCACACGATGGCCTGCGGGAAGAACGGCGGGATCAGAACAGGGGGAATCAGAACGGGGGGAATCAGAATGGGGGGATCAGAACGGGGGGATCAGAACGGGGGATCAGAACGGGGGGAATCAGAACGGGGGGAATCAGAACGGGGGGGATCAGAACGGGGGATCAGAACGGAGGGAATCAGAACGGGGGGATCAGAACGGGGGATCAGAACGGGGGATCAGAGCGGGGGATCAGACCCGCGGGATCAGAACGGGGGGATCAGAACGGGGGATCAGAACGGGGGATCAGAGCGGGGGATCAGACCCGCGGGATCAGAACGGGGGATCAGAGCGGGGGATCAGAACGGGGGATCAGAACGGGGGATCAGAACGGGGGGAATCAGAACGGGGGATCAGAACGGGGGGATCAGAACGGGGGATCAGAACGGAGGGAATCAGAACGGGGGGAATCAGAACGGGGGATCAGAACGGGGGGATCAGAACGGGGGATCAGAACGGGGGATCAGAACGGGGGGATCAGAACGGGGGGATCAGAACGGGGGGATCAGAACGGGGGGATCAGAACGGGGGATCAGAGCGGGGGGATCAGAACGGGGGGATCAGAGCGGGGGATCAGACCCGCGGGATCAGAGCGGCCCCGCCGCGCGCACCTTGGAGCCCGCGCACTTGTCCAGGAACTCGCGCAGCTCGCGCCGCCCCGCCTCGCGCAGCGCCGTCAGGTTCACCCGGCCCGAGCTCAGGTGCGCCGCCATGGCTGCCCGAGCACGTGACCGGGGCGGGGGCGGGGCCGCGCAGCCGCACGGGGCGAGGGGCGGGGCCGAGGAGTGTCAGGGGCGGGGCCACAGCGGGAACCGGCAGCGCCTCTGTGCGCGGGAGTCACGTGTGAGTCAGGTGTGAGGTGTGTGAGTCATGTGTCTGTGTCATGTGTCTGTGTCATGTGTGGTCACCGGCACCGGGCTGCACCGGGGAGCTGCTTCCCCCCCGCGCTGGGCACTGCCGAGGCCACACCTGGAGTCCTTTGGGCCCTCCATTCAGGGAGAACACTGATGAGCGTGTCCAGGGAAGGGAACGGAGCTGGGGAAGGGGCTCAGCCTGGAGAAAAGGAGGCTCAGGGCCCTTCTGGCTCTGCACAACTCCCTGACAGGAGGGGACAGCCGGAGTTTGGGCTCTGCTCCAGGGAACAGGGACAGGAAATGGCCTAAAGCTGCACCAGAAGGGGTTCAGGTTGGACATCAGGAGGAATCTTCACTGAAAGGTGATTAAATATTGCCCTGGGAGGCGGTGGAGTCACTGTCCCTGGAGATATTTAAGTAGGGACCGGACGTGGCACTCAGGAACGCCCTGGTCATGTTGACAAGGTGGTGTTTAGTCACAGACCTGCTGATCTCAGAGGTCTCTTCCCAGCCGATGGGTTCTGTGATTTACAGTGCAGCCCCTGGGCTCGTCTGTCCCAACTCAAAACCCCTCACACTCTGAATAGAAATGCAGAAACCATACTTATTTTTTTTCCAAAATATAACTTTATTATATATATGCATATATACACACACACCACACTCACTATATAGAAGCTGAAAGAATGCAAAACAGGGATGGCCCACAAACTGTTCCAGGTGTGCACAGCTGTGCACAGCATCCAGGTTTCCAAAAACCCCCAGCAGCTCCTTACCTGCATCACTTCCACGTTTCACACCAAACCACAACCCAGAGCTCACGGCACCGAGCGACATGGCAATCAAAGGAGTAAATGAAAATAAAGATGAAATATTTCTCAACTCAGTCCAGTGTCAAAAAAAAAGCTTAGAAATCTAAATGTACAAATTCAGCCTTAAAATGGTTTAGTGCAAATATGAAAATTAACAGCATATTTTTAAAGTATTTAAATAAGCTTTAATATAACTCTAGTGCTTCATTCCTATACATGTTTTCCCATCAATAGATCAAACAGCACAGAGGAATTTCCTGTTAAGGGCGGGACAAACCCAGAACCTGGGAAGAAACAGCATAAAGTCACTTGTTAAATCATTTATTAATCTTTCACTGAAGTTTGTTAAAAAGGGACAGGGGGTATTTATTAGTGGAAGAGCAAGGTACTGATGCGTGCAGGGACTGAGGCGCGGGCGGGGAGCGCGTCCTGTCCCTTGTGCTGCCGCTCAGCAGGCGGGGCTGGTGCTGCAGTCGGGGCGGCGCTGCCCCGCCCTCAGAAGGTCTCGTCGTCGTTGCAATCCGCCGTCCAGTGGCCGAACACCTCGCAGGTGTCGCAGTAGGGCCGCTCCTCCCGCCGGCTGCCGTGGTGCGCCGAGTGCGGCGGCTCCTCCGCCGCCTGCGCCTGCGTCGGGCAGTCCTCGGTGTCGTGCAGGTCGAAGCAGCCGCAGATGTCGCAGAAGAGACGCGGCTTCTTCTTGGACAGGCTCTCCTCCTCACTGCAAGAGCAGCACCAGTCAGTGCCTCTGGCACACAGGGCAGGGCCCTGCTGTGAGCCCGGGAAACTCAACCAAAGTAGGATACGAACCCTTCCCCAGCACCCTGCAGAGCCCCTACAACCCCCTACACTAATATTTACTGAACAAGCTGCTGTTTGTGCAAATATTTGAAAGAAACACATGTAAAATACTTTCTCTTAATAGAGCTGAAGTCATGATAGGTTTTAGTTCTGGTTCTCTGGATTGGTTCTTCCCATCCCAACACAGCTACAGCCTCTTAGAAGCAAAGACTCTTCTGCACATGGAAAGGGCCAGATTCACCAAGTCACACAACAGACATGTCACGATACATCAGTGTTTGTGACTGATAACCACAGAGCACCACTGGCACGCCCAGTCACACCACAGTGTAAAGAGAAGGCTGGATTAACCTCCTGACAGCTGAGACCAGGCTGCTGCATCGTGCAGCTGCCACACAGCTCCCAAAACAAGCCGAGGTTTCCTTTAGGATTTGTACCTGTCATAGTTGTTTATCTCCTCTTCATTGCCATTGAGGGCTGCTTCACACATTCTTTGTATCTTCAAGTTCAGTTCTTCGTTTCTCCTTTGCAGATCCACTATCACTGAATTCAGGAAGTCGATCTGGGAGAGCCAAGGACAGGGACAGTCAGAGGGGCAGGGCTGGCACCTCCCCCAGCCCAGGGAGCTGAACACAACCAAGGAACACTTGGCAAATTCACAGGGGAGGAAAGAACTGGAACCAACCTCGCCCTGGTGGAAGGAGGGGTTGTCATCAGCAGGTGAATTCAGGGAAGCAGAAAACCAGGAAAAGATGGGTGGTTAGTTTATAGTCATGACATTTCTGGTGGCTGCACAACTGGGAAGGACATTTTTAAATCACTGTGACTGACATTCGTGATCTAACAAAGGCTTTGTCGTGAGCAGAAGGTGATTCTATTCCCACCATATTTTGTAGGCATTTGTTGGCACAGGCCCCTGTGAAGCAGCACTTCAGGAGGTCACTGTGACTGTTCTACTCTGAATCACATCTCCTGTGCCAGCTGAGCACCTCCCTTCTCCAGTGCTGCCAACGCTTGTTCTGAGTCCAGTTCTGCAGTCAGGAAGAACTGCAGAGCTTAGAGCCCATTTCTCCAAGCACCAGCTCCACGTGGGCCACAGCTTTTCCTCATGCACATGCAAGAAACCTTTGGGAAGGCCAAGGAGCAGTGAGTGCTCTGCTGGGCTGTACCTCTGACAGGCTGCAGGCCACAGCTTGCCACCCTCATTCCCTGCTTGTTTCCTCACATTCCCATGATCTGAACTGTTTCTCCATTATCACTCATCACTTGATTTTTGGTATTTACTGTCAGTGACACTTCCCTTCAGAAGCAGAAGGGCTACAAGATAAATCTACTCATTAAAATCCTGGCTGACAAAACCTGGTAAGGACTGTCTTTGGAATATTCCCCTTTACTACAGCCCCACTGCTGGTGTAGAATGTTCATGTGCACATCCAATACCTGCTTCTCTCTTGCAATTTCCTCCTGAAGCAGAGTAGCAGCATCACCTTTAAAGGAAAAAAGCAAACAAGGTAAATGTGACTCGTGCCATGGCTCAGTCAGAAATAATGTCACAGGCTCTGAGGGACACTGGAGTGACTCTCACTTTACCTGAGGGACTCACTACACTTAAAGGCTGCTCGTTGTTTTCCTTGAGTTTTTGCTCCAGGTTCTTCACCTTTTCCTCAAGTTTCAGTTTGTCAGACTCCAGTGACTTCACCACTGACTGCAGGGTTTTTGCAGAAGCGTTTTCTCCACGCAGCACCGTGATCTGCAAGAGTTGTTTGACAACACTTGGACCTTCCAGCACCAAGCCAGAGCACCAAGGCCCTCGAAGCAAGGGCTGAACAGCCACCAAAACCATGTGCCAGGACTCACCTGGCTCAGCACAGGCATCTAAAGATTTGATGCTAAGGTTTAACTGTGCCACATGAAAGAAAAATGATCAGCCAGCTCTTCAGGAGCCAGCACACAAAACCTCTGGCTGCAACTTAACTGAAATTAGGAATCATCCATTCCTCATTTACCTCATGCCTGAGTTTTTCCAGTTCCTCATCTTTTTGTGTGATCAAGGCACTAGTAACATTGATGGATTTCTGTAAAGATGCTCTCTCTTCATCAATTTCTTTTTTTAAAGTCGATTCTCTAAAACAAAATCAAGTAAAACCAGAAGTCATCTAATGAATGGGTAACTGCAGTGGCCTGAAGTAATTTCATTTAATTTCAAATCTTAAACTACTTAAGAAATGGTTCTTAAAAAACAAATTACAATTTACTACTTGACTAAGGTTTTATATATGTACAAACATTTCAGGTGTTACAACTGTGGAAACAAAGCAAAAACTTTACCTAGGTAGTACATGCCAGAATCTGCATAGCACCGTTTCCATTTGAATTTAAAGGAGCAAGTTAACAGACTGGGGAGATACAGGATAAACAAACATGTTGCACAGTGTTCCACAAAACCTAACTTGAGAGTTTTGTTACTTCTTGAAAATTACTAACAAGCAACAAAACAGGCATGCAAAGCTCATTGTACAAGTTGTCATGCAAAGCATGGATGAGGCTGGAAATATCAGCTGGTCCTCACTAATTTCAGTGACATCACCATTTCCTGCACATGGAGAAACCACATGGGATTTGTTATATTTCATGGGAGAAGGGTTAAAAAGAAATCCTCCAAAGCAGGCACAACTCCTTTCTGTGTACATATGTCCAGTTTTCCCAATATTTAACAGAGATGCAACTTCTGCCTCCAGCTCCTGCCTCAAGGCACCACTGCTGTGACACTGGTGCAAGCTGATCTTCCTGACAGTCACAGAACACACACAGTGAGTAACTGTCCTCTGATGGGAGGAGCACTGCTACAAATTTCCTTACAAGCTGAAAGATTTTGGTTAAAAAAGAAAACAACAAAGAAGTGACTTAAAACCATTTACTTTTCTCCAAGAGGAGCTGGCTCTTCAGTGCAGGCAGCAGTGCTGCTACCAGCTCTGAGCTCCTGCAGGGATTCTAAACTGCACTACACCCCCCAGCACTGCTGAGGGGTCAGGAGCAGAGCTCATCCACGTGGGAGGGTGCTCAGGGGACAGCAATTGAGCTCAAATGGAAAAGTTTCCATCTCTATGCTATCTACAGTTAGTGAGAGCCACGATACCCAGACCATGAAACACAGGAAATCTCACCCACTCGAGATCAACTCAACAATGAGAGCACAACCAATGCAATTCCTTCATTGTTCAGATTGTACTCAGGAATGGAAGCAGCAAGTGGAGAATCTGGGGTTTAGAAAAGCTGAGGCAGCTACCAAACAAGAACCAAAATTTGATTTGGTTTTGGTGCATTTTTACAATGAGTGAATCAACAGAAGTGGAAACACAACTTGCAGATTGTGTGATCTTGCCTTTACATACAAGTTAGAGTCTTGTTAATAAAACCCAAAAGGGCACTGGCATGGGAAGGGGCACTGACACTGGCATGGCCCCCTGGCCAAGCCAGCAAAGCACTCAGAGCTCCCAGCCAATCCTGCAGGATTCCCAGAGCTCTGCTTTGCTGCCTGGATCAAAGGCACGTGCTGGTGTGGGGAAGGATGTGCCCGCAGTGCAGGGGGTGCTGCTGACAGAGCAGAGCTGCAAATCCAGGATTTGCTGGGAAGGAAACCCTGAGGCCACCTGGGATCACACCTGGAAGTTGCTGCTCACGAGCTCTGCTGCACCCGAGAGTTCTCCCGAGCGTCCCCGCAGCTGGGGAAGGGCAGGTGGGAGCCCCAGTGACTCAGCCCATGCTCAGGAGCTTGTGATTCAGCCAATGCTCCCACTTGGTCAGATCTTCACGGAGAGATCAGGACCAAACAGATGCTTTTGGCACAAATATGGCTAATTCACCATTTGCTGGGCTCAGCTTCAGCCACCACAATGCTGAGGTGGCTGGAAAAGGCAAACAGGTTGTAAGGAGAGAAATACAATATTTACAGACTCAATACAGGAGCCTCGAGTGCTAAAACACAAGGGGAGAGAAAGGAGAAAATAAAGAGAAAAAACAAGAGGGGAAGAAGGTCCCTGGGCTGGAGCTGGAGAGGTGCTGACCCCTGAGTGGGGATCACAGGTCACTTCCAGGCAGAGTCCTGGCTGCTGCTGGACAATGCTGGGAGCATTGTGTGCATGGGAGTCACACACAGGGAGCTGAATGGGAAATAACTGCACTGGCAGACCTTGCAAGGAAAAACCTGTACAAACTATCTATCTATCTATCTATCTATCTATCTATCTATCTATCTATCTATCTATCTATCTAAAATTGATTTAGTGAACTTAAACTTTTTTCCTGCCATTTCAAGTTCAAAACATCTGCTTACCAGCAGGAGGGAAACCAAAACAATAAAAACGACTTTTTCATTTAGATGACATTTTAAAAATTCACTTTCTTGAGAAGCTTAAACCATGTTCTGAGCAATGTGTGGAAGCTGTGGGAGAAAGGGGTTTGTTTTGGTTTAACATTAGAAAAAAAAAAAATCACCCAGATTCTTCCCTTACTACAAAAATAAGAAATTCTAAGAATGAAGCAAATACCTTAAAGTGCTACTGGGTAAGCTTTAAAAATGTAAGATAACAAGAACCACATGTTAGAAACATGGAGTACAAATGCAAAATACTGTAAGGAAGAACAATATTTGCACCAAGGGCCTTTTCTGTTTTGGTAAAAATATAGAGATTTTTTTTTTTCATTATATATATATATATATAGAGCTGAGTGTTTTACAAAACAAAAGCAAGACACCAAGGGACAAAGGCAGCCAAAATATGTACAACAACTTTACTAAAAAAAAAAATAAAAAAAAAAATTATTTATTGTAACGTGGATAGACTTTCTTGAGTCTTACCATTAAAGACACACAGATATAGCAAGGGAAGCAAGGGCAGGAAGGGAAGAGAGAGGAATGAAATGAGTATCCATAAACAGTGAAGCTCAAAGACAGTCAGACAGCAACCCACACTGACCCCGAGAGCTGAGGCACACAGAGCCCCTGAGCACCAGCACCACACTCCTGAATCCCAGCTGGGCCAGGTCATACAGGGGTGCCAAAGCAGGGGGAGAGAATTCCTGGGGGTGGAAGGAAGGAGAGGAAACCACCACTAGAGATTTGACCTAATTGAAACCCAAAGATGGCTCTTGTTCAGCAGCTCGAATTCTTAAGGCAAAAGGAGGAAATGATCATCTTCCCACCACCAAATTCTGTGGAATTTGGGAATTCAGAGACTTTTTTCATTGTTTTTACTTAATTAGCTCTTTATTCAGCCAAACTTTTTTCATTAGCACTGATGCCACATGTTGACATGTTCTGTTGCCTCAGCCAGGCTGTTCCTATTCCTATTCCTCATTTTCCCCTGCTCTTGTTGCTCATTTTCCTGTTCTACTGCAGTTTATTCAACACTGCTGAGCAATGTCATTAAGCCAGTCACAAACTGGGGCATCCCAGTGTAACCAGCTGAAGATAAAGTCATGGTAAAATTCACTTCACTGATTTCATAATGGTCTGAATTATTTCAGGCAGCTCAAGCTCACCCAGAGTGAAACAGGAGAAGGAAGATCAGAGCCACACACCTTCCTCTGTAGAACTTACAAAGAGTTTGTCTTTGAAAATGTTCTCCTGTGAAACAGAACTGCTGGAAAGTATTGAATGACTTGGTCCCCACTCCCTCCTTCCTTCCCTCAGTGACTTCAGGAGTTACACTGCTGAAAACACATTTTCAGACATGTTCAGTCACAGGCTGGTGAGGTAAAGCTGCAGGTGCAGCTGACTCAACTCTGATTTTCCCTGGGGCAGCACTGGCTTGGGAAACACCCCAAGTGCCTGCTGGCATTTGGAGCAGCAGAAGATACACAACCCCCTCCCACAGAACAGTGTCAGGGAAGAGGAAGGGGCAGTGATAATACTGAGTGGCCAAGGATGTGCATAAACAGCCAAAAGCCACTCACTGTTCTTTGTTGTGGCAATTGTAAATCCAGGACATTTAGCAGGGGTGGTTTGTTTTTCCTGGAACAGCTGAGGTGTCGTGGGGAGCTGTGCTGTTCTCTCAGGATTTATGTAACTGCTTTTGGAAAGGCCCATTTCCCTCAAGGCCAATCAGCTTCCCATGCACACACTGCACACACTCAGATTTGTGACTTGGGACCTTTCCCTGAGCAGCAGTTTACAAAGGGATGCCCCAGTCACCCAGGACAGATCTGGCATTTGAAAGCAGTGCTGAATGAACTGCAATAACCCACAAGGAACTCAACAGCCCAAAACCATGAGAGCAGCAAGTGCTCAGTAACTTTTCTTTCCTTTCCCCCTAATAACCCTCCTCAGCATCACTGTATTGTCCATTATTTTTCAAGAGCTCACCAGGTCAGATCTGTGCACACACATTTTATCAGACTGAGGGACAATCCAACATTCCAGAGCAACTAAAACCAAACATTCAACTGGTCACTGCAAATAAGAATTACCACAATGTGGGAGGTGTGGAACTAAACGTGGATGTTTCCATCTCTAATCCAACGAGTGCAACAACTCAGCACTTTTAACCATGACACAACAGAAAAGAACAGCTCTTAGCAGTGTGTTTGTGTTCCCTTTCTGTAGGACTGTGGGGTTAAACACACATCAGCAGAACAACTTACCTCTTTTTCATCTCTAATAACTGGTTATTGAGTACTGATCTCTCCTCTTCCAGCTAAAACACAAGTACAGACAGACTCCAGTTAACACACTGCAGATTGTTTCCTTAGTGTAATATATCATAATCATAAGACCATTATCATTATCATAAAATAAACCTCATTATCAAAAAATAAACGTGGGAGAGGCTGCAGAGCCCCCAGATCCTCACAGCAGCAGATTTTCTACTGGCACAGCACCTGCACCCAAACACAAACTGTTCAGTGACCAAACCACCAGCTAGTGAGGGCCTGGAGGTGCTTTATGAGCATTTCCATGTCCTGTGCACACAGCAGAGGAGTGAGAACAGTGTCAAAGGACATTTCCAGACCCCACACACACAAGAACCCTCAGTGTGCCTGGCCATTATTTTAGCCCAGCACTGGGGAATTGCTGGGTTTGCTGTCATTGTACTGATCTGTATTTGTTACTGCCCCATTATTCAGAGATAAATTATTGATCCCAAAGCTGTTGGTCTGGTGTTTGTTATCACATCCTGAACCTGTAACTTGGTGAGGACACTCTTAAGCCCTTAAAACCTGAAAAGCCTTCAAAATAAATTATTATTGTTGGTTCTTGGGTCTAAACTGGGTTAAGAAATGCAAAGCAACAAAACTGCAAAGGCCCAACACAGAAACACTGGGACAACTGATCTTCTGAAAAGGTTAAGAAAACAAGTGTTTTCCAGGCAAATTAATTATTTTTCACCATCTCCTTCTTCCTTCTTATTCATTGACCAAAGCCAGCAATTACTGCTCTGAGAACTGTCTGTACCAGAACTCCCTGAGCACAGGCTCCAGTAGGATTTCAGAAGCTTCCAGGGTTCATCCACAAGGTCAGGAACACACACATTTATAGTGGCAACCTCAGCGCCCTGACAACAGCTCCTGTCCCTGACAGAGGGAATTCTTTCAGCACTTTGCAGATCCTGGGGTTTGGCACAGAAGGTGTTAAACAAGTTTCCTGGAGCAGGCAGGGTGTCTGCCAGCCCCCAGCTCTCAGCTAAAAGCAGCTCAGTGAGAGCAGCCATCTCCTCCACATTTCCTGACAGTTACCTTCTCCTTCCCTGTGCTGCAGTGCTGTTAAACCTTCCAGGTTTGGGATTAACCAGGATTGGTTCACTGGGCTTAATCAGACAACTTCATTGATATGAAAAATAGATACTAGAAGGGTGTAGAGAGAATCTTCTAAATAATTCTTAAAGCAAATCAAGATGTGTCTCTCAAGACAAGTGACCACTGTGGGAGAGCAGAGCAGCCAAGGCACTGTGGGGGTATGGCCAAGTTTTCCTGCAGGTCAAATCCAGCTCCACCAGCAGCACCAGAGCACCCCCTGATTCCCAGTTTGTGCCTTGTTTCCTAGAGGCAGCCTGTGTGAACTCCTGACATCTGTGCAGACTGGTGACAGAAAGGGAGAAATGTCACAAGTCTCAGAAATGTGACTCCCTGGAGCTGCAGCTTCGGCCACTTCTCCAGACCCTCGTTCTGACACGGGGGGTCCAGGCCCCTCTCCTGCAGATCTCCAGAGTCAGGGGACTCATCTCCTGCCCATCACACTTCCCAGCTGGTTTTTGGGATTCCTTGTCCCCTGCCAGCACTGAGTCACACTCAGCACCCTCAGAGCAGACCTTGCACACACTGTTAATAAAAGATGGGCAGTTGAGCTGCTGGGTATTTCTACACCTTCTCCAATGAACTCAAATGCCTGAGCAGGTCAGAGGCTCCCAAAATGCCACAACAAATAACAGCAAAGTTCTCTGAGCTCAGTATCTATCTGAGTGTGACTCTTTAACTAATTACAATCAGCTAATTATTAACGGATCAATACAGAAAAGCTCCCTCAGCATCTTTGGCATGAGACACTTTAACCTTTACATGTCCACATAAATCATTCATGAAACAGGATTCATTAATTTTGCAAAGTGTGTCACAAGCAGCCACAGATTCTCTAACCCAACTGACAACACACTTGGTAGAATTTATGTGGTTACCACAGCAACAGCTCAAAATTCCCAATCCTGTGTCTGCCCCTTCCTGATGCATTCACAGGTACCTGCACTGACTCTGCAGCCTGAGCTCTGCTCTCCTCCTCACTGCCCAGAATTCTGGGAGCACAATGTGCAGCTCCTGGCCAATCCTGCTGTGGGAAACCCTTCACTGCCACCACAAACACTCCTCCAAAATCTGCTGGAGGATTTTTTGGTGACATTTTTCCTTTTCCCACAGAAAGCCTGAACCCAGGGAGCCTGAGTGTGGTGTGACAGGAGAGAGGAGCTGTTGGGATATCTGGGACACCAAAGGCCTCTCCCTGGCTTTGGGAGGCTGAGCTGTTCACCAGATCTCACAGCCCAAACACAACATTTGGGAACTGCCACAAGCAGCATTCCCACATTCCTGAGACTCAGATCACACTTCCCTCACAGAAGGGGACACAGTGCAACACCAAGGGCTGAAGAAGGCAAACAGGCTGTGCATCCAAGCTCCAGCAGATCCTCCAGACCCTTGCTCTTGGAGCCATCTACTCCCGGGCAGGACAGGCTGTGGAGGAGCCAAGTTGTTTGTGAGGTGATGGATCCATCCCTGTGCTTCCCACTCTGCAGCTGTGTGTCCTGGCAGTGGAGAGGGATCCCTGCTGACAGACCCACAGGCAGCAGGATGCACACAGCAGGATTCCTTCCCGAGGTCAGCTGCAAACAAGGGAGGCCACAGACCCAGGGAGTGACCGGGTCCCTTCCCTCGGGGCCTTTCTGGGTGACAAAAAGCAGAAAGATTGGACCAGTGCTGCCAAATCCTTCTGAAGCTACAACTCTCCCTGAAAATAACAGGTTGCCTTAAGGACTCTGAAATAAACCCTGTGGTAGGGGGGAGCAGCTCCCACTGGCTGTTTGGGATGCGCTCTCCCCACTCTGCTCCTCAGATGGGGAATGAGTCAGTGCTGAGCCCACACGTCTGGGACTCTGCTCGTCACCTCCAAAGGCTCCTGAGGATCAAGGAGCCTGAGCATTATTCCTGCCAGCAGCTAAAAGGATTTACAAACTGCCCAGGGCTGTAGTCACTCATCCTCAGGATTTCCAAACAGAACCCTTGGGGGAAAATCTGCCTCTTGGATTTAAAAATATGAAGCCTGTTGCAGGGTGGAAGAGTCTGCTCTGTCACAGGGAACAGAATCCCCTCCCTGCACAGCTGCTCTCTCAGAAAGGCAGAACACAAACCTCGGTCTCCCACATTCCTGCTTTTGGATCTTTTGGATACGATCTTCCTAAGATTCCTTCACAGTGTGCCTGTCACTGCAACTGCTCCACAAGAACTAAACCTACCACATTAGGGGCTGTAAATTATTTTATCTTTTGTCAATACAAGCCGAGTAATTTGTTGTTTTAGGACTCCAACAACATGTTCAGATATAATAGTAAAAAATAAAAAAATCAAAACACCTTACAGGGGTTCTGTTCCCCGCTACCACTGCCTGGCTGCAGCACGGTGTGAAGTTTGAGCAGACACATGCACAGCACAAGTCCAACCAAGTAGTTTTACACAGTATTCTGAAATACATCCTAAATGCTCTTTGTTTTCAGGGGAGAGAGCAGAATAAGAATTAAAAAGCTATATTTCCTTAGTACTGGTGGATGGATATTTCCACAGTCGTGTGACAAAATCACACCCGACAGAAATAGCAACTCTGTTAATACACTTGGCTAAAGCACGTTTCATTTCTGCTCATTCCCAAGCCTTCCCAAGTATCCTTCCCGGGTTACATAACCTTCTGTCAGCCTGCACTTCCAACCTCCCCGTGCAGGTGGCTTCCAAATTTATTTCCGAGCGCTCCCAGCACGGCTCATCCTCTCCAGCACAGAGGCTCCGGGGCAGCCCCGCGGCTCCGGCCGAGCCTCCACCCTCCCGCTGCGGCCGCTCTACCTTGTGCTGACTCGACACCTCGTCCCTGCTCCTGCCCAGCTCCTCGGCCAGTCTCACGTTCTCCTCCTGCAGAGCCTCGAGCTGCTGGGACTTGAGAGCCGCTGCCAGCTTGAGCGCTTCGCTGCGAGCACACAGAGAGCATCGTTACCATAGGAACGGGAGAGGCGAGGGGAAATGCGGGAGAGGCTGCACAGCCTGGAAAATGCACCAGCGTCACGTGGATGGGGACCGGGAACAGCGGGACAACCCCGGGACAACCCCGGGGACAATCCCAGAAACAATCCAGGGACAATCCCGGGACACACTGAGCCCGGAGCCTCCCCCTGCGCTCAGGCGCTCGGGGATGGATCCCCACGGGCAGCAGGGCTGGAGATGTTTGCAGCCTGGATTGTTCACAGAAGGCAACTCTGCGGCCAGAGATAAAAACTGAATTGCTTAAAAGCATAAAAAGAAGGAAAGGAAACTTGGGGAAAAAAAGCAACAGGGAAAAAAAACCCAGCTTAGAGCTCCACATTTAACTACTCCCTACCAGGTCTGACATCCAAAAGTGCAGGATCACAGGAAGCAAAACCTCATCTATTCCATTATTTTAACAGACACAAAACTGCAAATGAGACAAAACCAAAGCTGAATAAAAAAAGGCTTTACAGCTTTCATCAGCCTGTGTTGCTACTAATGAGTATAGTTTCCTTAAAATACGTCTATTTGCAATGAATTTTTAAAAATATTTGGCATGCTGGCTGTAATGTGTGACTAACAAAATCTTCAAGATTTGACATCTTTCAAAAAACACAAAAGATACTCTTAATTTCACTGAACAGTATTTTATTCCTCTTTTGTTTTTTTTTTAAAAAGGAGATGCAGTACTCCTCTGTGCCAATACTACAGACTTAAACCCTGACTGGAATATTAAAAATAGTTTTATAACTGTGGGAAGTAGAAGAACCTTGGAGTCAAAAACTTATTCAAGCACTTCAAAATACAAGGATCTGTTATCTCTTACTGGGCACATTTGGACAAAACTCTGATTTTAGTTCAACATCTCATGGGAACTCTTGATTTTTCAACCATTCCTTCTACCTGGTCTCACCTTGGCAAATTCCCACCCTGATCCCCCTGGGCTGGAGCAAACTGCTCCCAGCTCTAGCAGTGACTCCCCTCCTGCTGGGCAGGAACACACCTATTTCTAACCCTGGTTCCTTGCTGAGGTGCAGCATTAACCCCTCCTCTTCTTTCTTCTGGCATTAAGCACAGATTATTTAGGGTGTTAAAAAAACCCCACACCTAAAACTGGGGTCAGCGTGCCTGAATTCCCAAGGGATGGCCCTGGGAGCACCCACAGGCACTGCAGCTTTCCCTCACCCCAGCTTCTCCAAAGGACACCCTGTCCCTGTCACAGCCCCCTGCTCCAAATGCACCACATTCCCTCTGCTCTCCTCACCCTGCTCAGCAGGAATCCCTGTCACCCAGCTAATTACTGTAATTAAAACAGGGTAACACACAAAACAACTAGCAAAGATCAATTAAAACCAGACATGGTTCCCTTTCTCCCCAAGGTCTCAGCTCTGATGAGCAGAGGCCACATTCAATGTAAGGAATAACAGAATTAACCCCCTCAGAGTGATCAGGGTCCTGAGAACACCTTGTGGTGCTGGAGGCTTTCAAGGCAGCATCTCCTATAAATAATTCCTGCCTGGCAAATTACAGCCAGTACCTTTCCAAAATATCAGAGCCTCATTAGAGCAACTAGCAGTCATCTACTCTGGCATTTCCCACGAGCACTGAGGCAGAAATTGCTCCTGGAAAGAAATCCTGCCTTTCTCAAAGGGCTCTGTGCCCAAGGTTTTCCAAAGTCACCAGCACAAGCTGCCAGCCACAGCCAGACACTGAATTCTGTGAGCTGGTGGCCCCTGTGCCCTGGGGTCACCCCAGAGCTGTCAGTGGCTCAGAGCTGTCACAAAATGATAAATGGAACTACAATAATAATAATTAGCCCAAGCTGCTCTTAAGCTGTCAGTGAGATTCCAGGTCTCACTCCATGAGCCAAGAAATTCCTCTTGGAGCACAGGTGGAAAGTGGTTTGTGATTTAATGCAGGTTTGTGATTTAATGCAGGACACCTCTGAGAGCTGGGGATGTGCAGCCACTGCAGGGCAGCAACAACTGGAGTCTTTATTCCCTGTGGCAGCTTTGCTACAATGAGATTCCACAGGGAATAACTTTAAAAATTACTTTATATCAAATGCTTTCAGTCCATTTGTTTGTGTCCAGTGTTACACAGTGAGTCTGTGTATGTCAAATGTTGTTTTTCAATGAAGCAGCTCAAACAATGAACAATTAACTCGAGTTTTACAACCCATATGAAGGATTTGGTCTGCAGCATTTAGAAAATAAATACACAGTGGGACCACAGAAATGAACTTCATAAAGCCATCAATGAAAAATAAAAGCAGAGTGAAATTTCTATGAACAAAGCCACTTAAACTCCAAGTGTACTTGTAATTAAATCAGAATTCTCTTCTAATAAAGATTTTAATATCATCTCATGCCCTCAGGTGATAGAACTGTTCAACAAACAAATCATTTCAAACTATGCTCCAAGGATTTGCTTCAATTCCCTTCAGCAATTTAGTAGCAACATTCTCATGTCAAGTTTTGCTCATGCCAAACATTTAATTTTGACCTAATATCTGCTTTATAAATCAGGATACCAGAAAGGTGCTGAAAGACAATTAAAAAAATCAAAGGTAAATGTACAGAATTAACGCTGAAATACTTACAATTCTTTTTTAAGTTCTTCCACTTTCTTGTTCTCCAGATTTAGAAGCTCTTTCGATTTATTAAGTTCCTCTTCATTTTTCAGATTGTTTTGTTTAAGCATGTCCAACTTAAAGAGGAAAAAAACCCTCATTACAGCAATGAAACCACACAGTTCTCAGGAAACAACTCTCAGCCAAACAGGGGCTTGAGCTCTTCCATTTTCCATCTTTAGCCCCTAAATTAACCCAGTCTGTCTGCACTGATGTATTTATGAGACTTCCTGCATTCAAACAGAGCAGCACAAAGAATTCCAAGACCACTGGAGAGCAGTTTCCAGGAATGTGGAGACAACACCCCAAGGTAAAGCCCAAAGCACCTCACCTCCACTCACTGCTGCAGCACTCACAGCATTATTTGTTTGTTAAATGCAGAGTTTGCTGCTAACACCAGCTGTCCCCTAGATCTTTATTCCTCTAAGATAACTCATAAATTCTGCTTTTCCATACCTTATTTTCTGAGAGTCAGCAGGTTGAATGCTGTGCCTGCACCTAGAGGAAATGAATTCCTTGCAGAGATCTTGCATGGGACAAAGTGTTGGACATGGATTTCTGAGCTTGTGTCCCCCCAGGAGACACCAGGAGCTGGTGGAGCTGCTTTGTTTGCATGCAGCTCCCAGTGTGTTTATTACATAACAGATAATCTGCAGCCATTCTCGTGGCATTGCAGGACTCTGTGGATTTTTTTAATCCAGAAAGGAACCCCTCCCATATGAACGTCACCAATTCTAATTCTTGTGCTGGAAATTGCCCCTGTTCCAGCCCAGCTGTTCACTCCCAGGGCTCTGGCAGTACAGAACATCAAAGGGTGAGGGCATCCTCCCCTTCCTTGGGCTCTGGAGCAGCACAAAGTGCTGGGAAGACACAGATCCCAAAGGAACTGCTGCACCTTGCACTGACACCACATGCAAAATCCAAAATAACCATGAGCACAAAACCACGTGCATTTTCCATCACTCTGCACTCATCCACTAATTTTTCACAGTGGGAAAATGACAGAATCCTCTCCTGCCTATTTAAATTCTCTATAATTCAACAGTTGCTCTCACAAACCAGGCAAAACTTTTCACAGAAAAGCATTTAATTTGATTACTTCATTCTGCAGCTTCTGGTTTGTCTGTCTCGAGTTCTCCAAAGAGGCCAAAGTTTCAATCTTTTCTTTGTGAATGGCATCCTTCTCCCTGGCCACCTGCTCCACTGCCTGGAAAACATCTTCTGCCAGTTTGGCCACCTGGGCATAAAGGAAAGTGAGGGAAAAAAAACCCAATTATTTCCAACAGGAACTCCACCAGCAAAAGATCAATACTTTATGCACAGCTCTGTGGTTTGTCAGCTGCTTCCCAGGTAAGTAAAGGACTTCAACTGGGAATTTATTTGCATTTTGGAGATGCATAAAGTATAAAATTAACTGAAGAGAAGATTCAATTCCATGCAGAAACAGATTATAACCCCATGCTCATGTCAGCACTGAGGCATTCCCTCTGTTTTGGTTCCTGGATTTCTCATTACCACCACTGTGATTGCTCTCAGACCTCTCACCTCTTCAGGCAGTAGCAATTCAACAGATATTCACTTCCAACAGCCTGGGATATTTTCAGAAAATATGGAATTACAAAAACACAAAAATTTGGAAAACAATGGAATTTGAGACAAAGCCAATTATTGCATTATTTCAGTGCTGTTCTTTATGGCCCCATAAAGGAAACACTTCACAGTGATATTAAAATACTTAGGCAGGTGTAATCTACAGGATCTCCTGATTCCAATTTGCATTCAATGTGATTTTCTGGGCTTCAAGCCATACAAACTGAAAATCAAAGTATTTCATAAAGAATTTGTTGGTGGTGAATACAAAACACTTCTGTGAATAAAAAGAACACCAGAATTGCCAATGTCTTTCCCATTCTCTCACACGGCTTTTATCCAATTACATTTACAGGAGCAGCACTTTGTATTTTTTGGAGTAACTCAGATTTTTAGTTTGCTGTAATTGAACATAAAATTGCACACAGATCCAGTTTAGAACCTTATCTATTACTACTTTAGATTTTAAGCTGCAGAGTACTTCACCAGAAGGAGCTGCTCAATGTCTCCTACCAGATTCAGGGAACACAACTTCCTTTTATTCACAGTTTATGTTGTTTTCTTGCAACATTCAGCAACAACAGAGGTTTTTGTAGTTAAAAATATTTTAAAAAAACCCAAGCAAACATAAAGTGTCTTTCAGACTCATAGTTGCAACTTGCAACAACCCCCAAATACCATACTGAGAGAGCCCACAGCTGCAGTGTGTTATGAAGTGCTGAGTGTGCAGACAAGTGCAGAGAGGACACCAGGGGTTAGTGCTCAGGATTAGTAGAATCAGCCCCAGACTTGATTTTAACTATGAATTTCAATACCTCTGGATTCTGTACTATTGCTTGGGTCTGGAGAATCTCAAGTTCTTTTACTTTCAAAATGAGATTGTTCATTTGCTCCTGCAGCATCTGACTTTGGCCCTGAGACTCCAGCAATTTGCCTGAGAGGTCACTATTAGTTTGCTCTAAAAGTTTAACCTCCTCGCACAGTCTGCAATAATCCTGGGAGGATTTCCCCTTCTCATCCACCGCTCCCTCCTTACTGATGACCAGACTTCCCTGCTTATCCCTCAGGCTCTCCAGCTCCTGGAACAACTCATTTTCCTCCTCTCTCATCAGCTCCATCTCGTGTTCAAGCATATCCATCTTCCTGAAGATGGAGCTGTGCAGGCCCCGGTATGCTGCTACTGAGCTCAACAAGGAGGCAAGGTCACCCTTCAGCTGCTCCATGCTGGGCTCCTCTTTCTCTGCATGGGCAGCTCCTTCCTCTTTCATTACTTCCATCAGCTTCATTTCAGATTTTTCTTTCTCTTGAATTAAAAGTGTTTTCTCAGCCAGAATCTCTTTATTTTTCTCTTTCAGCTGTTCTAGCTCCTTCTCTAAGCAGCAGATGTTCCTCTGAAGTTCTGTACGTCCCAATAGAAAGGATTTCTCCTCCCGTTTTCGAGCTTCCTTTTCAAAGCTTAAGGTTTTTTTTGTAAGAGCAACCTCTTTGTTTAATTTCTGACACTCCTCCTGCAGCTCATCCCTCTCCTTGGTCACCATCTCCCTGGCAAAGGTGCAGGTCTCCAAGGAAGATGACAGGACCTGCTTGGTGTATGATGCAGCAGCCAGCTCACCTTCTAATGCTCTTTTATCATCCTGGGCCTCCTTCAGAAGATTGGAAAGGTCACATTTACAGGCCATTAACTCTTGATTTTCTGCAGTCTTCTTACTGAGTTCTCCCTTCAGGGCTTCAATGGAATTTTGGAGTGTGGCATTCTCTTGAGCCAGAGCATTCTTGGATGAGAGGTCCAGCTCACGTTCTCTCTTGAGATCAGAAACAGCCTTTGCACAAGACTTGCTTTCATCAAGAAGCTCCAAGTATTTTGTCTCCAGTTGCTTCTTCTCTTGGAGAAGAGCTTCATTGTGCTTTTCAAACTGCAATGACTTCTGAAGGATAGATTCCTTCTCCAAGGTCAGTTTGTTCATTTTCTCAGTGCAGATTCTCTCACAAAGCTCAGCATCTGCTGAGGCCTTCTCCAGCTTCTCAGCAATTGTCTTCTTTTCATTGAGAAGTTGCTCCATTTCAGCCAAAAGCCTCTGTTCTGAAGAGGAAAGAGCCTCTTTCTCTTGATGTAACTGATTACATTCCAAACTCAGTGTGTCTCTTGAAGCTCTCACTTCCTCAAGACAGCAAGTGACACTGGCAAGGGAATTCTCCAGCTCCCTGGTGTCTTTCATGGCTTTGCTGAGCTGTGTTTGCATCTCCTCTTCTATCGCTTTTAACACTTGGTTTTCACTGACTGCACTGTCTAAACTCACTTGCAGCTTTTCTGTGCCTTTGAGGAGCATCTCCTTCTCTTCCTGCAGGTCCAGCAAGACCCTGCCCAGCTCCTTTTCCAGGGCTTCGTGTCTGTCTTGAAGAGCCAAGAGCTCTCCTAGGGCTGAATCTCTCTCTGCAGTCAGAGCTGACACTTGCTGCTGGAGCTCCCTTTGGTCTCTGGCAAGGGCCTCACAAGAACTTCCCAGCTTCTGGATAACATCATCTTTGTCTTTTAGAATGGCATCTTTCTCTTCCAAAAGTGTCTTCTGATAATTCTCCAGCTCCTCCCATTCTCTGACACGTTTCTGACATGCCACATCCATGGCATCATTGCTGGCCTGAAGCTCCTCCAGCTTTTGGAACAAGGTTACCTCCAAGGACTGGAGAGCCTCATTTTCCAGAGCTGCCCTCAACAGCTTTGCCTGCACTGCCTCCAGTTCAGAGAGTAATTTGCTTTTCTCAGAAACCAATGCTCCCTTTTCTGTGCTCTCCTGCTGACTTTTGGCCTCAGCTTCTTCCTTCTGTTTTAGGATTCTTTCATTTTCTGCCTTGAGTTCTTCTTGGTCTTGTTGCATTAGTGAAATCTTTGATTCCAATTCTTTAAGTTTTGTTAACAAGGGACCTCTCTCTAATTTTAAAGTATTCCCCTCCTGTGCCAAAGTCTCTTTTTCTGATATCAAAGCCCTCATCTTGTCTGACATTTGTTCGATTTCTTTTCTGGATGAAGCTAACACAGAGCTTAAGGACTAAAGAAATAAAGTCGGGGAGAAGGGAAAACAAAAATCAAGTCAAGCAGACGAATGAGAAATGTGCTTTAAGGGCAAATAGAGCAACTGTAATTTCAGTTTTAAAAGTGTATACACTGACACACAGTGCCTCTTTGAACTCAACTGCTGACAGACACCCCTGTTACATTACAGAACGAGCATCACCTGCAAGATTTTAGTGGCTAAATAATATAATAAAAAATCATGGTTTAAAGGTTCCTTCATCCAAAATTTCATGTCATTTATAAAACTACTCTCAATAAATTGACTGTAAATTATTCAAAAGAAGAGCCACAGAATGATTTCATGAGACTTTAAGTGGATTAAAATGCACAGAGCTCTATTAGAAACTGACTTCCAATTCTCAGTTTCACCTCCTCATGATTCTCTCAAAAAGATGTTGTCATGACCCCTTTAATTCTGAACACCACATCAGTGCTTCAATACTGTGTGTCAATTTATACACTAAATAATTTGCTAATCATACAGCAAAGATTATAGCAAATAATTGCTGAGGGATGAAAGCAAGCAGTAAAGTAAAAGAAATGGGAGGAAAAATTAAAATTGCTAAAGTCAAGCTACACACTGAATAGCTGCAGATCATACTACAAAACAAAAGGTGTGTAGCACTTTTAAATGAAGTAGCTCACAATGCTACTAAAATCCAAGAATATGAAAAACCAAGAAATGACATCTGGCTCCAACTGGCTGTGCTGAGCCAGATCTATGAACATAAAATGTTAACTGATATCAAAGAACTGTATTTCATCAACTCTGGTGTAACTGAGAGAAGAATTAATAACCAGTTTGTCCTGTGGGCTTCTCCTCCCTAACCCATACCCACATACCCTGGAAAAGTTCAAAACAGGAACACTGCAAAAATCTGGCTATGAAAGGTTGAAGCAGAGAGAAAATACTGAGACAGAAAATTTAAACTTTAAGTCACTTGCAGAGTGACAAAAGCCACTTACTCTGGCCTGCTCTGCTTGTTTCTGCAGCTCCTCAGCTTGTGCCTCCAGCTCACTGTTTTTCCTCTGGGCACTTTTCAGTGCCTCTTCTGCATCCAGCAGGTTCTGCTTAAACCCTTGGATATCTGCATCGTGTTTAGCCACCAGCTCGGAAGTTTCTATTTCGTGCTTGGCCTGAAGATCTTTGTATTGATGCTGGCTGGTCTCAATCTGCTTTTTCTGGTGGAAGATAAAGCAGTAAAACACAGTTCAAGCAGCAGTGGCACCACATTTCTGCAGTTTTAGTGCTTTTAAAGTCGTTCTTACCATGTCTGTTAATTGATCCTGCAGAGTTTTCAGTTCTGCTTGATGAATCCTGAGAGTTTCCTGCTGACTCTGCTCAGCCTTCTGTGTTGTCTGCTCCACGTTTTTCTCAAGCTGAGCAGCCTTTTCATTTGCTTTTGTAAGCTCAAGTTGTATTTGCTCCAACTGCCTGCAAAGACCAAATGAAAGAACATCACTTTTTGCTGACAGCACCACAAGCACAGAGATGAAAGAGCCAAGATTGTGCTGAAGTTCTATATTCTGACCAAGCATTTAAAGAGATTTCATTATTTAACAAACAGAGAATGTTCTGCTAAATTCAGTATACAAAGAGAAGACCAAGTTACTTTGCCCCCAGTACAGGGTTTTGTAAGGTAAAGAACAACTACTGTACATAAAATTTTTATTTGGAAAAAATCTCCACATTTTCTCTCACAAAAATGTGACTCAAGTCTTTTATATATCTAAATAAACTGAATTTTTCAGGTCATCAAATAATCATGAAGCACAATCACAAAACAGTCTGGATTATTCAAGAGGTCATTTACTCTGGGCAATGAGAAGCACATTATGTAAGAATTTTGGAATTATCAGTTTTGGATGCTCTTCAAATCATTCCCAGGAGACTGTTTTGATTGATTTAGCTTGCTAGAATAAGCTCACTTGTCATATCAATGTGACACTCAGGAGCATCTTGTTCAGATATTTACAGAAAAATAAAATGAGAAGCTGGTAGTGTGGGAGTGGAGATGTGATGTGACAGTGCTCTGACAGTGATGAAATACCTTTCTTTTAACCTCAGCTCATCGTTCATTCTTGTGAGCTGGGCAGAGCTGTCTCCTGAGGACTTCATGATCTCTGCAATGTCATTTTCAAGTTTGGCTTTTGCTTCTATCAGCTGCTGCTCCCTCTCCTCTCGCTCCCTCAGCTTTCTCTCCATCTCTGAGCAAAACAAAGGTGGTTAAGCTGTAAATTTCAGAGGAAGGGTATGCAAAGAACAGCTAGAAAACTGTAAAGAACTAAAACCAGCAATACTGATGCTCCAGACCTCACAGATCACCCCTTTAAAATGAATAATGATGATTGATTGAACTGGTAACTGCAGCAAAAGGTTAAGGACTCTTCAGAAACAGCAAGGAGGAGCTGGCCATGAGCCCTTTGATTCAGAAGTGATTCACTTCAGGCCATGAGATGTTGGTACAAGTTCTGCTGTCTCAGAGGGGAAGGAAGAATTGGAGTAAGAGACCTGCAGGTCTTGCAGGTGAAGGCACTCATCAGCTGTTCAGCAGAGCAGCAGAAAATGAACAAGGAAGGCAACACCAAGCTACAGTGAAAAAATGCCTGAGGCCAGGGCAGGCACTGCCAGGGGCAAGGGCACCCCTTGGGATCACTTCTCCTGAGCCAACAGCCAGGCAAGTTTTGCTGCAGGGCACAAATCCTGCTTTTACACAGATGCACAAGGAGAAAAGCACAGCAAAGCCTCCTGCAGGCTACAGGAGCCAAGCCAGAGCACAAAGCTGAGGCATTTCCAGAACATTCCATGTCATCCCTCCTTACCAGTCAAACTAGACTTGAACTGCTCCAGTTCTGAAGACATGAGTGCAAACTGCTCTTCTTTTTGGTTCAGCTTTTTCACCGTTTCTAGGCAAGTAAAATTTGGAAAACAAGGTTAGTAACTACTTAATTGCAGACAATTCCACCTACTGGCAAGGTATGTTACCCTTCAGAGAGGCTACAAATAATCCTGTCCTTTCCTCAGCCACTGAAACTGCTGCACCATCAGCTATGAGCTTGAAAGTGTTTAAAAAAGCCATTTTGTTGGCATTCAATTTCTGCAGCTTTCTAGTTCTCTGTTTATTTTAGCAGCACATACCTTGCATAGCTTGTTGAACATTCTCTGCTTCATCAGCTGCACTAGTAAACTTTTCTTTCTGAAAAAATGATAAATACTTAAGGTAAGTTTTGGTTGTAACAGTACAGCTCAACCACTGAATTTGTATTAGGTCTTTTTCATGTACAAGTAGAACAGTCTTTGCTCCTATCATAAACAGATCTCAAGTTTTTGAGTTACAGCCTAACACAGATCTTCCCTTGCCTTGGCTGCAAGTCCCTCAACATTTAAAGCAACTCCTCCACCAGCTGCCACAGAGCCCAGGGTGGGAAACAAGAATTTGGGGTTTCTATCCCTGCTGCTCCCAGGCTGCACAGGGACACCTGCAGCCCTGTGAGCCTCTCCTACCAGAGTTTTCCAGTTTGACCAGCAGGAATTAATGCCAGACAATGAAGAAAATGGAAAATTTTCAGGAAGGCAAGTGAGGCTCTTCCACCAAGTTTGAATATTTACTATTGGCCATGGAAAGACCAAAAATCCCACTGTTTTGTTACTAATGCCAGTGTAGTTCCTAAGGGAAACCCCACACAACAACACAGTATTT
This sequence comes from Oenanthe melanoleuca, assembly GCF_029582105.1. Classification (NCBI taxonomy): domain Eukaryota; kingdom Metazoa; phylum Chordata; class Aves; order Passeriformes; family Muscicapidae; genus Oenanthe; species Oenanthe melanoleuca. The sequence continues at coordinate 3,089,241 of NC_079349.1, forward strand.
AGAAATGTATTTAAATGAGAAATGTCTTTTAAAACCATTTATAAGAAATGTGTAGCAAGCATTAATTGGTACAACAGCTACAAAAAAGGGCCATTAAGTGTTCCTTAAATGAGCAGTCTAAATTTAAACTGCTGCTGCTTTTGATTTGGTTTAATTTTATCTGCAATCCATAAATAGATGAATTCTATTTAGACAAAACACCTGATAACAGAGGACTGAAATGCTCTTTTTATTCTGAGACAGATCTCATTAGCCATGAACCCTTTCCATTTTTTCCACCAGTAAAACTCCTTTGGCAGGCTTTGCTCAGAGCTGATCCACAGATTTCCATTACACTCTCACCATGAAACCCAAAATCCAAAGAATAAAGTCAAAATTTTTGGGTGTTACTCACCAAAACTTGAAGTTCCTTTTCCAAAGAATCTTTAACTTGATTTACTGCACTCAAGTTTTTCTCAAGGTCAAGAAGCTTTTGCTCTTTGCCCTGCAGTTCTTTGGCCAGATTACTGGCCTAACAAAGGTGATGAAATGGAGTAAAATAAAATGACAAACATGAATGAAAAATTAGGAAAATTAAAAGGTGAATCTGAAAGAAAAAGCTGTAATATTAAAATCACTCTAAGATGAAAAATTAAAAAAAAAGAAGAAAAAATCATGATGGGTTAACTGAGTGAAGCTGATTTCCACTATGACTACATACATCACAGCACTAATTGCATCTTGGAATAGATTTGAAATAATTAAAAATTAGTTCTTCTGGCATTAATTGTGAATAAATTATTTAATGGCAGACATTTTTGAAAACACAATTTCTAATTTTCAGCATTAGTTCAGTTAGTAGTTTTGGTTTTTTATTGTTTTCATTGTTTGAACTGATTGATTTGTGCTTCAATTGGCTGATCAGATCAATACATACACACAGGGAGGGAAGGGCTCTGTACCACACCCAGGGGTAGTGCAGAAACCCAGTGTGGCCTCAAAGAGAGTCAAAGGTAAAAATCTGATATCTTGGAACCACCTGTGAAGAGTTCAGGAAAGCTTTTTCCAGTTATTTTCCCACTACTCTTCACTACCACCAGCTTTACAACCATCAGAGGTGTTTCATCCAAACCCAAGGGAAGTCCTGGATCAAGCTGCACTCTGTGGTTCCAAAGTGCTGGGAAATCCCTGCAGAGCCTGGGCTTAAAGAAAAGCTCCACCAGGATTTGTGTGCTTTCTTTTGTTTTAAGAGCCTCTTCCTTGTCAGAGGAGGGGAAAGGTAATGAAGGAAATATTTCCCCACTGAGTCTCAAGTCCCCTTGTCTGTCCCCAAAGGTTAAAGCCTTTAGATGTGTAGACACTTCTCCCAAACAAGCCAACCAAGTAATTTGTCCATAACAGGAAGACTTCAGCACAGACATGCCTAAATCTGCAGCAAGGAAGTGCAGAAGGAATTTTTTTCCTTTTGCTTATTGGTGCAGGTGGAGCAGCAGAAACCTGTTGAGACATGACCCAGTTAATGCTCCTCTAAACCTCCTCAGATGGTCCCAAGATACACATTCAGTAAAACCTGGTTTTTCTGTGATGTATTTCCTATAGCAGATTAAAACAATGTACAAATGTAAAATAAAAGCAAAGGAAAACTAAAAAGATGGATGTTGATACAAACCTGGCTAATTCCATCACCCTTTTCAGTCTCTAAAGTCTGAATTTGTTTCTCAGCTGCCTCAAGCTGCTTGCTAAGTTTCTCAATTTCCAATTTACCTTCAGAATTGGCTTTCTCAAGTGCAGCAAGGTCCAAAAGCTTTTCTTCAGCAGCTTTGATCTGTGGTGTAAGACTATCAATAACTTTGGTTTGTTCATTGTACTTGGCTTGCAGTACCTCTAGCTCCTTTACCTTTATCTCAGCTTCCTGCAATTTGTTTAAAGTGTCTTCCATTTCTACTAGATGCTGATCTTCCACACTTTCCAGTTTGGTCTTCAGGCTTTCCAGGTTTTGCTCTTTCTCCTCCGTGACCGCCACCAGTTTTGCTTTCAGCGACTCGATCTCTTTCAAGTGATGAGATCTCTCATTTTCCTGCTTCACTTTTAAATTTGCCATTTCATTCTCATAGTCTAATTTCATCTTCTCAATCTGAGTCTTTAACTCTGCAAATTCTGCTGTCTGAGCCCCAACACCTTTGCTGAAAGAAACTTTCAGCTCTTCCATTGCTTGCTGATGGGAGGCAATTGCAGATTCCAGCTTGGATTTCCACAGCTCTATCACATCAGAGTTCTCCTTGTTGGCGTGGTCCAGCTTGCTTTTCAAGGATTCATTTTCTTTTGCTATTCTCTCATTTGAAGCTGAAAGGGCCTTGATCTCTTTCTGCAAGGCTTCCTCACTAAGGCCAAACTTCTCTTTCAGCGAGTTCATCTCGTTCTGATGCTCTTTGCCAGCTGCTGCCATTTTTTCTTGCAAAGAACTGATTTCTTGCAGCAAGGAGAGAGAAGTGTCCACGTCGTCGATGTGTTTGCTGGAATCCAGCCTCCCTCGGAGCTCAGCCACTTCCTTCACCCTCAGTGCCAGGTCCCTCTCCAGCTCCATGATCCGGGACTTTTCTGACACTGTGGCCACCTGTGATCAACAGCATTTGAAGAAAAGAAGAATTATAAAAGACACATTTCAGACAAAGAAACTCAGGCCTTGATGAAAAGCTTCCACTGAGCGATGCAAATTGCTTCAAAAAGGGAAAATGTCCACAATCCATATGACAAACATCTTCTATTGTCTATCAACACAGAACTCACTAAAATTTGTTCTTCTGGTATTATCTGGGAATAACTTGCTAAAAAACTTACAAACCACCTTAAATGGTATTATCAATTATTAACAAAATGTTCCTCAGAACCATTTTAAGGCAGACTGGAAAAGAATGGAGAACCTTGAAGTCTTTGTTGAAATAATTCCTTCCAAATTCATCTCACACCAGCTACAAGACTGTTAGAGAAAATGACAAACCCATTTTGAACTGATAAATCCTCTGAAAACCCTTCTACACCTGCTTCATTCTCTCTGAAGAAGTGTCCTCACACTCTCTGAGCTTTTCACTGGGTGTTGGAGCAGTTTTTGCTACAGCAAAGCTCCAAGAATTAATTCTAATTAGGAAGTTACTGCTTTGACCTCCTGGAAATGCTATCACTTACCCACAGCTGCTCTCTAAAAGTGCTTATTCTAAATTAAATTGTTGGCTTTATATTCACCCGGGAGTTTTTGATTCATCCCACCTGACCTTCAAGAAAATCCCCATGTGTGAGCATGAATGTATGTGTGTGTATATATATTTAAGAATTGACATCTGTTGAACTTCTGACTAGGTGCAAAGTATGTCAGTAATATTCTGACAGGCAACAGCATTACTAATTACTGGGATATCCATTAAAAGATTATATCATTGGTGGAGAAAAAGAGCTAAAAAGCCACTGCAAACCATGATTTAGCAAAGTAAGTAGTGCAGCAGCTACTGGAGAGCTCAAAAACCAAGCCCCAAATTCTCAGTCTGCATTGTTCAATCCTAGGTTTTTTGGGTTTAATGAACTCTGTTGATTTTTAAAATGAGATACTGAATGTTCCTTTCTATCAACTCATCCTGCCACTTTTGGATCCAAGGATTACTTTTGCAGTGTGAAGACATCTTACCTGAGTTCTTCCACGAGTCACACGTCCAGGCACACAAACACACCCCACGGAAGCTCAAAATTAATCTAATTTTTTACAGTGTTCCAGCTGTGGCTACGGCAGGAGCAAGGACCTGTTCCAGCACGTGTCACCCCCGGCATTGTGCCACCAGAAATCTTCCACAACACAGATCAGGCTCGTTATTCAAACAGGGAAAACCATTACCCTAGTGTCTTCTAACTCCCTCTGGAGTTTGTCAGCTTTGGTCTTTTCAAAGAGCAGGCTCTGTTCAAGCTCCTTAATGCGGGCATGCTCCAGTTTGGTCTGCGTCTGTTAGTGGAGAGGGAGAGGAAGAGAACACAACGGTGCCACCATCACATGCCAGCACAAGAGGAGGAGCCACATGCAGGCCGTGCTGCCAGAGCCTTCTAACAGGTGAGCAGAGAGGATGCAAGGGCTGGGAAATGGACAGGGGAGTCTATGGATGAGGAGGATGGGCTCGAGGTGGGAATGGATGGGTGTGTAAAAATGAAATCAAATGTGTAAAATAAATAAATGAATCAATGAATAGCGAACGGAGGAATGTGAACAAAAAAAGTTTCATGCAGCTGAGTAGAAGTTATTTATCAGTACGGGAAGTTTTGAGCACAAATTAGAATAGTTATGTCAAATATATATATTTGTGCATATATATCTCTTCCTGTTCTAAAAGGATGGTAAATCCCTTGTCATCCCACTACCTTTTTCCTTTTTTCTGATTTTATTAAAGAATACTTATTAACAAGGGGATAAAAATTCTCCACTGAAGCTCATGTAACAAATCAAAACTTTAACTTTCTTTTTTTGATAGTAGGTGTCTCTAAGTCTCAGCCATAAAAATGCTTCTGGCCAAGACCTGGGAACATGAAGGTTCCTCTGTCACTATGGTTTGAATTATCTGAACAGAAACACAAAGTGAATGGTTGCCTGTAACTCCAAAACCCTCCTCTTTTTTCCCCTCTTCTCCTCTTTCAGGAAGGAAGCAAGTAACAAGATTTCTTAAAACCAGATAAAAAAGTGAATCAGCCTGGTTGCTCTGCAGTTACTGATGTCTAAATATGTTGAAGAATATGCGGAAGTAAGAAAAAAGTAAGATCTTTGGAAATCTAACAGGTTCCTAAAGAGAAGCAGATGAACCCAAGTGAGCAGGCACCTCCTGCCTTTTGCTTACAAACAGAATTTTTAGCAAGAACACAGAATATTTGATATTTTGGCTTGATATCCAGATACTCCCTGGGGCCTGCAAGAGAGCCTGAAGTTTGGGAGATACAGGGAAAGTCCAGCAGGTAATTCAAACCTGACCTGCACCTCTGAAGTAGGGAAGAGGAAAAAATGAAAGAGAAGTATGAAGATGGGGATGAGCCTCTTGTCTGCTTCTCCAAACACAGATTTCCTTCTTGCAGCAGCAAGTTCTTCCTTCCCAAACGCATCCAGACATCCAAGGGGGTTGATTTTTTAAACAGCTGAAAATAGTTGGCCATGTTACTGTGGAGTTCCTTGGTCCACAAACACTGAGAAGTTGCTTCTTAGATTTGTTGATGTTTTAATTCTGTAGCAGTTTCTATCCCAGTGGAAGATCTTCAGGGTGTAACAAGCAAAAATGCTCCACAAGAATACAGATTATTCTTTTTCCTGCCCACAGCCTTTGAAAATGGAATTAAGTATTCTAAGGGAAATAATATTTAATAAGTGGCTACAATTCAGTTTTCTCTCTGACACAGGTTAGTGTTAGTTCTGATCCACAACCAAATTGTAAATAAGTCTGAAAAACAATCTACTTTAAAAGCTGGAAATTCAAACTATACTTGCTCTAATTCACCAAGGGGATGATCTATAGAAACCCAAGAAATCCCAAACCTCATGGTTACAGAATTTCCCTGTGTGCCTTAGGAATATGCAACCTTAAGATTTTTTTATGCTATATAAAACTCATACTCTTTGATCATTAATTTTATAGACAGTGCTTTACTGCTCCAAAGATCAGACAGACCATCACTAATTCTAGGTTTTTTAAAATCCTATCTCTCATATACTACAAAGGCAAGTAAGTTAAAATCCTGCCAAAATGGAAATAAAACATTAAAAAAGAATTCAGATCCAGAGATCTTGCCTTGACACCTTTTTCCCCATTTAGAGCATGAGAGATTATCCTTTAATCAAATCTGATTTCCAAGGGACAGATTCCAGATTCCCTGAGGTAAAAATCACTGCAAAATTTTGAACTGCTCAAATTTCTCTCCTGATGATGTAGAGAGAAACTCTTACTGATTTTTGGTTCTCTTTGAGGAAACCCAGAACACAGTGAACTCAGAAGAGAGAATACCCAAGAATAAGAAAATTATTTGATTGTAAACCTTAACTTGGATGCAAAAGAAAAGCAAGAAAGAAAAAAACAGACAACAAAGCCAAAGGAATCATCTTCTCCTTCTCCAGAGCTTCACAATTAGGGAAGTGATGTGGAAATGGGATTCTTACTCTGCCTTGAATTCCACCCAAACTTTGGAGCTGGACATCAGCCTTTTCCAGCAGCTGTGTGTGCTGGATATTCTCTCACTCCAGAATAAACCTCCCTGTGACATTCTCCATCAAACTGGGAAATTGTGCTGAGGCCACAAATCCTGTTCCAGGATGGGGCAGGACACCCTCCAGTGCCCTCATGCTGGGATTCAATCACAGGACACCACTGGGATCAGGGAGTGTCAGCCTGGAACTTCTCCCCTGCAGAGTGAAGATGTCCATTTTTAATGGAACAATCAGAACAGGGAAGTCAGGAGAAAAGATGGGATCAAAGGAGTGCACACAAGAGAAAGGAAGGGCACATGCAGATTTATTTCTACCAAAGCATCAGCCTGGTGGGGAGACTGGAGGAGATCCAGATCCTGAGGGATCTCTGCAAAGGGAACCCTTAAGGATGCACAGTAGGATCAAGTTCTAGCCTTGAGAACTTCCTTTCTTGTCTGGGGATGCAGCAGAGGAGGCAGCCTGGGATAAAATTACCTTTAAAATTCCACTATTCTGAGTTGGGGAAGCAAGAGGGCTCCTTAAATATCTTGCAAGGCCATTTCTGTTCTCAAGTGACACATTTTTCCTACATAATTTGAAGAGGAGCTACATGAAGATACAGTAAAATCAGACAGCTTTGCACAGTAATTGTTCAGATGGTTTTAATCATCTCTCCCCTTAGCATTTCATACAGAAAAAAAAGAAACAAATATGGGGAGATGAAGAACAAGCAGATTTTTTCCCCTCAGAAAATTGTCTATTGAACAGCAGCAGAATCTCATAGAAAAGCAGGCAGGATTTTGTGAAGAAAACAGCTAAAATCCTACATTTAAATTAAGGCCACTTCAGGATGTTGGTCAGTCATGTTCTACAAGCTCCTGGACTCTTCAGTGAGTTGCAGAGGTTTTGACCCTAAAGAATTCTAATGCCACACTGGCCCTGTCTGCAGTTAATGGGCATTACCACGTTTAGTCATTACACACATTCTTTCCAAGAAATGTTGTAACTGCTCTGGAAGCAACATGCACACAAATACCAGAGTCGATGTCTCAATAACAGATTATGCAGTTAGTGAATCAGTATAAGCATTTTCTGCACACAATCTGTTAACATGGGATGTCTCTGCACATTGAAGTGCCCTCTTACATTTTCTGGGTCTTCCGAAATCTGCCTCTTTGGCTATCAGTAAAATTAAAAAAACAAACAAACAAAAATGTTTCACCTGCAGACTCAGCACTACCATTCCAACACAAACAACAGGAGACATTTCATCAGCTTGAATTCAGTTTAAACCCCCAAGATAAGCAGCTTGACAAACCAGAGTCTTTTAGGATGGTTTGCCATGACTATCGATTGATTTAACAGAAAATAAAAACTGAAATATTTTCATGGACTAAACAATAAAAGGAGCATTCTATGAAGAGTCTAGATAGGTATCTTAAAATGAATGGAAGACTAAAATAAAAGAAATGTTATATGAAATGAGTATTTTTCATAAGGCTAGCACATCAATCACAAATGTTTTACAGCAACACAATTAACTAAGTTTGTAATTTATGCTGTGCAAGAAGTTCAAATATTTTTCTGATTAGACAACAGAGTAGAGCAAATAAAAATATCTTGCTTATTAATTGGAATTTTGGGATAAAAACTGGCAGTGCTCAAATACCTGAGAGCAATCCTTCCCTAAATGTTTTCTATTCTGATTGTGCAATAACACACTGTGCTATAGCCCAATATCACAATTATATAAAAAATAGATTAAATATTGTACACATGAAAAGCTATTTAGATTTTATGTGCAAACTCTTAGGACAAAACATTCTTCATTAATCAATCTTCCCTAAGGGAAGCACAGGAATTACTCAAGAAACTGATCAAACAGGTTAAGTCTTCAATATTAATTTTCAAAGGTATAAATATTAACTTGCAATTTTGTAACTTTAAAACAGTTTTTTTTTTTTCTTAGTGATTGCTTTTAACAGCAAAAGGTAGAATTTTCTATTAATAATTTTTAAAAATGATTACACCTGTTCTATAGCACAGCCTTTGCTGAAGTGTATAAATGAATTTGGGGTGCAATCCTGCAATTTTGGGACAATTGGCTAAACAAAGGACTGCAGAAATGGGTATCATTTTCATGTGGTTGGACCAGGATTGCATCTTTTAACGACTCCTGTCTTTCTGTGCCCTCCTGGATATCCTGTTTACAAAGCTGGAGATATTTTACCTCTAGGTCTCCTTTGGTAATGGACTCTTCTTCCACACGGAACTGAAGGTCTTCAACTTTCCTGTGGGGACAGCTCATTAAAATTCAGGTAATTTTGGAAGAAAATGCTTTCAAGATCACTTTACAGTGGAAATCAGAATGACAGTGACAACATTCCCATTGTACCAGCAAACTGCAAGGAACATTAAGGGGAAATCTCTCACAGGAAGCAGGAAAAAGGAAAACTGCTGTCCTTAAAACACTACCAGTGCCAAAGCAAGGTATCACTACTGCAGTTCTGAAGAAGGTATTTTGTATTAAAATCCTTCAAATCCTCATTGATTCTCTCCTTTTTTCACCCTTATGCATGATCTGAGGTGACCTAAATCAGCAGTTTGATCTCACATTCTATAAATTCTACCATTCATGCAGGAAACAATCAGAAATTCAGGACACATCCAAAGTGTCCACAGGCCTTTAAGATGTCACAACTACAAAGAAACTCCCAGCACTGAGAAACATGTCAGGATGAACAGCAAGATGCACAAGGGGAGCACAAGAAGAACATTAATTACATTAATGAGGACACTTTGGGGTTACCTTTTCTCTTCCTCAAGCTGATTGAGGAGCTCCACTTTCTCCCTGTCAGCTGCCTCCACCATAGCTCGGAGCTGGTCCATTTTTGCCTCCATCTCCAGCACGTGCTAATCAGGAAGAGGAATAAAACCAAAATTTACTAAGCTGGGAAATACAGGAATTTTTTCCAAGTTTTGTACCTGTAACTCAGTAACCACAATTTGGTGAAGTGATGGGCCAAGTGACAGAAATGTTATCAAATATGGACATGATCAAAGACTGCAGTGAAGTTTGACAAAAACGAGTTCAAATCAGTACATCTGGTATCTCATCAAGCCAAAGATCCCACAAGGGAGATCTCACAGGTATGGATTATTTTACTTTTAGCACAGCACCTCTGGCTGCCAGCCCTTTTCAAGAAGAAAAGCCCATTTTGGAGGTGAATCCATTGTGCTCACCCTGCAACTCCCTTACCCGGTCGTGCCCATCGCGAACCAGAGCCAATTCCTGCTCTATCTCCCCAACGTGACTCGTTGCTTTTGCAACTTCTGCCCTCTCCAAGTCCCTCTCAGCCAGGAGCTGCTCAATGTGCTGCTGCTTCTCCTTCAGGGCCTCCTGGAGGGCTGTGGTGCCCGAAATTTTTCTTGCATACCGGGAAGAGGTTTCTGTCAACTTCACAAAATAAATGCGTTAAAAATCATTCAGCACCAAGAGAAAGAAAACAGGAGTGGTGGTGATGGGTATCTCCAGACTCCACAAACACAGGGTTAGTAAAGCAAACACTTTCTGTGACCTACTGTACCTTCTCCTTTTACACTTAATTACTTTATTTTCCAGAATTTAACAGCGGCCAACACTGAGTGGTCAGAGCCCTGTTAGGAGCAGCGGATAGAGGAAGAGGCAGGAGGGATGAAGTGAAAATAAAAGGCCTCAGTTGAAGGTGTAGACTCACACAAAGGCTGGCTCAGGATGTTCCTAAGTATCTTTTTGCATTAAAAAAAGAAAGGCAGCTTTCTAGCAAGCCAGAAACACTGTGTCTCTAGTTAGCAGGTCATTATCTTGGGTCACCAGCAGCAGTCCAGCACTTCCAAATACTCCATGTAAAGCTTTGGGAACTCCCACCAGCATCTGGCACCTCTACCATGGCAAAACCAGCCAGGATGAAGAGCATTTACCCTGACCTAAAGTCAGCCCAGCTGAAACCTGGTATGTGCAAGAACAACAACTGGTATCTGACTAAAATATATGTTTATATAATTTGGAATTAAATTACTTCTGGGAAAAAAAAATCTGAAATATTAAGTTTCAAGAATGCAGCTTAAAATTAATCAGGAGAATTGTAGCTAAAATGAAATCAGGTTTTCCTTGACCTTGCATCGTCTCTGCCCCACTGGATAGAATCAGTACCAGGGAAAATTCAGTATGGTCCAAAACCAGCTACACCCTCATGAGTTCCTGAGCTAGCAGGGAAAGTAAATAAACTGAAATTATGACATGAGCAATAGGTGTGAAAATAGCAAAAACTGAACATCAAAAAAAATTCAGAGCTATTCATAAAACCTAACTTCAACAGCTAAGAAATTTGCCTAAGTATTAAATGAGAATGACAGCTCAGTTAATTTTTTAAAAAAACCCAAATCACAGACTTGCTGTTGTATCCTTTAGCTCTGTCCAATTACCCCCAAAACCAGGAGCATGATCCTTCCAGAGATCAAAACACTGAATAGCTGTCCCAGCTCCTCCCAGCCTGGATCCCACCCTGCACACTCTGCAAGTGACTGGAAAGGCACCACACAGAATAAACCACCTTCACTCTGATGCTTAATTGGTTGTTTCAGACCTCCCAGTTTCCAGAAGAAATCCCATTCCAGAGTGTATTGCTTTCTAACAGTTTTACGTCTTCAAATCACTCTTCACTCCCAATTGCAAAACAAATCAATAACTCTTCAGAGAAGCATCAGCTTCCTTCAGACTCAGAAATAAACACCAATTATATCAGACAGCTCATTAAACCACTGGATCACCTACTCTGACAGCTGCTTTTATTACAGGAAAAAGAAAATAGAAACAGCCCTGCACAACTGAGCAGTCAATGTAAGAGTCTAGAAATTCCCAGAAAAGTTTTAGTTTTCCTAGAAACTGAAGCATGAAAAGTCTGCTGGGTCAAACCCGATTACAGGAAATCTTGCTTCCCCAGCAGCTTAACTTTTAAAGAAAAAGTCTCAGAATTATTTGGACAATCCTGTTAACTTGGATGGCCTCCAAATGTTCACGCTGCCTGAGAAAAAGAGTAGGAAGAAAGCTGGAATTTTAATTCCAGAAATAATGGATTACAGCAGCTTTGTATTTCATGGCCTAAATCATGCAAAATCCCTGGGACACAACAAAATAAGCAAACACATTTTAGACATTCACAAGGTGTAACTTGGGGGATCACAGCACATGGAATAAAGCATTTGGCTCCATGTGTCAGTGCCGTGATCCCAAACTAGAGGGCACTCTGCAGCTGCAAGTGCAACTTACAGGATGGATTAAATAATGAAGTCCCACTGTTTGTGCCAAATAAAAATCCTTTTCGTGGTCAAGTATTAACCTTGGTGCCCTGACCGACTGCTGACCTCTGTTAATCTGCTCCAGTCCTGCAGAAACAGGGTAAATCACCTCTCTGGGCACCTGCTGGTCAGTGGGACAGTGGGACAGGGAACCTGCTCCACATCATTGGGAGTCACTTCTTCCTAATTAGATCTATCTATGGACTGTGGTTTAAAAAAAAAAAAAAAAAAAAAAAGGAAAAAAACTAGGGTGACCGTAGAAAAATCCAATTATTTCTATGTTTTCAATTGCCATGAAAGATACTTCTCAAAATTCAGCCTTCCCAGATTTCCGTTTTACTGCTGCAACCCAAGATTAGGACATTTATGTAACAGAGCAACTTCAAAAGAATCCATAGTAAGTGTATTAGGTGGAATTAGTACTGTGTTAGATTTCACCTGAGCCACTGCACTTGGCAACACTCAGCCTTTATGAATTCATAGGATTAAAACCAAACCTAAAAGAAAAGAAAGAGGCTTCTTGTCAGCAGAGACTTAGAAATTGCTCCTGCTGCATTTCTCAGCTGACTCATCTCTTGAACAGCAAAAGGAAATTTTGAACATTTTAGCCAACGTGAAGCTTCCTGCTTAAATAAAACAAGTCTGATCTCTGGAAGCTTCAGTGCACACCAGATCCTCAGAAAATGAATTAAATGGAGAGAAATTAGTGCATATGTCCTAAGCCCCTTTCTTATTGCAATCACTCAGTTAGCCTGAATTAAACATTCAAATATTCAGCTGCTCTCCAGGGCTAGCTAAGATTTCCTTCCTTCGTGCATGCTTTGAATGAAGAGGAGCACCAGGAAACGGGCTCTGCCCACGATCTGCTCTGGGCCGGGCTCAGCCGAGCCGGGGCGGGGCGGGGCTGCCGAGGGGAAGCATGCGAAGGAACAAGCAGCTTACGAGTCCTGTGCGGCTGGGCTTGCTGCTTACGGAGGAGGCCACGGAGCTCAGCGAGCTCAGCGAGGAGGCGCTGGGGCTGCGCTTCAGCGCCGTGGGCGTGGGCAGCACCTTGCGCACGGCGGGCTTGGCTTTGGCCGGCGTGGTGGAGGGGAAGCCGATCTTGGTCACCTTGTGCACCGGGGCGAACAGGCCGTACTTGGGCTGGCACTGGAAATACCTGCCAAGCACAGGAGAGCGGGAGTTAGCTGCTGTTCATGGGGAATTCTAGATCAGGAGAAAGGAGTGTTGAAGGACAGCGATCTCATCCACATCGGTCTGCAATTCTGTTTAATACTGGAATACTGTTTAATACTCAGAAATTCAGAGTTAACACCACTAAAAAATTCCAGAGTTAACACCACAGTTCTAGTGCCTAAAAAATTCCATTCAGATTCAGTTTTATAGCTTTCCCCTTCATCACATTCCTCTGAGCTGCCAGCAGATGTGATGGCTGAGAGTTAAAAATAGAAATCAGATTTTAATTAAATCAAGTAGTTTTATGTTTTATTCCATACATACCATTTATGCATATTTGATGATACAGAACATATATCTTTGGTTAAATATAGACAAAAGCCACTTATAATTTTAAGCTGTGATCACCCATGTTAAGGTGAGACAATCCTTGTAAAACCTCTTTTTAATGAGGTAAAAGATTATTCCTTATGGAAAATGAGAATGAAAGTTAAATTGTGATGAGAATTAATGTCTTCTGACTATGACAGTCTCTACTAGGAGGCAACTGCTGAAACAGGAGCTTCCTGCTCCTGGGATGCTAGAAGATTTCCCTTAAGTACAACTACTGGATATCCACAGATTTTCTTAATTGAGCATTCTTTCCAAGCTGAGAAATCAAACAGGCATTCAAAAGAAGGAATCTGTGTTTTCCATTGCCAGTCTATGAATAAAACTCACATGGGAGGAGAGATCAGCTCATCCCACAAATGTGAGAGAGTGCTGGCATCAGAAAATTCAAACCATGGCACACCAACCCTCCCCACCACCAGCAGACAAGGCAGGTTTAGAGCCTCCCTCCCCTGATTGAAAACTGCATGGAAGATATAAAAATCCGAAAGAGAATACAGAGGAAAATCTCATAGAGCAAATCTGGGATTGGACTGACCTCGTGCCAGCAACAGCTCCATCGTTCTTCCCCAGGGGTTCATCCAGCTCCACCCCACACCATTCTCCTTTTGCAAAGTCAGTTTCTCCCAGAAAACGCACAACTCCAGCTTTAGTTCCTCCAACCTAAAGCAATAAGACACACATCTGCATTTAATGCATTTCCAAAATAAAATAACAAATTCAGTGAAGAAGCTTTTGGCATAACCATGTTCACAAAAGCACAGGAATGACATAACCAGTTCTTATTTCAACTATGTATTTTGTCTATGAGTTTAATGTTGAACAAATACAGAGCTTCAAAACCAAAAGTATATTTAATAAGACACAGTATAACCAATGTTCTGAATGCAATAGATTTGTGCTAGAGTTTCACATCAATTTCTACCAGCAGGTAAGGATGTCTAAGGTCTGTTTACTTCTTATTCTAATTCTGTGAGGAAAAATAAAGGAAATGAAACAAGAAAAAAATCCTGTCATATTTTCTCTAAGGAATAATTCAGATAAACTACACAGTACAGCCCTCTCGTATTTAGAAGAACTGATAAAAAGCATGATACAGAGCACTTGGCAAAATTGTACATATAACCAGCTATTTGAATCCCTGGGGAGGGAAGAATCATTTTATCTTTTCTTCACTTCCAAGAATAAAAAAATCCAACACAAACACTCCTAAATGAAAGCCTAGAAAGCAGTGGCTTTCAAACTTATAATATTAAATATTTACAGTCATTCCAATTACAATGTCTGTGAGCTACAGCTTTTCATAACACCCAGGGGATGGAAGAATTAAATGAAGCGAAGAAGGAAAAGGTGTTGTGTGGCTGACACTTGCCAGGAAGAGCCACAGGATTCCTGCAGTTCAGGAAGACAATATGTTGTGCCCTAAATTTGTGCAAATCTGTTCAGCCTGCATCCAGCACTGTAAAAACATGGACATGGTGATGGAAACCTCTTCACAGAATTTCACATGGAAAATACACCAACGGCTTGAAAATGTCCACTTGTGTTTCCAGCACAAATTGTACAACCAGGAATACTGTGAGGCCTTGGCAGAGAGCTTGAATGAAACCTCCTATTAAAGACTGTAACTCTGCTTTCTATAAACTAAAAAGTACATCAGTATTTCATATAATTTTTGCAGCAGACATTCTGTTTCTTGGGGGAATTTCCCAGGATTATTAGAATGCTGTAAATTAAGGTGCATGATCACAGCACATGAGAGAATTCACATTATTCCAATTGGGAAGAGTTCAGTCATGAGGTCACCTGTGAGGAATTTAGGACTTTACACATCCACAAAGTCTCAAGTCACTGCCAGGAGTTGCCACACACATTTGTGCTCCACCTTCTAGCTCCAGTGGCAAGATGAGGCTTCAACTGATGAAGAAAAATAATCCTAATCCACCCAAAACTCAGAAAAACAGGGAGAATAATGAACCTTTTCTGATATTATTCAAGTTAGAATAGTGGCAGAGACACCTCTTGTCCACACTTAAGGTGACAGCCCCTTCTCTGCCATTAGAAGCAATTCTGGAACAACTGCAGGTCACCTTCAGATCCTGCTTTAAGTGGCACTGTGGCAAATTATTACTCTCCATGGAATAAAAACACACCAAGTTTACAGTTATCATGACTCAGCCTAATATAGTAACTCGTGGAACCTTTGGTATTTGGTGCTCTTGGCAGAGAACACACAAACAAACACTGAGACTGGCTTAAAAAAAAAAAAGAATTGTAAACACTCAAAGAGTTATAGAGAATCCAGATCTCTGGCCCAGTGGTGAGGAGGGAAAATACAACACTGATAAAGTAATCTCTGGGAAGAACTAACCCTTAAATTGAGAGATATGTTACTCACCATCAGACATTAGCTACTTTTTCTGGAGGGTAAATATCTTAAGTACAAACATAAAAATAAATTCTAACTGCACTATCAGTCCATACTGAGCTCCAATTTCTCCTCCTTATTCCTTTTCTTAGCAAGTTTGGGTAGGGGTTTTTGTCTCTAGGTTTGTCTTGGTTTTGTTTGGCAAATTTTTCTTCCCAGATAAATTTGGAACATATCTTTAGGTGAAAAGACTAGTTAGCTATGGTTAGGAACTGTTTCCCCACTCAATTTTGTTCTGTTTTCTACCTGAAAAAAAGAGAGTTAAATCAAAAGAGGTTCTATAAAACCATTTAAGAAATTAGACAGGAAAGCTAGAATAATGGCCTAGATAAGGAGCATCCCTTCAGAGACAACACTCAGGTTTGGGGTTGCACAGAGAGATTCCTAAATCTCCTTTTCCAGAGCCCTTGAGCGAGGCAATGGAATTTTTTTCCTGTGTGTCCGTGTTGATTTTTTTTTTTAAAAAATCCAAATTAATTACCTAAACACAGCCACCCACCACCTTTCCATAGGAAGATGAGTGGGGTAAGTGAGGTAAAAGGTGGAACAGGATAACTCCATGCAAGGACTCCCAGGGACAGGAAAAACTGCTGCAATCTGTTCCCTCCAAATCACACTGCAAATCAACCTCCAGAGAAGCAATGCTGGCTCCAGGATAACACATTAAACTTGGTGCAGAATGAATATTCTTCCTTTTCTGCTTCATACCTTGGCCCTGCTCATCTTCCACGTTTATGGAAAAACTAGTGAAGAGTTTATTTTGAAGAGACCACATTAAAGCACAAGCTGGGAGACAGAGCCTGGAGGAATGTGGCAGTGCCCAGACCCCTGGAGCTGCTCCAGCCCCTGCAGTGCCCTGACCCAGGGCCTGGTGGGAGCCAGCAAATGCAGCAATTCAGATCCCGGACCAGATGGGGCTGCTCAACACCAGATTCCCAGGAGAGGCAGCAAAGTGACTGTCTTGTAACCATGGTACCTGGGTTATTTTAAACAGGACTCAAGGGAGAATGCCAAACAATTTTTGGTTTTTTCCAAACCCAGTCCAGCTTCTTTGAATAAGCAGCTACTGCATTTCTCTCTCTGCACACTGTGTGTCTTTACAAGAGCAGGAATCAGAGCACCCTGTGGCTGCAATGTGCTCAGAGAATCAGAAATTTGCTCAGTTTTAACAAAAAGCTTTCTAAATTTCAGCTTTAAAGACAGGTCAGCCCTCCTTTATAAAGCCTGAGACTACTGAAAGCTTCCAGTCATCCACAGACATCTCTCACCAAAAAGGGTATTTATCTCCATCTGCAAGTGACAACACATGCCTTGAGAAGAAAACAATAATAATTTATTCCCTTGGTAGTACAATGTGAGGTGCTACTGTACAGG
This sequence comes from Oenanthe melanoleuca, assembly GCF_029582105.1. Taxonomy (NCBI): domain Eukaryota; kingdom Metazoa; phylum Chordata; class Aves; order Passeriformes; family Muscicapidae; genus Oenanthe; species Oenanthe melanoleuca. The sequence continues at coordinate 3,106,121 of NC_079349.1, forward strand.
ACAGTGTGGTAAAGGGTTTTCGTGATGGAAGTTGCTGTACATACACAGACTTAATGGATAAATGGTAAAAAAGGATCCTGACATGATTAAACTCAACTGTTCCAATCAATATGGAAAAAGAATTGTACTTACAGTGTATAGCATCTCTTATACATATTTTTTTAAATTGTGAGAATTACAGCAAAAAAAGGTAAAAAAACCCAACCCCAAACCACAAAACTAGCTGCATTTGCCAACAGATCTACTTCCAGTACTGCATGAAGGACTAAAATAAAAAACATCATCTAAAAGAAACGGGGGAAACAAATATTAAAAGGTTTCTAAAAGTTCTATGAAAAACTAGAGCACAACTACCACAAAGACAGTTTTCCATGACCTTCTTTCATGCTAAGGCAGGTCACTAAATAATGGATAGAGAAAAGAACTGCCAGACCTTTTCTCAGTCAGTTCCCACACTCAATAGAATCAAGCTGAAAAATACAAAGCTGTAATACTCCAGAGAATCTAGGTTAGACTACAGGTCATGGTGAGGTGAGGAATTTTGCTTGGAACTCACCAGAGTTATGTCAAACACATGCAAAAAGAGATTAAATTCCATTTATCCAACTGTACCTGAGCTTACATTAATCTGCTACCAGGTAAAGTGAAACAGCAAAATGGGTTTGGAAATCTGAAGTGGTTAAAAACCTCCTGGTGTAAGGACAGGGGGATGAACACATCAGATCTTGTGAGAACCTTTGTGGAGCCACATTTCCAAAGATAAGGAAAAGCAGGTAACAAATAAAGCAGTGTAATCCAGAGGGGTAAAAGAGAGATGGTCTAAAAATGAGAGTGTGATTTGAGCAGTGCTGTGGAAAAGAGGACAGGCAGGGTCTGAACGCTGTCAGTGTAACAATATCACTTATTCAAACCTGCCCAGAGAAGGTAAAAGGTGAATAACAACTGCTCTGTGTCCCCTTCTGCCTGAGCACAAACTTGTGACTCCTGAAAGCATCACCTGGATACTTCTGCATTTTTAGGACAATTCAGCACTTGGAAAAGCAAAACCCATCCAGGCACAGAGAGCCTTTGAAACACCTGGGATCCACTAATCAGGTTCTAATCAGAATCATCTTCCTCTTGTTTCTCCAAATTGAGCAGAACTCTTTCCAGCTGGCAACAGAAATTATATTTAATGGATTTGTTCACCCCTTCAAGGCCAGAGGGGACAAAGGGATCAGCTCTTCTGCTTCTCATGGAACAGGTCCTTCCATTTCACCCAGTTTCATCTGTAATTAACCCTGTAACTGTACTGAGCTGATTTCTGTGGGGATGTTTTTGGAGCAGAGCTGATATCCATCAGGAAACATGCTGCCACTGACAGGCTGTTTTCATATTTAATCACTGCATTGTTCAAACATATTTAAATTTCAAATAAACCAAATCTGACTGTGGCCTCTGGCCACTGGCTCTCATTATGCTTTGCTGGAAGATTACAGAGCTGTGCAGCATCCACCATGCAGGTACACACAGGTTTTGAGCAAGACACCTCAATTTTTCCCTTCCAACATTAGCAGCTTAAGGTCTTAAAATCTTTTATTGCAAGATACTTTCTCTTGCTTGAGTCATCTTCCAGCTGTGTTCTGAATTCCAATGGGTTTTTCAAATAACTATGGATGTAAATGCACTGAGTTCTTAAATCTGTCAGTGAAGTCAAGTGCTAATTTTGAAGCTAGACTGTTAGACAGTATTCAGGATTTTAAAATAATAATAATCCCACCACATAACTCCATAATGACATCTTCTCCATTATAAATCTGTAGTTTTAGAGAAGGAAGCAAAAGTGTTTGACAAAACTGCCATATTTTAATTTGTCAACATTTGCTTGCTCTGTCAGGTTTTGCCTTTTCTGCTGAGATTAGACAGATGTTAGGTATTTGCTTTAGTCTATTTTATTTCCTTTAAAAATTACCTACACAACATCTAACACTAGATCAAGGCACAACTGGAACAGTGCTAGAACATTTCCCAAACTTTAAACTGGCCTCCAAAATTCAGATTTTTCAACCCAGCAATTCTGTGAGTAGCAGGATTAATGATGGCAGCTTTTCTGTGGCATTGGATATTATGGGGGAGTGACTTCACTACCTAAAAATGCAAGAATGACTTCTGCTGTTTCCACTGATGGGAACAGGATTCAGACAAGCCTTGATCATGTGGATTCTGTGATGTGCAAAGTTCTGTGAAAGCAAATTGCAGCTTTTCCAGAACTGGTGGGCAGAGTCTCCACCTTCTATTGGGCTGTTTCCATGGAACTTGGAAGAATTTGCTTTGAATCCTCTCCACTTCTACCCAATTTGGTTGCAGTCGACTTGAAAAGTTCAAAAGCAAGGCCAAAGTGGGCAAAAAAACCTCATGGGCAATAAGATTCTCACACACTGCTACCACACAATCCTTCACTTCCAGAGAAAACAGTTGAGTAACTAAAACTGATCTGCTATTGAGGTTCAATTCATTCATCCAAGTGAAAGGAAACAAAAAAAAAAACCCCTAACAGCAATTCCATACTACAAAAGCCACATGTGAATTCATCACCACCACAAAAAAAAAAAAAAAAAAAAAAAGCAAAAACTAAAATAAGTAAATAAACTGTTCTTTGTCCCATCCTGTGTTGAAATGACTGAGGACAAAGTGTTCCTGGATATTCCCCCTTGGGAAGGCAGGGAGAGGGGAAGGGAGCCAGGGAATCCACACACAAAAAAGGAATTAACTACTACCAAAGCATGTGGGAAGTCACCAGTCCCTGCCATTCCAGCCCAGGAGCTCACAGGCAATTAGAAGTTAAATAAGGAGTTGCCAAAACAGTGACTCAGCCACGACTGTGCCTTGCTCTAAGATAAATTTAACACCTTAGTTGTGAGCAGATAGGTAATGCCATGTCTGGAAAATACTTCAAAGTAACATTAAAAGAAAGCAGAGCTTTGCACTGGGAAAAACACTCAGATGATGAATTGAAGGCAAAGCCTTTGGATATCCCTTATCCCTCAGATATTTTCTCATACATGGATTTCATGCTGAAGCAGCCACTTAGCAAACTAATCTACATCATAAATTACAATATCCAAAATACTGTGCCTAAGTAGACATACATAAATATAAGAATTACTTTCATCCTTGACTTAACATGACAAAGCCATGAAATACCTCACAGTCACCTCAGCTCGAGGACAAAGCACAAGTGTGACTGAGCAGTTAGAACTGTCACATTTGATGGAGGAGGCTCCAGAGAAAAGCCCCAGGAGAGCACAAACCACTCATATGTTCCCAACTTCCAAATTTTTCTTCCTTTTCCATCCTTGTGTGCATTGTGCCAGATATTTTTGCACTGTTTTAACTGTAACACCACCAATGAATTTTTTGTTTTTATAACAGTCAAATATAATCATAGACTTTTAAACAGAGTAAACTCAGAAGTGCATTTCAGAAAGTTGTAAAATCCAGAAAAAGAAAACCTTAAAAACACCACAATGACAATGCTAAAGGGACAAACTCCTCTCTACATGTGAAGTTTCTCTTGGTTGCTTTTCAGAGCCCTGGAATGTAATCAGTTGACAGCCCTACGTCATGTTTACTTGCAGATAGGTTACATGGGTGGAAACAAATCTGACAATAATCTCCTATCAGCCCCTGCCTGCTCCAGCACCAAAGACCTTGGAAAGAAACATCAAAGCACAGAGTAACTTACAGCCAGCTCTGTAAAACAGGGAATAAAGAAAAATAAGATGTCACTCGTGCACAGGAAGAACTTTGCAAAAAGGCCACATCAGCACATGGCTGTAAATTGAATTTGCATCTTTTTGTGAACATATGGACGGAGGCCGAGTTCCAGCTTTACAGCTCAGCCCCAGAAGCTGCAGATTTGGCAGACTGTGATGGAGCTGTAACTGGTTAAATGAATGAAAGCACTTTAATCCCTTGAGAAGGCTAAGGCCCCTTAGGTTGATAAGATTTTTATTTATTTATTTAAAATACAGCATCTGGTCCCTTCAGGGAAAAGCCGACAACGCTGTCAAAGCTGCTTCAACTTTTGGTCCAGGCAACAGTTGTCACATAGAGCAGATTCCTCTCTCTTACTAACAAGCTGGCTTTGTTTTGGTTGGGTAGTTCAGGGGGGTTTGTTTGTTTGTTTTTAAAATCAACTTTGCATCAGGCTCTTAAGAAATCCTAAGTGTGCAGCACCAGGGCAAACAGGTTCTCTGGCCACAACTCAAACAGGAAAACCAAACTGGCTGAGCCTGAAAGTAATTTGTTTTCTGAATTGGTTTTCTGTTGTTCTTTCCCCATCTGGTTCAGTACTGAGCACTAGCACTTCTTATTCAGAGCAGGTTCAAATGCTGAAGCTGGAGCCTGATTTTCAGCAGAAAAATCAACTGCAGTTCTGACACTGTGTTATTAACCCCCAAAAGGCTGGATGAGGGCAGTGGAGAAAGTGCAGATTTCCACTTCAATTTTCCTGTGTTACAGAATCCCCAAATACAAGATCAGGCTGTCCAGAGTTAATGCTCTAACTCTTAAATCACATCCAGATTCCAGGACATACATCATATGTTAGGAATGGAAATTATGCCTAATACAGAGCTGTTTGAATTACTCTTTGCATTAATAACTCTTCTTAGGCTTGGCCTTATTTTTATTCAGTAAAAAATACATCAGTGTACAAAATGAAAAGCTGAATAGAGAATTACACATAATAAACCACAATTCTTTGATATATCTAACTTACCTACCTATATTTTCAACATTTTCAAATACTATCATGAGGTACTGTTGGTTTCTTGTTAGTGAAAGGAAAATTGAGCAAAGCTTGCTGAATATGGCTCAGATACACTGGGATTTGAGGGAGACATTTATCATCAGATTCCCAAGACAGCAGAGCACAGGGTGCTGTTTCAATTAATCATCCTTGAGGACTAAACTACAGAAATCTAAAGGTCCACTAGAACATCCATTTAGGGCTATAATACTTCAGTGAATACTTGTGTATTCACTCACTTTGATTTGCTTTGACTCCTCTGGATTCTCAAGAAAGAGCTCCTAAGACAACAGGACAATGGGAATTTTTCCACAATTATTATATTTCCCTTAAGGGCATTGATGTCTACCATGAGTTATTTTTCTGATGTTTACAACTCAATTTAATGGCCTGGAAATGTCTTCTTCAAATTGAGGGGAAAAACCAGGAAAGGTTATAGCTGATTGTTTTAAGTATTTTTCTGCAGGCACCCACAGCTGACAGATCCAATACCTTGAAGCACTGTTTGTTCTGATATCAGTGTCTTTTTAATATCCAAGGTCTTTTGGGAAAAGAGGTTTTCCTGCCTCCTGAAAAAGCAAGGCTGCTTGTTTTCCCTCTTTTTATCTCTGTATCTATAGCACTGTTCAGCACAACATCACATGAGATGCTCTGAGCAAGCCTGGGTTTGAGAATACACAGGTGATCACCTCACAGCTCTACTTGGTTTTTGCAGTGGAATTTATTTTGTCTGGCATTTCTTGTCTCTGTTTTTTTCCCTCTAGAAATTTTTTTCTTTTACTTCTCTGGAATTTATTTTCTTCAACCCTGAAAAAGTGTCCCAAATCTGTATGCAACCATTATTCTTCCTAATGTTATCTGACTTAAGGAAAGATCATATAGGGTACCTGTCTTCATAATCAAATAAATCAGGGATCTATTCACTGGAAGCTTCCTTTATTATTAACCCTTTATATTTTGAAGATATAAATTCTCCTGTAGAAGTTTGAGAGGAGTCTAACATGGGACCCTGTATCATTTGGTAATCTAACTTAAAGTGTACAAAAGGCTGGTGAAACCACCAGAGATGAAAGGACTAAGAGAAAAGCCTAAGGCATCTTTTCTCTCCACACAAAACAGAACAGGCCATACACTGGAGCTTTAATCACCTCCTCAAACTTCTTTGCTCCCATCAGCCTTTAATCAAACCACTTCACCCCAGCACTAGTGAGGCAGCAGTTTGCTGGGACAATGCAGAAGAAAACTGAGGAGTGACAGCATCTTTTCCTGGAGAGGAGCAGTATTAACATCTCTGCAGCAACAGGAGAATGTTCCAACAAATCTGAGCTGCTGGGAAAGCCTGAAATTGAGCCAAACATTTCAGGTACAAACTTGTACCCAATTTGCATCTGTATAACACAGAAAGTTGAGATGTGAGTTAGTAAACACTGGCTGAATCCAGACTGGGCACACAAAAAGAGCTGTAAGATTTTTGCCTTTTTTGTTGAAATCATCCAAAACCAGCCAGTTACCACCAATAAAAAGAAACTTTAAATAATTTAACTAATCCACTCAAGGTAACTCTCACACAGGACATTTTAGAATCAAAGTTAGAGGAAAAAAATTAACAGATTGAAATACTTCAGTGTAACACTCCACACCCTGAGATCACACACTAAGATCAATAAAGCTGAGGCCATCTGATGTCCATTCTGGAATGTAATCTTGGCTGATGAGCTGTGCCTTACCCATCTATGAATCTGCCCTTCAGGACATCATTTTCCAATTAGCTGTTTTAATAGGACTCCCAAATGAGCTTTCGTCTATCATGAATTCATTGTTTTGAAGTGCAGTTCTTTGCTGCTGGAGGCTCCCTGTTCTCAAAGCATAATTCCCAGCAGTTGTTTTCCCCACATGTCCATAACCACCAAAAAAACCTTCACAAAATATTCACAGCAGTTGGTCCAAGCTGCAAGAACTGATGGATATTGCAGAACTGAGCCCTTCCAGCCCTGCAATGCTGTGGTCAGACTGGAACATCTCACGTGGCTGTGACACCACACTGTCACTTAGAGAGGAAATTCTGTGCTGAGATGGGACTGGCAACTTCCACCCAGTCTTTCATTCCCTTGTGTTACACATCACAGAAAAGGGACTGCTGTCAGCATAAATAAAACCCAAGAGATGTGGAGCAGGCCAGGTGGATTTGTCCCTCTGATGGAGCAGGAATGGCTGAGAGAGAGACAAAAGTGACAGGCAGGCCTTTCCCAACAACTGGTGTTGGTTGGAGGCTCTGAGGACAGTTCTCAGAATTACTCAGTGACACCTCAACTCTCCAGTTCAGTGCTGAATAGCAGTTCAGTGTCAGGGAAAAATATATATTAACAGATGAATCAATTATTCAGCCAAGCTTAGGATTATCTGAAGTAACCTGGCCACTTAGGATATTTACATCTGAATTATTATTAACACATGACAGCAGTGTCTGGGATCTGCTACAAATAATTAGTATGAGATCCAAAAGGATTAAAAAAGAGTAAACAAGGATCCTGCCCCTTCAACATTCACATTCCTGAGTGTCTCATACTGGTATAGAAATTATAGTTATGCATCACCAACATACTGTGCTAGGAATTACCCCAAAACCTCAAACTACAATTTGATGACTCATGAGGAAGACTTAACGCAAACAGAGGTAGAAGAGAGGATGAAATATTAAGTTTAACTTGTCCTACTTAACAATTTGGGACCTTATTATTATCAAAGTGTGGCACTTAGGATGTGCTGCTTCTGCCATTTGCACTAATTAGACACAGGGAAGGTAGAGTGATGCCTGCACAGCACCAGAGAATTCTGCCACCCAAGAGGGACATCCCAGAAGGGCTCACAAAGGTCCTTGAGGAAAAGGCAGACAAGTGGTTAAAGCCCTGGAGGACAACAGGGCTCAGTCTCTGACAGAAATAGCCAGGGATAAACCACAAATCTTTGTTTCTATTGGCACTCTAAGAAAACACATCTCAGCCCAAATCCAGCTGTCAGCCAACCCCTGCCCTCACTTCACCTTTGCTTCCTTCTATAACTTGGCCCTGTGCTTTAAGCTCTTCTTAAACAGAAAGAGGAGGTAAATTCCTCCCTCAAAAATACAATAAACTTAATTAAAATATCAATAAACCTTCACTGCAGAATTATTATCTGGTGGGGCAATGCAGAAAAACCAATAAAATCCAGGGGATTTTTCCTATATAATGTAACCCCAGAAATGTTTCTATGCCAGAATACTCAAACTTGCTTAATGGAAATTCTAAAATTATGTCATAAATAAGAAGAAACTATATCAAAATAAGAGCAAGACAACTCTTCAGCTTAATGATTCACTGGAGTAAATCAAACCTAAAATCAGGTCTCTGTTACAGAGATCATAGATCTAGTGGGCATACAAGGATCATTCCAATTATATATGAAGACTACATAAATAGTCTTTAAACTAAGAATGTAACATACATAACCTACCATCAGTTTTCTGATCATTATTTTTTTTAAATGTTAAAACTAACAGAGCAATTCCCTTTTAAAAAGGTGAGATGATACACTGGCAGAAGCATTTAGGGGCCTGAATTTAAGAAGGGCTGCCAAGTGCTGTGGCACATCCCCAAGAGCACACGTAATTCCTGGCTGATCAGTGGCATTATGTGACTGCTCCTGTTCCTGCCTATCACCACTCAGGGACAATCAATTATTGAACTATTTGCTTTCTAAAGACACAGCCCTGGACAGCTTCTGCCCAGGGCAGAAGACCTGCATGGAAATCTCACAGGCTTGGTTTTTATTTAGCATCACTCTTGAAGAGGCAGAGAGATAAGCTACAAATATGTTGTTAAACACAATGCTGTGTTTTAAACAGTGGCAAAACATAATAGATTAAAACCTGCCAAAATAACCATTTTATCTTGGTACTGCCAAGATATTCCCACAGCATGCAAAGAGCTTGTTTACAGAGAACACTAGACAAAGAAAGCTAGAGCATAAATTTACATTATCTTGACCAAGGAAATGACAGAAAAGTTTTGAATATTAGCAGAAATTTCAATTAATCAATCAAAAGCAGACAGGGAAAACTTACCAGCACTCGATCTCCAATTTTGAGCTCCCTTTCTCCTTTCTTTAGTGATCCAGCTTCTGAGAGGTTTGATATAGATTCACTGGCAGTTTTGGAAAGATTGCTAATCTGAGAAGGAGTTGCATGTTCCTTAGCAGCAAGGGGGGATTTCTGTGGAATTCCTGAAGGGGGGAGGGCAGCAGTGGAGGACACTACACTAGCAGCTGATGTGGAGGTTGGGGACGTGGCTCTGGAGGCGTGAGATGCCTGGGTACCGTTGGCCTCGTCCTCTGTCACCACTTTCCTGGTCAGTTTGGATGGCCTGGTGAATATTCCCCGCAGGGGCTCACACTGGAAATAGCGAACTCCAGCCACGGAGCCGTCGTTCTTGCCGATGGGCTCATCCAGCACAATCCCCGCCCATTGCCCCGGGGCAAACTGCGTTTCCCCCAGGAACTGGATGAAGCCGGGTTTGTTTCCATTGACCCAAACGCGCTCCCCGACTCTGAAATCATCCACAAACTCCTCGTGTGCATCTGCAGGGGCTGTGCTTGAGGTCTTCTCACTGAGAGCTGCTTTTTCTGCTGGAGCTGGAATCAAAGCACAATGAGAAACAATGGGAATCAAATACATTAATATTCCAAAGAGCATCATTACTTAGTTTCAATGTAACAATGTCCCTAATTAGGGGATCACAACTCCTAATTTTCCTGTGCGAACGCTGTAATCTCTGTAAAGAATAATTAAAAAATCTAAGGACAGAGACACTGCATGCATTTAATGAAGGTTTTGGTAAAAAACTTGTAAAAATCAGAAGTCTGACTTCAAAAACTCCCAAAGCGTTTTTATCATGACAAGATTTCTTTGAGGAAAATTGCTTGATCTCCCATTAGTAACCTTTAGATGTTTTGTAAGTTCTACATGTAATTTTTTAAAATCAGAAATACAAGCAAAAATACATTGGTGTAAACAGTAAAAACAGTGTATACTACAACATTCAAGGTACTTTTGAGATAAGGGGATAATTAAGATATTTAACTTTTCCTTACCAGCAGCAACAGGTGTAGGTGTTTTCAGCAATGAACCCCCATGCTTGATGGTCTTTGAAGGAGCCTTAAGTCCACTTGGTTTTAACATACTCATCTTTTTGCAATACCAGTGGTTATCCTCCTCCTCTGTAGCAACTATCTTTTTCCAAACATGGAGAAAATATATTGTTCAAACTTTTTCAACTATGGAATAAACCTGTATATAAAAAGATGAGACATGAGCAAAGATCAGTGTTAATTCCTGCAGAAGGGATTTCTTTATATACACAATCTGTGTATAAGATGCATTCTAAAAATGCTTTCCAGTAGCAACCAGCAGCATTTCCAACTCCTCATCTTTGAACTTCATCTTTTGAACTTCCTATTAAAACCTAAATCATCAAAATAACTCATTTTGCTGAATGCTGTTGTATTTATCTTGAGATTTAAACTAAAAGGCTATTTTTAGAAAGAAAAACAAATCCCTTAACAGCATAGCTAACATTACACATAGATTTAACTGCTGTGCACACACAACTGTTTTCAGTCACATTTTTCCAGTGTTGCAACAGCCCAGCAAAACCAACTTAAAACCAGAGAAACAACAGCAAGAGAAATCAAGACAGCCAGGAATTTCAGGATAAAAGAAGTAAAGTTCCTAAGAGATTGGAACTGAAAAGCTGAAATTGTTTGTGAGTTACATGATGAGAACTGAAAAGCAAAGAGCCACCTCAGCTCTGGGTGACCTCAGATCACAAGATACGCTGGCTCGCAGTCCCCACCAGTGCCCCAGCTAAGAGGAGGGACTCATCCCAACGTTGCTAGGATAGAACTTGGAAGCCAGCTCAAAGCTTTTCAGGGAACTGAGTTTTGCCACAGGAGGCATCTTCTTTCTGATTACCAAAACTTCAGAAAGGCTTTTTCATCTCTAATGAAAAATCCGCATTTTTTTACCTCGAATGTGAATTCAAAGCCGAACTTCAAGGCGACTGCTCTACCCCCTCTTCAAAGGCATAAACTATTCTGTGTGAACACAGCTTGGCTTTGTGCTGACTTTTACATGAAGCACTGCCAGAACAGCTACACCACTTAAACAGCAGCAGCACACACCTAAACAAAAAGCTGAAGGGGAAAAGGAAACGGGCACGCAGCGAGTTTGCTCAACTGTTTGCTCAGGACACGTCAGACAAGAACTACAAAGCAGGTCTTGCTCCTGCCCTTGACTCAGAGCTCTGGCACCTGTCAGGACACAAAGCTGGGGAGCTCAGCACCCAGTTAAAGGTAAAACAAACCTGCCAGGAGAGACAGCTCTGCTGCAGCAAGGAGAGCTAAGGAGAATAAACCAATTCTGGCTTTATGTGCCATTCTAAGATTTATCCTTCCTGTGTTATGAATTATTAATCACCGTTCCTAAAAATCAATTCACTGCTTTGTGAACCTAAACACCAAAGTGAAACATTCCTCATTCTATTTCAAGACCTGCCATGCCAAATCCAAGGCATTTTCTAAGTCTTCAACAATGTTATACTTTAAACAGCATGAATTACCACCTTGGACGTAATTGTGTTTATCTACAATTTAAGTTCTGCTCCCTGAAAATTATGAAGTGCTGGAAAGATTTCTGAGCCTTTTTTTTTCTAGTGTTGCCAGAAGTTTGTCACCCATCTTCCAGCAATTATGACTCTGCATCATATTTCTTTATCTTTCCTTTTAGAAATCTAAAACTGCACTTTGACCTTACACATCAAGGGCCTGAAAGCCTTCTCTTCTCTCTCAAAAATGTGCTCCCTTCCTCAGGCTGCAGGCCCTATTCCCTCCTCTCCAATTCCAGAATCTCCATGCTCACCTCCCTTACTTTCCTCATCCCATCAAAATCCATGAAACAGAAAAACTCTTCAAGATGAAGAAGGATTTGGTACAAATACAGAAACAGGAGAAGCATCATGGTCAGCTCTTTTTAGTTCACAGCCAATGCCAAAGACCAAAGTGATGGAAAGTTGGGCCAAGGGGAGCCCTCCTAAAGGAAGGTTTCTCCTGAATCCAGGAAGCTGGAACTGCTCCCCAGCACTCTGCCATTCTTTTCCATACATCACCTCCTTTTTGGCCCCCAAAGATCATTCCAGCACCACCACAACTGCATTGTGCAAGGACAGGTAGAGCCAGAGAAAGCACACACTACATTACCACCCAAATTAGACTTTGCCAGTTTCAGTTAATTATTTATTAATAGATGGTTAACAAGCCTCTGCTCAACAGAAAGTTAGAATGTTCTACCACTGCATTTCTTGGCTCAGGGTACTCATTCATAGTTTAATCTTGCTCTCCACAGTCATGGGTTATATATTTGCTGTGTCATTTGCTCTTCTCAACACAGGCCTTCAACTAGGCCAGAAGTAACACAATCCCTCATGTCCTGGTTTCAGAGTTACTGAAATTGTACCTTAATTCAGACAAAACAAAAGCTAAGATTATAGGCAATACTTTGGGATAAATGACTGCCTCACTGAAAGAGTTAAAATGCAACTTTTGGTCTTAGGGACAGGGTCTTTGGAGAGCATTGCCTGATGGAGCTCATTAAACACATAAATTTGCATCAAGTGATTTTAAGCATTACACACTCCAGCATATCCTAACAGGCTCCAGATGTCAATGATCTCATTTCAGTTCTCATAAAAGACAGCAGCTCACTGCTTGTCTCAATTTGTTCTCTCCTCCCTTGAATCTGTCTCAGCTCTCCTGAGAAAGGATCCTTATAACCAATAGGCAAAAATATTACTGTCCCAAATATCCTGTCAGAATCCTAAGGAAGGGTCCAGAAAGCCTCTGATAATATATTCCACTGAAGTGTTTGACCAATAACAAAACTGAACATTAAATATTTTAAGCACAGGCTTTGCACTTGTGCCATTATTGGAAATACATGACTACACACAATATAAATTTTAATTGATTAATGATATCCTTATTCTTATTTACCTTTTGAAGACCTCTAAGTATTGCATGGATCAAGCAACAAGTTGGGAACCATTGTTTTAAATAAATAAATCCTACTAATGTGCTATGTGATAATAGATATGACTTTTTTTGGCAGGCTGATATTAAAAATAAATAAAATGTAGCCACATAATTACAAAATTACAAAAGCAGAATATTTTCCAACTGTCAAAAAAGGAATTCCTATAATAAAAAGAAAGCAGCTGTCCAACATTCCTTTCAAGATTACTTTCAACAAATAGTATTCCAAAAAGAACTAAATGAAATAAGAACACAAGGAGAAAAGCCTCAGCTCACTCCACTTAACCCTGTAGTCATGACAAGAATTTAGGAGTACCAGTGGAACCACAGCATAGTTTAGGTTGGAAAAGACCTCTAAGATAATTAAGTCCAACTTTTTCTAGTTCTTCAAAACACTTCAAATTAAAAAGATTAATAATTAACTTAGTTAACACCATTAATAGACTAAATATTCCTTGCAATGTCAATGCATTTCCAAGCTCAAAAAGAGACCACTTGATTTGTTTATCGTGCTGAGCACAGAGGTGCTGTACAAAACACATATGAACAGTCACATTGAAAGCTAAAGAGTAAATATTGTAAAAGGAGTTTGTAGAACAGGTAACTGCTGAAAAATCTCACAGGGACCATCACATGCAACCCCTGTGCCAGTCAGTAATAAGCACCCAGAAAACAAATTCCCATACCATGAAAAAAAGGTAAAATGATCAAAATAAATCAGAAAATCCTTCTGTAGAAAAGCTAAATGGAAAATATATTCCAAAGACCACCATAATGCAGTAACCTCACCTTCCTGAGAGAAAAACAAACTCAGCACAAGAAGCACTGCTTGAAATCTCTGCCTGAACAGCATTTCTTAAATACCTGTTTCATACCTGTTGTCCAACTGCTGCTGCCAAGCTTGAGGGAGCTAATGAATCACTCCTCAAATATCTGGAGTTTAGAGAAAGTAACTTGGAATTTTGAACCTGGAATATTTCCCCTTCAGTCCATGAGTTATTCCAAGTGCTCTGACCCTACACAGTTATGAATACAGCTCCTAAAATTATTGCAGTATTAAAACTAAAGCACATAAACACGTTCTCTATGATTCAGATCTAATCCCTATAGCTCAAAAAGTTGTATTTTCACTCTCCTGGGCTGTAAATATACTCACTTTTTACAGGAGTATAATAATTTACAAAAGCACTTAATGCTTTTGGTTGAATTTATAAGCTTTTGAAATTCATACCTGATTTAAAAATAAAACCCCATTTTGGACTTGTATAAAATCAATGCCTTCTCCTTGCACTGCTCTTTGCTGCTCGCTACCTCTTGGGGAATATTTCTTTGTGTGCAAGAATGAGCCAGATCAGAGCCAAATTCCTGGAAGATTCTGAGAGGAGCAATTCATGCACAGCAGGTGCATAAACTCACCAGACTGGGACATGCCCACCAGCATCCTTACAGGAACAATTCTGGATGAAAGAGGCACAAAAGAACAAAAATCTTCCTAATCCTGACTCCCCCTCTGCTGCATTCTGGGTCTGCTGGAGAAATTTCTTACTGGGCACCCAAAAAGTCTGAATAACCACTATGCAAGCAATGGATTGCATTTACAATGAAATATTCCAGAGCACACAATATCCACTGGGAATGCATCACTCAACTTCAAAGCCAGCCCTGTACAATTACAAGTTGCTAAACCAGAAGGATGGATTTGGGAGCCCTCATGCACTCACTTTACAGAGCTTCTCTGGAGTGAGGCAGCACTCTTGGTGCTCCTGGCCACTCACTACTTAAATACAACTATTTTGGAGCAATGAACTCACATCCAGGTCTCTCTGCATTGATCCACTGAAGCCAGACAGTGAAAAGGCAAATGAACTTCTCTGTGACCCTCATGCTCCTGACTTACTGCAAATTCCATGTGTTTTGTCAGCTCTGATGCATTTATTGAATGGGCAGCAAGTTCAGACTGAAACACACCAGAAAGCACCGTAGGCATTTGTTAACAAAGAGAGGCACAAACAGCAAATTGTGGAGGGGCTGAGGTAAAACCCTCTGCAGAGGCCACTGTTAAAGCAAACTAAGAATCTGAGCATTCCTCAAGGATTTAACTGCACTGCTCAGGGATTACACTGTGGAATTAGAGGCATCTTCAGGTACCAGCCACATTGAAACTAATGTAATTTAAGAAAATTTATACATAAAATAGAAAACAGAATAAAGAATTTAAGATTTCAATACAAAAAGAGTTGGCATTTGGAAGCCAATATTTGATTACTCATTCAACACACAGCAATTAGAGAAAGGGAGCATTTAAAAACATGGCTTCAGTTTCATTTTATCTTCCAGAAACCATTGATTTTTATGTCAATTAATTAGTCAAGTAATGTTATCTGAACATAGCCTTCAGATACATCACTACTAGAAGACAAGACATTATTTAATTCAATGTTTGTTATGCCAAGAACATGAAAACATACTTATTTGGGTTACTATGCTCTGCTTAGTGCCAAAATCAAAACATGAGGGCTGGTACCTGCTCTTCAAACCAATGTTTTGTACCCCACCTTTAAAGGTAGAAAAAACCCTGCATTTATAACTCAGCTGATCAGGTAGAAAATAACAAAATTAATTCAGACCTTTCAGATCTGTTGTTTGCAGGTACTGGAACAGGAAAAAAAATTTTGATAAGAAAATAAACAAGAAGGTCTCATGACTTACACAGGATCCTTATGACATTCTGCTGTCCAGCCCAAGCCAACACAACCACCATAGGAATTCCAAAGGTAAGCCCTTCAGAAAGGCAAATACTTATCCTACAGCAACCTCAAAGCCACAGTTTCTTATATTCTGTTTTTTAACATAAATATGAATTTTACTAGGGATAGACTCTTGAAGAAGTGCATCTGTACTTAATTTAATCAGGCATAACTATTAAATGAATAGAACAAATGCAATTCTTGCTCTTTTCAAGTGCCTTCACAGTAGTACCAGGATAACCCCAGGAAATTACTGCTGCATGCAAGTTTTAGTAGGGCTTCAGTCTAACCCAAACACAGTTTGCTTTTGCTGCCACAATAACACGAGCCCAAAGCCTGCAGGAATTTGGGAAGTTTGCCCACTGGGATGACACAGCTCCTCTGACAGTGGCCCTGATGTGATGAACCCAACCTGAAACGAAGAGTGGCAAAAACCAACAGAAACTGAAACAAAGCTATCCCTGTCACTGGCTGAGGGACTGAAAAACCTTCCAATTCTGTTTTCCAGGGCACTGGTTTAGATAGACATTCCTCAGTCTGAAGCAAGCAGAGTGTGTTTGGTGAGACAGCAGCAGGCAGGGATGTCTGGAGCAGTCCCAGGGCTGTAACACAAACACTCTGTCTTGTCATCACTCATCCCACCATGGAACCACTGCACCCAGGGCTAAGGACATCCCCAGAAATAGCTCCTGGGTTTTTCACTCCAAACAACAAATCCTGTTTCCTTGAGAACTCAAAGATGCTCCCTCTGTCTTGTACACTGAGACAGGCTGAAGAAGAATATTTGGGCATCCCAAAGCCCCACAGTGCTGTCCCTGGTTAAGGACATGTGAACCTACAGCTCAACCAGCAACTTCACATTTATTTCCTGACTGAAATCAATAGCAGAAGTTGCATTTCTGTACCACAGAGATGACTGGAACTGTTCTCCACGTGAGTTCACAGAGCCCAGGGTATTCAGAACCAAAGACTTTTAGATCATCTTTCAACATCAGCCAGGCATGCACACAAATCTGTATTTCTCCTTTGATTTTCACCTGCTGTGTAATTTCAACTAAATAAAATAAAAGGCAGGAGATCTCAAATAAAAATAAATCCTATTCTTACAGGTTTCACAGAAGCAGGTGAACCAGGAGGAGGTAAACTTGTGTTTCAAGAGTTAGGAGTTTCTCTCTTAGAACAACTGACTTCTGAAGCAAATTTGTCATCAATACATTTGAGAGCAGCATGTTATCAGTTTGTTTGGAGATAATACAAAATTTGAACTGAATATAGTTAGCAAGGCAACCATTATGAGACCCAAATCCACGAAAAATTGATATTAGCAAATTGCTAGGTTGCTAAATAAGATATAAGGATGTTTTTTTATCTTGGGAAGTGCAGGATATTTGCTGCAAATTGTATAAACAGAGTCCTCCCAGCACACACCAAGGAAAGGGAAAAGGTGAGGTGAATTCCTATAAGTCAGAAACTGTACTAAGAAGAAGATGAATCAGATCAAAGATAGTAAGAGCCTTAGGACCTGAAACCATCAGTCAGATATTACAGAACTGCTATGAGGAAGGTAATTCATCAAAGCTTCAGCTCTGCTTATGGATTTTAATTCTGCACCAAGGACATTTTAAGTCACCCCATTTTATCATTCTAGAACTTGCTATGCTCATTCAGATTCCTAAATGCCTCAGGATCCTCAGTAAAGAAACACTGAAACATAGACTTTTGAATGTGTTGAATATCCTCTCACAAATGAGAGGATGTCTAAAAAACTATTTTAGGCCAGCAATTTGTGAGTAATTTTTTCTCAATCTATTGCTATTTCAAACACAGCCTGATCAGTCCTTTTAAAAGGATTCTGCCTATCTTTAATTAATCAGGAAGAGCTGATAATTGCTAATATGATGCAAACTCTAACACTTCAAGTTGCCACTGTGCACACAGATTATAAAAACATTACTGCTCTGGTCTATTAAAAGATCAGAAAGCACATGATCCCCCTTCCTCAGCACATCATTCCCTATAGAAGGAGTCAAGGACTGAGGAGTAGAGAAAGTTTCCAACTAAGTAAATAATTGCCACCTCTTCTGGTAAGCCCATTATCATCACTTACTAATTTTCCTACATTTTTCCCAGGAAATTCTTGTCTTTCCTCAAAGACCTCCATTTCAGCAACAACAATTTGTTTGACTGTCCACAATGACTTCTGTTGATGATAATGCACTTCAGCCATCCCATTAAGTGTAATCAGTCAGGATAAAATAATGATTTTGGAATAGCAGAGTCTTCACTTTAAGTTATTTGGGACCTACTATTTAAATTCTGAGAAAGAAAATAACATCTCCTGTCAGCCTCAAACCCCAAAGCATTTGCAGGCACAAAGGCTTCTCCCTAATACAATTACAACCAAAGCAGCTGAAACAAAGATGCTGCTTTTTATAGAAAGGATTTAATTTTGATAGACTTGGGTGAAACTATAACTGTTTCACACTGGGTGAAAACACCAAGTCAGCTGTCTCTTTTTAGCTCTCTGTGTTCTCAGCCTTTGAAATTAGCACCATGAGTGCTGCACTGCTGGCAGAGAGCTCAGGACAAGTACAAATTCAGAATTTAGATAAATATTGCTGTGATTGAGTGGATGCTGCTGCCAAGCAGAGCAGCAGAATGAGAGTGTCAAATAAGCTGATTCTATACAACACTGAGTTTCTCTCTCTGCCTTGCAATTTCCCCTCATAATAAGCTAAAAATACAAACAGTAAGATTGTAAAGATGAGGGAAAATGAATAGCTTTTAATGGTGGTTCTTCTGTAAACAGTGAAGATCTGTCTCATAAATTAAAAGAATGTAGGGTACTATTCTTATTAATTTTTACAAATAATTAATGAGATGTTTCAAGTAGAAAAACCTAGGTGGGTGTTAAAACACAAACTTGTACAGCCTGTCCTTAGATATGTCCCCTGAATCCTTCACAGATTTTTGGGGGCCAGGAGCCAGTACCAGATTTGTGGGTATTTCTAAGGGTCAGCTCCACTCTGCTAAAACAAATAGATGTGGAGGACAGACACCTGCACAAGCAGGAGGATTTTAAATCATCAGGGATTTAACTCTGCTGACAGAATTCTGCTGGTCAACACCAAAGAAATGGTTGCTCCAGCAGAAACTGGCATGGGGCTGAGGGCAGCTGAGATTACAGCTAATGCAGTATATAATTGCCTTTCATGAAATAACAAAACACCATCCATCTGAGGCATTTCCAAACATGCTGCTCCAATAAGGATTCCAGTGAGTTACTCTTTAAACGTGCCAGCAGAGCCAGTAGTCCCTAAGGAATGCCAAAGGATTAAACAAGAGCTGCATTCATTCATGGTTGTCATGTTCAAACATTAGAAAACTTGCATTCAACATACAGAGCTAACATTTGACCCGAGTGTTTTAGAAAGAGAAAGAAAAGCAGCTCTGAAAAATCATATTGGCAAGGCAGAGCTCTCTATTTCTTTTTAAGGAGAATCTATTTTGATATATTCTCAGTCCCTCCCAAGAAAAACTTTAACAGGGCTAAAAGGATAAAGGGAGGAACACTAAAGGAATTATGCAATCTGCCCAAGCTGAGTAAATAAAAGTAGTCTTGGGTATCCACAGTCAGAAGACGGCAAACAGATACAACCTGAAAGTCAGACAGGAAATCTTCAGGAGCTCTAGGAAGTTGCAGCAATCAGAAGAGAGAGCACAGCTCCTTCCTACAGTGCAATCACACAGGAAAGAGGCTGCTATTCCCTACAGAATACATCTGGAATGAGCATACAACACAGCTGGTGTTCTGCCCTGCCTAGAAAGCTGAGAGCTTCTCTTTAAGGGAAACCATGCAAATGATATAAAACTCTTTTTTTCCAAATAAAATCTTCCTTTTGATCCCTAAAGATACAGACATTTAAGGTCACATTTCCAAGCTTTTCTGCTTCAGACAACTCATCCCTCTCCCAGTACACAGAAAGCTTTAGCACAGACAGAAAAGCTCCCAGCACATACACAAGGACTGGGCAGGAAGAGAACCCTGAAATCTTATAATTTTACAGCAAGAACTAACAATCCTCAGCATGTAAAAGATGAACAGCTAAACTTTCCTTAGAATACGGAATGCTGCTGTGGGCAGAGGGGAGGTGTTTACTTTTCCTTCACAGTATCTACTTTGCAATCTTCCTACTCTTGCAGCAGGTGCACACGGACACGCTTCAGGAAAACCACTCTGCCATTGCTAGTTTCAATTTTACATTGCATTCAGAATGCATATTTCTGTTCTTTCAAAAAAATACTTTGCAAAGCAGCCAGCATCAAGGCATTTCCTCTTTTGTACCTCTTTTTCTTTCTTCTTCCTACATGTCAACACAAGTATCACATGTTTCAAAATCCTTCTGCTCAAAGATCTCAAAGCAACCTGTGAACTTCTATAAAACCCTGCCCATTCAGCACAGTGGGTAAGTGAAGGGGTGGGGAGGAACAAGTCTTTATTTCACAGTCATATTTTTAATCATCAACATATACAATCACAGAGTAAATTTTCCTGCCCATGCACTATATTGAAAAATATCTTTGGTGTCGGTTTTTGTTTGTTTATATTTTGAAAAATTATTTAAAGCACGGAATCAGGAGCGAGATGAAAGGGAAAAGTAACTCCTGATTTTTTATGCAGCAGGAGCCACATTACCCTGTGAGTAACAGCAGCAATTACCTTGTGCCCCATGACAGCTATGGCACAGAAAAGGGAGCCGTGCATCGCCTGAGGTTCAGCTCCATAGCGGGAACAGGAGGGGCCTGGAGCAGCGCCCGTGCCTGCGAACCCCGCGGCTCCGACCCTGCCGAGAACATGGCAGCAAACTCACCTGAGGGGAGGCCAGAGCGGCTCACCTGGAAACCAGCAGCTTTTATAACAGCGCCAGGATGGGGAGCGCCCATCAAAAAAACCCAATCAAATCCAAAAATGCCAAGACAGATTATCAGTAAAATATCGGTATGTAAATGCAGGATGCTGGCAATTGCAGGTCAGCACTAAGGAATACCCAGACCTCTTCCCTCAGAATCAACCGCTCAATGCACCGCTAACCCAGCACAGCGCCGCAGCTTCCCAGGGCGAGACTCGAGCAGAAGCTGCGATCCAACCTTCGCGATCCCGCTCCGGACAAGCACCCCACGGGCTGAGCGAGACGAGGCCGCCCCGTCCCGCCGGGGCTCGGCCGGGCCCCCGCCGGAGCGGCGCACGTGTGGCGGCCGCTAACAGCCCTCAGCGCCGGGGCCCTGCCCGCCGCCGTCCCTCACGGCCCCGCCGCTCCCCTCACGGCTCCTCGGCGCCGACCCCCGCGCCCTCAGACCCGCCCAGCGCGGCGCCCGGACGGGAAGCGCGGAGGCCCCGAGGCGGGAGGCGGCGGCCGCGGCTCCCCCCGCCCTCAGGCGCCGCCGCCGCCCCGCGCGCTGCCCGGGGCGGCCCCCCCATCCCCACCCCCGGCCCCGCCGCCTCACCGGCCCCGGCGCCAGCGCAGCTCCCGCCGCCTCCCCCGGCCGCTGCTCCCGCTCCTGCTCCCGCTGCCCCTCTGCAGCGGCGCCGCCCCGGCTCGCAGGAGGCGGAGCGGGGCGGGCACAACGTCTGCGCCCGCCGGGGCGGGGACTGCACCAGCGGCAGCGGCAGCACCAGCGGCACCGGCGGTGCCCCCGAGCTCCCCGCGCCCCCTCCTCTCTCTTTGTCCGCCCCCCGCTTTGTTCGTCCCTCCAGCCCCGGCTCGGGGCGAGCCCGGCGCTCCCGGAGCCGCCGCTGCGGCACAGCCCGGCCGGGTGGGAGGGGACAGGGTGGGCACAGACGGGGAGGTGTGAAGCACATCGCTCTAGTGGGTGAATAACTTCACTGTCTGCTGCCTTCGCTCCATTTTCCTTTTGTCCTGATGCCCGGAAATTTATCATGCAGAAATTTATTATCCCAAAGTACTGAATATTTTAATTTTCATTGTGTTTGTGAAGCAACACATTGGAAGCTGGCGTTATCCGACTGCTAAAGTTTAAACAGCTGGAGCAGCAGCCCCAACGCCATCATCAACAATTTAATACCGATTTTCAAGGCTGAATCAAACAGCTCTGCTCCACTTCTTCCCCTCTTATAAACAGGCAGAGAAGCTGGCCCATCACCACTGAATTCCTCACAAAGCAAACCTCAGTTTGCAGTCTCAGAGCTTGTTTGGTTTCTGCATGATGCCATTCGAACAAAAGGGTGATGAGAAAGCAGTTCCATTGCTGGGGACTGATTGCAATTTGTGTTTCATTTTGGCTTCGTTCTTTGGCATTAATCCAGCACGGTAAAGCACAAAATGGTGTGATGCACTCCCAAAGAATAGGTTTCAACTACATCAGCATTTAGCAATGTTTGTTGGAATTTCACTTCCTAAATGTTAAATAGAATCTCTTGCCATGGCCATTATATGGTGAAACAGATATTTGAATCCATGTACAGCCACCCCACTTTCTCCCTGCAAAATTTGATAAAAGTTTTGCTGACTAAGGACTTCTGGATTTAAACTTTGGGTTGCATTTAGAAGTGCAGAGCCAGCAAAGGATCGCTTTAAAAAAAGAAATTACCCTGCAGCTCCTAGCTATGGAAATAATCCCTGACACAAAAATTGCAGTAAGGGTAGAAACTGGAGAGTTGTACTAACTTTACAGAACACTTGCCTAAAATATCTGATGGCTTGAGAGCTGCAGTGGTGAACCTTTGTGTTTCTGGCAGTGCAGATTTGAGTTTTCTGTCCTGGTCTGATGCTAATATAGAATGGGTTTTTCTCTAAGTGTATCTATCATTCTCCATCATTAATTTGATGTTTTGTCTCTCAGTTAATTTGCCACTATGTAAGTCCATCTCAAATGCTTGCAGTTCAGTGCACAGCATTAAAATTGTATAAGCAATATCAGACTGATGCATCTAGGACAGAGTACAGCAACTGCAAGACAGCTTAAAGATAAAAACTAGAAGTTGCAACTTTCTGCTGTTACTGTAGAACTTGTCATCATGTGGAAGCAGTACCAGTGGGGAAATAAAGGGATAAAATATAGTATAAATGTGTAGTTTGCTTCACTCCCTTGGAAGGGTATGGTAAAAATGTCTGGGACTAAAGCAAGAATTGAGAATGTCACACAGACCAAGGAAATGTGCCACTTTTTTCCAGTAATTTCCTACTGAACAGACTCAGCTTCAAGATCCCATAGTCGTGTAGGGGAAAAAAAAAAAAAAAAAGAGTCTGTTACCCATTTTTTTGAATGCACTGCATTCCACAAAAATGTAGCTTTTGAACAACTGTAACTTCAGTTCACCCCAACTGGAAATGGTTGACAGCTTCTGTGTACCAGTCTGCACCAGTAGGGCACAGACAATTTGTAGGAATCATTGTAATAAAAGATCATGGTGCTATAAACCACACTCCTATAACAGGATTAGATATAATTGAAAGCCAGAATATCTTTGATACCAGTCCTGGTGGCTCTGTTTTCTGATCTGCATGATCAGATCAGTCAACAAATAATATATAGGCATTTTCATAACTCCATGAGAACAGGAATTGCTAGGTGCTCCAAGGAAATTCAAGATGCCTATATAACTACTGGCATCCTGGCCACAAGGCTCACTTTAAAATTAAAATTATTCTCAATAATGTGGGAACACCAGTTGCAGTTGTTTCTGCCCTTTTTCAGATTTATGAAGGGTCCAAGGTTGTTGAAGCTTTCTAAAGAGATAAAATGTTGTCTTTTAAGAACTGAATGTAAGGATCTCCTGACTGAAGAAATTAATTTTTCTATTCAATGGGATGTATTCACCCAAGTATGAGAATTTTGAGTAAAGATTTTTTCTCCATCTGAATGATCTCTTCAATATGCACATCTGGCAATTCCTATACAGAACTGATGGTCACATCTGCTACAGAAAAGGCAGCTAATTGCTTTTTTTTTTTTTCCATCTCTGAAGTGCTGTTTCAAAAACCCCAGCACTTGCACTACTATTTTCTGTAGTTTCTTTTCTGTAAAGGCTGCAAGGAGTCTTTTCACTGCTAATGTACTTACTGGTTCCCTTCCCCAGGTCAGCCACACTACCCAGCAGCAATAAAAGCTCTCCAAACCCATGTTCTTTGGTGAGCTACTCAAGACAAGCTTTCATCCAATTTTACACTATTTGTTCTATCTAACATGGGTAAAACAACAGTTTTTGAACAGATTATAAGATTCTTTTCTGCATTCTGATTTAAACAAGGTACTTAAATTAACAGTAATGTTCCTTCTGATGAGTGTTTCATTTCCCTGATAACTGAGAAACCAGTCTATTAATAAAGATGCAAATCATTCTAGCACTTATGTAAATACCAATAAAAGCTGAATTCTCACCTACAGCGAAGCAAAGCAGAAGGATTTTGTTCCTATCAAGTGCTGAATTCTAAAGAAAGGGTAAAGCAATGTTCATTCAAGTAATGGGTGACAACTAAACTCATATTGCAAAAAAATCTTATGTAACATCTCTGCTGCTGTAGTTGTCTGAAGTCTAGGAAGTGTCCAATTGTCACACAGTAATTACCACGTTATTAAATCCATCCTGTTTTCAAGCTACTCCAGGAATCACCACCAATTCCTCCCTCTGATTCATCCCCTGCCACCCCCCAAAATGTAGCAGTGCCTGTGCACTGCATTCTTAGGAACAGCACAAATGCTCAGTGGCATTCCCTTCCCAGGGGCAGCACAGCCATGGCAAAGAGTGAAGGTGCTACGGGGTTCCATGGCAACTGAAACACTTTCATTCTATTGCAGCTTTTTCCTCCCCTTCGTTTTTTTTGTTTTTTTTTTTTTTTTTCCTTTCTCAGCTATGCTGCCTCACAGAGCTTGCAGTGAAATAATTATTTTTAGCAGCTACCATGTCTTTCAGATACCTTCTAGAATCTCAGCTATTTCTCTTTTCTTGACATTTTGAGCACTGTGAATTGGGTTATAAAAATTTCGAGTCAGAAATTTGGATCTTTTTAAAACACAACTTCCCACCTGAGTGATACCCAGAATATTTTGCAGAGATTTGATTTTTTTTAGATGTACATGAGCATTTTAAAATATTTTTGGTGCTCCAAGAGCTGTAAATAAACACGAGGACCATGCCAACAGGAATCTGTGGGAAAATTTGAGTGATGCCTGCTCCTGCTATACCCACCTCATTACAGATTTTATTACTCATTCATTTTAGTAAGCTCTAATCTAGGTTATTATGCCACACCCATCACCATGGGAATGGCACTTAAAAGGACCCAAAATACTTTGCTATTCAGTTTTTCCTTGGGACTTAAGAGTGTGATCTGATTGCAGTTTCAATATACAAAACCCATTTGAGTAGTTACAGCTGACAGATTAAAAACCTCACTAATTATAAGCATCTTCAGTGCAACAAGAGGTAGCACTTGATGCAGAGGAATGAATTCCTCATCATGAGAGAAGCAGCAGAGATAACTCCCCATCCCTAATTAACTGTGTGTCTTACAGCAGAGGTAAATACAGGAATTTTACTTACTGCTTCAGTTTTCTCACAGAACTATCCATGCTGACTGCCACCTCAAAAGAAAGGACAATTCCAAAGAGAAGATTTAAAAGAGTAATTTAAAAGATACTTTTGAGTGCTCTCAGAGAAATTTGTATGATTATCCTTATTTGAATTTGGAATTAAATTACTAAAATTAAACCTAGAAATAAAATAGTCCCTGCCTGTTTTTCTGAGATCACAAAACATATCACAAAAATATTAAAGGAAAAAAATAAGCATTACAGGAACATTTATAACATTGCAGTTTGGAAGGCAAAAGAATAACAAATGAAAGCAGTCACAACTGTTTTGCTTATCTGTTGTGACCAGTTAATTATGTGGAAGGGTGATTGAGGATGGACCATACAGAACACTAAAAGGTTCTAAGCACATAAGGATGATTTTTATCTTGTTATTCTTCTGCCTTGCTCACAGAAACCACAAGCACTCCTTTAGCTTAGGCTGCCTGTCCTACTCAAGCAGCAGCATTTCCCAAGAGCCATTAAAAACAGATCTTGAAGGTGTGGTGAGAGAACTTTGTGTTTCAAATATGAGCAGCACAACACACCCAGAAGGTGTGCACTGGCAATCATCACCTCCTGCCCTGCATCCCTTTATCATCCACGTGGCAATGAAGCAGCACACAAAGCTCCTGTAAACTGTCATTACTGACTTTCAACTCCATGGAAGGAGGAGGAGGAGGAAAAAGTGTCAGACCTCCATATGCTTCCTAACAGAGGTTTCTTTAAATGTGTGTACAAGGTGGAAACAGCACATTATTCTGTTGTCCACTTCTGGTATAAAAATACTATTTCTCCAATAAACTAGGAAGAAAAATGTTGTTCATTTTGGAACATATGATGAACATTTACCTTGACTTGCTTTCCAAGTGCAACCAAATAAACTGAACTGGTAAATGCTTCAAAAAGATTTTTTCAGCCTCTCAGAATTCACACATAAAGGTGCTTTGGTTTTGCCTTCCTGTAAAGTTTAGGGAGAAAAAAAGGAAGAGAAATAAATAAAAGGCTTTAACTGCAAAAAGCCTGGAGTTCTCATAGATTTTCAAATGCAGAGTGTACCTATATAATTTATTTAAAATTACTTTGGGCAATATGCAATAACTGAAAGGCTGAGAATTTGAAAGAATTAAGTTCAATCTCTAACATTATTTTACAGACAATTCCTTCACTAGTTTTTTGTTAGATACTTGAAAATGCTTTGGTTTACTCTGCTTTACACTTGTTTGGGGAGAATTCTCGTGCATTTCTGGAAGGACAAATGCTTTACCAGCTCCAAGGAATACCTTACATCAATCTAGGGCTCCCTCTCTTGGCAACTGAACAATGTACAGTCACTTCAGCCACAGGTCCCTCCCGAGACAAGGAAAAGAAAAAAGTGGTAGAACAATTAATCAGCAGGATTATAACATTTCTAAGCATTCAGAAGTGAGAGCACTTCAGATTATGAAAACTGAATGGTATGGCAAGGTTCTGTTCAAGTAGCTAAGAGAATTTTAACAGTTTCTTGATTAAGAAAATCTGAAGCCAACAGCTGTGACCCTTCCTAAAATATTTCCACTACACTCATTCTCATTTTGCTCAGCTTGTTTTCCCAATTTTCTTCAGCAGCTGATTTTCAAAAACCAGCATTTTGCTGTTCTGGGATTCCAATTAAAAGCTCTTTAGCTAAAAGGTCATTTATTAAACCTCTGTAGACAACCACGAACATGTATGTACAGCAAGTTTACATGAAGGATGATGCTACAAAAGATACAGTGGCAATTAAAACAGACCCACATAAATAATTTATAAAAATACTTGAAATGGTGAAAATAGCACTGTAATCCCCAATTATTTTCCTCCAATTGCCAGGACTTTGATGTGGGAAATCTTAACATCAGACCTTTTTAAAAACATTCCGAATATATTAAACTTATCTACAGGATAATTAGCAAAATGTATAAAGTGTAGATTATTGTACAAAGGACAGATATTTAAAAAAATCACCAATCCACCTGAAACTCAAGGACAATATAAATCTTAGCCAAAATAATGAACACCAAACCACAAACTCTGCGTTTTAGAGTCTCGAGTATTGGCAAATTAAATGGTCTTAACAAATCATCAGTCCTATTATTCCTTAGTGGAAGCATGAAATTTGGAAAAATTCTGTATTTTCTGGCTGCATTGGTGGTCCTGGTCAAGATGGAAACCTGCACTGACTTCAATACCAAGGAATAACAGGGCAGACCTGTATTTGTCAAGATTTTCTCTTTTCCATAAGATGAGGGAGGTTATCTGAGTTTGTAAAACTGGGGGGGGGAAACAGAAGGGATTAGGACATAAGAAAACAAAAGACCAGTTAAGATTTAAGTCTTTTTCTTTTGTTGGTTTCTTGGGGAATTTTTTAACAGGCTTCTTATCCGTAGATAAACCCCAGTTGACTCTGCCATATTTTCAAATTCAAATGGTGTGATGCCTGCAGCAAACTTGCTCATGTCAGGAACAAATCCAGATTTTTTCACAGATGATCCAGTGCTTGTGGGCACTTTATTACCACCTGTGTTTTCCTCCTCATTAACCTGAGGATTGGGAGCAGGCAGAGTGTCATCCAGCAGGCCTTCAGAAACTGTATTTTCAGGATTTTCCTTTAAGTCAAGCAAACTGTCCTCTAGACTGGAGCTGGGTAGAGAACATTCATTTTCTGGGATTTGCTCACTGATGTCAGAAAACTCTGTTTCCACTGAAATCACTTTCTCAGGTGACCTGACTTCTGCAACCAGATCTGCTTCATTCCTGGCTGGTGATGATGTGAGGGAATTCCCAGTTAAAGGTGTGTCAGCAGGAATATCAGAGTCACTGTTTGTGCTCTCTGCCTGCTCCAGAGCTGCCCAGATTAACCTCTGCTGCTCCTCCAGCTCTTCCAAGGTCAGTGTATCCTCATCCATGACTGAGTCCACTATTTTGGGCTGAGGACTGTCACTGGAAGAGTTTGCTGATGGAGCAGTCCTAGGGAGGGGAGAGTGGGTGGGTGTGGAAGGCTGAGGGGGTGTGAGGGGGGGAGTTCCTCGTGGCACAGGAGGAGGAGTGGACATCGATGGAGATCCAGGTGGCAGTGGAGGCTGGAACTGAAAACTGTTGGGAGTCTGAGATTTCTGTGCCCCTTCCAGATCTAGAAAGAGATTAAAAGACACGTTTTAGAACCTGAAATCTGACCAGGACAAGATTCAAAGTGACAATGTTCTGATTAACTACCAGATTTACATCTTCTCATCCTTGGTTTTCAGCTGAGACAGAACAAACTTTGTGAGGGTTTTCATATCCACCAAAACAATGTTTTTTGGGATTTTAACTCTGTCAGCCATTCAAGGAAATAAAATTACTCTTGAAGGTGTTAAGAAAAACTCATTCCACACTGAGACACACTGAAGGATTCCTCACAGCAGATTCCAAAAGGAAAGCTAGAAGTTTCTCCAGCTGTTCTAACACTTAACACCAAATCCTCCTTTGAGTCTGCCTCATTTTTAAGAAGCTGTAGGCTTGCAAATTTATGTTATTTCATCCAAATATTTAGGGATTTGGGGGTCTTAACAGAAGTTTCTTTAGGATGCTCCTGAAGTAAAGAGATCAGAATTTTTAACCTAACACTGCAATTGCTCTTAGCACACCTGAAACCTCCTGCTTGAAAACCACAGTGACCATCACAGCAAATGCCACTGCAGTAGGACACTGCTGGCCTCTGTCAGCACTGCCTTTACTTACCACCAAAATGACTGCTAACACTTTGGCTTCTCCTTTTAACTCCCACATTTTCAGAGCAAGTTATTTTGAAAATAAAAGTTGAAATCAGGAAAAAAAAAAGCAGAATGGCTGTACCAGAGTCCAGGTCCATGTCAGCTGCTGCTGTCTCTGAACTGTCTTCTCTTGGTCTTTTGGAATGATGAGACTTTGACTGAGGTGCAGGCCTTTTGCTGCTAGATTTTGGACTTGGCTGGAGAGAAATTATTCACAAAACCAAAAATAATTACTATTATACCATACAGGGTAATGTTTCCAGCTGTAAGAATTAAAGCAGTTTTGTAACTCCAATCATTTGGGGACCCAGTGTGTAAATAGACACTGACATTTGAGGCATGTCATGCCTATGGAAATTCTTCTCATTTATTAAAGGAGTCTGGAACTTCCAGGCTGTGTAAATTCATAGGAATTTTTTTTCAAACTGCTTAAATATTTATGCACAACTAGGATCTGCTTATAGTAAGTGAAATAACTGAATTAATTTTAAACATGAAGCCTTTTTTTGTTAAAACAGGTAAGCCAGACAAGCATTTCACCCTCACTAGTGTCAATAAAGTCTGTCCCCTTGTGCAGAAAGAGGATAAAAGCAAGAAATCATGATGACCTACA
This sequence comes from Oenanthe melanoleuca, assembly GCF_029582105.1. Lineage (NCBI taxonomy): Eukaryota > Metazoa > Chordata > Aves > Passeriformes > Muscicapidae > Oenanthe > Oenanthe melanoleuca. Next base: position 3,135,755 of record NC_079349.1, read on the forward strand.
CTAACTAAAAAAACATTGTTTTTTTTAATAACAAGGAGATATATTCACCTCCTGAAAATTAGAAAGGTAGTGAGCAAAAACATCCTTCTGTTGAGATGGCTGCATGGGGATGGAACCAAACATCTGCCACTCCTACAGCAAAAAGAAAAAAAAAAAAAAAAAAAGAGAAAATAGAAATAATTGCATGTGGTTGGTTAATACCAGAACTTTGGTTAATAACACTGAATGAAAAAAACACATTTGGAGGCCACTAAACGGGCAAATGTAAAGGTGTAAATGCACAAGTGTTTCTTTTTAATGCACAGGCATTCAGAGCAATGATGGAATTTGCTGGCTGGAGGTTAAAATGCTTTTGAAGATAAAAGAGCAGCACCCACAGGAGATTTCTTGTGTGCTCTGTGCTTAAGAGGGCACCCACCACGTGGCTCTTCTGCTATGACTTGTTTAATTCCAATTGTTACAGAGCTTTGCAGAAGTTGTGCACTGACTGGTCTGATCTTTTTCTTTTATGATCAAAATTATATTTATGGAAACACCCACAGTGATTTTCATATTCCAAAAACAGCCATGGAGTTGTGTGTTTAAAAAATATCAAACTATCCTTCCAGGCTCCTGTTGGTCTCATAATGGAAACAACCCCCACAGAAGCACTGTCAGACCTTAGCACAAGAATCAGTTGTCACATTAATTACAAACCCCAGCCCCAAAGCAAGGGCTTAAAAAGAAGAGACTCTTAAAAGGAAATATCAGGTGCAGAATACAGAACATTAACTCTTGGCTAAAAGCAATTCCTGTCACTCAGGAGGCAGAGAACAGCTACTCACATCTGGGATCCCACTGGGAGTGGATATATTAAAGCCTGGATAATTCACCAACTTAGACACATCATAAGTGATGCGTCTGGGCTGGGGAGAGACCCCATCTTCTGCTTCAACCTCACCTATAACAGAATAAAATTATTATTGATGTTAATTAAGAACACCACTGAAAAAATCAACAGGATTTAAGAACTGGGGTTTGAATGCAAGTATTGATAGAAGGTTTTGAAATCCACAGAGGCAGGAACAGTGATCAAATCCATCAGATACATGCATGAACCCTCCCTAGAAACCTAACTGGGTATTCCACACAACTGCTCTTCATGTACCCTCAGAATTTGGCATCAGGACTGTTGTGAGATGCAGCATAAATCATGGTCATTAGCAAAAAGAGGGTAAATTACTTAAGTTGGGTTCCAAGAAATGTGTTGTTTGCTTGCTGGTGGTTTTGTTCCTATGTAAGAGTAATTTATTGAGGACTGTGGCATCTTTCATAAAATGTGAAAGAAAAAGGGAGAGGAAATTGGACAATAAGAGATCTGCAAGTCTTGCACTTTTACAGTCTTCCTCTTTACAATGCAACCATTATGGAATTTGTTTAGTTGCTACATCACAGCTGATAAAAAGGTGCATTTTTACACAAATAAAACCACTCGATTTACAACTTTCTCCCCCTTCCACGAGGAAGATGAAGGTTTACAAACCAGTTACTTTATTATCTGCTGAGAAGGGTGCAGCCAGCACAGAAAAGCTGCATCCCAGCCCCACACTGCTCACCTTTCCCATCATAGAGAGCCAGTCCTGAGTGCTCCATCTCAGCCTCCTTGAGCCAGCCCGGGGGGTAGCCCAGCTGCCGCATGCGGTAAATGAACGGGGGCAGGCTCTTGTCTGTCACACCAAGGGCGTCCTGCAGGACCCCACTGAGCCCAGAAAACAAACAGAAAACAACATGTCATCCAGAAAAATCCCAGAATTAGTGATAAAAGGCTAGGAATGTTTTGTGGAGTTTTCAGCTGTCATGGTAAAATAGCTGAGTTTTAGCTCAAACTGTGGTGCATTTCAACCCCAGATATTACAGCTCTAGATGAAAACCAGCTCTGATATTAAATATAACTTTCTGCCTTGCTGATATGCTTAAACACTTCTTTAGATTTAATTCTACACCAAAAATAACCCACTTGATCTGCTCCTTCTGACTCATGGCCTTGAGTGTAGCTATCAACAGGAAGGGTGGACCTTGGTACTGAATTTACTGGTGATTTTTTTGGAGACTGCCACACAACATTATGATTTCTCTGAACATTTTGAATTGAGAATAAGGAACACTCAAAGCTGAAAACCTGCAGACTTCTGAATACTTTTTTAGTAGGAACATAATTAATTTGCAATTTGAGAAGTCAAAGAGTAATATTTATCTCCCTGCATTGGAGAAAGGGTAGCACTGTCAAGCTAGCAGTGAGTTTTCATTTGAAAGATATCTCTGCAATTTATTAAAATTCTAATTAGCAAATTCAAACATAACACACTCCTAGCAAAGAAAAGCAGGTGGACTTAATAAACTCTGGCAATTAAAATCTGGCACTCCAAAGGCAGAAGAGGTATTCCAAAAAAGCAAATGGAAAGAAAAGAAATACCTAATTACTCCTGGCTTAAATTTTCCAAACCTCTCTTCTACTTCTTCTGCATGGTAACGCTGCTGAAAATTCGGATTGCCCGAATCACCACAAGCTTCCAAAAACTCCTTTCTCTTCTCATTTATACGAGCTGCATTTCGTGGCTTAAAGATAATACAATTGGGAAGTTTAGAGTTGGACAACTTACAATTTATGCACTCCTTCACCCAACACAAAGCTTGGAGAGCAGCAGTCTTTGGAATACTGGTGACTTTACCTTTGGGCAGTCCTTCATTTGATGGTCTTCAGAGCCACAATTGAAACAATGAGGTTTGGGCCTGCTTGGAAAATGCACAACAAATTAAACCTGAAAACAACTTTGCAACGTTAAATACAACTAATTATTTTCATTCTTGACAGATTTTAAGGCTTAGATTTGAGAAAGACAAAACCAAAAGCAATGACTGCTGATGTCATGTGCTGTCTTCTGCTTCTCTTAAACTTGTATCAAACCTTAAATAGAGAATATTGCTGATTTCACAGTGCTGAGGAGAACATGGGAAATGAGCAAAGGGCAGAGGGAAATAGGAAATTGTATCATCAGAGGTCAGATCCCTTCCACAATACTGGGAATCAGCCACCAATAAAAACAAACAGCAGAGCACAACCATTTCTTTGAAAAGTCCTGGCCCACAGTTCCAAGTAATGCATTTTGTGAAGCTGCACTGAAAACCTGGAATGGAACTGCAGCTGGCTTCCACTTAAATCTTCCTTTACATTTACACTGTGGCAGGAAACATTTGCAATGTTACTGGGGTGAAATATCAAGATTTTAGAGGAAGATTTATTTTCTGAACATTAATTTTTACTGAATTAGGATGAAAACCAGAAGTGGAGACAAAAAGTTTGGCACAAGAACACATGTCCAAGGTAACTCCAGGTGGGAATTGAATTCCCTTCACTTTTGACCTCCCATAAAAACTACACCAGCAACTCTCAGATCAGTCTCTCTTAAAAATCTATCAAGTAGGCAGAGAATAACAACAGGAGCTGTTCTACAAAACAGTAACCATGACACAACACCAGTGCAAGGATGACAAACCAACCACTCAAATGACAAGAAACAGAAGAACTAAGTATAAAAATTCAGAAAGTTTTGACACACTGACTTTAGGCCCTCCCTAAAGAAACTCAATAAAAAGACAAACCCACTGACTGCAATGCTCAGCTCTGGCTTATTTAATTTAAATTTAAATACTCATTGCTCAAGTATGTCCAAGACACTGGGCAATAGTCACAAAGAGCATCTGAACTTTTCAGCTCAAAACTTGATATTTAAGAATAATACAAACCTTTTGGGTTTTACTTGTATTTCTTGTCCATCTAGGGAGAGAATCTGGCTGAAAACTTGCTGATATCTTTAGATTTCAATAAGGAACTGCTACTGGATGAAGCAAAATTTCAATTTTGTTTAAAATATCAATGAAAACTTAATAGCTTTGAACAGAACACTGATTCATCTGCATTAAGTTACAAATGGGTCCTTGATATAAAGTCCTGAGTGTAAACTATAAAATGATATCTACTATAAACTATTTGCTAAGATGATCTTATGCTGTTTCCTCCTACAAATTTCTACCTAGTACTTTTTGAGCACTTGATAAAACTACAACCCTCTTGTTTACAGGCAGAAATTTCCAGATAATAATTCTGAAATACTTCACAGTAAGCTTATTCAACCACATTTTGACAGTTTCAAAATGACAGATTCACTGAGAGCAATACTTGGGTCATTTAGAAGCCAGTGCCTGATGAACCATTTCCTTCAGAATCAATTCAGCCACACTAAACTTGGCATTTTAGGAAAAATTCCCATTAGGCATCTACTTCCTTCATCCAGAGGTTGGGAAAGTGTAAATTTGCAATTTATGTTCAGATACAAGTGATTTTTTTAACACTGACATGACCTTGATTACAAACTTAAGAACTGGATATTGCAGAAATGAACTCTGAAACTGCTTCTTGTCCTGAGTCTTTCCAGGACAGAAACAATACTGGAATCCTGGGGAGATGATGTTACTTGAGAAATTTCTTGTCCAATTTCTTTTGCCATGGAAGACATCAATATTAAAAAACATTTCAACATTTTCCAGCTTTTTTTCAGCATTTCCCTCAATTCCACTTTTCAAAAATTGGCTTTAATTAACAATAAAGGACCAACTGTAAAATGGATGCATGTTAAGAGCATACCATAATTAAATTTTTATAGAAGACTTTCCCTCTAGCTCCCATATTTGGAAAAAAACATTTTACAGCGTGTTTGAGTTTTCCAAGCCCTTTTCTTCTCCCAAAGAGTGGATTTTATGGAGGGAGAATACTTATTCAATCTGCAACAAGGTGTCATTCCAAACCTGATGAGGGACTGGCCAATGAAATCCCTAAATTCACAAGATGTATTTATGGGAATAAGGCATTCACTCTCAGGACAGCAATCAGCAAGTCAATTATATCAAAATACTTATTTCTTTTGAATAAAAAAGCCATTAATGACTCATTAAATCATCCCATCTATAATGACTAGCATGGTTTTGACAGAAACACACAACCCACTGAAGAGAATTTGAGTTCAATTTACCCACTGGAATTCTTTGGATTTGACAAACAGAAAAAAGAAAGGTGTTTTAGCAAACAGGATACTTAGGTATTTCCCATCCTTCTGTCAGCTGTGGATTCTCATTTAAAATAGGCTGTCCCAGTTTATCAAGACAAAAATTGGTAAAATACAGAACACTTCCTACAACCTGTAGAAAAAAAGTCAGAGAATTGTCAGAAATGTGTCAGCATTTAGATGAGATTGGTAGCATTTCTATAAATTTACACTGCTTGAAATACTTCCAGATTTTTTCCCCATTCTGTAAGAATTTACAATTAACACAAGCCCAAACCTGTACACTTCAAGATTTTTTTGCACTGATGTAGCCCAAACATACTGAATTTAAATTTCATTTATCAGTGTGATAACAGCAGATTTTATTTTATTGGCAGTGTACATTGAAGTGTAGAATGAAGAGTCAGACCTACCATGGAAGTGCACAGTCAAAAACTTACACTAAAAGCTTCTTTCACTTTTTTAGCAGAACTTGAGCTGGTTCCTTTACAGTCCTCTTCCAAAACAATGCTGGAGGGCTGACAGGAAAAATAAAAATAATTAATTGAAATCAACAAAGCTCTTTAATTAGTGATGTAAAAGGCACAGAATGTGGGGTTCAGCTTCTCTCCTTTCACCAACAGCAGGATGGAGATGTCCACATCAGTCATGAAATTTTCCACAGCCCAAACAATGACACAGCTCCTTTCTAAGGCTGTCTTTGATGAGAAATACACTGCATAATACATTTTCATTCTCATCAAAAAAGCTAAGGGAAAGGTAGAGAGAAATGTGTCATTCTACCCCTTCACTCATAGTGAAGAATCAAAATCCTAAACTAGGAGAAAGTGTAAATTTACAGATTTTGTTGTTTTTCTGCTTTCTTATATATACTCAGAGTTGGGCCAAACACTCTCAAAAGAGGACACATTAAGCTTTCTACTTAATTATTTTAATCAACTTATTTTCTTTCACTGAAATTTCAATAGGTACAATTTCCAAGAAACATCTTCCTGGGCAGAAAGGATCTTTCCTTTGTCTGGGCTCTATTTTTGTAACAAACAATTGTACACCATTTGTTGGACAACTACTTGATTTGATTTTTGCTACTGCTTAACAGTAAAATATTTCAATTTTCCCATTGCAGAGAAGCAGCATTTTGTAACAATTTGAGTTTTAAAGTACCTGTGGTTTAGCATTCAAGTGGGATTTTTCTTGTTCGCTTTTCTTCTGCTCTTCATATTTTTGAACTAAACTATAAATAAAATCTTCAATTTCTTGATGATACCTCCTGGGATGAAATATAGAGAGATGAAGACATGAGCAAGGCTAAAACAAAGAGCAGATGTCTCTTTTCTTAAGCATTTATCATTTCTAAATAAATTAGAAAAGGAGAAAATCCAATTATTTTTTGTCCCACTCTCAACCCCCACCAACACAAATGCAATCTGATAATAGAGAGCACCTGAGTGAGGAAAAAAATCAACTCAGAGGCAGGGAAAGATTAATTCTTATATTTTACCCACTACATTCCTGAAATTCAAACTGCTCTTCAGACTCACTCCAAATTCCTGGAAGTCACCCTTGATTTCATGATAAAATCAGATATTGCTCATGAACAGAACTCCTGTCATACTGTCCATTATCCTTTCTCCCCTCCCTTCAATAATTTATGTTACTGAATAAAATCTACATCCATAATTTGGGAACAGCACTGTTATATCCAAACAAATAAAAAAGCCCCCATTTCCTGTTAGTTTTTTTCTTGAAAATACTTACTTAGTAATGACATTGTTCATAAATAAAATCTGCAACAGAGGTCCATCAAATTTGGGGTTTTCCACAGAGATGCCACTAGAACAGCACAGAACACAGACAATGGGTACAGGAAATATTCCCCACCAATTTTATCACAGCTGAGTCTGGACCCCACAGAGGGAGAATGGTTTGCTCAATACAAAATCTGTGTTTTAAGAAGACCCTACCCACTTAAAACAGAAATGATCCTCATGAGCAAAGCAGGTTGGTGTGAGGTGGAAGAACAAAACACACCCACACTACAGAAATAATAATTCTGTATGAACAGAATTCTCTTCCTGCTATTCTAATTTTAATAAACTAATACAATCTTCTCTAATTAAGATTCACTCAAGCATTTGAATGCAATTTTTCCTCACTGCTAAATTTTACATTGAAACTGTTTTCCTGAAAACCAAGTGAGTTTCATTGAATATATACACACAAACAAAGAGTTACAGAAATAGCAACTGAGTTCCTGCTATTCAACTCCAAAACTTTTCAGAAACTGGAATAGCATTTTAGAAGCCCAGCAGGGATTGGGACATGGAAACAAGATGTTTTCACAGCTTTTACCTTAGATAAACTATTTATATATATATATATAAAATTCATAGTTTCAAAAGCAGCATTAACATACCTAGGACGAGTCAGAATTCTCAGCTTTCTTTTAAGTTCCTGATGTTAACTTATTGTTAAGGATTATGATTTTCTTTGGAAGACACAAACCCACAGCCAAAGCAAGCAAGAACAAGCCAAGCAAGAATTTTACAGAACAAACAGGGTTTCAGTCCTTCCCTTTTCACTGCACAGGGAACTATTTAAAAATCCACCTGTTGCTGAAGAAACATGATAAAATTTTAAAAAACCCAAAAACACAACAACAAACCACAAATTAAAAGAGGACTAACTGTGACAATCTAGACAGTGCCATTCCTTACATGCAATGACTGTATTAATAGATGCATATTTTATTTTAAAAATATCTGTGATTATCACCAAAATAAAGGTAACAGTAGCACACATGCACTTGTAAATGGGAAATAAGTTGTAACACATTTCAGATTCCACTCTGCTGCAGCGGCAAACCCAAAAAACCTTTAGGGAACCTGTCACATTTAACTACTTGAAATTATTTGTAGCTGCGTTAGAATGGATTGTCAGAGTGAACACACTCAGTCTGTTTTCGCTGGAAAGGCAGAAGGCAGGGATTCAGTGCCAGCCGTGCCCGCATCCCGGGGCCTGAGTGCGGCTGCCACGGGCCCGGCCGCTCTGAGGAGAAAAGTTTCTATGGAAAACGTGCTGTGGGAGCAGCACCCTCGGCTCCCCTCACCGCCCAGCTCAGCCCTCTCCCCCTGAGACCCAGGGCTCCCCCCACAGCCCCCGGGAGAAGCCGGAGCGCCCTGAGGGCCGGGAGCGGCTGGCCCGGAAGGGAACCGGCAGCAGCGGCGCGCCCGCCTCTCCCCGCCCCGGCGCGGGCCCTGCCTCTCCCGCCAGGATATTCTCCGCCCTCAGCCGCTGCACAGTCTCGTCGCGGTCGCGCAGCCGCTGGTAGAGCTTCAGCAGCGGGTCCGGCTCTTCCACAGCGGGTGGCGAGGGCGGCCCGGGCTCGCCCTCCAGCTGCCCGAAGAGCTCGCGGTCCCCGAAGTCCACCTCCGCCGCCATCTTGGCCGCCGCAGGAAGGGCGGGGCGGGGGGCAAAGGGCGGCGGGAAGCGCGGGGCGGGAAGGACTACGCACGCTGCGGACTACAACTCCCAGTGTGCATCGGGGCGGCGAACCACACAGGCGGGCGGCGCAAAGGAGCGGTGCACGCTGGGAGGTGTAGGCGGTACAGCGCTTATCGCACTCACAATGGAGGACACGCTCCTACCTCCAGAACCGGCACCGCTCCCGGTTTTGGAGGTTTTCTTCCTCTTCTGAGAAGAGGTGAAGGGTGGAGAGAGATGGGGCGGCAGCAGCAACGTGCAGGACAAAAGTATCTGAAATAGGGTGTCTGCAGCAAGGCCCCTCACTGCAATATTTTATGCAAATCCTATTTCAAAAGAACCAAAGCAAAACCTCCTTAAATTTGCCCTTAACTGGCTTATGGGAGTTTGGCCCAAAAGAAAAATTACTATATGACCTTAGAGAAAAAAAAGTCTTTATTATTAACCAGTTTTTTTGCACTGGATTATGTGCCTATTGGCCCAGACCGCTAAATAACATCTACACAATGTTTCTTTCATGTTTCAAGAATTGAAAATAACTGTACAAGGTTAAAGTACAAAAGTACACAAGACAGTGGACACGAAATATCCATGTATGAGTTCATCCCATCTGCTGCTTGGTTTGAAAAGTAGAACTTTAACTAAAAAATACTGTCCTCCTCTAGTTCTGTCAAGTTTAATGGAAGTGGGTATAACCTGATTACAACACTAACACCAGTATCACTAATCTGATATTTACAAAAAAAATTGTATTTTTCAATAAATTAAAGTCAATGCAACACCCATGCAAGCTAGAATGCTAGCTTTTTGGTGAACAAGGACCCAACATGTGAACAAGAACCTTCCACAGTCCCAAACTTCAAAACAGCCTTTTTTTGTTTTGTTTTTTTTTCCATTTTTCAAACTGCATCCATTCCTCGCATGGAAGATGTGAACCCCAAGCCCATTCCTCTTTGCGTGTGAGTCTGTGATCTCGCCATTTCATACTGTGCATCCAGATTCCTGAACACCTCCTCCTGCTGCTTCAGTGTTTTGTAACTCTCCTCATCCACAGAACTGCAGCCAGCTTCATCCTCACTCTGGAAACACAACACAAACATCAGCTCTGGGCAAGTGAGGTTCACTAATTCTTGCAAGAGTAAGAATTCAAGCATTTGGGTTTATTGCTGCAATGTTCTAGGTAAGATTTCCTCTGTCAAGAAACACACAGGCCTTCACCCAGTTGCTTTTTGAATTCAGATTTAGATGCTGCTTCTGAACTTAACCTAAAGCACTTAACTGCATCATGTTAACTTAAAATCTTTACTAAAGTACACTAAAAAAGTGAAAATATTATCCTGCAATTAATAAACTTAATTACATATTCAGAATTATTTACCTTAATGCCCATCAGTTTTCTGAATTTGACATTTTGGTCCTTGTTTCCAAAATTTAGTTTTTCCCATATTTCTGCAGACTGTGATTTATCCTGTTCAGATTAAAAAAAAAAAAACAAAACAAAAAACATTTTTTAGTAAGATTCCATAAAGAGCATAATAGAGCAGCAAGCAAAGGAGCAGTGCTAAAGACAAACCCTTTCTGTACCAGAGCTGGAAATAAAAGGTTGCCAAGTCTGCCATTCCTCCTGCAGCATCCTCACAGGAGCTCTTTGTGACTGAAGCCTACCTAAGCATGGTGTTCAGAACACAGGTAAGTTCCTTCCTTTGAAACTTCCAAAGGCTGGAATTCAGGCTTGAAATAAATTATGGAAAAATGAATTTGTTTTTTGCAATTAATCAATATACAGCACAAGTCAGGAAGAACTGCCCCAGAGAGCATTCACGGTTCTCCTGCCCTCCCTTTTGTCTCCCACCATTGCCATGGGAACTGGCTTGTTTTTCACATCTTGTGGAACAGTCTGTAAAGGTAAGAGCGCTTGTTGTGTAACTGCTGCAAGATGGAAACCAGCCTAACAAACACTTCTATACCCCAGCAACAAAAGACAAAAATACTAATATTAAAGTGGCCATTTTTTCCACAGTATCAGCAGGCAAAAGCTCTACTGAAATCCAGAAATTACTGAAAAAGCAACTGTGATAGATGTCTTCCTTACTTCAGTAATTGCAAAGGCAAATTTGACAGAGCACAAAAGCTTGAAGGCTTATTTGTATCTCTGACTTTTGTTAAGAGTTAATTACATTACTCTGCTCCTGAAAAGTTACCAGCAAGGTCATCAGACTTGTCTATGAAATTTGCAGTTGGAGAGGACACAACCATCACATGAGAAATCTCTACAGTGCCAGAAAGGAGAGGTTATACATTCCATACCTTAGCCATCCCTTCCCAGTTAAGGGAGACCATCTGGATTTGATGTTTAGTTACAAGTTACAAGTTGGAGGTAAACTCGCAAAAGTAACACTGAGATCCAACTATACCTCTGAAGCTTTATGACATTTGGGGTTTCCTTCAGTCTTGTGTCACAACTATTTATCACTGAAGGACGAATCATCCTAATCCTTTCACTCCTAAATCACAGAATATTCTGAGTTGGAAGGGTCATCAAAGCCCAGCTCCTCATTTTACAAAGTTTTTATTTCAGGCTGATAGCAAAACTTGCTATGAGATATGAAAGCTGGAAATAACATACATCAGCATCCTTAAACTGAGTGCAGGTATTACCAAATGAGTCCATGAAAGAAAGAAAAGCCAACATTACCCCTTCCTTTTTGCCTTGCCAAAGCATCTTCCTCTTCTTCTCTTGCTCAGCAAATTTCATGGGGTTCACTGCTGCTGGGTTGTAATAGCTGGGCACAGCTATGCCAGTCTCTGCCAGTGCCTTGGCCTGGAGTGCTGCCATCTGAGCTGCCATGGCAATCTGAGGGGTCACTTGTGTCCCCGATGCCAGCAGAGCGGCGACGTTGATGACGGAGCCTCCCGTGGCTGCAGCCGCTGAGGAACAAAGGGAACTCGCTAGAGAGAACTTGGGACTTTGGGAAACAACCCAATACACACACAAAACACAACCACCAACCTGCCCCAGAACCTAACAAAAAAGCCAAACCCCTCAAACATTTCCCTTCAACAGAAGTTGGAAGTGCACAGATAACAAATGTGTGATAAAATTCATGTAATTGTACCACATCGCCAGTAACTTCAGTAAACCAGAAATGCACCTTGTGGCTCTGAACACCTCTGAGCAAGCAGCAGCCCAATGGCCATCATGAAATCATTTCACAGCCCAACATACAACATTTTTCTTGTACATTATCAAGTAATAAGAAATCTCAATCATTTTTGTTAGCGTTTTGTTTCTTATTTTTAGTTCTTTTTTTTTTTTAACACTTCCTAGTTCTTGTTGTTTTTCTTAACTATTACATAAAGACAACCTGCCCAACTGTTGGATAAGACTGCAATACTCCTATAACATAAGCTTATCTATTTTCCACTCATACTATTGCTCAGGATTTAATCTGATAGACATGCACTACCTGCAGCCATTTCTTGTTGCTTCTGTTTTTCAACCATTTCCTTCTCTCTCTGTTCTTGCAATTTCTTTGCTCTTTCCAGCCTAGAGGTACATGAAAATAAAAATATTTAGACATGCAAAACACCAGAAGCTTATTCATATCCCACATGATTAAAATCAGCAAAATTTCTGACCTTCTGGCTAAGGCTTCCTGTGCATCCATAGCTGTGTTCCGTCCCCGGAAAGGCGGCGGGCTCGGACTCCGGCTGTGGCTCCTGCTGAACCTTCGGGGCTTTTCAATTCTTTTCTTTCGCTCTCTGCAACCAAATTTAACAGTTGCTAAAACAATGAAACACGTGCAGCTTAATATTTCATAAAGTATTTGATCACAGCATTGAAAATCTGCTTTATGATTTATATGGAGTTCTCAAGAAAAGCTTTCAGAGTTTATACTACAACAGTCGCCTTGTAAGAACACAGAGCTAAAACTGAAGATTCCAGCTGTAGCAGAATGTGCAATTCTGGGTATTCATTTACACTCTCATACTCAGTGTTCAGAACAAATAGATCTGCCCTAGAGATTCTAAATCCTAAGAAAAATCATCTAATTTCTGGTAAAAATTGCAAGAGAACTTGAATTAATCAAGCTAGAAGAATGCTTTAAAACCATAAGAGACCTCAAAGCACTGTAATTATGTTAATAAGGAGCATTTTGAAGAGGCCCAATTTAAGAAGTGGAATAGTACTTCAGGAAATTACTATTACTCTCCCCTAAATGTGCTTTGAGGGAGTTTACTACGCTGAACATGTGATTTGCCTTGGGTTTCTCTTGGGAACAGAACTCTGAAGCATAAATTACCAGGAGCCTGACCATCTGAAAAGAACCCAGCTAAAATGTATTTTAACCAAAATACCAAAACATTCAGTTCAACTCTTATTTACTAACATTCCCCCCACCTCCTTCCAAGCAGGAGTCATTCTTATATCTATATACAATCCCATCTAAACAACAGCTACTCAAAAGACATAAAAATTACTATGAGCAGCAGTTCTCCGTGCCAGGATCATCATTATCTGCAGTACAAGAGAAGGGCTTATCCCAGTTTAAGCCTGTGACACTGGTGTTTCAAACAAATAAGTTACAGACACTAGAAGTGCTCAACAAAGATTAATTTACAGGAGATATCACTCACACTTTTCTCAGATTTGCCATAACCAATAAGTTGAGATGTATAAAGCTGTTTTTGTAATTTTTTAACTTAGATGTTATTATCACCCATTTGGGGCAACAGCTAACTGAGGAGAATGGCTAACTTCACAACAGCCACTTTCCATGGTATTCAGAAATCCTCTTTCTTTTGTTTGCAACCTGGGCAGCATCTACAAACATCATGAAATGCAGACTGTAGTTACAGAAAGATCCTTGTTTACATGACAAATCTGGTAGAATACAAAGGAGGCAAGACTTATCTTTTCAGAGAAGATGACAAGATGCAGATTCAGGCACTGGGAAGTGACAGATCTGCATTCCTGAGATAAGATGTAATGCATGTTTCAAAGATACCTTCATTTTTCCCCGTGCTGACTATTGTTGTTTGGTCTTGTCTTTGGTCTGTGATGCTTTATTGCACTGGTAAACATTAAGGAAATAAATATTTGAGCTTTTGTATTGAAGTATTTCCATCTGAAACAAGCAGCTGGTGTCACGTTTTCCACCTAGCATTTAATCAGAGCCACACCACTGAAGAACCGCCAGGAGGTTCTAAGCACACAAAAACCAAAATATTGGTTTAAATGCCCATAAGGACAAATCACCCAAAAATCAGAGCTTGAGGTTATGCAAAAAACCATCAAGGGAAGGTCAAGCTCTGCTCCTTACAAATGCTTCTGTCACAGCCTGCTCACTGTTACACAACAAAAACTGCATGTCAGGTATGAGGGAATTCCTTTCACAGGTGAGTTTTAACAGGGTAGATGTGCACATCACATTTATCTGGCTTGTGCTGAGTTTGCCTTGAGGATTGTCCCAAAAGTCACCTTCTTTTCAAGGCTTTGTCTGAGCCCTGAACTTGATGTGTTCTAGCTCTAGATAAAAAACTTATGCCTCATTTACTTTCATTCTCTATGATTTGTGAGACAAACACCACTTAAAAGAAAAGGATTCCTGCAGTATGGCCACCAGCATCCCACAAGGCCTGTTTCCAGCTGGAAAAATTCCTAAGCTATGACTACCCCTTACTTTTCCTTCCCACATTTGATGTTTCAGGTAATTTGAATTCCACAGTAGAAGCCAAAATCTATTCTGGGACACGAAGTTTTCATGGAGCCTTGACACACCATGTTCAAAGTGACTTTTAAACAGAGCACATTATCTACAGTAACTGGAAAAATGGGGGGCTGAAACCTTGCACAACATGCTGAATGTGGCTTAAATACCATTAAATCCAAGTAATGTGTACCAACTGCAGACCCAGCTCTACTCACCCCAGCTCAATGTTTGGTAGAAAGTGCCTGTCAAAAATATGACACAAACCACGTAATTCAACTACTTCTTCAGAAAGGTAAGTCTTCTGAACAGTTTCACAAGAGATGTTGTAGCATTACACAAGTGTGATTGTTAAGACTCCAATGTTCCACTGTAATGCTGAGTAGTCGTAACCAGTCATAGAACAATTTAAAATATTCTGGTGAAAACACTATTAAGAGAACTGGAACAGTCAACACTTTCTTGCAGCTCTGCAGGGACACTGATCTTTACTGAAACTATTTTCAACAAAACATCTGTAGCAGTGATTAAGTTGTATTTCAGCTCCACCACTGAGAAAATCTTACAGGGCATTAAGAATGCAAAGGTGATACAGAGACTCCACACCAAAATACTGAATACATTATCAGTATTGAAAAACATTTCTACACAGTGATGAAACTGGCCACTCCAGCATATCCCAGGTGAATTATGGAATCTCAGCTCTGCCAAACAGACCCAAACCAAGCCAGTACAGTCTACATCAAGCGCTTCTAGAATTTAAGGAAGAAATCAAAGCACTCGCGGAGAAAAATTAATGTGATAAATGTACTCAACTGAACTTGACAAAGAGGAGCTGGTAATCACTAACACTCAAGAGTACATTCATCTCATAACTAACCCATCTGAACCAAAATTTACCTTAACACCACACCAATTGCCACTTCACAAAAAACTAAATTAACTTTGTGGAGCTGATCAGAATTAGCTTCTAATCTGTGTATCTGCTCTGACAACCAGTGATTTCCAGTTAAACTTTGCTTTTATCATATGCACACAAACCGAAGGGATGAATACAGCAGTATACCAATCACACTACTATTGTATCAAACACAGGAAAGGGTCACCCGTGTCTTGCTCTTCATTTCTTCCCACTTAAATACTATTGCTAACCAGAAGTCACACTATAAAAAGACAAGAGCTTGAGACACTTCAGCTGTCTAGGACAAATGCAAGGCCAAGCAAATCACCCAGTCCTGAACCCACTTTCAGGACAGCTGAGAAAAATCCAAAACCGTTTAACTGCACTCAACGGACTTTAACTGGCAAACCCTTCCCATCAGCCCACCACACACTGCCCAACCAAACACCACCACGTACATGGAAAGTAACACTTACCTGCTTCTGCTCCTAGTTCTGCTTTTACTTCTACTTCTATGTCTGTGTCTAGATCTTGATCTAGAGCGAGATCTGATGCGCCGCTTCCTCTCTCTGCTGCGGGATCGGGATTTTTTCCTATCACGACTTCTACTACGATGACGTCTGAAACACACGCCCCAAATTCTTACACATGTTCTTGTGCTCAAATGCAGTTTGTAACTGGGGACCTACACATGGGTTTGTCACCACAGGGCACAACGCATCAGGCAGGGTGGGGAGACTGCAAACTACACAGGGAAATGCTCATGCCTACAACAGGCTAAGGGATGAAATAGGAAAGGAACCAAAGCCCCCCAGTCACAATTGAGCTGCACAGTGTCTGTAAATAACCATGCTCATCAATACTCCTATTTTTAGATGTTCATTAAAGTGTACATCTCAAAACAAATACAAAGCCAAATTAATCTGATGCAGGAGTCTTAAATCCAAAGGCACACAACTCTGCTCCTCTCCTTGGTATTCTGAGACCTTTGCGAAGAGGTGCCAGAGTTGCAGCTTGTGAGTCACATCCTGTCATTAGACAAAGCCTGTCCTTTGGTACCCTGTTCCTTGTACATCCCTCAGCTACAAAGGCAGAAATTCTGCTGGCAGCAGCCTGCTTGTCCCGGGCAATTCTCCTACCCTCAGAACATGCTGGGTGAGCTACCAGGCAAGGAGGATTGGCCAGCACTCCCTCTGAGGAAGCTCATGACTTGGGAGGTAAAGAGCTATGTCACCATAAAGTGTATTTGCTTTCCTGTCACTGACAATACATTAAATACATTTAATACTCCATTTAATATTTTCTATACTAATTATAAATGTGAGACATACCGCAATATAAAGTCATAGTGCTATTTTGTAATTTTATTTCAAATCAATCTGCAAAAGAACTACCTACAAATGCACTACCCAGTGAAAACTGAAACATGCAATATAAGCTGATGCTTCACACTAGGTCAGGAATGGAACTCAGCTGTATTTCAGAACTCTACAGTAATTCCAAACATGGCTTTTGGAAATGCACTCACACAATGATCACATGTAACAACTCACCTTTCCCGAGACCTGGATCTGGAATGACTCCTCCCTCTGGATGACTTTCTCTCTTTGCGTTTATGCCTCTCCTCACCATTCTCAGACGAATTTAGGCTGTCTCTTCCCTTGTCAGAAGAATGCTCTTTGTCATTGTGGTCTTCAGATTTGTGCTTCTTGGAGGACTTCTCTTTGGATTCATGTCTTCTTGCCTGTTTTAAGAAGAAGTTGGTTCTTTCAGGAAAATAGTGCAACAAAGAGAGTTAGTATGGGTATCAGAAGATAAAAATGCTAAGTTGTGATGCAACATTAGTAACCTTAGGAGTGTGACTCAATCATGAGCCACAGCTGCTTTACCTAACGCCACCAACTACCCAAAGCTGCAAAAGTACACTATAATTCTTCCCCCTTTTCCCTCCTCCCACTGTATATAAAGTATTTTTAAGGTATCCATCCAGGTATCTTTACAGTGTTTCTCTGTAAACTCACAGCATTGTAATAAAAAACACCTGTCATTTTCAGTTACTGTCTTCATTCCAAGTACTTAAGTACCTATCTTAAAGAACCTGACAATTTATGAATATGCATATATATAAATACAGTTGCAGTGACTATTTAATATTTGGCTGAGTCTTCCATGTAGTAAGTTACTAAAATCCACATGTAGTTCCAGACAAACTATTTTGCTTATAGAACCAAAAAAAAAATTCATCTAGTCATTATTAGGTAATCATTTTCTACAGCAAAACTCTCTTCAGTAACTTCCAACAGTTTTTACAAAGCAAAGTGGTAATTTACATGGCTGACATCCCATTTTAATATTTCATGCATCACTCAGACTTCCCACTGTAGTTTTAAATTACAGATATGCTGCTCCACTATACTGCAATTCCTTCCTGCAGTGCCTTTAAAAAAAAAAAAAAAAAAAAAAAAAAAAAAGACTCCTTTTTATAGCTGCAATGCCAAAAATATTTAGCAAGGTCAGGCCTGATTTTTGCCAGTGCTTTCCTTAGAGACTAAGTCATGACATCAACACCCTTTCTTAATATATCCAGTGTGTTTTGAAACCTTTCTAGCACAAAAGCATAGCCCACTTAAGTCTTCTGTTTAAATAATGGTTTGCTCAAGTCACAAACTAAACATGATTCATTTCAGATAAACCCCAATTATTGAAAAGTTGTTTTGTTTTCTTGCTTATCTAAATCTGTAAACTACGCATAAAACCTTCTCTTCCATTACAACCTCTCTCAAATGAGTTTGGAGAAGATGCTGTAATTGGTTTATATCCACTTGCTCAAGCCTAATTCTTCATTAATATGTATCCATTTTTAAATATATTTGATTACTGTCCTTCAAGTAAACAAGAATATCAGATAATTTTCCCGCTTTCACAGTATTTTTTTCTTACCCCTTTAATAATCAGTTGTTACATCTGAGGTTACCTGTACACTAATTTTAAGTATCTATTTATAAAAGCAGTTGTTCTCACATACATACTAAGAAGAATTATTGATATTCAGCATTTAGTCTACAGACAGAGCTTAATCCTGTAAATGAATGACAACAGTACATCTACTGTGGGAGATCATTTCTCATCTGTTCACTCTGCAAAACTCAAAAGCTGCTAAATAAATTGTGTAAGATTAGATCCAACAGCCTGGCAAGCACTGGACATGATCTTAAACACTTTTTTTTAATAATTAAAGAGAGTCTTAGATTTTTTTTTTATCACATCTTTCAGACACACGCTTAGTAATAAAACCACCATTATATCCCATAACGGATTTAAGATATTTTTAAGGGAAATATGAGTTTGAATGACTAATAGTTACCTTATCATGAAGTAGGCTTATAATTTTGCTATCTGAGTCTGCAGCGTCTTCAGTTCAGTCTCTTCGCGCATTAGCACGCTGAGTATGATTTATTATAGAAATGTTATCATGTGAGCTAAACAATAAATTATTCAATTTCACAAAAACTCGCCTAGATTTTTCTTTCCTCCTTTTTTTTTTTTTTTAAACAGAGCTTCCATTGGAATGGGGGAAAGAGAAGTTCCTGACCCAGGTTTGAGGTTAAAAAGTGCCTTATCTGTCCCAGCCTCTTGCCCCACACGGCTTAAGCTTCTTTATGATTATTTTGATGCTCCTGCTCTGCTTGTTTCAGCTCTTCTCTGGTGTGTGAGCCAGTTATTTTTAAGGCATTATTGATGCTGTCTCTTCTCACTCCCCTATATATTCATACACACACTTATTCATTTATTTTAAGAGACAGCCCTCTGAAATTTTGCTGCTACTGTCACATTTCCAGCTGACTCAGCTTGTTTGCCAAGCTATGACAGCATTTACAATTAAAGAATGCAATATACAGAGCTCAGTCGGTGGGGAATTATTTTTAATACACCTAAGTAGACAGGTATGTATAATTCAAAGTCCTGAACACTGTTCAGGAACAAGCCACCCAAGGCTTTTGGATAATGGAAGCTCTGTAAAAGTGATCAAGAACACCATTCTACTTCTCCACACGAACTCTCTCTTTTGGCTGTTTTCACAAAAATTAAAAAAAAAAAAAAGAAAAGAAAGAAATTAAGTTACTAGTTTCTGAAAGCATTTTCTATAAAACTATTACCTTGTCAACATGATGGCTGCAATCATGCTTCACTATGAAAGGCTCTCCATATCCATTTTTAAGCTTAAAGTTTTCAATTTCTCGTACTTACCATAAAGTCATTTATATAAGTTTACACATATGTGCATTACTACAAGATACTTTTTAAGAAGTACAATTACCTAAACACTACAAAGTGTTAATTACCTCTTTGCTTCTGCTGCGGCTTCTGTGTTTTCTTCCTTCAGTATCTGGAGAAGAAAACATTTACTGTCATTTACCAAGACAAAGAGAAGATCACCTGGCTATAATATTTCTAGCTTCTTTCAATTATTTCATCCCTTGAAGTCAAGATTTAAAAAGCAAACAGCACTTATTGAGTAGCTATTGCAGAAAGCAAACTCTAGCTGTTAATCCAAGTGCTTTGCATTTATTTAAGCTCTAAAACTAACAGTGTTTAACATCATACTCCAACCATGTTCTTCTGCCACATGACCTTATTCTTGCTGTAACTATGAAAAAGTATCCCAGCCTATGCTTATCTAATCAAAAGGAAACAAAATGGGACAGTTTCCTGTTTGGTGTGGTCTGACTCTGTCCCCCACTCCCAGATTCCTTCAACAATGATAAAACCTTTTCCCTTAGCAACTTCAATATTTAGAATACACCTCAAAAGTTAACAGATCCATTTTTTCCCAATTCTAACAAAGTTACTAGGGCTGAGCCAGTCTATTTTTCCCAAAACTGCTTCTAAGAGAATTCAGCTCCACAAGCAATTTGTTTCCATCAAGAGCATACCTGACTTCCGTCTCCTCTCCCGTGACCGTGAGCGTGATCGCGAGTAATGATGCTTTGATGTTCTGGGAGAACTGGAGGCATCTGATTGTTCCTTTTTCTTCTCTCTTTCTGGAGAGGATTTTTCTGGGGCTACTCCATCTCGTTCTGTATCACTACCCTACAAAAGGACAGAATTTTTAAGAAACAGAAAGTTAGGACTGAAAAGCAAGACAAAAAGCAATTTATCTCATGCTTCCTCTGCATGGTATTAGATGCATCTAATTTATTTTTTTTGTAAAGACACTGCTGTGTTTACCTCGTTTACCTTAGGCAAAAGCTTTACAGACTTGCAGTGAATGGTGTAATTGCATGCAGATTGATTTTTCAAGATTTTAATAAAGAGAACTGATATAAAGTTCACATTTTGCTCTCTCACTTAATGAAACTGTACTTTACTTTTTCCATGTACTTCTAAGACTATCAGAAACATTAAACTCTGAGTTTTCTCTAGATGCTGTTCGTAGGTCAGTCACTTTTTAGCATTTCCACGACTAGGATTACTTAAGCTCAATGCTGTCCCAACAGATCTGAGTGACCTGATGAGTTTGGGCATTACTAAGGCCCAGCACAAAATCCCCAGAGTGTTCTGAAGCATGGAATGAACTCTGAAGGGAAATGCAGTAGGTGTTACAGTTGGACAGGTCACTCTGGAATGAGGAAAAGCCTCAATAGTATCTCTGCAAAAATATTTATTTGTATGGGAGCACACACAGGTCACTACACCTGTTCCAAGATCACATTTTTCTCAGATAATGAAAACCAAGATGTTCCTTCCACGCCTAAATCTTCATATAGGAGGATTAAATCCAAAAAGTGACCTTGTGAAATCAAGATATTCTGTGACTGAGTGTGTGAGAAGTAAATGAGCACAACTGGTGTACAATGCACTGAAATGAACAGAGTGGAAAAGCACACACTGAGAAGGTGAATGTGCTCCCATTAATGATTTTACAGGTTCACTGCTCTTGCTCTGATCTCCTCCGTGCCAGTGACAATCAAACCTTCTGGACAACGTCACTGAGGACATCATTTGGCCCAGAATTGCTGTTCAGAAGACAATTAAATGTAGCAGAGGACTTCAACTTGCACTTTTCCACCAGCTGCAACTGGCAGAACAGTTTGCAAACTGAACAAAACATGGGAAAACCTCTCAAATGCTCATTCATATCCATTGCTCTGAAAACAAAGCAGCTACTTTTTCTTAAGCCACAAAAGATATTACAAATTGTCATTAATATATTGTGTGCAAATGGCACACTTCTTCATGACATACTACAGGTAAATATTTGGCTTTATATTTAAGCTACTACTGTTTACATTCTGAAGTTACTTGAGAATACCAGCTATGAGTGTTAATTAGTTGGCACTTAAAACACAATATCCAAGTGAAACTGAGCCCACTGCCACTTTTTCCAAGGCTACCAATCTCATTATTTACACAGTGCTGCTCATTAGTGCTCTTGTGCTCTGCACCTGAGGGAAATCTCTGCACTAGGAAAAAGAACAGCAATTAAAAACCTGACAAAATTCACTGAGATTATTCTCAGCTCTCAGACTGGCCACAGGCTCAGTGTTACCTTGAATAAGTCACTCACCTACACTTCAGGGAAACCTCTAAATACAGCAGTAGTATCTTTAATCTAAGTGCAAAATCAAAGTACATAATTGCAGCTCTTTTACAGAAAAAGGTATCTTACTCTTATCAGAGTTAAGTTACATAACAAAAAAAAAAAAATTAAGAAAGAATTCATTTTCTCTAGAAGTTTACAGTCCCCCTGTTCTGTTTCATCACTAGTCAAACTTTCAAGACAAGAACTTTAACTACCAGATCAGACATTGCAAAATGCTTAAAGCCAACTCTGAAAAGTTTTACCACTTCTAAGCTCTGCTTGTTTGTTAGTTTTTTTTGCTTCTGGAGCCTTTTTACACTCAAAACTATTTATCAACTTTTGAAAAAATTAACCACATCAGGTTAACTCTCTGATAACTCTTACTGTTTTTTCAACCCAATTAGGGGTGAAATACTTTTATACGTTACCAGATCACAGAATTCTTTTAGAGAAAATAAAGCCACACTTAGACCCTGCTTGAACACGAAGGGCAGTGATAACTACAGCAGAAGCATTTCCCTTAGATATTAACCATAAAAAACAGAATGGGAGCGAATTAACTGAACGCAAAAAGGCCTGTGACAAAACACAAAGAAAAAGGGCGAAGAAAAGGAGAGAAACTGAAATTTAACAGGACACGGGCACCAAGTCGCTCCCCTCACAGGGAAGCTTCGCCCCACAGTCGCCATGAGAAACGCCAGTATGGCCACAGCGCTTCTCCCCAAAGCCATGGAACCACCAGGGCTCACTCCCAGGGAATCTTCTCCTCTCCCCAAGCCCCGAGGAACGAACCAGAAACTTCTGGAGACGAGGATGGAAGCGGCGGGCGCAGCGCGGCCGCCCCTCCCCGAGCCCATCATGGCGCCGCAGCCCAAGGCGCGGCGGGCGCCATTTTGTGTCTCCGCGCACACGGCTCCCGAGCCGGCCCTCCCGGGCTCTGCCCCCCACAGCCCCTTCCCCGCCACCCTCGCCCCAAATCCCCGGCAGCGACCGCCGCTCACCGCCATGACCGAGCGCCCGGGCCGCCGGCCCTCAGCAACGTCCTCGCAGCGCTCGACCTCCCTCGGCTGCGCGGCCACAGCGATCGCGCGCGGCCCCGCCCGCCCTCACTGCGGGTGCCCGGATGTGGCGCTGGGGGGAGCGCGGGGGAGCGCGGTGCCTTGTGGGCCGGGCGGTGCGTTCGCGTTCGCGGAGGTTTGGCCGCCACCGCGATCCGTTCAGCCTGTCCCGGCTCCCGCCAAATTGAAACCCAGGAGCGGCTGAGGGGGCGCGGTCAGGGGAGCGCGGGGTCCCCGAGGGTACGGGAGTGTCACCGGTGCGGGGATCCTGAGGGCACGGGAGTGTCACCGGTGAGGGGGTCGATCCCGAGGGACGGGAGTGTCACCGGTGCGGGGATCCTGAGGACACGGGAGTGTCACCGGTGCGGGGATCCTGAGGGCACGGGAGTGTCACCGGTGAGGGGGTCGATCCTGAGGGACGGGAGTGTCACTGGTGCGGGGATCGGGGATTCCGAGGGCACGGGAGTGTCACCGGCGAGGCTCCAGCCTGGCCGAGATCCGCACTGCTCACTTGGTTCTAAACACGTTGTTTATAAAGGCTTCCTATGCAGCCATTCTTCCTGGCACAGTGTCCCCATACAATAATAAAACTAATAATTTACCTGTAGCCGTGTAACATTTTAGAGCTGTCCGCTCTACAAGATGTTCCTGAAATGTTTATCGCAGGATAAAGATGTGGAACGATATCGAGCTGCTGCTGAACGATGACACCGGGCAGCTCCCTGTGGGGCTGGGACACGAGTGTGGCACCGCCTTGTACCAGGTGGATACACTGCTGCAAATCACATCTTCGGAGAAGGTATCGCCCATCAAAGCTGTGCTTTTGTCTGTCTTAATAATTACCTGGGCTTCTTTGTTGTGTTGTCTGGAGTGCTCCTGTGTGAAACAACCTTCCCCTTCCAGGTCTCTGTGAACCCTGAGCTCCATGCATGCAGCTCCAGGGATGGCAGCATTGTTGTTGTGGACAGATCTGTGGCACTTCTGGACAGCACTGGGCTGTCTCTTCTCATGCACATTCAGTTTGGTGAGTTCTTTCCTTTGGAATTCCACTTGGCAAGTGAAAACTGGCTTTTAAAGTACCTGGGTTTGTACAGGAAAACTTGGCAAGTGTCTGACTAGCCTGTAAAGGGAGGTATTATAACAATTACCTAATTAATAAAAAGCTAATTTGGCTTCTGAACACAATTAACCATTTCAGTACAATTTATTTAGAATGCTTTCTAACTTTTCACTGCAATGGGAATAATGGATATGAAACCATCTCCTGTAGGCCCCTTCTCATACTTCATTTAGTCAAAATAATTTGTTTTGAAGAAATCTGGGGTACTTTTTTGTCCAAATTCTCGTGTTAATATTTATTCTTAAAACCCAGATCTTAATATCTGACATTTGTCTATGGAACTTTTCAGATTCAAATGTGGATGTAGTGGGTATGTGTCAAGACAAACAATTCCTGGTAGTTGGTGAGAGAAGTGGCAGTTTACATCTTATCCACATCCCATCAAAACAAACCTTGCTAACAAAGGTACAGTAACTTTTCTACTTCATTTTGCAAAACGTTCTCAGCCTTTCTTCAAGTTTTTTTAATCATTCTTCCAAATACCAAAGTATATCCTTGTCTTTTTGACCACATATTCTAACCAAACAGGTGAAATGGGCATTTCTGTTCCCATGAATAATGAATAAGTAAAATCTACTTAGGAATGGCATGCATAAACAAGAACCTTCATTTAAAAAAAAAGTTTAAAGTTTGAACTGATGATCAATATTTCATTTTTTTTAGTGAAGTACAGAATAATAGTTTTTATGCTGTTTCTATTTTAGATTTTGGTTGAACAATCTACAAGTGAAAAGACTTACTTAAATCTCTTTTTTGTTAAAGATAGTGCAGATGCAGGTAAGAACTGGATGATTTTTTTTCTCCCACCTTTGACTGAATTTTTGTGATTTTGTTCCACTTTAATAACTCTCATAGAAAGAGATTACAAAATAAGTAATACAGAAAATCATAAAGAAAAGTTAATTTCATATGCACAATGCAAAGCAAAGTTGTATGAGATTCTTTATCTCATTAATTATTTTACAAATGCCATAGGAAACAAACATTCAGAACTCAATACCCCTTTTGAGATTGTGCTAAATATATGAATATGCTTAAAAAGGAGGAATTCCATCTTTGTTCTTCTATCAGACTTCAGTAGTTCTGTTCTATAAGCTCCCAGCCCTGTATTCTGCTCAAGTTGGAAATGACAATTTTTTTGTTTAAAATAGTCTCATCTACTGGTCAGATTTTTTGGGGTCACTTATTTCACTGTCCTATTTACAGGCAAGTCTTCTCTTTACTTGCTCTTGAATACTTCAGTTTGAAATATTTCTGTTGGGTTTTTCAGGTGTTTATCACATGTTCATTCTCACAAGCAATGGATGTTTCTGCATTATGTGTGTCCCACTTGGTAAAACACAGGAAGGTAGGATAAGCTACAGACCCCTTGGGATTTCATGGGAACAGGGAGATCTGTACCCAAAAACTTTCTGTTTGTGCCTTTCTGAAATTTTGAAAAAGTTTATTAAACACTGATTTTTTTTAATTTTTTTTAATTTTTTTTTTAATTTAGCAATTGAGAAGATGGATATGACTACAGCAAAGCAAGTAAGAAACACCTTCAGAACTGGTAAAATTGTTAAAAGTGCAGAGTTTGTGAGCAAATTTTGCTGTGTAAATTCCATTGACTATTTACCTGTCCATTGTTCCACCTCATTGCTGTGATTGTTAATTTTTTCTGCACGTTTAGAAATGAGCAGAGATTTTATCCACTGGTTCTATAAGCAACTCTTTTTCTTCTCCATTTGTTTCCATCCCTTTCTCTCCCACCCACAAGTTACAAGGACAGATAAAGACATCTTTCATTGCCACTGGAGAGCATCACAGCCTGGGCTGTCAGGATTTTGTGATCAGCAACTCAGTCAACAAAATCCATTTGATAATTGGGGTAAGCACTAAGAATGTGATCAGAACCATTTGTATGTGATCAGCAATGGCATTTTTGGATCTGCAACAAAATTTGTTTCCAGCTGTTTGAAATAGAAGCTCATCAGCTTTTTGCACTGTTTTTCCTTTCATTTCCTTCACTGTAAATTTAAAAGTGCAGCCTGTCCATACTTTTTCTCATAAGGAAATAACTGCTGTAATTTCCAAAATTACTTTGTTATGATGAATGAAGAGGAAATATTTTCACCCTGAGTTTCTGAGCTTAGTAAATCTTTGTAAATCTTAGTTCCTGCTCTGTACTATCCTTGAGCTCACAGGCAGAGCCAAAGTTGGCAAAAATCTCCCAATCAGGTTCTCATTCAACAAGGCCTGCTAAAATAACAAGGTCTAATTCAACAAAGCATGAATTAAGTACAGGAACTAATAAAGAAATTAAAAATAAAGGCATGCTTTGAATGTAATTTGGGACTTCAAACAAGTTCTGAGTTTATTTTTTGAAGCCTGTTGAATTCAATGGGATTTTCCTCATTAGGCCCAGTGTAATTTCATTCAGCTCTTATATTCTATGAGAATGGAAAGTGGATATTTTGAAATGCTGTTTTCAAAGAGCCAAAAACTGCTGAGTGTAACAAAGGCTGGTCTTGAAAGGAGAAATGAAAAAAGTTAAATTAAAAATAAACAAATCAATGTATTTTTCTGAACATCAGTAGAGGAATAAAGTTAAATTTAGTTTTGCAGCTTTCCAAGTTAAAGATCAATTGTAGAAGCAGACATGTCAGTGGACAAATATCTTCTGCCTAACCCCATTTTACTTTGCCTCTCCTCACAGGGTAAAGGTGATTATGTGCTCTCCAAATGGGAGGTGAACCCCACCAATGCCCTGGTGTCTGCTCAGAGTTTTGCTGATTCAAGTCTGATCCAAGGTAAAGAAGGTTTTATCTTTTTATAGACAAGCATAGATTTCATGTTTAATTGCAGGATATACTAATTTTTGTTTATTTCATTGTTCTTAATAAATTCACATGTACCAAACAGGACATTTGTGTAAAGGTACAGCCAAAATGTGAGCTTCAAAATTGCAGATTAACTTAGTTACATAAATCACATTTCTCTTCAAGCTAAAATTTGCACAGTCCTACAAGTTCCATAAGGTTAAACTACAAGGTTTCCAACACTTGGTTGTGTATTTGAATATGTTTTTGCTTCTGAGATATATCTCACAAAATACAATGAATTTATGTGAATATTAATATTTTTTAGGTGCTGCAAAGCTTCAAGTCCTTGACAATCAGCTGTTTGTTTTGGATACAGAGGTATGGGTAATGATTTGGTTTAATCTTTACTTTACAGGGTTCTTGAACATATTATAAACATATTTTTAAAGGTTTAAAGTGAGGTTTCTGTAAAATGGATGTGTTTAGATTTGTGTTTATATCAAAGGCATCTTGATCTTCCTGTGTTGATTTTTTTTAAAATTCTACTCCTATTTATTGTTTAAGCCACAAAATGTAGTATTTTGGTCAGAAACTGTCTTCTATGAGAAAAATATGAAATCATGTCTGATTTTTTTAAATCTAGAACATCTTAAGCATGTGGGATATTTATTCTCTCACTCTAATTTGGGATTGGCCTTTATTACATATTGAAGAATTTCTTCTCACTACTGAGTCAGATTCCTCTCAAGTCACATGGTAAGTGAAGTGTTACAGCACCAATCCTGAGAAGTGAAAAGTTGTCTGGTGCTGTGATTTCTATGAAATATCTCTTTATTTTGACCCAGTTGCTGGTGCAAAACAGCATGTCCTTGTTAGAAATTCCTTTCCTTAAAAATTAAGATTACAACAGAATGTGTGAAAAAGTGTAACTACTGTTCTACAGTTGAAAAAGAAACTATTGAGCTATATATTAAAATATAAAGGGATTTTTAAATGTATTTGTTTTCATGGAATGCATAATTTTCTAAAATACAGAAGCAAAAATATTTCAAAGTTTTAAATTAAGATTCATACAGCAATTTTTGCTTTCTTTAATCTCCTTCTCATTCATTAGGCAAGGGCTTGCCAATGTGAAACTGATTGTCATGACAATGCCAGATGACAAACAGGTACAATCTTCTCTGTGTTCTGTTCCTTAATTGTTATGCAATTCCCCATAGGAAAAAAAAAAAGGGGGAGAGGGATGGAGGTGGCAAAATATTTGGGGCACAGAGAATTCTGAGGAGCTTAAAGCCCAAACTGAAATGTGGCCATTTACATACCAGGGTCTAGCAAGTGAGAGTTGTTGGGATTCTTGTGGTGACCAGGCCAAGCTATCCCTGGTTGGGGTTTTTATGGATTGTTTGGGGTTTATTTGTTTGGTTTTTTAAGGCAGGCAGACAAGGAAAAGCAGCAAAATTTACTATTATCTTACACCCCTTCACAGATTTCTTTAGAGCAATATCTCTGCTGCCTTCAGCATTTATCCCCAGGTACAGTCAGTGCAGTCAACTGAAATAAAATACCAGGGTAAACATTATACAATTTTAAATATTAGTTTAAACCTGTTGAATAATAGGCCTAGAGAGAGAGGGAGGCAACATCTGAAGTTTCATTAAACTTCCTCAAACTAAAAATCTGCATTCCATAAAAAGTTCTACAAATACTGCTCTCTAATTCCATAAGAATTCAGAAATTATTCTGCAAATATCACTCTCCCACCAGTGTAAGAGAAAAAAGTAATTCTGACTTCTTTGCTTGTTTTCTCCTTTTTTTTTTAATAGATGAGAAGCCTAATGGTTTTTGCATTGCCAACTATGCAACAGCTCTATTCTCTGGAAGTCTCTCTCATTTCTTCCCTTGTTCAAAGTGGGATTTGGACAGTAGGTTTTAATTTATCTATATTTTTTTTGTTCTTTGAAGAAATATAGTTACCTGAATATGTGTAAATATTAAAGAGGGTGCTGGGTTATTCTTGTTAGGTTAGAACCAATTTCTGCTAGAAATTATGCAAGAGCAATACAAAGAAAGATTAAGTGATGTATCCAAAGGATAAAGAAAAATATCCAATTATGAAGCAAACTGAACAATCTAAATTTGGTCTGAGGTCTCTTGCACTATTTAATAGCACTGCCAGTTTTTCCTGCTGCTGTTACAGCTGAAAACTGAGGGAAGTTTTTAAAGTTCTCTTAGCATAGAAAAATGCTCTGGATTTATTTGGAATTTATTTCATTTCACCTGATGGTTTCTGTCATTGCACACTGCAGGATACAATATACTTCTTGGAAGGAATTCATGAAAAGCATCAGATGTAAGATAGTATTTTGTTTATAACTAGCTCATTATTATATAAAAATAGCAGATTACTTCCACATAGAGTTGATAAATTCACATAGTTCCCTCTCATCCTCAGGCCCTCTGAAGATCCAGTTTCTATAGTTGTGATGAGAAGTTTAACTGAAGCCTTGCCAGAAAATAGGTACTGGTTTCTGTGAAAAACCATTGTATTATATGTATTTTTTTAATATCTGGACTTACATTGAAGTGGTTTATTTTATTTCATCCCCAGACTAAGTCGTTTACTGCACAAACACAAATTCACTGAAGCAGAGAATTTTGCTACTCAGTTTGGACTGGATGTTGAGGTGGGTTGTTAATTCATGATAAACACATTTGAGATTAATGAGTATAACTGAAATTATGAATAAGTTCCTACCCTGTAGTCCAGTAAAAAGTATTATAAGTATTACAAATATTATCAAGGCAGTGGAATGTTATATAAAACAGCTCACTTTTATTATTTTTTTAAACAGCTTGTATACAAAGTAAAAGCAAACACCATTTTAGAGAAACTGGCTTCAGCTTCTCTTGGGAGTTACTGCCAGGAAGCCTTGCTGGATCTTGGCAAGGAAGCCAAAGAAAATTTGCAAAAAATTCAGGTTTGTTTTTAATTCTACCCTCTTTCCCTACTAAAGCAATTCAAATTATAAAGGATTTTGGAATTAATTTCAGTTGTTTCCTTATGCAAACAGGACAACCAGTTTGTTGTGAATTACTGCCTAAATGCTCCCTGGCCACTGTATGAAACCACTCGAGAAATGCTGAATTATGCTAAAGTCAGAGTAAGGGGTTTATTTCTTTCTATTTCTTCTACTCTTCAACTTCTATTCCACCCTTCTGTACAACTTGAGATGGGCACAAGCCATTTACAGTCATTCCAAAAGGCAGAAGTCAAGGCATTATAAATCCTATGTAATCAAACATGAAGAAGCAGCAAGTCTTGTTCCAGCTTCATTCTTGGTACTGCTCAAGGGCAAAAAAGAGCTCACAGTTTTATTTTTTTGTCATAAAGCAGGGTTTAGTTTTGAGTAGAAGTTTTTTTAAGTACCTTTAAAATATTAATTTTCAAACTAAAGCTCAAAGTAGGTCACTTTCTTTGTTTTCTTTATTTTAGTCTTATCAAACAAAACCAGAGAGATACACATTATCTGTCTCATCCTCCATCCATTCAGAAATCCAACCAGATTAGACTGGATCAGGTTGGATCCAATCTAACATTGTAAAATCTCAATTTACAGAAGCCCTGACTTTTTTGCTCATGTCTTTACTGCACTCACAGTCCTGTCTGGCATGTTCTGAGTTGTCAGCTAAACCCTTTCATGTCCTTTTTTCAGATCTTGAAGAAAGACAATAGAACCAATGCTCCACCATCTGATGGGGCTCCAGTATCCATAGCTGAGGTGAGGACAAATTTCTTGGTGTGCAGTATCATATAAACAATTGTAATATAGAGTTTTACAAACTATGAATTCAAATTCTAACTGTAAACTACTGCTGAATGTTTTTAAAGTCTAAACAAAATTATATTTTATAGTATGGAAGAGAACCACAGTAATGACAGGTTCAGAAATAAGCCATTCCTTCAGTCATAGATTCAGTTTCAAATGCTCCATAAATTGAAGGCAGAACCTTTCTTGAAATACTTTTAGGTATTTCATTTTGTTTCTTGTTTAGTCCTGTTGTAAACTGGCCTCATCTGCCTTCAAGGAGAAACAGTGCTCTAATCATGTAATGTAACAAACAATATGTTAAGCCAGATATTAACCTTAAATCTCATCTGCATTCAGGTATTGAGAGCTCAGGCAAGGCTTACAACATTCTATGAAGCTTTTGGACTAGAGAAATTCAGGTTTGTTTGTTTGTTTAAGATTTCAGTAAATTTAATTGTGGTTGTTAAGCCTGTACCACTGAATTTAAAATTATCTTAGTTTTTTAATATTAATTCATTAAACTTCAAGCTCTTCCTTCTCTGCCTTCAGTTTCCCATCCTGTGCTGTGTAGAAGGGAGAATGCAGAGAGGTTGAGTCATCCTATATGTGGAAAAACAAATTATCTGTTGCACATCCACTTAAATAGTTGGGGGGGGGGGGTTTGTTCAATATGCGTAGGAGGGATTGTGATTTTATACAAACACAAAGTACCACTCCTGGTGGTACAAACTAGGAGTTTGTTGTTTATACAAACACAAAGTTTGTATCAACAACAGCAACTCTTTTTGTTTCTTACAACATACAGCACTAGGTAGAAAAGTTTTGAAGTTGTCCCTACAATTTCTTTGTAAATGACTTTTAACAGAAATTCTCTTCCCCCTCTCACTTTTAGTGGCATTGCTTGGACAGAATTCCTGAATAATGAGGACATGTTCAAGATTATTGTTTTTCAGCTGGAAAAAGGAAATTTGGCTTGTGCACAGTACCTCTGGCTTAGGCATCAGGTGAGGTGGCACAGACATCTCTGGGATTTATGAAGGGATTAAATCTCTTCAGTTTTCCAGCCTCTTTCACAAGGGCTGTTACAAAACAGCTCCTCAGAGAAGCAAAGGTCCCTGGCAGAATCTCATCAGTTACCACAATGATTACCTGTTCACCTGCATGCTTAGGAAGCTGAACTTCTTATTGATTTAGGAACAAACTGGTATTTCTGATGCCAGAATTCATATTTCTAAGTCATGGCAATTTGATTTATTCTGCAGTGCTTGTAATTTTCCATTCACTTTCTTGCAAGCACAGCTCTCAGAATTTTTAAGTGAATGTTTGCTGCCTACCTTAAAATCCTTTAAAAATTATCACTCAAACTCCTTACTCTCAATGTCACATTTAAGATAGTGTGAGTGTGCTGTTATTTTATTTTTTAGTGCAGCACTTTCAGTTCCATATCTGCTGTTTTCTCAATAGGACAGAACTATAGAACAAGTCTGAAAGTAATAGAACAGTGTGATTTGTAAAGAAATTCCTTCAATTAGGTCTTTTTTTTAAGAAGATCAAACTCTAGTTTTACTGAGCAGAGCTATTTATTTAATTTCTGTCTATGACTACTGAGATTTTCTCTTTGTATTTGTGAAATTTACTGTCTCTTCATATTGGTGCAACAGCTTTACAGAGTGTCAGATGAACATATACTCCATGGATCTGTAATTGTTCTGGTTTAATATTTTAGGCTGATTTTGAAAACAGCTTTGATGAGAAAATGCTGAAGGATTTGTTCAATGCCATCCATTTCCCTGCTCCTTTGAAGGAACTTTGTGTGTGGCTTAAAAATTTTGTGATCCCCTTCTCAAGAAGGGTTGTGCCAGATGGACAGGTGAGACTGACTTAAGAACTGTAAATTGTAATTTTCTCAGATTAAGATGATTTTACTGTCAGACCTCCAGACTTCTGAATGTTAGGAACTTGTTCCTCTGTCTTTGAAATGGATTCTTTTCCCTAGCATTTACATTTGAAATTATATCTTTTGAAAGAAGTTTCTAATGGAAAACTTTGCTTTGATAGATAGCATAACTCATAACTGTATTTTTTTCCCCAGAAAATATTAGCAAAGTGGCTGGAACAAGCTGCTCGAAACCTTGAATTAACTGACAAGGTAAATCACACTGAGAAACTTGGCATAGCTTATATTTCTACATGTGTAATATAGTTTGCTAATATCAGTTATTTTGGACAGGCAAACTGGCCTGAAAATGGACTCCAGGTGGCAGAGATTTTTTTTACAAGTAAAAATCAAGGTGAACTGGGAGTGACAGCTTTTGGCAAGTGGACTCCTTTGGTAAGAAATGCAACAAATAAAAGAATTAGCTACTAAGGCTTCAAAGAGATTATTCTGTATGCTAGAGCTGAGTGAATGATAATTAGGTCACAGGTGGGTTTGGTGAAGATTGACTTAATTCCATGAAGGGAAAAAACTAAGTTCCAATTTTCTTGTATTTAAAGATTTTTAAAAAGTTGATGACAGCCTCTTAACAGTCTTGTCTCCTAACATTTCACTTCTCAACTCTGTTTCAGAGGTGTGGTGACTGTGAAGAGATACAGAGGTTAAAGAAGCTGGTAAATGATTTACAAGAATTGAGAAATCTCTACAGAAAATACAACTGCAGGCTGGCATTCTGTGATTTTGAAAAGGTAACCCTGCAGACACTTGGAAAAGTGCTTTTCAGTTCCTTCTGAAAAGGAGAGGAATCTTAAAACATGTGATTTAAAGTCAGACAAAAGAGGAATCCTGATGGATGTTGGTATAAAATTGTGGAAATGTATAAATTTCCATTCATGAATTGTTAAGACTATTTGTTAAGTTGTGTTACAAATTCTCTTTCAACTCAGGTTATAAATATAAGATACTGTCAGAAGATGTGGCTCAAACCCCATGGTTTGCAGGTTATTGCAGATCATCTACTGTGGAACAAGGATTGGCAACAGGGACATTAGAAGTGCAGCTGAACAAGAAAAGCTTTGTAAATGAAAGGGTTTTTTGAGCTAAAGAGGGATTCTTGCTCTGGAATCTTTCAGTTGATTTCAGTGGCCTCTAGATGTTGGATTATGTATCAGAGATGTCAATGGCCTTGCACTGACATGTGTGATGTTCTAACTTGGCCTTTTCCCACTTTCTGCCCAGGAAAATGCAACCACTATTGTGTTTCGCATGCTTGATAAAATTTTGGCACCAGAGCTTGTCCCATCCATTTTGGAGAAGTTTATAAAACCCTACCTGTGTGAACACAACCTACAAAAAGATGAGCTTCTTCTACAGTATGTCAAGGTATCCATATTTTCTTCCTTTTGAAGACAGCTATTCCAACATCAGGAAATAGAAACCGAGTCTGATGAACATTTGAATTTACAACTGAATTTTAGATTAATCCTGTTCATGTCAAGTAACTTACTGACAATTACTATTTCAATTATGAAACAATACCTTAATGCCCAGAGAACTTTACATTTTTGTTCATTTTACAAGATAATCCTATCTTTTCTGCTTTCACATGTTCTAATCACCTTTATCAAAACACAGGACTTGCTGGAGCGTTGTCGGACACGATCTATTTCAGTGTTTCAAACTGCCTGGGAGGCCAAGGCAGTGGCTGTCATTGGCTGCATCTCTGACACTGATGTAAGTAGGTTTTATGAAAGGCATCAAGTGGCTCCAACACATCAGTTCAGAGCAAAATTATTTTTACATAATCCTCTGAGTACATTTTTAAGGAGTGCTACGAGGAGAAAATAGTGTATTGTCTTCTTATTCTATTTTAGTCATTTCCCCTGTGATGTTTTTTGAGGATATGTTTGTAGTTGTGATGTCATCACATGGAAGATTCACCAATTATAATATGTATGCAACCACAGTCTCATAAATGACTGCAGGCATTTTCTAATTTTGACACATCATATGGTGACAATAAATGCCCTTTAGGCAAGTGCAGATTGGGCAAGGAAATAAAATACTTGCCTAAAGGGATCAGTCACACCTGAACAATACTTCACAGAACTACTTTGAAACTTATTTTGGAGAGAGAACTGTTTGTGTTCCTTTTGCAGCTGAAATTTGATGCAGTCCTGCAGATAATGCATGGAGCTGTGGTGCCATGGAGTGCAGCAGTGGAGCAACTGGTCAAACAGCACCTGGAAATGAATCATGTCAAGTAAGCAGCATCCACAGGCTACCCTTGGCTGGGGAAATTCTGTGTGTCTGATGTGGTGGGATGATTAAATCCTGCAGCTGGGGGTAGCAAAGGAATTAATGATGGTTGAATTTGTGCCCAGAGTGAAGTTACTGCAGGAAAGTTACCGACTGATGGAGATGAAGAAACTTTTGAGAGCCTATGGGATAAGAGACACCAATCTTTTAAAGGACAGGCAGATGATAATGGTAAGTTACCAAGACTAGATTTCTCCAGAAGTCACAGTGAACAGCACTTGGTGATTTTTTTTTACCATTTGGTTTGGTTTCTTTTAACATCTCCCCTTCATTAGGAGAAAACATGAGTATTTCTGGAGAAGTTCTTCGATATCCTGAGGAACCAGACAAATATTCAGAGTTCCCAGGCTAATTTCTCCCAATTACACTTCAGCTTTTGCTAAGCTACACTAGCTTTTCTCTAGATCAGAGTTTTAGGCTTCCAGTAACTTGCTTGATACAAATCAAATAATTCCACTGGTAAAGTAGTGTGTATAAACTAATTCCTTTGTTATCCTGTACATCAACAAACTAAAGTCCATTTCTGTTTTTATCTTACAGTGGCTTGTGAGATACATTCTCAAACAAGATACCCCTACTTGTTTGGAGGATGCCTTGAAAATTGTGGAAGCCTACATGCTGCCCACAGGGGAAGTCTACTACCTGAGGATGATGGACCTGATTGACAAAGAAAGGGTAGGAAATACTTGATCCTGGGATCTACAGACCCTGAGGCCTCTTGATAAAACAGGGGCAAAGTGTATTGCTGAAATCTTATAAGCAGTTTGCATACTTATTTTAAATTCAAATTATTAATTGGACACCTAACTGCCTATGTTTAGCATTGAAAATGAGTTCTTTGTCAGAGCTTTATCCTTCTTTTGTGGCAGAATAGGGTGAAAGTTATGGCCTGCAATACACCAGATGAGTTTGGAATTAAAGTCTACCCATTTCCATGTATTGTTTTTACTTACCCTCATGGCCATTGTGCAGCCATAGCATCAGAACAAGAATGGACACATAACTCAGCTCTTCCAAAAGCAAATGCCCTTTCATTTTGATTATTTCTGTTCTAATTTTGTTTGTTTCTTTTTTTCCCTTCAGGGAGAAGAATCTCTGGCTTTGTTAAAATCTCTGCCTCTTGCTAAGGCTGAGGAAGTTGCAGAGAGATTGACTCTTGGGGGAAGACTGGTATTACAGAACAAAGCAGATGATCCTGAAGAGGTATCAAAGCTTTTCACACCACAAAGTGTGGACACAAGTTATTCTGGAAAGGGAGAGGTGTGGATATTTCCTGTGAGAGCTAACAGGCTGTGGAGTAAACACATACTACTCCTATAAAATATTTGCTGTAATAAAAATATTTACTGTTTCTAGAAAGGATTAATATATAAAATTACTTACTGTTCATTTGCTTTTCAACTGGTTGTGCAAGATTAAATTGTTGCTTAAGAAGTCTGTGGAATGTTGCACTGTACTGTAAGAGCTGAAGCCCAAGTCTGTTCTGGCAACGTTTTAACAAAAAAATGCAAATCTCTTTCTTTCCTGCAGCAAAACCCACAAATATTTATGACTAAGACACTGGTGGATGTCCTTAAATTCTGGTTCAGGACTCAAAAAGGTAAAGGTACAACTTCAACATCTTATATCTTCTTTATGTAAATGGAATCCAAATATAATTGTTTTTGTCCTCCAACAGACAATCCCATAAAGAAATATGAATGTGGAGAAAACCTAAAGATGTTTGAAACACTTGCTACCCTGCAGGTGGGTATTTTTGTTTTAAATCCCTTTTGATTTACTGTAGTTACTCCAATTGTTCTTATTACATGTTTCAAATTAAAAATTAATTGTTTTTATGACATGCATGCAGAGGTTGTTTTTATTATTGATTTCAAAATTGATTCTAAGGCATCTAGTCTGGGGAAGTTCCCAATTAGAAATCAGTTGTCTACTTAAACAAAATATTAAATATTCTCACTAATGACATAATTGCTAATATTTCAAAGAGTTCATGATAGAGTGCTAGATAGAGTAAGAATTTATTAAGATCTCAGGACAGTAGGTAAAAAAAAAAATAAAGGAGGTTACATGCATACAAATATATAACTTTTTATTTGTTGCAGGAGTATTTTATCTTTCTCTCAGATAAAGAATACAGGAACCCTTCACTGATATCTGCACTTCTTGAGGATTACATCAGCTCTTATGAACGTGTCAGATCTGCATCCAGGTCTAGAAATGTGCAAGCAGTGAATTGTAATTCAGAAGGTGGCAGGGCCAAAACCCCTCCCACTGAATCCAGGTTGTACAGACTGGCTTTGCTCCTGCAAGTCTCAAAGCATGAGCTGGGAGAAAAACTGGCCTTGAGGGCCCTGGATGATGGAAAAGTGGAAGTGGCTGTCAATATATGCAGGTAAAACTGCAGAGCTTTTCAAGGTCATCACTTTCAATGGGCTTTTCTGAGCTATTTCTGCCACTTTTTTGAATTATGTAGAGCAAAGGAAAAGGGGTTTTTGTTTTGGTAAATAATTGAGACAGAATTAAGTAAAAGCCCTAAGGACTGCTGTCTTTTTATTTTTAACATCCTTTTCTTTGTCAACAGGGAGTTCTGTGAAAATAGCTGGGGTGAAAATACAGGGAAGCTGCTGTTTGCAGTGTGTCAGAGGCTTTGCCACATGCTGGGAGCTGATGTTCCCATGATCACTCCTGATGGGATGGATCTTCCAGCAGTGATCCATGAGCTGGCTGGCCAAGCAGCCACACTGTGCAGTCCAGGTAATTCCTGTTCCCATTTTCACTTGTGTTCATGTTGGGAGCCCAGCTCTCCAACCAGTGTTCAATAAACCTGAAAACCAAGTGAATTTCTAGATCTGCATCTGTGAAAATAGGTGCTTTTTCCTTTTAATAGGACAGATGAACCTTCCATTCCTGCTAATGATCTCAGTATTTTTGCAGATTTAGTGTTGGATTGTCTGGAACTGTGTAAATATGCTTCACTTGCCAAGGAAATTCATGGACAGTGCCAAATGGACAGCTATGAATTTACAGCAGAGGTATTTTCTGTGCTGTTCACTCTATGTATTATTTTCTCTCTCATTTCTCCAGCACTGTTTAATC
The DNA here is from genome assembly GCF_029582105.1 of Oenanthe melanoleuca. Classification (NCBI taxonomy): domain Eukaryota; kingdom Metazoa; phylum Chordata; class Aves; order Passeriformes; family Muscicapidae; genus Oenanthe; species Oenanthe melanoleuca. Next base: position 3,173,677 of record NC_079349.1, read on the forward strand.
AACAAGCTAACACCAACAAAAAAAAATCCACAAATAAAAATTTCCTAGAATCTGTGTGTTCTTCAGCTTAAAGAATAAACTGATTTGAGTCCTAAAAGCAGTGCAGCTGTGGGACAAGCACAAGTAGAATTCTCCACTTAAATTTCAGCATAATAAATCCTGCTGAAAATAGTGATTTTTATCAACCAGCTCCTGCCAGGACTGGCAGAGAGCTGTCTTGAAACTATGGCAGGGAGGGTTTGGTTTTTAAATGAATGTATTATGTAAAAGCTTTCCCAAGAGTTCTGTAAAACTTTAAGATGATCAAGTTCTTGAATATCAGCTTTGTTTTCTGTTTAGGTCAAGCAGTGCTTTAGGCTGCTTGAAATGAATGGGCTCTTACAGCTGGAGTGGAGTAGAGCAGAGTGGCTGGGCTTGTTTATCCACAAAATGTTATTTTTCTAGAAAATGGTCCATTTGCAAAATGTTTGCTTATAATATTTGGCCAAGAATATTTATGGAAGCCTCCATTAAATTGAATAAGAGTGCATTTTTGCTTTACAACTAAACAACTGCAACATGAGAGGCAAATGTGGCTACTCTAGGTAGGAAATGGATTTATTGCCACTGGCCATTTAACAGAATTACTACTTTCAAATAGAACATCATGTTCTATTCCTGTATTCCAAAACAGAAACCTGCTAGTGGACTCGTTAGCTCTGCCTTTTATTGTGTGTATTTCTGACCATTTCTTACTTAGGCAACATCTGGAGGAGATAAAGATCCTTATGAAGAGTGGACTAATGATGATTTCTTTAAAGAAGATGGGATAGTCCTGGATCCTCGGACATCTCTTCCAGTTGCATATGAACTCATTTCTGCTGTTCTGCCTATTTGTGGTAAGCTCTCCTCAACATTAAAACAATAAAAAAAAAAAATCTATGTTTCTTTTTGATTTTTATCTAGAAATAGAAATAATTCAGCCTGTATGTGGAAATTATCACCTCAGAAATCTCAGACAAACTCACAGTAGAAATACCCATCCGGGAGTATAAAATGGAAAGATGATTTTGGGTTTGGTTCTTATTTTCACAGTTTAATGTTGACTGTCTCATCCAAGGGATTTACATACAAAGTAGTTACTGAAAACTGTTGGATTCCTTTGTGAGTCTGAAAGATATTCCCTGCTAGAAAATAAATTCTGAGCAGGCACAGTTAAAAATAGCAGCAGATGGCTCTTAGGATTCACATATCTCTATTTTGTCCTGTCCTGTGGTATTTTTAGGGCTCTCCCAGACTTGCTGATGTTACTGAGCTCCTGGCATGCTGCTGATAAGCATTTTCTGTCTTTCAGAGGACAAGCTGTACCCCCTGGAGTCTCAAAGCCTGGCACACAGAACATTCTTGGAAGGTATCACACACTGCTTGGGTAGGAAAGGACCTTCAAAAATCACCCAGTTCCAGGGGCATGAGGGCAGATCCAGCACAGTGAAAGTCTGAACAAACCACTGGAAAATATGAGGTTTAAATTCACCCTACACAAGCATGACTGGCTCATAGGGGTGTCATGTACAGCCATGATTTAGGGGTGGTTTGGTTCAGCACAGAAGTCACCAGGTTGGGTGGCAATTCCCACCATGGGATTTTTCAGCATCTCAGAATCTGTACTTGAGGAAGTTCTACCACTGTCAGTGAAGATCATCAAGGCCTATCCAAGAAGACAACTTCTGGTCAAGAATTTGTGTTCTTGACCAAAATGGGAATCTGTATTGAATTAAAAGCCCTGAGAATTTTAGATTTTAGAGGGAACTAAGGCAAATCCTGACTCATAACTTTAATGAAGAAAAAGACAAGGTGCTCTGATATTAACTCCAAGAACAATATGCTTCCTAATTTCTTTCTGGGGTTGTTTTTGAACTATTTCACAGGACACAACTTCCTGCTGCCTGTTGGATCTCCCTTCTCTGCAGCAGTGCAGAACCTGCTGGAGTGCAGCCAGTTCCAGCTGGCCCTGCAGCTCACAGTCTGGGGCTGTGGCTCCTGCCTCCAGCACAGCATTTTAACCACCTTGGATCTGGCCCTGAGGGAAAAGGTGACTTGTAGCATGTTTAGAGTGGTTTTCTAAGGACTTGGGAGGCAGGGGAAAGGATCTCACCATGACCTTTTATTAGCACCTTGATTATCAAGCAAACTTGAATCAGTTTCTAAAAGGAGCTGGTAGTTTCTTCCCTGTTTTTCATGGCCCTCTCTCTTTGCAAGGTGTGCTCAGACCTGAGCTTTTATTCCTGGTCTTCCTGCAGAGACTAGAGTGAGAGTTAATAATGGTCTACTCAGTTCTTTCATGTTGTTTTACCATTGTTTAGTATGGGAAAAGTCACAAGTAGAATATTCAAGATACATTCCTCAATTCAAAAGCTCTCAGAAAAGAGCTTTTTCTATGTAGAAGAAATCTTTGTAAGGCCTTAAATAAACCTGAAAATACAATTACTATAGCACCTCCTACTATACTGTAAATGACAAGAAGTTGAAGATTTAGAATTTCTTTTTAATTAGGTGCTGCTTTCTTCATAACAGCCACAGGACAGCAACCTGCTCCTCACTGAAACCAGAAGCTTCCTCAGAGCTATGAAGGAAAGGAGCAGTTCAGTAATCAGGACCTCAGTCCTGAACTTACTACACAAGGTAAGAGTCCCCTGGAAAGGCTGAGGGAGCCACTTCTGTGGCTTTTCCTGCGTTGCACTTGATACAAAGAGACCTATTGAAGAAATGAAATAAGTTCTTAAAGTTTACCATTTTTTTCTCCCAAACCACAGGTGTTCAACTCCCGTGTCATTGATCAGAACCTGGCCCTGGGCTATTGCACCATTTTGCCCAAGGAAGAGATGTTCAATAAGCTGTGGGAGATCATAAACAATTCATGGCAGAATTACAGAAAAGTTTTGGTAAATTCCCAAGGCCTTGAGTTTCTTCAGCAAACAGAGAAAGTTTAAGAGATCCTTCAATTAGGGCCCTGGGAGAGGAGCTGCTTCTGTACCACAGTGGGAAGTTGCTGTCAATATTAATGTGATTTTCAACCTCATCATGACTTATTTCCAAAGCTTGAAATTATTTATTTCAGGTCCCATCATAATTTAGATCTATGTTATATTTTGGATGAGTTGTACTCTGGCAGGAATTCTCAAGAATGGAATGAGTGAATACATCTATGAAAATATAAATAAGGAAATGGGGAGGGAGAGTAATGTAAATTCTGAGAAAATGGCTAAAAAACACTTTCTACAATGTTAGGAAAATATTTTAGAGAAAGTAAATTTTAAAGCAGCTTTGAGCTGCCAGCTCAGGGGGTGAGGTAGTCCTGACACCTTCTCTGAGGTTTGTTTTCATTTTACACAGTTGTGTGATCATTTATTAATTGTTTAAAGTTCCTTTAAGGATTTAGACCTCAAGATTCCTGATTTTCTGATTATTTATGAGACTTGTATTCACTTCCCTTCTCCTTCCTTCTAGGCAGTAGCTCTGGTGGGAGCAGAGCTTGCTGACAGATATGGTGAAGCAGAAGAAGTGAGGAAATTCCAGGAAATGGTTATTGATGCAGAATGGGGAATCCAGCTTGGTAAATTTGGTGTAAGTTTTTATTTACTTGTTTTAGGGTTTTATTAACTAATCAGTTAATAATAGCAATATCATTTGAGATGTGTGTGAGTTTTTAGACATTTTCCATTCAAATGTAAGCAAATTTCAGGTTTTGTTTTGGATTTTTCCTTCTGCTTTTCTGCATAAGTAAACATCAGGAATGGAAATTTAAGTTCTTAAGTATTATTTAGCAAGGGGCATAATCAACAAATCCACTGCTTTTTCCTGCTCTGAAAGTGTCTGGATTGAAATTAAAAGGTGTCAAAGTTTCACTTATAAGGAATTAGCCTTTATATTGTCTATAAGACTCTCTTAAGATGAATGTGTTTTTATCTGCAGATTTCTTTTGAGACTGTGTTTAGACAGCCACCAGTAAGGAAGAAAGAGCTCATAAGAGTGCTGGTACAAAACCCAGAAGTAGACACAGGTCTCATCCTGAATTACTGCAGGTACTGATTCCATTCAATCTATTGCTGTAAAAACAACCATGGCCACTGAATCTATTTTGCTTTAAATAAATCCTAATTAATAGAAAATGCAAACTGCACTTTAAAAAAAAAAGTGCTGTTCAGAATACATCCTGCCCTTGGATTAATTTATTCATAAGGGAAGAAACTCCTTGATGAAACCAAAGCTCACAGAGAAAATCATATTCTGTTTTTTCCTAGCACTTTCATGCTGGACAGTGATGCTGCACTGCAGCTTTGCATTGAAACCCTTCTGCTCCAGAACTCAAACACAAATGATGTTGAAGATGACTCTGCAGAAAGCAGTGAGAGGCAACCTCATTCCACATTACTGGCTAGAGCACTACAAATAATTCCTCTGCTGAACAGCACCAAAGACCTGGTCATGAGCCTCAGTGGAATATTGTACAAGGTAAAAAAAAAATTAAAAATAAAGACAAAACAGAAAGACAACACAGCCACATTCCTGGAATCTACATTTAATAATTGCTGCGTGTCACCTGATTGACAGATGAATAATTCCACAGAAAAAGGTTGTGTTTTTTCCAAGTTTTCTTAAAGCTTGTAAATGTTAAGTTTTAGTTTTCTGCTTCTCTACAAAAGAAATTGCAGCCACATATCTGATGTTCTTAAAAGAGAGGCAGGAGTGTTTCATCCCCACTTGCCTTAAAAACTAACCAGCCAGAAAATCAAACAAAAAAGTAATTTCTAAGTACACTGGAAAAGTACTAAATTAAAAATAGGTGGGAGCTAAAAATTATATATTGGGGGTGTTTTTGTTCCTTGAGGTTTGATTTTGTGTTTTGGAGGTTTGGGTTTTTGTAGGGTGAGTTTTTTGGGTTTGGAGGGTTTGTTTATTTTGTTTTCAGCACTTATTGTCTGGTCTTTCTGCAAAATCCTGATGCCTTTTTTTAGGATTTAATAATTTTAGAGAATTATGTCATGATGCTTATAACAACATAACACTGAAGGAACAGTAATTGGTTTTAAAATTGGGAAAAAATCAACACACTTGTATGTTTTTATAAGACAAATCATGTAAGATCTTCTAAAACAGATTATTATTTTGAACAGCTGGATCCTTATGACTATGAAACCCTGGAAATTGTCCTGAAAGTGATCCAAAGTGCTGATGAGAAGAACACCAGCATCCAGCTGAGCCAGGTGTGTCCAGATGTGTGACCTTGCTAATGGCACCTCAATTCTGCTTTGTCTATTTATTGATGGAGCTATCCAGCATGTTGAAATTAAATTAATTATTCCATGTACACATCTTTCCCTTGGAAAATAACATTTTAAAAGTGATTTCTCACCAATTTATATCTTCTTATTTGTTTTCTTTGTTTTTTTTTTTTTCCCTAGGCTTTGAGCCTCCTCAAACATCTGAAATCTTACACAAGGATTTCTGCACCAGTGGACCAAGAGCACCAATATGTTTTGGAGCAGATGATTCCCTTGTCTCCAGCTGCTCACACCAGGCTGCCCTTTCACCTGCTATTCTTCAGGACTTCCCACAGTTTCTGGAACATTATATGTAAGTTCAGGATCTCAAATTCCCTTTCTTTGCTATCTCTGACCTTCACTTTATGTTGTATATTAACTGTAATTTTTCATTAATGCAGTTTTCACCCCAGCTAATTCTGAAAGCACTTCTTGTGCTCCCAGATTTTTGCCCACAGGAGCTAAGATGATAAATACAGTGCAGGGTTTGTCCTCAAATTCTTTCCTAGGACCTCTAAAAAGTATCCACATATCCCACATCCCAGCCCAGTGGGGATAATTTGGATCAGATCCTTTCTCTCCCAATGGAGGTCCCCATCCACCAATAAACTACAAGTGCTTAATTTCACAGAGGGAGCTGCCAGTGAATTGTGAGACTCTCACAGGCAACTTTTTCTTTTCAGCTGCAGAGCTCAGTGAGGAAACCTTCCCAACCCTTCTGCTGATTTCCAAACTAATGAAGGTAAAGTAACAGCTTGAAGGAATTAATTTAAATATTTTTCACTCACACCCCAAAAAAAGAAGTTCCCATCTTTCTTTTGCATGATGTTTGCCTCACTGTAGAAGCTCTGACAACTCTTAATCTACTTCACTATTATTCCAGGTTTCCCTGGATACCTTCCACATGTCTGCAGTTCGACATGTCTTTGAAAAAAAACTGAAACCAAAAATATTTGAGATGAGAAGCAGTGGCTCCACCTCCATTGTTAACAAGGAAACCATCAAAACTGTGCAGGCCCTTCAGTCCTTTTTGCTGTCCATAGTCAATCCAGAGTGGGCTGTGGCCATGGCTCACAAGATTGCCCAGGAATTCCCCATAGGTGAGTTACAAATGGGATGGGGAAGGAATGAGGGGGAGAACAGGCTTGGGACAAGCAGGGTGAGGGTGGGAGCAAACATTTGTTCACTGATCCTGAATAACACACAGCACAGTTGGAGGATGAAAATGAATTTATCTCCTGCATCCAGTTTGGAACAATAGGTTCTAAAAACATCCAGCTGATATCACAGCATCACCATCAAATCCTTTTTTCCCCTCTTTTTGTAGAATCATAGAAAGGCTTTAAGGTTCTTCCAGCCCAGACCTGGACACCTTCCACTAGATCTGCTTGCTCCAAGCCCCATCCAACTTGGCCCTGTTGTCCTGCCAAAAGTTTCTCCATGTTCACACCATCTTCAGACAAGTTTTCCACCAAGAGCCAATATTTCAGCCCAATTTAATCACTTTCTCTGCTATCTGAATCCAAATAAATAATTGGATTTTTTGCTCTTTAGACATTAAAGCTTTCCTAATATTTTAAATAGCTTCTAATTTTTTTTTTAATTCTTCAAAATAAAATGGATATAGTATATAGTGTAGGAAGGAATAATGAAAATTTATTTATTTCTTTCCCTTCCTTTTTTATTAATCATTAAAAAGGTCCTGACCATGTCCAGGCACTGAAATTCTGTCTCTATCTGGCTGAGAAGTGGCTGAAGAGTACTACAGCTGAGGTAATGGAAACTGTTTGCCAGATTGTTGTGAAGTTACAACAAAAATTACAAAATACTTATCTCTGTATTTTAATTTTTGGTGTTTTGGGCAGTGGTGTGTAAATTGTACCATAACCAACCCTGATATGGGAAATACTTTTGGAGATGTGACCCCCAGAAGAATCTCCTCTGTCCTACAAAAATCAGGCTTGGTGTTATTGGAGCTTGGACAAAAAATGAGCAGTTTTAGGGAAGAATAATTTCTTCTTTCTCCTGTTGTGTGCATTTTTCTTGCTGCAGAAGAACGAGGTGGAATCTGTTCCAGCTTTGATCAATACCATTATTAATTTTTGCTTACAGTTCCAAGATTTTTGAGCTGTTTGCAGGGTTACATATAAAGAAAATGTGCTTTGACTTGATTCTCAGGCTTGTTTTTACATGGTTTCCTTTCACAGGGAAAGGTGAATAAGAATCTCAGCTTTGATTAAAAATCTCAAACTTTCTATGGAGTTGTTGAGGCACAAAGAACCCTAAATAATTCTCAGTATTTCATCACATGATCAGAGAGAACTATGCCACAATTAAACATAAATTAAACTGAAATTTGAGCAGACACAAGTTTTAATATTAATCTTTTTTTTCTTCTACATTTTACCTCAAAATCTCTTAATTTTACCTCCTTGTATGTATTTTATTTGGCTCTTTCACAACACAGCTTTGCAATTTTTTTCAAAATACCTTTCCTAGCTAGAGGAGTGTGGTTAATCCTCTGTGTCTGCAGAGGAAATATCTGTGGGTACAGGTGTGGGGACACCTCTGAGGAGCAGATCCTGCTGTCCAGTCTATAAAAAGATGATTTTTCTTGTGCTTTTGAGTAAAATAAGCTTTTTATGTAAAACTGTGGTGTTTTGCTAAAGGATGAGTCACATGGGAAAGCAGAAATTCTCCAGAGGAACTTACGTGCCCAATATAAGAGAGCAGCAACAGAAAATGTCCTGATAACAAATAACTTGAACAGCGGGGAGCATCTAAAGTTCATGGGGAAACCAGCAAATCTGATTGTTTTACTGTATGAACACCACAGCATAGACCAGAGATTCCAAAATCCAGCTGGCAGAAATTATCCAGGTGAGTTTTCCATCATCCAGGCTCAAAGGAGCAAAGAGAAGCTCTTTTAAAAACCCCAGTTCTGGTTTGGAAATAACATTGTCTGCCCCTTTTCCTGTAGATATCCATGTGGCAGCTAAGGAGATTGCTGAGATTAATAACTTGGATATGAACAAGATTTGTGACAAACTGCTGGCCAAATGGCTGTGTCCAAGCACACCCCCCCCAGGGGTAAGTCATCACTTTGGGGTTTGAAGGAAATGACCAATTATATAAAATATGGGCTTTTTTTTTCCTCCATTTGTTCAAAAAACCTGAGGTTATTCTGTACAAATTGCCTGTAGTAGTCATGAATCTATTTAAGATTTCAAAACCTTCCTAAAATAGCACCCCAATGTCTGTGGTGAGAAGGATTTGAAATGCTTTTCCTTCTCTCTGTGTAGAGATTCAAACCTTCCCTTTAGTGCAGCTAGCCTGAAGGAATAAAGCAGTTGTAAATATATCAGCTTTTAGCAGGGGTATGACCCAGCTATTGATCCAAACAATATGGAAAACTCATCTAAATTTTCATTTCTTTTTTAAAGAAATCCCAAGAAATCTTTGGAGATGTCCAGGAGGATGAAGAATTCCGAAGGTGTGTGTGTTACCTGCAATATGGTGATTTATTTTTAACTTGCCAGTTAAAAAATAGCTTTTTCAAGAAACTTAACTGTGTGTGTGTGATTCAGAGCTCACTGTTCTTATTTTTACTTTCTGCTGACATCACTTTTGAATCATCTAATATTTATTTATACCACAAAATGCCATTGACAATAACTTACATCTGTAAGTGCCTAAGAGCAGTTTTTGGAGGTTTTCCCCTCCTTTTTCATATCCTTGCTCTGTTTTTAGACAATGAAATATTCACATTTAACTGACAGCTGATGTGATGGATTCCAGTAGCTTACCTGCATTAAAAACAAACCCATTTTTGCAGGGTTATTTACCTACTTCAGTCTCGCCCAATGGATTACAGTTCAAGAATGCTTTATGCAATTACAACAGCTGACACCTCTGTGAGTTGCTAAATTCTTGGTTTAGCTTTTTACCTCTTATTAAAATCAAATGTTTTCTGCTTAACTGCAAAAGCTTAAACTTTTGGCCTTTGCTGGTTTGGTGTTTTGGGTAGTTTGTGATTGGTATGAGCTCTGTGTTTTCTCCCCTTTTAACCTTTGGGTTAAAAATGTGATTTTCATTGAATTTTTCTATTAACTCTCAAGAGCAGCCCTTGAACTCTGGGTTTTCTAAGCTTATTGCTGATATTATCTGAAACAACTTCATGAAACATTTCCTAGAGTGTATCTTAAACTTGTGCAAGACATTGGCTCACTTTGGGTAGAATGAAAGCAGAGTGGTAAAACTGTGTTAGCAGAACCTTAACCTCCAGTTTTTCTGCACTTAATTACAAATGTGATACTATATATCACAAATACTTTTCTAGCCTGAAATCTAGAAAACTAGAGGATTATATATACCTAGCATAATCCTCTTCTAATTGTTCAGCCAACTGTTGTGACTTTGGGACTGTTTTCCCCTCAGCCCTTTGGTGACACTCAGCTGACCTTTGCTCACAGGACCAGAGCATTCAGGTGTTTGCTCTACCTGGCAGATACCAGCACTGTGGAATCACTCTTCAAGAAACCCATTGAGAAAGTCAAGTAAGAGGAATTTTTTTACATATTAAAGAAAGAAGAACACTTTTCAGTGTTATCCTGAGCTTGGATATGTGGATTGAAATATAAACATCACCTAACTCCTGCTTTGGGGGGTTTATTTTCACAGGTATATTCTGAAGTGCTGCATTTATCTGGCAGAGCTTGAGATCTTGAATATTCCATACACTTATGAATCATTCCACAAGAGCCCTAAGGAAGGCATGATTAAAGGGCTATGGAAGAACCACAGTCATGAACCCAGGGTAGGATTTTTAAATCCTTTGTAAATTTTTTTACCCAGTGTGTGAATTTACACCTTTCTGCAAAGCACTGGCTTGTCTAAACATTTTTCTTCAATGTACTCTGGAAATGACAGATAAAAGCTTTACCCTTCCTAAAATTAGAAAATAAAATACCACATTTAGATGGTTCAGGTTTTGTTCCTCCCATTTGTGCAATGATTTTGGAAGTAGCTTGGAAAAGTTTGAAGATGATGAATTTCTGTTAAAATGCAGCATGTCCTTGCTCCCCTTCAGGCTGTGAGACTGGTGACAGAGCTGAGCTTAGAGTACAAAGTCTATGATCCCCAGCTCTGGAATGGCCTCCTCCAGAAACTCCTGGGATTCAATTTGGTAAGGAATTTTTAAGAATAAAGTCCTGCAGCAAGGTGAGAAAAAGGCTGAGTTTGTCCAGTGAATTTGTGAGGAACAGAAACTATAAACCATGGTTACTTTGAGCTCTGAGATACTGAACTGGTGAAGATTAGAAGAATTTTAATTTTGATCTTAAATTGTTATACTTTTATTTTTTAAAAGCCTTTCAGAATAAATCCTTTGGTAATAAATTGAAAATTTTCTTCATATTATTATCAATTTACAACATAATAGTCACATTCTTGTGTGCAAATATGTACAAACTGTGCATACATGTATTTCCATGTGTGTACATATATACATGACCTCTAAAATCTATTTATGATGATGGAAATCCTGATTGTTGCCATTCAGAATCCCTATTGTCTGTGGCTGTCAAACATTACTATGTAAAGTTGCTGCAGCCTAAGGAGGTAACAGATGTACCTGACAGTGTGGTTGATAATTTAATTTACTGAACTACAAAGCAAATTTCCATAGGTGTCAAAGGAACACAGGTACCTTGAGAAGCTCCAAGTTTGCAGACAAAACAAGCTAAATGCAGTTCTGTAGATTATTGCCAAATCTTCAGAAACACCAATGGACTTGTATTTTTTTTTTTTTTTCAGATTCAGTATCTAAGAAGAGTTTTGGTTGAAATTACTGGGATTCCTTCACTATGGGAGGTAAGCAAATACTGTCTGGCTTCTCATCTTTTTCTTCACTTTAACAGGAATTTGGAGTGTTTGTGTGTGAGCCATGAAAAGATTCTTTTTGAATTCCTATTATTTCTATGACAGTGCAATGTATCAGTGAACATTGGACAGAATCAGTCAGAATATGCCTGAATCTTAGACTCTGAGCTAAGGAAAGCAGTGGTAGGGGAGAATTCACCCAGGATAAATAAAAATGAATATTGACAGTCTTCTTCCAGATGCAGTGGGTTATGTGTGTGTTATAGCACACTTGGTTTTACCTGGTTTGGACTCTAATTTGAAAAGCTCTTTGTTGCCACCAGATTCCCAGTTTCGGCCCAGCCTGGCGCAGCGTGGTCCTGTCCCCCTTCCTCACAGGTAGGGCTGTACCTCCCTGTCCTGCTCCTGGAGTAACTTGGTTGTAAATTCACTACACCTTGTTCTCTTTCTTTCCTTCTCAGCCTCGTGTCCACCAAGTCCCAGACAGCTGCAGGAGTGCAGGGAGAGCTTTGTGGTCCTGCTCAGGTGAGTCCTGACCTAACACTGCTCCTGAACACTCTGGGCACAAAGCAGACTTGCTTGGCCTTTGCAGTGTACAAAGCACATTGTTGCATTATTTCATTCACCACAATTACACAAAGGACCCACCAGAACTCAGAGAGCCTGACTTGAACCAAAGTTAGTTTGGAAATAGAATAGATTTGGGGTGGGAAGGACCCTAAAGATTATCTGGAGGGAGATCCTACACTGTGCAGACACATCTGTACCAAAGCTGTGCCCTGGGCAGGTGGCCAACAGTTACCCTCAAAACAGACTGCTTAGAAACTGGAGGTGTGATTGGGGGGTTTTTTCAGGCTA